>NW_025814834.1:221914825-222514825 GCF_022079265.1 Lynx rufus
AAGGACGTGGCCACATGGCTCGCCTCTGGGACACAGCTCCAAGCCCCTCTGTCTCGAGCCCGTGGAGCCCCCAGCTCCAGGACAGCTCTCCGGGCAGCCAGGGTGCGGCCACGGCCCAGCCGCAGCAACGGAGAACGCAGCCAGCAGCCAAACGCTTTGTTTTATTTCATGCTGGGACCAAAGGCCCGTGGACGCCCTTCTCCACCGCTTTACCAAGAAAGTAGCACCGCCCACTCCCAGCCTCCTCCCGTGACCCGGTCCCAAGCCCACGGAGCAAGTGCCTAGAATCAGGATTGTTTTGTGAGTCAAATGCATAGCTTCCCAGAGGCCACGAGCCTGCCTGGCTCAGCCTTGGGTCAGGTGGACCCTGCCGCTAAGGGGGAGCTGGGCCGGGGGTCTGCAGGAGAGGTGCGTGGGAGAGCCCCGGGTGGTCTTCCAGGTGATGGTGGGGACAGCGCCGGGGGTACTTAGGGAGGCCGAGGCTTTCCTCTTGTTTCACGCGGCCTGTTGTCACGCCCCCTTCGAAACAGGCAGAGGGGGCAGATCCACCCGAGAGCCTTTCGCCCGGTGGCCGTGGGCTCCAGGATAGGTGAAGCAGCCTATCCAGGATAGGTACCTGCAGCCTCACATGGTGTAGGCTGCCCAGTAGACGACATTGACCGCCACGAAGGCAGCAGGGAACACTGCGCGGGCGTAGATGTCGATGGTGTCTGCGTCGATGGGCTTGAAAAGCCCACGGAGGCCTCCCTGGCCCCCCGAGCGGCGCCCGCCCCGCTTCTTGGCCTCCCCCGTCTCCATCTCCACACACCTGTAGGTGCCCATGAGGTTCCCAGGCGTGCGGCAGGGCCGGCGGGACACTGCCAACTCCTGGGTGACGCCAGCGGCCGACAGGGAGAAGAGCACAATGGCATTCTTCACGTCCATCTGCACAGGGGGACGGGGCAGGGCTGAGCCAAGGGCGGGCTCCGCTCCAGGACCCCCCACCCGGGCCACGGCTGAGTCCCTCAGCAAGTGTCGCTGTGAGCAGCAGCAGGCAGGGCCTGCTCTCCTGTGCCCGGGGGCTGCAAGCGAACCCCCCAGAGCAGTAGGCAGAGGGTCCTGAGTTGGTCCCAGGAAGAGTGGCCCCACCAGCACTGCCCCTCTGTGTCGGTGGCGGGGGTGTGTGTGAAGGGCATGGGGGGGGCTGTCCTTGGTGCTGAACACAAGAGAGCCCACAGGCTCAGCCTCACCTCTGTTCTCTGCTCTGTGGCCTTGACCTTGGCCTTTTGCTTCTTCCGGTAGTCAGCATTGAAGTGGGCAAAGGCATACTCCACCAACGCAGCAAACACGAAGACGTAGCAGATCCAGAAGTACACGTCCAGCGCCTTGATGGCCGAGGCCCGCGGGAGGGAAGAGCGGGCACTCACCATCAGCGTGGTCATGGTCAGCACCGTGGTAATGCCTGCCGGGAATGGGTGGTGCCATTGCTGGGGCCCCTGCCCCCTCCCTGCCCTCCCCACCCCTGCCCCAAGCCCACGTGAAATTGAGACTCTTGTGACCAGGCCTGGCTGGCCACTGGCTTGGAACAAGGGGCTGGAAGGCAAAACATGGGCTCATGGGGAGCAGGGTTGGCGCCCTGCTTCTGGGCTCCCGCCCTTTCACCAGCTCCCTCGGAGGAAAGGTCAGGGCCCCGTACCTAGAGACACCCTGGCGGGCACCGCTGCCTGGCTGATCCAGAAGGAGACCCAGGACATGGCAACTAGGAGGATGGAGGGCATGTAGGACTGGATGATGTAGACGCCCCGATTCCTCCGGAGGTGGAAATGCAGGCTGAGCCGAGGGAACTGACCAGCTGCGGGAGAAACGCTCCCTGCTGGGACCTGACCCACCACACACTGTGCACCGGGGGGGCAGGGGGTGCGGGTGGAGAGGAGGGCTTGGCAGGCACGGAGGGGGGCAGCACTTCAAGCCTCAGACCCCTGCCTTCCCCACTTTCCCCACACAGCCTGACGGATCAGGAGTCTCCTGTGCCCTGGGCCTTGTCCTGGGAGAGAGGCAGGGCCACCCGGAGGCAGGAGAGGAGAAAGATCCCAGTGCTGCACTGGCCCAGGGCACTCTCCCGGAGCGTGGCCGGCTCTTCCAGCCCTCCCTGGAGCCCAGCCAAGCGAAAGGAAAGAGGCAGCTGGGCTGGCTGGCACCAATGAGCAGGCAGTAGGAGCTGGGAAGGGGCAGGAGGGGTCAGGACAAAGGCAGCCCCAGGTGAGCCCCACACCCTTCGTGTCCCCCCCAAACCGCAAGCACTGAGAGCCTGCAGGAAGCAACCAAGGACCGAGGAACAAGGCAGAGAGAGCCTGACCCATATCCGCACTGTGGCGCCCTGAGTCCCTCGGTCGGGTGCAGCCTGTGCCCATCAGTGCTTTTCCAGGGGCGTCCTCAGGGGGTCCTCAGAGCCAACTAACGGCTTGGTTAAAAGTGCTAGAAGACCGCGAGCCAGGCTCCCAAGAAGAGGCCGCGAGAAGCCGCGTTACCCGATTTGAAGTTCATGAGCTCCGTGGCAAAGTGGTAGCTGGTGATGGTGAACTGGGCCAGCTGCAGCTTGTTCAGCCCGTGGATCTGCTCCTGGTTCTCAGACCAGTAGTACACGATGTCCTCGGATGAGTAGCCATCTGCAGGAGAGCCCCAGGTGGTGTCCCCCGGCACAGGGGGCAGGGGACAGCACAGGACACCCAGCCAGGGTCGAGAAGGCCTGTGGCCATGCCCAACCCCCGGCAGGCAGACAGGACCAGGAGAGCTGGAGAAAGGGCAGGCCGCCATCTCTAGGTGACTCGCAGGGGCTGTCACGCTGGCTCGATGACACAAATACATGCCTTGTCTGGGCTGCACACCCGTCTGTGGCCCGTGGGAAGAGGGCCGGGCCGCCCAGGCCTTCCAGCTCCCTCTCTGCCTTCTCTTCAGCCCGGGCTCCTCGCTCCACGGGTCCTGTCCCAGACGCTTCCCTGTCCCCGAGCCGGGCCGGCTGCAGAGGTCCCTGGCGGCCCGAGTCCCCTCTCCCCCCGCAGCACAGTTGCCGAGCAGGGCCCCCGCCCGGCCCCGGAGGGGCACTCACAGCTCTCCAGATGCAGCATGCATTCTTGCTCGTCCATGGGGTATTTGGCCAGGTCCATGTCGCAGGCCACCGTGGAGGTGATTCTGCCCAGACAACATGCTGGTGAGGCCTCCAGGAGCGAGGCCAGCTCCCGAAACCCTGAGGTCCTCCTGCCCCACCCCCCAGAGTTCTTTAATCTCCTGGTTTTTAAAATGTTGGCCGCTAACTCTGTTTTTAAAAGACACGGGTCAGAAGACACATATTCCTACATGCACACGTATGTTCGGGACAGCTCAACACACAGGAGCCAAAAAAGTGGAAACGGTCCAGCGTCCACGGACGGATGAGTGGGTACCATGTGGCGGAAGGCTACTCGGCCGTAAACAGAAATGACATCCCGGGAAACACCATGACCCTCAAAAACACTGTGCTGGGTAAAGGACAGAAGGCAGACACAGAAGGTCACGCACTGTATGATTCACTTCCTCCGGAAGGTGAGGTCGGTGGGGCGGGCGGACGGATGGAGAGCGAGCACTAATGGGCGTGGGGTCTCCTTCCCGGGGAATGAGACCTTCTGGAGCCAGACGGGATGTTTGCACAACACTGGGAACGTGCTAAATGCCACTGGATCTTTCACGTTCAAATGGTGAACTGTATGTTATGTGAATTTCACCCCCACGTGGAAAACCAAAGCCACCGTGTTGGCCACAGAGCTGCATCCGTGGGCTCCTTCCCGCGGCCACCTCTGCAGCTGCCGTTACCAGGCGGTATGGGGCGCCGCCAGAGGACGGACGACCCATCCGGGCTCCCGTCTGAGCGTCTTGGGGGGGGGGGGGCCGGTCCAGGGCTCACCGGATGCTGTACAGGATCACCCCGTCAGGCTGCAGCCGGATAAGCTTGTTCTCCACGGTCACGTCGTGGAACCAGGCGGACTTGGCATTCACAATGAAGGTGTCCGGGAGCCACAGCTTGTCCACGAAGCGGCTGTCCAGGCCCAGGGTCTCGTTGGTGTGGTTGTAGGCCAGCCTGCTGTCCCGCCAGCTCTGGTGCAGGAACACGGTCATGGTGTATTCCTGCAGTGGGAGGCGGGAAGGGCCACTGGCCGTCAGCCCCGCTCCTGCTCTCTCGTGGGGGCCCACAGCCAGGGGTGGGTGGAGGCTGACCGGCACCTACCATGTTCACCTCTGAGATGTGGTCGATGCTGGCCACCTCGATGGCGAGGGCCACGTTCACAGGAGGCCCTGCAGGGAAGAGGCTGAAGCCGGGCTCCCCACCCAGTGCAAGCCCAGGCAGGCAGGACAGGGGTCAGCCAGGGTTTTGCAGGGAAGACCATGTTGGAGAGAGTCTGCCACGAGACCCTTCTGAGAAGACCCACCTTCCCAGCTGCCTCCTGGGGGCGGGGGGCTACCGTCGAGGTGTGACACATGCCCTGGGGACCACAGACGCACCCCTCGAGGGAGCCAGCCCAGGGCCGGCAGGGCTCACCCCCACAGCCGGACGCAGGAGACTCCCCCGTGCCCCCACTGGCCGCCCTCACCTCCAATGCCAGGCCGGAAGTTGCGCGCATAGCCCTCTATCAAGCCATCCAGGTTGGGAAGCCAGGATATCTCCAGATTGGAACCAACATAGTCCCCAATATCATTCATTGCTCTGGAAACGCAAGGCCCGCTGGTCACAGGCAGGGTGCCAGGGACAGAGCCCAGCTCCCTTCCTCGGCACCTAAGCCAGGGGTGGGCGGGGGAGACCACGGCGAGAGCCCCTCCAGGCTGGACCTGGCCAGTCCCAGTGAATCCTGCCAGAAACGAGGGGCCCCAGGACTCTTCCACCTCACCCACCAGCCTCTGCTCAGCTCCCGCCGGCCCACCTAGCCTTGAGTGAGCCTTCCAGGTTACACAGAGTCCCCAGCCTCCCTCCACAACTGGTTCGAGGAGGGTGGCCAGCCCAGAGCCCCCGCCCCTGGGGACTCTGGATGAAGAGCCTTGGAGGACCCTGACGAGGCACATGGCCCCCCTTTCAGCCTCTGATGGCAAAGTGTCCTGCGGGAGGTGACCTGGGAGAAGAGCTGCGTGACCAGGAAGGTGAGAACAGAGAGAAGGAGGGGACGGGTGAGGTCCCACACCTGACCCAGGCCAAGGCTAAGGGCCCATGGGGACGCTGGAGCTGACCTCCTGCTCTCTGTGCCTTTCCAGGCAGGCCCAGCCCTGGCGGCAGTGATCCCCAGTTGTCATGTGCTCCTGAGGCTTAGCCTGACCCCAGAGTGGCTGGGGCCGTGCCAGTGGCTGCAGACTAGTCCAAATGACAGCCTGTGCTGGTCGTCTCTGGCAGGGCTGCAGGAGCGTTCCACACGTGGCATCTTGTGGCCTGTACACACCAGACGGCCCAAAGCCCCCCCAGCAGTCCACCCACCCACCCCTCCTTGTGCTTACCTGTCCTGGGGTGAACCGGGTCACCCAAAACTCACATCCACCCAGAACCTCAGAATGGGACCTTATTTGGAAATTGGGCTATAATTAGTTAAGATGATACCACGCTTGATTGGGGTGGCCCTCAATCCAATGAGTGGTGTCCTTGTAAGAAGAGAAAGCAGACGCACAGGGAGAAGGACATGTGACAACAGAGGCAGCGACCAGAGACATGCAGCCACAAGCCAAGGGACACCAAGAGCTGGAGAGAAGCATGGAATGGATCCTCCCCCAGAACCCTCCGGAAGGAATCAACCCTGCCCTCGGACTTGATCTTGGGCTTCTCGCCTCCAGAGCTGGGAAGGAATAAATGTCTATTAAGCCCCCTAGCCTGTGGTCACTTGTTACTGCAGGCCCCAGGAAGTCACACAGCCACCCCCTCCCGCCCACAGGGCAAGGCCTATCCATAGTCAGGCAGGAAGTGAGGGGGGCATTCAGGAGGGCATTCAAGAATAACTCTCTTGTGTTATCTGTAATGACGCTGTACTCACAGGTGGGCTCTCAAACACCTGGAAGGCTGCCTGGGTTAGGGAAGCACCAGCAGCTGGGCACCCAGCCCCTCCTCTGTCCCACACGCTGGTCCTTGGAAGAAGGTCAAACTTGAACCAGGAGCTCCCTAGCGAAGGACACTCACAAACCCCTGACCTATCCCGTAGGACCACCTTAGGGCCTCTAGGCAACGTCCCGGTCTGGTCCAGGGTGGGGGTAGGGCCGGTGATTTGCTAACAAAGTATAAGGAGGAACTGAATGAAGTCCTGGACCCAAGTAAAGCACAGTGAAAAGTGCAAATGGAGGTCACCCTAACGATCGGATGTAAAGGGACTCGAATTAGGTTTTATTTTTGGACTGGCCCAGCTGCCATCTTGCCGCAGCGGCTCGCCTGCCGGGAACAAGGCTGTCGGGAGACATACCATCCTTCCCCGGCCTCAGGGTGGTGGCACGGGCAGGCGCCCCTTCCCTCAGCTGGGTCCCATGCCCACTCCCAGGCACAAGGCAAGGCCACAGGTAAGCCCCCGGCCACAAAGCTCGCCTTGACGTGGCAGGATGCCGGTGGATTTCCTACACTTTGCCACCCCCAGGAGGCGTGAAGGGAACGGACTCCCTGCCCCGTGTCACTTCTCACCTAGCACAGGGGCTGTTCATTTTTCCAGCTGTGAAGAGATGCCGAGGGCCATCCAAGGAGGATGTACTAACGCTAGCCCGGGTGCTGGAGAGCCCTGCTTTCCTCGCACGGTTTAGGTGGGCAGGTAAAGGAGTGGAGGGGGTACACACTCTATGTGGGGGGAGGTCGTGGTGCCTCTGATCAGCACCTTGGGGGAGAGGTTCTGCCTCATCTGGTCGCCTTGAAACCCAAGATGGCCTAGGGTGGGGGCTCCCGTTGTGCAGACAGAGAAACTCAGAGACACATGCTCAAACTCCTGGGGTGAAGTGGGCGCCATGAAACACTGGCGGCGGCTGCTCGGGCGCCATCAGGCCTCCCTCCCTCAACTGGCCCCTTGAGTAAACAAGCCCACCCTTGCCACTTGTCCGTGCCCCTGGGGCCAGAGAGGAAAGGTGGGTGCAGCTGAGCAAGGCGGTGGGGCCCTCCTCCCTGCAAGGACCCTTCCAGCGTGCACACACAAGCCCACAGTCCCTGGCAACTCTGCTCTCGGAGCAGCACTAGCTGCGCTGGCCCCTCAGTTACCAAGGATAAGAGGAACAGCACGACAGTCGCACGGTGAGCTAGCAAAGCAGGAGCCACACACACAGCTTCTCCAGGGAGGTGGAGGTGCCAGCAATCCAGAGGGCCACCCACGAGGGTGTGCAGCCGGCAAGCTCGGGCCCCTGCCACATGAGTGGGTCTTCAGACTCAGGGAAGGCACAGTTTTGACCCAACCCACAAACGCTGCACAGCACATTTATTCTAGCCCACCGAGACTTTCCTGCTGGGAAGCCCAGGATGTGACCTGAGCAGCGGCAGCCAGGACAGGCATCTCCTGTCCCCCTACCACTCCGGATGTGAGGACCTGGAGACCGAGGGAAAGGAGGGTGCTGACCTGCTCCTGGAGTGGAGGGTGAAGGGACAGGAAGCTGGCAGGGGAGGAGGCACCAGATTGACAGCACTGCACTGTCTGAAGGTCGCCCGCCAAGGCCCAAGAAGCCCAGAGGCTCTCCTTCCGGCCGGGGCCACAGCCTTCCAGCCTTCCTGCACGGGCAGACGGGCACACCCGTTACCCCCACTTCCAAGCCAGATGTGGGACAGAGACCAGGATGTTTCAGTTTTTAGAAAGGCGATATAATGTACATATGGACTTGGGATGGGGGCGGGGGTGGTCTGGAGAATTTCCCAGCAGGAAAGTACAAACAGGTCCCAAAAGTAGGGTGAGTGAGCTTCACGTCAGAGCAGAACAGGCTTGGCCACCAAATGAGTTTTGGTGTCAAACTTGGGCTGAGGCTTTGAGGTTCAGAGCAGCTTGGACTCCAGAATCACAGCTACCGTGGCTATGCTGGACCAACAGCTGATCCCAGGCCTCCAGCACATACATCCACGGCCACGCCTCAATGCTTTGCCCTTCCCCTTACCTTGAAGTAGGAAAAGGGAAAGGGGCCATGGAGCTGGATAAGAGAATGAAGCCTTCCGAGGACAGGGGCAGATCAACATTGCCTGTGACCTTCGGCACGATGACCACCCTATGGCCAGACTCAGACCTTCCTGGCTCTGCCCCCCACCCCACAAACAAGGACATTCTGACCACATCCCCCCACGTCCGTGTCACATGCTGCCTGAGTGCCTACAGCCCCAACACAGGCTGATGTTCAACCATTTCCAGTTTCTAAGGCCTTTGACAGCAACTGATTGCCCAGAAGTCCGGAATGCTGGGGGGCAGAGGGGTGTGCTGTGTTTGCTCTGGTTGTCTGCAGCCCATGCACTAAGATGATTTTCAAAAAGGGCCCTCACAACTCCCAGGAAGGTGGCGGGCATATGGCCATGGGATGCCACACTACCTGGAGCCCATTTCAAGTCCCCAGAGAACAGAGAAGACGTTGGGGACCCTACTGGTCCCTAGAAGCCAAAGGGAGGAAGCCACAATCCATGGGGACCCTCCTTCTTAGCCTTTTCCTTCCTTGGGGAGACAGAGCCCTCCTCCCCTCCCCCAGCAGTTAGAAATCCTGAGTCTTCTCTGTCCTCCACCCCCTCACCGCCCCCCACCCCCAGAGGCAGCTCGCTCCTTCCCACCTGCATGCTCCAGAGTTGAGTGGCTGCCATTTGAAATGGCCCCTGGAAGGAGACTCCACAGCGTCCTGGGCCCGAACTTTCTAGCGACCACACACAGCCCTCATGCCGTCCCCCCAGCCCTGCGGGCTGCAGCGGAAGCGTGTCTGTGCAGCTCGGCTCCCATGGGGAAGGGGAGCCTCCTCCTCCTCCCCCGTGTCCGCGGGATGGTTCCTGTCTCTTCCTCCCTGCAGCTCGTGCCGCGCCGAGCGCTCAGCCCGCGCCTGGAGGGGCACCAGCAGCCAGGGACCGGCCAGGTGCCGCTGGGGCCGAGGACCCCACGCGAGCCCAGGCACCGGGGCGGGGGGGGGGGGCGGGAATTGGGAGCGGCTCCCACGTCCGCGCGCAGCTCGGCGGCGCCGGTTCAGCACCGGGACGGCGGACAGCACCCGGGGGCGGCCCCAAGGGCAGCGGTGAGTCCGGAGCTAGGGGCCCGCGGGGGACATGGGGTGGGGGTGGGGTGCTCGCGGGGAGAGGGGAGACGAAGACCGGAGTCGACGGGGGAGGTGAAGACGGGGGTAGACGGGGTGGGGGCGGGGAGGAAGACCGAGGGCGGCCCCGGGCGCCGCGCGGACCCGGCTCGCTCACCTGGCGCCGCGGTGCTGCTGCGCGCAGAGCATCAGGAGCGGGGGCAGCAGCCAGGCCAGCGCGTCCATGGCCTCGGCGCTCGGCGGGGACCGGGGGCGGCGCCGGGGTCCGGCCGGTCGCGGGCGCTCGCGAAGTTCTTCCCGGCGGCCGCGGCAGCGGCACAGGCGGGGCGGGGAGCGGGGAGGGCGCGCGGCGCGGGCGCGAGGGCGGACCGAGCGCGGAGCCCGGAGCCCGCCCCGCCCCGAACCGGGCCGCCCCGCCCGTCCGCCCCCACCTGCCGCCGCGCCCCCGCCGCACTTGGGAGCCGCGCCGATTCCTCCCCGCCCCTGGGCCGCGCAGCCCTGCCCCGCCTCGGGCTCCCGCCCGGCCTGGCCGCGCCCCCCTCCCTGGCGGGCCGCGCTCCGGGCCCGGGGAGGGGGGGGGGTCCCGCACTCCCCGTCGCACCACCGCTGCCAGGGAGGCGACCCAGGCCCACGACCCGCTTGGTCGCAGCCTCCCGCTGCCTGGCCAGGCGCCTGCAGACAGACGGGCGCCGTGAACCTCGTCCCGGGGCTGTTCGTGGGGGTCACAGGTCCCGGAGTCTTGGCGGGTGCGGGGAGGGGGCTAGCGTTCCTGCGCCTTACCGGCTACTGGGAGAGACCCCCCCGCCCTCCAACCCGCAGCTCCTTCCAAGCCCCTCACACTCGCGGCAGAGTCAGAGCCCGAGCGACCACTGCCCCCACTGGGTCGGCCTGACCGGGAGGGAAGTGGGGGAGGGGGTGGGGGGCAGTGCGGCTGCTCCTCTGGCTGAGGTCCTGGTCACAGGATGCAGCGACTTCTCTGTCCCGCCTGGTCAGGCTCCGTCACACCTGTGCCCGCCTCTGGAAGGGCACTGCAGACGGCTGGGCTGTAAGGAAGGTGACATCTGCCCTCTGCGGCCCGCGAAGCGCTGAGGAAGTCAAGGCCCTAAGCATTCTCTACTTGAATTCTTTCCAACAGAAGTTGTGCGCAATTCCCCTCAAAGGACATCACAAACGTTAATCTCTGTTGGGTCCCATTTATTCACTTCTGGACTCCATATCAGCTGACAACAGAAAGCGAATTCCCAAGAAAACACTAAGAACGGGCAAACTTGTCCCGGAGGGCATTAAGTCTGCTCCCGTGACTGCAGACGCTGGCCAGAAAGGGGCAGGGAGAAAGGGCTTTGCTGCTGGGAATTTCCAGCACAGTCTTGAGTGCCAAGTGTCCAAGGATGGGGCTGGTTCCCAGCTTTCTATCCTGAAGCCAGGAACGGGCCCTAAGAGAGCCAGTCAGGTCTCAGCGTGAACGCCTCCCTGCAGGGCTGTGCCAGCCCTCTTTGGGTATGGAAGCACTGATCCCGGAATGATCACACGCTGCACATATGTGCGTGTGCTCTGGACGAGTCTTGGGGCCTCCTGGCCTCATTCCTGGGTGTCCTTCTGCACACGTTTCGGGAGAGTAAGGAGTTCATCCCTCACAAAGTGTCCAGAGGACGGCCTGGCACAGAGCACGGGCTGTGAGCACCCACTGGCACTGTTATGACTCCCCCACCGGAACAGGGATCTTATCTGCTTGTTTCCTCACAGAACCCCTCATGTCTAAGCCTCTGGCACATAACAAGTGCTTAATAAATGTAGGAAAGGACACAGGCTCAGAGTCTCCAAAAGCCAGCAAAATGAGCCTGGTCAGCAGCACCTTTGCTGCTCGGGGTTTCTGCCTTTCAGTCCCAAGCTTTGATCTCTGTGCTGGTCAGGCAGCCAGGCGGGGCTCACCCACACACCCCTTTCTGCATTTGAGAAGGTCCAGGGGCTGACAGCCTCTGAGAAATAGTGTTAACCTTGAATCACTTGATTCAATTAGTTCAAGGTGAGCCAGACTCTATCGCTATTTTCTTCACTTGCCTCTATCACCTGAGGCATAAAATTAACCTTAAACCTTCCACTGCAAAGCTGTACTGGACGGGTATTCTAGCCATAGCTCTGGCTGTTTTCTCACCAAATCGCCTCATCTTCCTCCAGCCCTGGAGGCAAGCATGTTTCAAAGCCGTGAATAGAGAAAGAGGGAAGGAAGTGGCGGGCACACACCCGACCTGCCACCTGCCGTATGGTGCACCTCCCGCAGATCTCTCTAGAAGCAGCTCTGTCCGGAGTAACCAGGATATTTAGTGACCTTCAGTCGAAACGCTTACTTTCTTCCCCAGAGTCTGCAAGCTTCATTCTAGTTCTCCATTGCCCCTGATTGGTCTGTTTGGATCTGAAGAATGGGGATTTTCATTATTCCTGCTTCAAGTTTTTTTGAAAATTAGCTTCTGGCCACTTCTGGATGTAACCGGGTAGTGCCCCCCCTTTTTCATTCTCAGCCCCATTCAGACAAGCTCCAGCTGCCCCAGAACAGAGAGCCAATGCAGGGCAGCCCCACCAAAGGTCAGGAAACAGGCCCTTGGTTCTGCGTTGGCCAGCCACCGGCCTGGCTGAGGCGAGCCCCAGACTATAGCATCATCCACACCTGTGAAATGGAAACAGCCTACTTCTCCCCTCTCTTGGAGGATTCAGGAAATGCTCCCCGAGTCAGAGGTCTGGGTCAGGCCACCTCCCTTCTCTGGAAAATATGTAGGTTACTCCCTGTGTTAATTCCATGCCTGTTATGGGGGGGGGGTGGAGAACCCACCCTCCAAGTACGACTCTGATGAAACTCAAAATCCGTAAGAAGAGGTCTCCCCCAGTGGAAGGCTCTCTGTTTCAGATGAGGTCTGTGCTGTTTCCCCAGACGCCCCGACAGCCCCAGCCCCTTTCTTGGTACCACCAAGAGCACAGAACAGGAGGCCTGGTGCCGGACCACAGGAATGAAGATAAAAAAGAAACTCAAATTTCAAACCTAACGCATTTGATCCCTGCACATCTACTTAACTTCTCCATGGCCTCCCTTCGACATGGTGACCTCTCCGTCAGGCAGGACCCATGCAGAGCCCTCTGGTTTCAAGCTCAGGGCAGTGACGTCTGTCTGTTTCTCCTGTTTAGTGCAGGGAGGCGTCATGCTCTCCCCATATGGCACTGAGCAGGACAATCATGCATTTGGCCCTGGAAGGTACGGAAACCGTCTCCTTAGTTAGTCCCCGGGAGTCACGGGCAACACTTCCCCGGGACAGAGCACACCAATGCCCTAGGCTGCATCTAGAAAAGCCACAAAAGTGTGGTCTGCTGGTCTATTTGGTTCTTGAAATCATCGGCCTGCAGCTTTTTTGTATTATTTACCTTTTGGGTAATCACTTTGCCGGGTGCTCACAGCAAAAGGGAAGGGACGGCACTAAGTCTACAGCTTGGGCGGAGAGCTGGCCTGAACCCATCCTGGCAGCAGGATGGGCCCCGGGAGGTAGAGGTGAGTCATAGGGATCCGGGAGGGGAAACAGCACTAGCTAAATTTAAAATCCCTGCCTGATATATTTGTGAGGTTGCTTTATTATTTTCCTGGGGGAAAATGCACCAAATAGAGAAATGGCAGGGACACAGAAGAATTTTCTCGAGCTCAGGATGTAATTATTAACGCTATGATTTTCAGATGGAATCTATTCATTTGAGAAGCTGAGGAAACTTGGCAGAAAAGATCAAAAGCAAACTACTTGCAGTCGCCTGAGGTCGTCTGTCTGCTTAGACAGAGGACGGGCCCACAGGAAACAGGGCTTAGCTGGGATGCTGTTCTCAGTAATCAAGGCCCTGAGAACCAATGCACAATCGAACTTGGCCACTCAGAATGTTTCCTACACGAGTTAAATAGACATGCAAGTACAATTGGTCACGTTTAGGGGCACCTGGGTGGCTCAGTAGGTTAAGCATCTAACTTCAGCTCAGGTCACGATCTCACGGTTTGTGGGTTCGAGCCCTGCCTCAGGCTCCGTGCTGACAGTGCAGAGCCTGCTTGGGATTTTCTTTCTCCCTCCCTCTCTGCCCACTCATGCTTTCTCTCTGTCAAAATAAATAAACTTAAAAAAAACCTGGTCATATTTAATGTGGAGAAGTCAGAATTCTATTCTTCTATTTTGTATTTTTTAAAGCAGTGATTTGGGGATGCCTACGTGGCTCAGTCAGTAAAATGTCTGACTCCTGATTTCGGCTCAGGTCATGATCTCACGGTTTGTGGGATCGAGCCCCGAATCGGGCTCTGCACTGACAGCATGGAGCCTGCTTGGGATTCTGTCTCTCTCCCTCCCTCTCAGCCCCTCCCCCCGCTCACTCTCTCTCAAAAAAACAAAGTAGTGATTTGAATGCTTTCACGTGGCAGCAAACATTAAACACAAATTAGCATTCCTAACAACAAAGGCTGTCAGTCCAGTGGGGAAAACATTCCACTTGGGATAGAGCCACACGGAATCAACCACATAGAAACTCTCGGGGAGCCGCTGGGGAGAAGGGGGTCCCGCTGGCAGCTGGGGTGAGGCTGCCCCCCGAACTCTGTGACAGGAAGACACTGTGCTTCCCTCACCTCTCGCTGGTCCTCCGTGCTGGTCCTCTGGACAGGACGCTGGAAAAATAAAAACAGTAATCTTTTTTATACTTAATATTCAATTACCTTCATCAAACTTCCTCAAGAAAACCCCACACACAGATCAATGTTCATTTAGCCAATATTAGTAGGATTATCCAGCCTGCTGCATGCCAAGTGTTCGTCTAGATGTTGGGTGCGAAGAAGATATAAAAGGTCCCGATCCCCACTGAGCTCCCCTTCTAGAGGGTGGAAGACGGACCATTAGTAAACGAACGAACCATTGTGAAGGATGAAATGCCTGCTGTGAAGGGGGACAGTTAGGGCAGCCAGGAAAGACCTTGTGGTGAGGTAACATTTTAGCTGAAGCTTGAATTACATCCTATCCCTCCTGGAGCAAAAGCCAGCCACATCAAGGCCCAGGTAAGTGCTCTAGGTAGAGAATAGAAAATGCAAAGGTCCTGGGGTGCCTGGCTGGCTCAGTTGGTGGATGTGCAACTCTTGGTCTCTGGGTTGTGTGTTTGAGCCCCACATTGAGTGTAGAGATTACTTTAAAGTTTTTTTTAATTAAAGAAAGAAAGAAAGAAAGAAAGAAAGAAAGAAAGAAAGAAAGAAAGAAAGAAAGAAAGAAAGAAAGAAAATGCAAAGGTCCTGAGGCTGGAATGAGCCAGCAAGTTCAAAAAGAGACAAAGTCAGGCCAGTGTGGGCTGTGACAGAAGACGTGAGGGAGGGGAGGCAAGTAAGGCGGGGGGGGGGGGGGGGCTCCAGGTCAGGTCAGGCATGGCCTGTGGGGTTGTGGCCTGGATCTAGGTTCTGTTTCATTTTATTTCATTTTCCATCAGCTTTGTTGACATACAATTTACATATAATAAAACGCACCCACTTTAAGTATACAATTTTATGGGTTTTGAGCTGTGCGCAGGATTGCATAGCCACCATCTCGATCAAGACATTACACCTTTCCACCAGCTTAAAATGTTCCCTCCTGCCCCTTTGCGGTCAATCTCCCCCCGGCCCTGGTCCCAAGTGACCGCTAGCGTCTGCCTTCTGTCACTCTAGTTTTGTTTTTCTAAAGTATAATATAAATGGCACCCCACAGCATGAGGTCGGTGGTGGCAGTCTCCTAAGCGATCCATGCCTCCTGATACTGGGCAACCCCTTCCCTGGCATGGGACCCGCATCCACGGACTTGTTTCAGTGATAGGTCAACAGTGACAAAACATCACTCCCAGGATCAGCTTGTAAAAAAACTGTGACTTGGGTCTAGCTGGCACTCTATTTGCTCACTTTGACGAAGCCAGCAGCCATGTTGAGAGCCGATATGGCAACAGGGTCGGCGGGCCGGGAACGGGGGACTGTCAGCCCCTGGTCCAACAGAGCTGACAAACCTCTAGATGACTGTGGCCCTGGCCAATATCTTAGTCACAGCTTTGTGAGAGACAGAGCTGGGACCCCGACCTACAAAAGCTGGGTGATAACTGTGCTGTTTTATCCACCCTGTCCCTGGCCGTTTGTTACACAGCATGAATTCCTAGCACAGTAGTAACAAAGTAGACTTCTTTCACTTAGTACAATGTTTGAGATTCACCCACATAGTAGTGTGGATTGGATGTTTATTTTTTTATTGCTGAGGAGTGTTCCTTTGTATGAATATACCCCAGTTTGCCTCCACCCACCTGCTGATGGACATTCGGGCTGTACCCAGTTTTCGTCCATTTGGAGTACAGCTGTTTTGAATGCTCAAGTGCAAGTCTTTGTGTGGTCACACATTCTCATCTTGGAATAAATACCTACTTCTAGGATTGTGGGATCTTAAGGGGAATGTATGTTTATGAGAAACTACCAATCTGTATTGGTGTGGCCATACCATTTTGTATTCCCACCAGCGAGGGATAAGATTTCCAGATGCTCTGCTTCCCTATCCACATGTGCTTAGGAGTCCTTAATTTTGGCCATTTTTGTAACTATGTAGAGACATCTCATCGTGGGTTTAATGTGCATTTTCTTAATGACTGTTGACACTGAGCATCTCTTCATGTGCTTCTTCAAATCTTTTGTCAAGATTTAAAAATGAGATCATTGGTCTTCTTATTGAGTTGTAAGAGTTCTTTGTATATTGTAGATACAAGTGCTTTGTTGGATGTATGTTTTGCAAATACTTCCTCCCAGTCTGAGCTTATCTATTCATTTTTCCTCCCTTTTTCTCTCTTTCTTTCTTTCTTTCTTTCTTTCTTTCTTTCTTTCTTTCTTTCTTTTGACAGAGAGAGAGTGCATGCACACATGCAAGCAAGCAGGGTGGGGAGGGGCAGAGACAGAGAATCTCAAGCACGCTCCACATTCAATGCAGAGCCTGACACGGGGCTCAATCTCATGACCCTGGGATCATGACTTGAGCCAAAATCAAGAGTCAGATGCCCAAGTGGCTGAGCCACCCAGGTGCCCTATTGTCTATTCATTTTTTGCAACTATTCTTTCAAGAGGTAAAGGTTGGGTATGTATGTATGTATGCATGCATGTTTGTATGTATGTATGTATTTTGAGACAGAGCACGAGCAGGGTAGGGGCAGAGAGGGAGAGACAGTATCCCAAGCAGGCCCTGCACTGTTTGCAGAGTCCAACTCACAAAACTTGACCTGAGCCGCAATCAAGAGCTGGACATTTAACCAACTGAGCCACCAAGGCGCCACAAGTTTTTAATCTTGATGAAATCCATTTTGTCAATTTTCCCTTATACCTCATGCTCCACCTGGGTCCCCCTTTTCTAAGTGGCCTGGGAGCTTTCTCCAGGCAAGAAGTTGGGATCCCCAAAGGGCTCACCTAACTTGCTCCCATCTCTCAGGGATCATTGTCCTTAATTCCCTGGTGTCCAAAAACCTGACAGCTGATGTCACTTTGTATATACATATTTTGTTCAGTTTCTTAGTTGTTTCGGGCAGGAAGGTAAATCTGTCTCTGTTACGCCATCTCAGTCAAAAGCAGAAGCTTGCCGTCGTTTAAAAAAAATTTTTTTAAATAACAGCTTTATTGCTGTATAATTCACATGCCATAAACTTGCTTTCACTTTTCAAAGCTGTTCTGAGTACAGAAGTTTCAATGGTCAGTGGTTTTTATTTGTTTTTCTTCTTTTCTCTCAGTGTCTTCGAGTTGTTGCCCCATTGTCCCTGGATGGTGTGGTTGCTCTCACTCAAAAAGATTATTGACGTCACTTTGTTGCTCTGTATGCAATGCATTTTTTCTCTGAGCGTTCTAAAGAGTTTTTCTTTAATTCTCATTTTCGTCGATTTGATTATGATGTGCCCTGGTGCGATTTTCCTATATTTATTCTGCTTGAGGTTTGTTGAGCTTCTTGGATCTGTGGGCTTATTGTTTTCATCAAGTTTGGAAGATTTTCAGCCACTTTGGCAGCAAGTTTCCTATCCCCTGGGGTCCTTGCCAGGGTATTAAATCCATATCCTGAGAGAATGCCTTACGTCAACAAACTCTCCCTTTTATAGTCGCATGTTTGGCCCCCTGATCAAGCACCTTCAAAATCCATTCCATGGCTCATTCTCGCAGCTCCTTTGGCAGATAGCCCCTGTTAGCCTTAAAAATAAAACTCCCAGTTACCTTACCAGCAAAAGATAGGTTTATCCGGGAATAAAAGAGAATTGCCACGTGGGCAAGCAAACTACAGCAACACCACTGGTGAGTCCAAAGAGCAAAGGGGAGGCGGACTCTTTTAAAGAGCAAAGAGGGGGAACGTAAGTTGGGCCGGCGGTTATAGGCAAAAAGTCCAGGGGAGCAAACTAGGAGTTTGAAGTGAAGTGTCTTCTCATTGGCTGGGCTGTGAGAGTCTCCCATTGGCTGGGCTTGTTAGTCTCTCATTGGCTGGACTTGCGATCGTCTCTCATTGGCTGGGCTGTTGCTGGGGTGATAAGTAAAGCCTTTCTTCCTGCAGGTGGAGTAGCCTGAAGTAGCATCCACCCGCAGGGTCCCTCTCTTCTTGGGTGAGCAGTTGATGAGGAGTGGTAGGGCCTGAGAGCGCCCCCTGCATAACCTCCCAGCTACATTTCAGCGATTTTTTCTGCTACTAATTTTCACACCCCTTTCTCTCTTATCAGGCCCAGCATTGATTTAATGAGGCCATGCTACGACTTTTCCCCAGTTGTCCGGCTGGCAACCAGGAGGGGGTGGGGGTGCAGATACTGAAAGGGACCTTGTTGTCTTGTTTTCGAAGCCTCTACGGAATCTTCCCATACGGGAACGCTAGCTCTTCCTAGTTAGGGGTGAGCAACCGTTGCAGGCTCTAAAGTTTCAGAAAAGTCTGAGGAGCCAAAACCTTTAGGGGCATCCACCCAGATATACTCATCGGATGTGTCAAGGTTTTCCCAACCAGGACCCTGACCTTGGCATTGCAAAGCTACCTTGACTGAGATTCAAGGCAGCTCTATTTTTAATTTTTTGAGGAAACTTCATGCTGTTTTCCATAGTGCTTGCATCGATTTACATGTCCACCAAAGTGCACAAGGATTCCGTTTTCTCTACGTCCTCGCCAACTCTTGTTAATTCTTGTCTGTTTGATAGTAGCCATTCTAACAGGTGTGAGGTGATATCTCAGTGTGGTTTTGATTTGCATTTCCCCAATGATTAGTGATGTTGAGCATCTTTCAATGTACCTGTTGGACATCTGTATGTCTTTGTTTTCCTTGGGACAATGTCTATTCAAATACTCTGCTCATTTTTTTTTTTTTAATCGTCAAATGGTTAACATACAGTGTAGTTTTGGCTTCAGGAGTAGATTCCCATAATTCATCACTTACAGACAACACCCAGTGGTCATTCCAACAAGTGCTCTCCTCAATGCCCATCACCCATTTTTCCCACCCTCCCAACCTCCCACCCACATCAACTCTCAGTGTCTCTGTATTTAAGAATCTCTTATGGTTTCCCTCCCTCTCTGTTTGTATCTTAGTTTTCCTTCCATTCCCCTACGATCATCTGTTAAGTTTCTCAAAATCCACATATGAGTGAAATCATCTATCTGTCTTTTCTGACTGACTTATTTCACTTAGCATAATATACTCCAGTTCCATCCACGTTGCTGCAAATGTACTCTGCCCATTTCTTAGTTGGATTGTTTGGATTTTTTGCTATGCAGTTGTGCGAGTTCTTTATATATTTTGGACATTAATGCTTTACCAGATACATGATTTGCCAATATTGTCTCCCATCCCATAGGCTGCTTTTTATTTTGTGGATGGCTTCCTTTGCTGTGCAGACGGTGTTTAGTTTGATATAGTCCCGCTTGTTCATTTTTGCTTTTGTCACCTTTGCATTTGGTGCCAATACACTTACTTTCGGTTGTTAACTGTCTCCAACTTCTCAGATCCCTGGACGGGGTGCCAGTGCCAGTCAGCATCAGCGAGATCATCGTGCTTGCATGTCTCTGTCACCCTCCCAAACAGACATCCTTCTCAGTCACTGTACTAACCACTCTTCTCCCAATTTATTCCTGGTGAAAATGTTGCCAGTGGGCTGCCTCCTTGTTCAAGGCGTCCACACACTGTGCAGGATGAGCTGCTCACTACCAGCTGGGCAGCGAGTGATCTAGTTACAAATCCCCACCTCACCGTCTACTTTCTCAGACCATTGCTGCTACCAACCCTGTTAATTTGGGTCCTCTAGTAAGCATACCGTGAGATGGCATTCAGAACGCAAGAGATTCATTGGGGGCTCATGGCTACGAAAGATCAGGAGTGGGGGTGGGGAGTGAAATTGGGCCGAGGAAGTCGGCAGACTGCAATACTGATCTGAAGCCTGTGAATGGGAAATGGGAAGAAGTAGGATCGGGCAGAGAGAATCTAACTCTAATGCAAATCTAGCGAAGTTTGGGCCAACCCAAAGGAAGGGTTGGAGGAACTTTGGCGCAGAGATTGTCCATTAGAGGAGTCCTGGGTTGATGGGTATGGTCCACCTAGAGCCCCCGCCATGCTCCATCTCTGACCAGAGACGACCCAGAACGAGAGTGAACTCAGCGTACTGAACCTGGCGGGCAGCCAGCTGCACTCCTAGCAGTTGAATGAAAATTCTCTCTGGAAGGGAGATCAGAGTGGAGCCTCCTCCATGGCTGGCTGCTACCACAGAATAGTCACTTAGTATCCTAGCATCTGTCAAAGATGATCAATGAAGATTTTATTTTTTTTAATGCGCTCATGGATATTAACACATTTGCCATGCTTCAATCTGTTATATTTACTTTTCTTTTTGATACTCAAATTGTCCTTACTTTGGCTAGTGGGAGCGCCTCCGGCTAGCAAATCCTCTGATGCAATGCTAGTCTCACTGATAATTTCCTTGCTTTCTGTTGATAAGAGGCTCCAGGACCATCTTGTGTGTGTGTGTTTTGATGTTTATTTATTTATTATCAGGGAAAGACAGTGCCTGTGCAAGTGGGGGAGGGGCAGTCTGGAATCCCAAAGCAGGCTCCGCACTGTCTGCACAGAGCCCAACACAGGGCTCAAACCCACAAACTGGGAGATCATGACCTGAGCCGAAATCAAGAGTCAGATGCTTAACCAACGGAGCCCCCCCAGGCACCCCCATCATGTGTGCTTTCTGCCTCAAATCTGAAATCAGTCATCTTCCTATGAAGCTATGGTTTGTTTTGGTGGGAAATGGCATGCAGGGACAACAATCTGGGTGCTAAGAGTGCTCGCTTGTCCTGAATTGGTTTGTTTTTAGACCAGTGCAGCCCGGGAGAACAATGAGAACTTTTTATATCTGCCCTAATATAGCAGCTACTAGCCACACGGGGCTATTGAACGCTTGAAAGCAAGAAATGGAATTCTTAATGTTATTTAATTGAAATGTTTTTCTTACGGTAAAGTATACATGACATAAATGTTACCTTTTTAACCACTTTTAAGTGTACAGGTCACAACATTGTGCACATTCACATTATTTGCAAGCATCACCACCGCCCGTGGCCAAAACCCTTCCATTTTCCCAAACTGAAACTCTGCCCCATTAAACACTAACTCCCCATTTCACACCCACCCCCGCCTCCTAGCAACCACTGCTTTACTTCCTGTCTCCACGAATTTGACTACTCCATGTACCTCATAGAAGTGAAATCAAACAATATTTCTTCTTTTGTGTCTGGCTTTTTTCACTCAGCATAATGTCTTCAAAGTTTACCCATGTTGTATGTGTCAGAATTTCCTTTCTTTTTATGGCTAAATAGTCTATTATATCTATATATACATATCACATTTTGCTTTTCCATTCTTCCACTGATGGACATTTGGGTCATTTCCACCTTTTGGCTATTATGAATAACACTGCTATGAGCATTGGTGTAAAGATGTCTGTTCAAGTATTTAATTTTAATTAATTTTTAAAAATGTTTTAATTTATTCATTTTTGAGAGAGAGAGACTGTGAGTGGGGGAGGGGCAGAGAGAGAGAGACACACACACAGAATCTGAAACAGGCTCCAGGCTCTGAGCTGTCAGCACAGAGCCTGACACAGGGATCAAACTCACCAACCATGAGATCATGACCTGAGCCAAAGTCGGACGCTTAACCGACTGAGCCACCCAGGCTCCCCTTTTTAATTTAATTTTCAATTTAAATAGCCACATGTGTCCAGTGGCTACCATATTGGACAGTTCTAGACCTTTCCAGTGGATAGAGCTAAGAAATACATTTTTAAAAGATATTAAGTCATACTAATATTTCCCATTGAAATCCAAGATTACAGGTTTTTAACTTATTTTCCATCTCTTCTCTCAAGCTAAAAGCATTGATATTTAAAAGCATCTAATATTTAAAAAACATTTTTTTTAACGTTTATTCAATTTTGAGAGGTAGAGACAGAGCATGAGCAGGGAAGGGGGAGAGAGAGGGAGACACAGAATCCAAAACAGGCTCCAGGCTCTGAGCTGTCAGCACAGAGCCTGACGTGGGGCTTGAACTCACAAACTGCGAGATCCTGACCTGAGCCAAAGTTGGATGCCCAACCTACTGAGCCACCCAGGTGCCCTTATTGGCTCCTAATATTAACCACACTACTTAATTGCTCTATCCCACTTTACACAATTCCAAAATAGCAACGGCAATATTATTGCCAAGACCAGGATTAATGCAACAATTTGAGATTTCTTTGCAGCTCTTTTTGCCATTACTACTTATGTACAAAGTGTTGGGTTTTAATGTCACTTGAATTATTTTCTGTGTGGTTAAGCCCCCAACCTGACATACCGTTAGGATCATTTGTTTCATTTTGCTTCCGATTTTTAGGAATTGATTTACTTTTCGCTTTGTCATTACACAGTTCCAAAGCCAAAGGGACAAGCACACGTGGAGAAATCTAGTTTCTGCACACACCTCACCTTCCTGACCCTGGTGGGTAACGTTTGTACGTTACTTTTCAAGGTAGGAAAATAGCCATGTACATTCTTATTGTTTCTACCCCTTCTTAGTAAAATACCATACGCGCTGTTCTGCAACTTTATTATTATCTTTCTTAACAATACGTTCTGAGGGCCACTCTGGGACAGAACATGGGAGCAGTCTTTCACAGCTGCTCTGGGGCCAGGCTGCACACCTTCCCGACACCTTCTTCCCGTAGCTCCTACTGGTGAACACTGGAGTGTTTCCAGTCTTTTGCTCTCCTTTCCTTCTACAGTAGAAAGTGTATTGATGGTTAATGTGGAAAGGCCCAGAAAGGCAAAGCTGGGGAGAAAGAAGCCCCGCCATGTCGCCATGTGCGTGAGTGGGGAAGAGAAGTAGAATTTCTGGTAAAGGGGCTACCACCGGGGGCTGATACGGTGACTTCGGTCTCCCCCTGAGGTCCCTCACTCTGAGCAGGGAGAAGCCCTGGCCAACACCAGCGGGCGATGAGGGCGCAGGAGCGTGCTGCCACCGGCTGGCTCCCACCATTCCCACCTTTGCTGCGCTTTTTGCGAGGCTTGGTGGCCCTGATGGATCGTCTTCCCTGCACAAACTTAAAGGACTTCCTGGACCTCACTGTGGCACCAGGAGGCAGGGGTCAAAGCCAGCACGCGGCTAGCGGGGCCAGCCACCTTGCAAGTCACATGCAACTCTCTGCAAAGGCAGAGGTGCACCCACGCCCTCGGGTGGCCGGACGCCCCCTGCGTGGCCTGGCGGGAGGTGCCCTTCGTCACACACACCCCCGCGCCAGGCAGGTCGCCTGACAGGAAAGGCGGGCAGGAGTTACGGTATAACGGCGACCCCGGGCCTCGGGGGACGGGGGAAGGGGGGGAGCGAGGCGAGGCTCGATTCCGCTCCAGCGCAGCCTGCACGTTGTGCCCGCTCACCCCCCCCCCCTTGCACAAAGCAGGGGAAATGCAGATTTTACGTGAACACACCTAGTTTTTAGGGTTGACAGCCCGTCCGAACTTAGGTCGCCTCGGGCCAAACCCGGAGCGCCGACCCGGTGCCGGGTCCGGTCCTCCCAGCGGCGCCGTCCTCTCTGAGCCCCTCCGCACGCGGCCTGCATCCCGGGCGCACTGCGCTTGCGCGGGGCGCGCCGGACAGAACCATCGCGAGAACGGGGGTTGCGTGCGGCGCTCGAGCTCCCCCGCCGCTTGGGGCCGCCCGTTGCCATGGAGCCGCCCGCCGCCGACGCCGCCGACGCGGAGCTTCGGAGGAGCCGCCGTGCGAGTCGTTCCGACCCGCTCCGGTCGGCAGAGAGGTGGGCCCATCCGCAGCGTAGCTCCTCGGACGCGGCCCAGCGCCCTCGCCGCCCAAGTCCTGCCGGGCCGGCGCCTGCTGCGGCGGGTCTCGGGGGCCCTGCGCCCGGCGGTGCGCGCCCGCCGCGTGTGGTCGCCGCGCCTCCGCCGCGGCGGTGAGCGGACCTCGGGCGGGGTGGGAGGGCGCCCTGCGGAGTCCCCAGGGCCTCCCGACTCGGTTCTGCAAAGGATAACCGGGTCTGGGAAGCGGGAGGGCCTCCGCTCCGACGTCGTCCACCAGCGGATACTCGTTTATCCGCTCGCAGTTTTGGCTTGAGCGAGGCTTCCTTGAACGTGTGCAAGGACTGGGCACTGAGCAGGTGAGGAGCAGGTGGGGACTGGGCACTTATTAGGTGAGGGACAGATGAGGAGCAGGTGCCGAGCAAGTGAGGGGGCAGGTGAGGGGCAGGTGAGGGGCAGGTGGGGCCTGGGCGCCGAGCACGTGAGCAGGCCCCAGTCTGGTCTGCAGCAGCTCAGAAGACTCCCGCACTCACTCTCTGCGGGTAAGCCGTGCGGAAATTCATGCGCACAGCGTACACATTGGTTTTAAAGTGAACATCGGTGGCGACCCCCCAAGTCCAGAAATAAAAGCGTGTTAGCACCGCACAAGTCAACCCACCCCTCTCCTGCCTGGCAGACCTCCCCCCCAGGACCATGAGCCTGTTTGTGAGTCTAACTCCCTTGCTTTTCTCTAGGTGTCCCACCTATGTGTGCATTCCTAAGCAATATAATTAAATTCCACATGTTGTTAAACTTCATATAAATGGAATGATATGGTGTATATTCTTTTTCAATTTTGAAACAACCCCAAGTTGCATAAAAGTTGCAAGTTGAGCACCAACAATCTTCCTTTTCCTGAAGCATTTGAGAACAAGTAGCTTGCATGAAGCTTTATCACCACCACCGTACTTTTGAGTATTTCCTACCTGCAAGGGCCCTCTCGGGCATGACCATGGTCCACGTGACCACCAAGGTCAAGAGAGTCACATGGATGTGTCACCACTGCTGGTCCTCAGCCCAGTCAAGCACATTTTGATAGTTGATCCCGTAAAGTCACAAAAGCAAAAGGACTCAGTCTGGGACGTCGCACAGCACTCGGTCATCATAGCGACTTAGTGTTTGTTCGGTGTCTTTCGGTCCACAGCATTCCCCAGCCTTTCTTCGGCCCCCATGACCCTGACACCTTTGATGGCTGCAGGCAATGACTTTGTAGAAAGCTCTTCCATTTGGGTTGTCTGATGTTTCCTCAAGATTAGATTCGCATTATGCATCCTTGGCAGAAAAGTCACAGAACTTATGCACAACTTTCTTCATCCCATTCCATCCTGTCAGGTGGCTCATGGTGGCCCATTTGTCATATTACAGATGATGTTTGCCTTGATCACTTAAAGTGGTGTCTGCCAATGTCTCCGCTGGGAAGTTACTTTTTCCCTCTGTAATGAACGCATATTTTGTTGGGAGATACTTTGAGGCTAGTGGCCGTGTCACCCTTCCCAGGCTTGAGCTGGGCGGCTCACCGCGGGCTCCCCCTCCACCCTGCTTGGGCTCTGATGCCCTTCTCAGGGCTGCCTTCCTCCTACTCAGGCCCTGACAGCCAGCTCTGGGCCACCCCGGGTCCTGCTTTGCCTGCCCCTCCTGGGGAACCTAGTCCGGAAGCTTCCAGAGGGAAGAAGGGTGAGTGCTGTGCACCATCTTCCCATCAGTCGTGTGGAAGAGACGCACCCGCTCTGTGACACGGCGCCGGCTCCTTCCTCGTTACCATCCAGCACTCTGTAGGCCGGATCACGCTGTCGGTGTTTTCTGCTGTTGGTGGCCATGGGGCTTTGTTCCCAGAGTTGCTGCTGCTCTCTGAGGTCGTGTTATGTCTCCTGTTGTTTAAGTCTGTGATGAATTGAATTGTGTTTCTTCAGGGGAAAAAAAAAATCATAGGTTGAAGCTCTAACCCCTGGCATCTCAGAATGTGACCTCATTTGGGAATAGGGTCACTGGGGATGGAATTCAGTAAGATGAGGTCACACTGGAGGAGAGTGGGCCCCTGATCCCATATGTCAGGCGTCTTTATACAAAAGAGGTATTTAAGGGGTGCCTGGGTGGCTCAGTAGGTTGAGCGTCTGACTTGGGCTCGGGTCATGATCTTGAGGTTCATGAGTTTGAGCCCCGCGTCGGGCTCTGTGCTGCCAGATTCTGTGTCTCCCTCTATCTCCGCCCCTCCCCCGCTCATGCTCTGTTTCTCTCTCCTTCCAAAATAAATAAACATTAAAAAAAAAAAAGAGGTATTTGAACATAGATGTGCACTCAGAGCATCACACGGAGGTTGGAGTTGCCCTGCCACAGGCCAGGAACTCTCGGAACCTGGGAGGGAGGCCTGGGACAGACCCTGCTGTAGTGCTTCAGAGGGAACAAGGCCCTGCCGGCACCTTGATGTCAGATTCCTGGCTTCCGGAAGTGTGAGAGAATACACTTCTGTTGTCCTGAGACGCCCAGTGTGCCACGCTTATGCTGCGACAGCTCCGGGACACGAGCATAACGGCTGAGACTTTCCGTAGGGCACACACCTAGGAGAGGAACCACTGAGTCAGAGAGTAGGGGGGCGCAGAGAGATCCAAGACCTAATCCTTGGAATTGGGGAATATGTTAGATGACGCGGCAGGGGAACTGAGGTTGTTACCCAGGTGTCTGGAGATGGGGAGATTGTCCTGGATTATCCACATGTGCCCAGTGCAGACACAGGGTCCTCAGAAGTGGGACAGGGAGGCAGGAGAGAGAGAGTCAGGGGGCCCCAGGAGAAAGACCACACTGACGCTGCTGGCTTTGAAGGCGGTCCAGTGGGCCCAGGAGTGTGCGTGACCTCTGGAAACAAAAATCCTCCCTACAGCGTCCAGAAGGGAACGCTGTCCTGCCCACACCTTGATTTTCACCCAGTGAGACTCATTTCAGAATCCGACGTCAGGATCGTAAGGCAGTAAATCTGTGAAGTCACTGGGTTTGCGGGAAGTTGTTGCAGCAGCGGCGGGAGAGCCGCACGGAGGCGCGCGCTCGTTAACTCTACCGGGTGACGCCGGACTCTCTGGAAGTAATTGTCCCCGCTCTCGCTCCCACGCTCCCGCCATGGCCGAGTGAACGTTCCCGCTGCCTCACTCACGCACCTGCCACTGTCGGGCTTGTGATGTCTTACCAAGTGTGATGACCACGTAACTATAGGAGATTGTGACTTTAACTTTCGTTTCCCTAATTACAAATGAGGTTGGACAATTGTTGTTGTTGTTGTTGTTCATTACCAAGAAATAGTTTATCGTCCAAAGCACGACTTGGCTAAGAGTTAAAGGGAAACACTCTTAATAATGCCAGGAAAACAGGCATGAAGTGGGGCACGCGGTCACACTGGACACATGGCTGCCCCACTTCCTGGCCATTTGAATGTCCTCAATGGTCAAGTGCCTGTGTGGGTCCTGCCATTGCCCCCGGACTGCCACCTTCTTTACTGATTTGTGGGTAATCCTTGCGTGGTCTTGGTGGAGGACCTTTAGGATAATGTGTTGAATTTATCTTCTGGCTTGTAACTTTTTTCTCACTCTCCCGAGGGCATCATCTGAATGACAGTTTTTAATTTAAATGTACGTGACCACCTGCCAGCTTTTCCTCTCATGGCTAATGACTTTGGTGTCCTGTGTAAGAAACCCTGGAGGCGCCTGGGTGGCTCACTCGGTTGAGCGTACGACTTTGGCTCAGGTCACGATCTCACGGTTCGTGGGTTTGAGCCGGTAAATACAGCTCCAACGGCTGAAGACTCACTTTTCGCATAACTGCAAAATCATCATCAACCCCAACAAAATTAACGTGAATTTCTTAATAAAATCTAATGCCAATTTGTGTTCACTTTCCCACATGATCTCAAAAACGTCTTTTACAGTTGCGTCCAAACAGGACCCCCACACCGCAGGAGGTGGACTTTTGTCTTCCGGACCTTTTCACTTAAAAAGGCCTCCCGATCCCCCTTTCCCCCATGACACCCACTTGTTGAGGTGTCAGGATCATCTGTTCCGTTTATTTATTATTTAGGCCTCCTTTGCCGTCACCCGGTGAGGCTCCGTCATTTCCTCCTTAGCGGTCCTGCACCCTTTTGTTGTGTTTGTGCTTACGCAGTTCATATTTTTTGATGGAATTGTAAATGGCAGCTTTTCCAAATCTTTGATAAATGGGAATATATTTGGTTTTTATTATTGCATTTATATCTAACGACATTACATCGTCTCAATAACTTTCATGAGGGAGGTCTGTATACTCATTTGGATTTCCTATGTACACGGCTACGTTATCTGAAAACATTGCCATTTCTGAATGCCTTTTTGGTCCTTTTACCCCTAAAGGTTCTAGCTGGGAGGCAGGAGTGCCAGTGGAAGGAAGTAGCTCAGCGAAGCCCTTGTTTTGTTCTCGGTCTTTTTCTTTTTTTAATTTTTTACTCACCTTTTGAGGGGGGGAGGAGGGGCAGAGAGAATCCGAAGCAGGCTCCAGGCTCCAGCTCTCAGCACGGAGCCTGACGCGGGGCTCGAACCCACGAACTGTGAGATCACGACCCGAGCCGAAGTCGGACACTTAACCAACTGAGCCACCCAGGCGCCCGTTTTCCGTCTTAAAAGAACATTTTTAACGTCTAGGATGATGCGTGATGCCTCCTGTACATTATCGGCAGCGTGTAGCCTTTGTTACATGAAGGGAGACTGTTCCTAATGTAAGATTGCCAAGTTTTTTTTAAAGCATAAGTGGCGTGTTGAAGTTTATCAATACTTTTTCCCCACACTTGTCGAGTTGATCATATAATTCTCTTCCTTCGGTCTGTTACCGGGGTGAATTAAGCTGACTTCCGATGCTAAGTAAACGCGCCGTGGTCCTGAAGTTTTATGCCGTGTTGACACTGCGGATCGAGGCCAACGATGCCTCTCTCTGCATTTTCGTGTCTGCGCTCTGAGCGACAGGAGCTCCCCGTCTCCGGTCTCCGCTGTCGGTGTCGGGCTCTGGTGACGAAGGCTGCGTGAGCCCCACGAGAGAAGTCCGGACCTGCCTGTCCCTCCGGGAGGGGGCGCGTGTGAACCCAGTGGTCTGTGCCCGGCGTGTTTCCCACAACTGGATGGGGAAGCCTCTGAGCCTGGAGTGTTCTTCCTGGGAATGCATTTGACTGTTGATTGAGTTTCTTTTATGTTTGTGGGACTTTGGAAGGTTTTTTTGGTCAAACAATTCTGATTAGTAATATTTCTCTAATAATTTGTCCGTTGTCTACATTTTCAAATTTACTGGCATAAAGTTGTTCATGACTTCTTTAGTTTTTAATGTTTTCCTGACATATTTATCAATTTTAGTCTTTTAAAAATACAAACTCTTGGTTTCCAGGAGCATCTCGATCACATACGTTCGTTTCTGTTGCATGAATTGTTAATATTTTCAACCTGCTTTCTTCCACTTTCTTTGGGTTCATCTCGCAGTTCTTTCTGTAGCCACTCGAAATGGATGTTTTGTGCATTAACTTTTAGCCTTTTCCTAATGCCGTATATGTGTGAAGTTCAGGAGTTTGCTCTGCGTGGGGTCAGCTGCGCTATGGTTGATTGGAGCTACTGTCCTTGTAACTCAGCTCAAAGTATTTTACTGTTTCCAGCATGATTTTTTTCCCTTGACCCATGGGTTACTTAGAAGTATGTTTCTTATTTTCTAGAAATACTTCTCTGTTATTGATTTGGGCTGGTGACTTTTGGTCAGAGAACAAGCTTTTTATGATTGTTTTTATTGAGGAATAATTGGCATACGATATTAATATTGTGTTTGTTTCAGGTGCACCCTGTAGTGATTTGATATTGTACATTGCAGAGTCACCACCGTGACAAGTGTAGTCACCGTCTGCCACCACACAAAGCTGTCACAGTATAACTGACTATGTTCCTTATGCTGTACAAAGCCTTGTACATTTTAGTCTCTTAAAATCTATTGAGACCTGCTTCGGGCCCAGGAGACGGCTTTTGTAAATATTCAGTGTGTGCCTTCAGGGAGCATTTACAATTCTGTCGCTGGTATGCTCTCTGTATGTCTGTCACGTTCAGTTTGTTAATGGTGTCGAATGTCATTAATGACTTCTGCTATCTGCTTTTGGTATCAGTTCCTGAGAGCGGTGTGTGAAATTTTCCCACGAGAGTTTGCATTTTGACTTTTTCCTTGTTCTGTCGATCTGTGCCGTTTCCTCTGTGACTCCATTAGTGAACACACGTGGATGTAAAATTGTCGCTTCGGGACGCCGGGGTGGCTCAGTCGGTTGAACGTCTGACTTTGGCTCAGGTCAAGGTCTCACAGTTCATGGGTTTGAGCCCTGCATCGAGCTCTGTGCTGACAACTCGGAGCCTGGAACCTGCTTTGGATTCTGTGTCTCCCTCTCTCTCTCTGCCCCTCTGCCACTTGCCCTCTCTCTCTCTCTCTCTCCCAAAAATAAGTAAACATTAAAAAAATTTCAGTGCTTCTGTAAGCTTGTGTTTTAGATGTCTCTCCAATAGTGGATAGTTAGATTTTTTGGTTGTTGCTATGGGTCTTTTAATCCAATTTAAAAGGAGACCTTTTTTTTTTTTTTTGTTACACCTTGGCCCTTTCACCTGTTTACAATCTTGCCTTCACTTAGATTTTGACCTGATGATTTCTTACTTTCTAGTCAATTCTTCAAGGTTCTTAAGGCAATTAACATACAATTTTATGCGGCATTTGTGGTTATTTTTAGTGTGATGGCTGGCACGCTGGACAGCCACATGCCTAAAATGGAAATGGAAGTTCCAACTGCTTCTTACGCACGTTTTAGCAAATCTGTTTCCGATTCTACTTCATCCCCATAGACACCGAGTTCTGGGGCCTTCCACGGGCAGTGGGGCGCACGTGGGTTTTTATGGCTCAAGTTTTCCCCTGGAGGTCGGTCCGTACCTCTGCCTGCAGGGCTGCTACCGCCTCACACTCCCGGCTTCTGTTTTGTTCACACTGTTTATTCTCCCATTTGCCGTGTCCTTGTAGATGCGTGTGTTGAAAAAACTGAATCCTTCTGCTGTGGTTTTAGTGAGAATTTAAGAGGCATCAGAGGCTCCCTGTCTGGAACTGCCCTGTTTCACTGGACATTCAAAGTGCATGTGGTTCAGCGGCACCTGGTGGCTCAGTCTGTTGAGCGTGTGACTCTTGATTTCATCTCAGGTCGTGATCTCGTGGTTCGTGAGATCGAGCCCCATGTCGGGATCTGCGCTGACAGCATGGAGCCTGCTTGGGATTCATTCTCTCTCTCTCTCCCTCTCTCTCTCTCTCTCTCTCTCTCTCAAAGTAAATAAATAAACATTAAAAAACAAGAAGTGTCAGGGCACCTGGGTGGCTCAGTCGGTTAAGCGTCCGACTTCGGCCCAGGTCATGATCTCGCGGTCTATGAGTTCGAGCCCCGCGTCGGGCTCTGTGCTGACGGCTCGGGGCCTGGAGCTGCTTGGGACTCTGTGTCTCCCTCTCTCTCTGCCCCTCCCCCACTCGTGCTCTGTCTCTCTCTATCAAAAATAAATAAAATGTAAAAAAAAAATTTAAAAAAGAAGTGTATGTGGTTTAATGTCATCTTCAATGGAACCGTATGTGTGATGATCCACCTCGTATCAGGCTGCCATCCGTCCGGGGGACAATTGAGCTGCGCTGTGATGAGCACATGGAGTCCGTGAGCGCGAGCAGAACAGACTCGGCCACTTCGTAAATATGTTCTAAAAGCTCTGCCATTCACAGATTGGGGGGGGGGGTTAATAGGTTTTCTCAAGTGGGAGGAATATTGTTGGCATTTGACAAGATGCCTTGAAATTTTGCCTCTCAGAACTGTAATGCGTGATTGTTTCTTTGCAGCATTTTTTAAAAGGAATCGTTGGCCTTGACTTATTATTGATTCATCCAGGAAACATTATTAGGCTTTGAAATATTTTTCAGTCAGTTATTCCGAAGCAATTGTAAAGTGAAACATGAAAGACAAATTCATCTACGATTGTAGCATCTCCTACATAATATCAACATTCCGCACGGAGTTCTGGGCAGGCAGGCTCCTAAGGTCCCTCAAATCACTTCAAGCATGAGGGATGTTCTGAAATTCCTTAAGGGTTGCTTCTGACCTGCCCCGTAACACGCGACGTGCTATATAGCACGCACATCCCGAATGTTCATTTGGATGAGGTTTGATCATCACGTGTGCAACCACCGCTAGAAATGAGGCCGAACATCCCCCACCCCACTGTGCCCCTCGCGCCCCTCCCACTCCTTGCCTTTGACCCCAGATCCACGGCCGCCGGCAGGTAGTTTTGCCTGAATGGGGGTTTCCCGGTTCTCTTCCGTGTGTGGCTTCCTTCACCTCCGGCGAGGCTCCTGCGACACGCTCGTGCGCATCCGTTCGGTTCCTTCTTGTTCCCGAGCAGCAGCACGTGCTCACGACGACGGGCGCTTGGGTTGTTTTCCGGCTGGGGGCCCTCTGGGTAAACACTCGTGTGCAAGGTTGTTTGAGGGACGTGTTCTGGTTTCTCCCGGGCACGTCCTGGAGGAGGATTTCCGGGTCACGTGCTGGGCCGGTGTTCGTATTTTCGATTTGGGGCGTTCTCACAGGTGTGCAGCAGTGTCTCGTGATGGTCTTACTTCACGTTTCCCCGGGGACTGGTGCTGCGGCGCGAAGTGTCACAAGCTCGTTGGCCATTTGTGTATCTCCTCTTGCCACGTCTGTTCTAAAATTCCTGCCCCTTTTCAGTCGGAGTTTGGACTTTATGTTGTTGATGTTTAGGGGCTCTTTATATATTCTGGATATACGACTGTTGTCAGATTTCTCTGCTGCAGATATTTTCTCCTAGTCTGGGCTTGTCCATTTTCTTTTCTTCTTTTTTACAAAAGTTTATTTATTTATTTTGAGAGAGAGAGAGAGGGAGGGAGCGTGCGCCTGGGAGGGACAGAGAGAGAGGGAAGGAGGGAGAATCCTTAGCGGGCTCTGCGCTGTCACCACAGAGCCCATCGTGGGGCTTGAGCCCACGAACCATGAGATCATAACCTGAGCCAAAACCAAGAGTTGGGTGCTAAACTGACTGAGCCACCCAGGTGCCCCTCATCCATTTTCTTAATGTCTTTTTACAAGAGAAATTGTTAATTCGTATGAAATCCGATATTTATGTTTTTTAACTATGATCCTATTCATCTATACCTGTTACAATTTTTTTGTAGCTAATTTCTGCTTCCCAAGATGGAAGAAGACGCTAACCAGTTCCCTAAGAAGGAGCTTTTGGACAATGTCCCGATTGTGGAAGATGGTAATAAAAGTCTTTTCACAGATAACAGGTGTTTTGGCAACAATGAAGATAAATGGTGTGCTTTATAGTTTCCCTGAATTCCCTCTCTTTAGAAAGACTATATCTTTTAGGCTTATTTTTTTTCCTCAAAGTTTATATCATTCTGTCTTTAGTTGGAAAAAAAAAGATAAATTATGGCCGAGATTCTTGAAAGCGACAGATTATAGTTTTCTCGTTTCCAGCGTCTCTATTGAGAAATAGGATGCCATTTTTATCCCTTTGATTGTGACCTATTTTGGTTTTCTTTCCCTGGAAGTTTATAGATTTAAAAATAATCCGATAATCCAAGATAGGCCTTGATTTGGGCTAGTGCTGGACACCAGGCAAGACAGTCAAACCTGGACTAGTTTCCTTGGTTCTCCATCTAACTGCAGCGCGGCTCGTTTCTCAGTTTCTGAGCTGTGGTGAGGTGAGGTGAAGCGTGAGGTGAGGTGTGGTTAGGTAGGTGGGGTGAGGAACTGTGAGGTGAGGTGAGGTGAGGTGAGGTGAGGTAAGGTGTGGTGAGGTGAAGTGAGGTAAGTTGTGGTTAGGTGTTGTGGTTAGATGAGGTGAGCTGAGGAGTTGTAAGGTGAGGTGATGTGTGGTGAGCTGAGGTGAGGTGAGGTGTGGTATGGTATTTGTGACGTTTGGTGAGGTGAAGTGAGGTGAGGTACGGTAAGGTGAGGTGTGGTGAGGGGAGGCACAATGAGGTGAGGTGAGGTGTGATGAGGTGAGGCGATATGTGGTGAGGTAAGGTGTGGTTACGTGAGGTGAGGTGAGGAGTTGTGAGATGAGTTATGGTGTGGTGACGTGAGGTGATGTGTGGTGAGCTGGGGTGAGAGGTGAGGTGAGGTGTGGTGAGGTGAAGTGGGATATGGTGAGGTGAGTGAGGTGAGGTGTGTTGAGATGAGACGTGTGGTATGCTATGATGTCGTTTGTGGTGTTGTGAGGGTTAGGTGTGGTGAGGTGAGATGAAAGGGGAGAGGTGAGTTTGGTGAGGTGAGGTGTGGTGAGGTGAAGGGAGGTAAGTTGTGGTTAGGTGTTGTGGTTAGATGAGGTGAGGTGTGGTGAGGTGAGCTGAGGAGTTGTAAGGCGAGGTGATGTGTGGTGAGCTGAGGTGAGGTGAGGTGTGGTGAGGTTTGTGTGTTGTGAGGTTTGTGAGGTTGGTGTGGTGAGGTGAGTGAAATATAGTGAGGTGAGTGTGGCTAGGTAAGGTGGGGTGAGGAGTTGTGAAGTAAGGTATGGTGAGGTGAGGTGAGGGGTGGTGAGGTAAGAGATTGGTGAGGTGAGGTATGGTGAGGTGAGAAGAGGTGAGGTGCTTTGAGGTGAAGTGTGGTGAGGTGAGCTGTGGTGCAGTATTGTAAGGAGAAGTGAGGTGTGATGTGAGTTTGGTTAGGTTAGGTGAGGTGAAGAATTGTAATATGGGGTGTGGTGAGGTATGGTACAGTGAGGTGAGGTGACGCGAGGCGTGATGACGTGAGGTATGGGGAGTCGAGGGGTGGTTAGGTAGGTGGAGTGAGGAACTGTGAGGTGAGGAGTTGTGAGGGTGAGGTAAGTTGTGGTTAGGTGTCGTGGTTAGCTGAGGTATGGTGTGGTGGGAGGTTGGTGAGGTAAGGTTTGATGAGGTGAGGTTGGGGGGAGGTGAGAAGAGGTGAGGTGTGGCAAGGTAAGCTGAAGTGAGGTGAGGTGGTGAGGTTGGTGAGATGAGAAGAGGTGAGGTGTGGCGAGATAAGCTGAAGTGAGGCGAGGTGCTTTGAGGTGAAGTGTGGTGCGGTGAGCTGTGGTGAAGTGTTGTAAGGAGAAGTGAGGTGTGGTGAGGTGTGGTACAGTGAGGTGAGTTGTGGCGAGATGAGGTGAGATATGGTGAGGTGAAGGCAGCTGAGGCGCAGTGAGCGTAGTGAGGTGAGGTGAAGTGAGGCGTGGTGAGCTGAGGTTGGTGAGGTGAGAAGAGGTAAGGTGTGGCAAGGCAAGCTGAGGTGAGGAGTTGTGAGGTGAGGTATGGGGGGAGGTAGTAAATTCGTCCCCACCTTTCCGTCTTCCCAAATGTATAGGCCTTTTGTCTAGTCTCTTCCTCCTGTACTCCTTGTGATTTTCACTGATGCCTTGTTGAATTCCTTTGTAGTCATTTTCACTGAGATTTAATGAAGGGTAGAGAGAAATTGCATAAGTTCGATTGGCCCTGTTTGGCTCGAAGTCTACAGTGATTCTCTAAGATAATAATTCTCAAACTTTTTTGCCAGAGAACCCCTTTACATTCTTAAAAATCGTTGCAACCAGAAAGTGTTTTTCCTGTCGGTTACTATTTTTTTTTTAACTTTTTAATGTTTATTTATTTTTGAGAGAGAGACAGAGCATGAGCAGGGGAGGGGCAGAGAGAGAGGGAGACAGAATCTGAAGCAGGTTCCAGGCTCTGAACTGTCAGCACAGAGCCTGATGTGGGGCTCGAACCCATGAACCGGGAGATCATGGCTTGAGCTGAAGTCGGATGCTTAACCGACTGGGCCACCCAGGGGCCCCTCTGCCCTGTTTATTTTGATGCTCAATTTGTTCTAAATTGGGCCAGTAGGACCCTTCCCACTTCTGTGTTCTCTTAAAATTCTTTAAGCACGACTGAGCCACCCAGACACCCCTATGTCAGTTACATTTTTTAATATCGAGTGTATTAAAAATTAAAGCTGAAAAACTTTTTATATGTATTCAGTGAAAATAGCAAAACTGAACCTGTTGTATGTAACGAAAAGAGTCTGGCTCGTCAGAAGACAGCTGGATTCCCGTTCCGTCGTGTTAGTCTGTTGTGACACGAGACGTCACGTGGACTTTGGGAAACTCCATTCTACACTCGTGAAATGAGAGTGAAAGGACAAACGATGTTTCAGTACTGCTAGGAAAATAGTTTTGACTGAAGACGCTCCGAGAGGGTTCTAGGCACTCCCACCAGGGTTCCCCGGGCCGCGCTCTGACAACCATTGCTCTAAGGCCATCAGCATCGTCGCCTGCAGATGCGAGCTTGTCTAGGTTCGTCCCGGTGCTTCAGACTTGAACGTCTGCATCTACTTTGTGTGTTTTCTCTTGCCTGGATTTCTAGAAAGAGATGAACTAGAGGCTCCAGAGTTCCAGGTTGAATTTCTTCCTCCGGCAGCTGAGAAGGGTGCCGACTCGGGAGGCCGCCGGTAACTACTCCGGGCGGGCCCCTTGCTCCCCGCACCCCAGCCTGGGCACCCTCGGCGGAAAGGTGGAGCCGGGCGGGGGCGAGCAGCGCGCGAGGGCCGCCGCTGTCCTTCCGCATTAAGCCCGGGGAACGCCGATGCTGACCCAAGTGGGAAGAAAACAGCCGCCCCAGCCAGGTTCCAGGCCTGCGGCCTGCGGAGGACCTTGGGCCGCCTGGAGACGCTGCAGGAGGAGAAGGAGCTGCTCGTTCAGAAAACCAGGTGGGCTCGGCGACGGCGGCGGCGGGGAGGGAGCTGCGGCGGGTGGGCGGGGCGAGCAGGGGGCGGGGCGGCCGTCGTGGGCGGGGCGACCCGTGCTCCGGAGGCTTCGGCTCTGCCGCGGTGACCTCGGGGCAGGCCTCGATGACCGATCTCCCCCTGCCCTCCTGGCCGTCACGTGAGGCGTGCAGAGGGTGTCCCCGTTGGTCGTGCGGGGCCCGGGCCTCGCTGGTGGCCTTCGTGGGGCTGGGCCCCGGGTCGGCCCGTCCTGCCCCCGGGTCCGCTCCGGCTTGACCCGCGCTGACACTGGTAGCGCATGTTCCCCAAACGTCCGCGAAGAGAAGGTCATACGGGAAAGTGGAAAACACATGGTCCCCGCTGGGACCCACGTGCCCCTGCCCACCTTCGCTTGTGGGTTCTTTCCCTGTGGGTGCGTGTGCCTGTGATTTCTGTCTGCTGAGTTGTGTGACCGCCGCCTGCAGGCATCACTCCTGCCTACTTGTCCCCGGAGCAAGTAAAAACCTCCTTCCACCGGACCTCTGCACGGTTCCTCCCCTGAGGAAGTGAGCATCTCCCGGCCGCGCAACCACGGCGGTTCCCTGCGTGTCCTCCAGGCTGGCTTAGAGCCCGCGCTCTGGGTTTGGTTCTGCTGTTCTCATCACAGGAGCTAGAGTTTTGAATCGGATTCGATCCAGGCCCCCACGCTGGTCGCTTGTCCTGTCGTGTCTGGGAGTTCTAGAACGCTGACGAGGTGCTGCAGCTGTGTGCCGGGTGTGCGGCCCTCTCAGGCCTCTCCCCGGTGCCCTTACACACCCGGCCACGTTCACGTGTGCCGGTTCCCGTGAACTCTCATTTGGGCTGAGGTCACATAGGTGGCCCCTCTGAAGGGCTTTCAGGAAACAAGACCCTGATCAGGCAGCTTGATTGTGTGAGAGAAATCCCTGGAAAGATGATGTCACCTCAGCTCCTAACCTGGGCAAGGGGGACAGATGACCGGGGCCCCTGGCCTGGGCGAGGGGACAGATGACCGGGGCCCCTGGCCTGGGTGAGGGGGGACTGATGACCGGGGCCCCTGGCCTGGGTGAGGGGGTACTGATGACCGGGGCCCCTGGCCTGGGTGAGGGGGGACAGATGATTGGGGCCCCTGGCCTGGGTGAAGGGGTACTGATGACTGGGGCCCCTGGCCTGGGTGAGGGGGAACAGATGATTGGGGCCCCTGGCCTGGGTGAGGGGGGACTGATGACTGGGGCCCCTGGCCTGGGCGAGAGGGGACAGATGATGGGGGCCCCTGGCCTGGGTGAGGGGGAACAGATGATGGGGGCCCCTGGCCTGGGTGAGGGGGGACTGATGACCGGGGCCCCTGGCCTGGGCAAGGGGGGACAGATGATTGGGGCCCCTGGCCTGGGCGAGGGGACAGATGACCGGGGCCCCTGGCCTGGGTGAGGGGGGACAGATGACCGGGGCCCCTGGCCTGGGCGAGGGGGGACTGATGACTGGGGCCTCTGGCCTGGGTGAGGGGGGACAGATGATTGGGGCCCCTGGCCTGGACGAGGGGGAACAGATGACTGGGGCCCCTGGCCTGGACGAGGGGGAACAGATGACTGGGGCCCCTGGCCTGGGTGAGGGGGGACAGATGACTAGGGTCCCTGGCCTGGGCGAGGGGGGTCAGATGAGTGGGGCCTCTGGCCTGAGTGAGGGGACAGTTGATGGGGGCCCCTGGCCTGGGCGAGGGGGGACAGATGACCGGGCCCCTGGCCTGGGCGAGGGGGGACAGATGAGTGGGGCCTCTGGCCTTGGTGAGGGGACAGATGACCGGGGCCCCTGGCCTGGACGAGGGGGGACATATAGCCGCGGCCCCTGGCCTGGGCCACGGGGGACATATAACCGCGGCCCCTGGCCTGGGTTAGGGGAGCTGAAGGAAGATGGGTTTCCATCCGAGGCTCCTGAGGGAGAGTGTGAGGAGAGGCTCGATCCCAGAGAACTACTTATCCGGATTCTGACTTCCTGCAGAGGAGAGCTGCGTGCTTGCCGCCAGAGGATAGAGCTCATCGCCAAGCAGCAGGCGAGCGTGGCGGCCGAGGTGGCTGCAGGGAGAGAGGCCAACAACACGTAGGTCGTGCGCCCCGGGCGCCGAGCGGGGCGGGTGGCAGGGGCCCCCAGTGCCGCAGCAGAAGGCGTCCGGTCACCCGACTCGTCATCTATACTAACACCTGCTGCCTTCAGGTGCACGAGGAAGCAGACTGGCCACCCTCCAGGGTGGGGAACAGACGCACCCCAATACGGAAAGAGACAGGTGGTCACAAGGACAAGAGAGCTGGTGGCCGTGAGGTCAGGAGAGGTGGTCACTTTGAGGCAGGTGGCCAGGGAGGCTTCCTGAGGAGTTGCCTCCAGGCTGGAACCTGAGTGAGAAAAACAACTTGCCTGCAGTGACTAGAAAGGAACATTCTGGGGGTGAGGATGTGCAAAGCCGTAGAGGTGCCCAAAAAGAGAGGCCACTCTGTGGGGACAGGGCAGGGACACCAATGAGCTTAGGGGAAGAAACATCAGGACTGGCTTTGTCTCGATCGACCAGCCAGGTAGTGCCACTACCCAGATGAGGGGACAGGACAGGCAGGGGGTCAGAGGCCTGCGCGGCTACCTCACGTGGACACATCTGCTTGGAGCTCCCCGCGCCCGGGGCTGGTGTCCACAGGTGAGCCAGGTGGCGTCCATGCACTTCAGGCCCTGTCGGTCTCACAGCAGCCCTTTGAGGGACTCAGGGACACTAAGTGAGCTGCCCGGGGTCACCCTGCTGAGCGGGGACACGGTGGGACGTTGGTCCTGGCGCTCTGAGCCAGAATCTGAATGTAGCTGCCCCACTTGCTGCCAGGAAGGGACGAGCGCCAGGCCCCACTGGCCCCAGGAGGGTAGGGGGCCTCCTGGCGGCTGGAGGCTGGAGTCCTGGGGGTCACAGGACAGACAGGACAAGGTGCCAGACAGCTCACCCAACAGCAGCGTCGTGAGGCCTGCAGCCCAGCCCCCTGCAGGCAGAGACAGGCTCTTTTGTAGGACTTTAAAATCCACCTGGTTCTATGGGACACAGCAGGCTGGATGTCGAGAAACGAGGGCCACGCCAGCTGCTGGAAACCCACTCCCCAGCCGTACACGTGTGGGGTCCTGATCGGTGGTATGCACACACCGGTCCTGAGGTCTTTGTCACCCAAGGCTATTTCCACACAGCCCCACTGACCACCCCGTGATCATCTGTGATTATCTCAGAACATGCCTGAGCGGTCGGGTGCCTGGGCGGTGCACTGAGCCGGCCACAGCCCAGGACAGAAGAGGGTGCAGCGTGGACTCCCTACCTAGAGTCTCCCAGGGGCGTTTTGGCCGCCTGACTGCTTCCAGTCGGGCGAGTGTGCAGGATCCTTCCCTGATCGGAATGGGCCCGCAACTCGGACAGGCTGGAACCAGGGGATCCGGCTCCCTGACCCCGGGAGGGAAGTGGGCACTGGTGTGGCCAGGGCAGGTGCTCTAGCGGGTTCTGTGCCTGGCCAAGAAGCCAGAAGTAGGCAGAGGGGCAGCTTTTCTTGACGGCCTTCCCCGCTGGCCGGTGTAGACAGACTTCTCTCTTGAAAATGAAGAGGCCAGCTGAAGGCCTCAGTGGGATAGTGGCCACCGGGGGGCTTTCTCTGGGGGCCAGGCTGACGCCACCTCCCCGCCCCCCCACTCCCCCGCCCCCCCGCCCCTCTGCCCCCGTGCCTCAGCAGCGCCTCCGTGGGCCGCCTCCAGGCGGTGTCCAGACACCTGTGCACGGAGCTGGACGACGAGAGAGCCCTGCAGTCCCAGCTCAGAGCCGCGTTGCTGAAGAGCGAGTGAGTTGGGGGGGGGGGGGGGCTCCCTGCGCACAGGCAGGACGCGGCCCGCGTAGTTTGCGCGCGACTTTTAAGCTGCCTAGGAGCGGGAAGGGAGCCCGTTAAGTGAAATCATCGAAAGGATAAGACTTCACGTTTTTTGAAATGTTTCCCACTTTCCCCATGTTTGTTTGCATTTCTGAGAACTATGACACCTTCTTTTCCTTTCCCCTCTTTCCTGCTTCCTGCTTCCGGAGAACCACCAGCACTGTGGTTAAACAGCGTTTTGCCGTTTCACAACCTTTCTAGAAGCAACCCCCAGCAAAGACACTGGTGCTTGGGTTTGGGTCGTAAACAGCAGCATTGCCTCTAGCTAGCTGCCGCAAGAAAGGGGGTTTAGGAGGGGATCAGATTCCTGGTGTCCCTCGTGCCCTGCTTCCCCCCCCCCCACAACGGCCCCCTCCCCCAGACGCTGGCCGGGCAGCCTCTGGGAAATGCACAGGAAGGCACAGAGGGCCAGGACAGGGCATTGGCGGCAGGCCACCCGCTGCTGGAAAAACCACAGCTGTCCCCTGCCCCTCCCGACCACAGGGACTCTCGGGGAGTGGGGGGTGGGGACAGGAATCCGTCTCTAACCCAGCCCTCCTTTAAGTTAGGCACAGTCCAGCCCTGGGTCCTGTGGTGCTTTAGCATAATCTAGTGGGGAGGCGGGAGGACAGAGAGGTGGCCGGGATGGTAGGGCCATCTGTGAGTGAGCATGGGAGGACGATGGACGTTTATGTGGCCCTTGTTTGACGGCGCAAAACACCCCGAGCCCCCTTGGCCCCAGCCGTCCTAGTGACATCCTTTACGGCAAGAGGGTCCCACTTGGGGGTTGCAGGGGGTTATCCCGTCTCCAGCCAGGAAGACCCCTCACCCTTCCATGACACTCATGGCCTCCACATTTTGAAGATTATGGGCCAGTGAAGGCCCCTTAAGTTGTCTTTGCGTGATGCTTCCTTGTGACTGTTGGCTAGAATACCCCCGAGTGATGCCATGTCCTTCTGGGGGGGCCTCTCAACGAGGCGCATGATGGCGACCGGTCCCGTTTCCGGTGGGGGGGACTTTGGTGGCTGGGTCGAGGTGGTGCCCGCCGGGGTTCTCCACGCAACGCGACACCTTTGGAAACGAATCCGTAACGTGTGGTGGACACTCAGAGACTCTGGGATCCTGTCCTCACCCCCTTGCGGGCTCTGGTGTCTGAATTCAGTGGTGTTTCTTGCCTGCACCAATCATGATGGCGATGGCGATGGCGATGATGGCCCCCAAAGACGCTCTAAGTCCGCGCTCCGTCCGCGGCCGCGGGCCGGCCTTCTGGTGTGAAGAACAGCGTATCTTCTCCACATCCATTTGCTTATCGGCATAGACTCTGATTTCTGTTTTAGTCAGCGGCGTATGGTCACTTCCGTCATTATTTGCCTTGACCCTCCGGTCCTCCCAAGTTGGCTCCTAGGCCCTTTGACACGTCCCTGTCCCTGTCACTCTTGGAGTGCTCTCGGGCACCAGGACACGTTCAACGCCCCCCGATTCATCCTCCCGCCCCAGCTCTGGACTCAGCCTGGTTTGTAACTGAGGAGTGGGGTTTGGAGGTCTAGAGCTGGGCGCCGCTGATGCCCGTGGCCGCGAGGACCTTGCTGCTCCCAGGCCCTTGCAGCAGGCGGGGACAGCAAACCCGTGAACGTCTGTGTGTGTCCCTGTCTTGAAACCAGTTCCAACAGAACTGCAGGCTCGTCCCCACCATCCCCCGCCGTGTCTGCACCTCCTTCCTGTGGCAGTGACCAGCCTGCCTGTCGCTACCCTCAACGTTTTCACTGATTTCCCCGGTCCCCACGTGTAGCCAGTCCGCCAACCCTTCCAGCGATCGCCCTGGGACCCTCCTCCTGCGGCCTGACCCCAGCAGCCTGCCTGCCGGCCGCTGCTCACGTGGGCCTGGCTGCTGCCGGACTGTCATTTGCTGCCTTGTTAATCAGCTTTCCCTGAGTCTAATTTACACACAAGAAAATGTATCCCAGACGTTCCCTTGTGCCTCTCCTCAGTCAGCAGCCCAGCCCTAGGGAACCACTGGGGACCGCTGACACACTCTGTCCCTTCCTATTAAATGTGTTCAGTGTGCCGGGGCACCTGGTGGCTCAGTTGGTGGAGTGACTGACTTAATTTCTGCTCAGGTCATGATCTCATGGTTCGTGAGTCTGAGCCCCGCATCGGGCTCTGCATTGACAGCATGGAGCCTGCTGGGGATTCTCTCTCTCTGCCCCTCTCCTGCTTGCGCTCTGTCTCTCTCTCAAAAATAAATAAACACGGGGCGCTTGGGTGGCGCAGTCGGTTAAGCGTCCGACTTCAGCCAGGTCACGATCTCGCGGTCCGTGAGTTCGAGCCCCGCGTCGGGCTCTGGGCTGATGGCTCGGAGCCTGGAGCCTGTTTCCGATTCTGTGTCTCCCTCTCTCTCTGCCCCTCCCCCGTTCATGCTCTGTCTCTCTCTGTCCCAAAAACAAATAAAAACGGAGAAAAAAAAAAGAAAAATAAATAAACATTTTAAAAACATGTTTTAAATGTGCAGAACCATACCTGTTTACCCGGCGCCTGGTTTCTCCAGTCCACACAACGGCTCCCAGTTGCATCTGTGGTCTTGTGTGGAGCGGAAGTCCGGGCGCATCCGAGTTTTTTGTAATTATTTTATTTTAGAGAGAGAACAAGCAGGAGAGGGGGGCAGAGGGAGAGAGAGTGTCTTTGGCGGGCTCCACACTCAGCACGGAGCCCGACATGGGCCTCGACCCCGGCAGCCCTGAGATGACCTGAGCCATCCAGGCACCCCCACATCCACATTTGTGCGTAGCAGGAGTCCGGGCGTGTCTGTGGTTTTTTTTTTTTTTTAATGTTTTATTTTTGAGAGAGAGAGACAGAGTGTGAGTGGGTGAGGGGCAGAGACAGAGGGAGACACAGAATCCGAAGCGGGCTCCAGGCTCCGAGCTGTCAGCACAGAGCCTGACGTGGGGGCTCGAACTCACGGACTGTGAGATCATGACCTGAGCTGAAGTCGGACGCTTCACCGACTGAGCCACCCACGTGCCCCGCGTCTGCGTTTTTATGTAGCGGGAGTCCCAGGTTCATCCAGGGTTTAACACGACAAGCATTATTACCTCCCCGTCCCTGGATGGCCGGGAACCTAGGAGCAGCGTAGCTGGGGTTCTGGCTCGAGATCTCCCGGGCGGTTACGGTTGAGATGTCAGTCAAGACGGCATCGTGTGGAGGTTCGCTGGGTTGGACGGAGGATCAGCTTCCAAGCTCGCTCAGATCAACCCCCCACAGGCCTCTCCTGGGGCTGCTGACAAGGGACACTGAGCCCCCAGGGGTGAGCAAAAGCCCCAGTGTCCTCTCGGAAGTGACATCGCATCACCTCTGCCGCATTTGGATCAACCCTGAGACCGGGTGGGCGCGGCCTGCTCAACGGTGTGCGTGCAGGAGGCGGGGTCATGGGCTGTCATCCTGGGGACCGGCCACCTCATACTGAGTCTCACATAAGCCCTTCCCCCAGCAAAACCGGCTGCTGCACGCGGCGCCTGGCGGGGGGGGGGGGGGGGGGCGGTACACTGAGTGTTCCTCGCGCCTCTGCGCTTCCGCTGTAAAATGTTATCGTGTGGACGTCCCGGCAACGCAAGATGAGCTGAGCGACTCTAGCCCCGCAGAGAATCGCAGCAGGTGACAAGAACACGGGTGGAGAAGGAAGCCCTGTGCGCAGAGGAAGTGACCATTCCCAGGAGCACAGATCGCCGCGCCCGCCTGGGTCCTGAGGGGCGCGTGTGCCAGAGTGGGGCGCGGCCTGCTGTCTGCTGCGGGCGGACAGGGCGCTCAGCGAATTGAGGCCAGCGCAGCCCTGGAGCGGGCGGGTCTGCGTGGCTGGCCCATCGGCGTCATCGACAGGAGCCTTCTCTCAAGTGGGGTCCTGACGTCCTCATGCTCTGGGCCCATCCTGGGAAGTCCCGCCACCAGCCCCTGGGCCACCAGCCACACCACGAGCGCCGCCGCGGGGTCTCCACGGATCTGTGCCTCCACAAGCGGTGCCCCCGGACGCACATTCTTGGGACTCTGCTCTCAGGGATGACGCGCCTTCAGGCCCTCCTGTGTCGCTGCCGACCACACGCTGGGCAGAAGCCCCCATCAGCCAGGGACTCCGAGGAGGTGGAGGGGTGGGCAGGCGAGGCGGGCCCCTCCAGGGGGCTCGTGTGCACTGGGGTGCAGGCGGGACGCCTGAATCTGTGGCTCCGTGGCTCAGGTAGTGCCGCTCACTCATTCAACAAACGGTAGTTGAGAACCTGCTGTAGGCCACACTCCGTTCGAAGCATTTAGGGCTCGCCGGTGAATAGAACAAGTGAAAAGCCGTGTCCGGGGAGCCTCTGTCTTCGTGGTAACGGGAGGCAGACGATCAGCCAAACGTGAAGTTCGGGACGGGTGGCCCGTGTCACGCGGTCCCTGCGTCCCCGGACTCGAGTTTCTGTCTCACCCAGGTCCAGCGGCAAGGCCAAAGGCCACCGGCATCCTCGCACCGCAGGCTCCGTGCAGGGGCCCGGCCACGCCCGGGGCAGGGTGTCTGCCGCAGGGGCCCGGCTGAGAGCCTTTGCTGACCTTCCTTCCGGGGCTGCGGCAGGCGGCACACGCAGACCTCGCGTCCCCGAAGGTGATGCCCACACAGATCTCACTGGGCTAAAACCAAGGGGCTGGCAGGACTGCCTTCTTTTCTAGGGAGAACCTCTTTCCGGCCTCGTCCAGCCCCCAGATGTGCCCTCCTTCCTGGGCCCATGCCCCTGCCCCATCCTCTAGGCCAGCAGCACCTCTGTGCCTCTGATCTTCCTTCCATCGTCACCCTCTCTTTATTCAGAGAAAGTGGGACGTCAGTCAAATCGCCATCTTTTTCAGGCCTAGGGGCCAGCAATCCATCAGCCACGGTCAGACGTTCCCGCCGCCTGTCCGCGCCCAGACGCCCCCCTGTAGGTCACACAGGGTGCTCATATGGCAGCAGCCCACTTCCCCTCCGTGTCTTGTGCTGCCCCCCCGGCCCTGTCTCTCGCTGCCGTGCCCCCGTGCCACAGGGAGCCTCTTTCAAAGGCGGCATCTCCCACCTGTGTCCCCGGCCTATTTCAGAGTGCCACACCGGTCCTCAGGCCAGCCGTGGGCACTCAGGTCCACGAGTGCCGTGGACACTCAGGAAGTGCAGATCCACGTTCGAGCCAGGCCGGGGCCCGTAGTACCGTGGGTGAAGGGGGGAGCCTTCCTCTCTCCTGCGGCTGCAGGCCCAGAGGGCTTCCAGGAGGAGGAGCCGCCCTTGACTGGTGGTCGTCAGAACTGCGTGGCCAGGCCCTCCCGGACCCCCTGGAATGGACGCTCCTCAGAGGGTGTGGCCTTTGCCGACACAAACAAAAGTGCCTCTTGTTTGAAGGAGCGCCATGTGGCACATTGCGATCCAGAAGGGACAGCTTGAGGACGTCCAAGCGTCTGCCCAAGAGGAGGAAGCGGCTGCCAGGAAGGGCCTCCGGGCGCACACGTCCGAGCAGCTGCACCGCGAGGAGGAGGCCCTGAAGAAGGCCGAGAGGAACCGGCTGCTGAGGGTCAGGTGGGTGGCCAGGACCTGCCGGGGGCCTCAGCCCTTCTCCAGAGCCAGCTCCTCTGTGGCCCCGCCTGAGCCCCTGGCCAGAGTCCTGACCCCACGGGTCCCCGGGCGCAGCCCCTGCCCAGGGCCTCCTGTTTGGCCAGGCCGTTGAGCAGGGCAGAACAGCACCCGCAGGTGCGTCACAGGCCCGCTCCCGCTCCCCTGGTGCGGTCCCCATCTCCTTCCCTCCCAGTCCTCGTCCAGGGTCCTCCCCACCCCTCCCCCTGCTCACCCCATCCGGCCCGTTGCCAGCTTTCCCTGCCGCGTCTATGGGAGCCAAGCCCCTGGACACCGGCAGCGCTCTCGCCCTGGGCACAGGTGCCGCCGGCCTGGCTCTCAGGGACACCTGTTCCCTCAAGAGCCGGTGCTCCATGAGTTTCCGTTCCCACTGTCCCCCGCCACCGCAGGAAGGCCATGCACCTGCAGAAGGAGCACGGGCTCAGGCACCAGAAGCTGGTGGAAGACGCCAAGAAGAATCACAAGATCGCAGTGAAGTTCCTGAAGGCTTCCCTGGGAAGGTAGCGTCCTCAGACTCCCCCCATTGATACCCTGGAGGAGAAATATAAGAAATACAAGAATCTTTTTTTTTTGTTTTACTGTCCCCGATTTTATTATTAAATCATTACCCTACTGTCAGAACATAATAAAGCTGTATTTTTAGTTTCGAGCTGACTTCCTGCTTGTGTTCAGAAAAGGACCTGCGGTGAGTTGCCGGGGGCCTGTCCAGAGAAGCCTGTTTCAGTGTTCCCTAGAAATTGACGTTCAACATAACACTTTCCATATGTCTTTAATGTGGTCACATTTAATTATTTCCTTGACGGACGTGACCACCGTGCAGTTCTGTAACCGCAAGTCAACGTGCCCCGGTACCCATGGTTAAAAAACGTGCCTTCTTCTTCCAGAATCCGCGAGCAGGAGAGGGAGAAGGAGATGGGGTCCCAGGAGCACATGAAGAGGCGCATGGACGCCGTGCTGGCTTTGAAGAACAGTATCAGTGCCAACAGGGTAGGCGACCTGTGTCCACCCTTGCCCTCGGGGCACATCGCACTCCAGGAGGGACAGCTTGACACCCTCGGGGCCCCACGCAGTCCTACAGGAGCCCTCCAGACAGGCGTGTTTCCTTCCAGGCGGGGGTCCACACCTCGACCCCTCAGCCTGCCCTGCCCTGTCATCTGGCTTCCCTGCCCCTTGGGGCGGGAGTCCCGTGTCCTCAGACTCGCCACTCAGTCGCTTCCTGGGGGCTACAGAGCCTCCCCCCACAGGTCTGTTGCCCCTGGGCCCGTGCTGGCACTAGCCAGGTGCCCCGCCGGGCAGGAAGAAATCAGTGCAGGCCTGTCCTCCTGGGGCCTGGTCCGCGGGAGGAGCCATGGCAGGTCTCCAGGGGGACCGGGGCGCAGCAAGGCCACGTGCAGGGGTCCAGGGTCCTGCTGGAGGAAGTGATATCCCCCTGGGGCCCAAGGGTGTGGCAGTTAGGCCTGGAGAGTGGAGAGGGGAACAGCATTTGCAAAGGCTCAGAGGCAAGAGTGAGCAGGCCTCCTGGAGGGGAGCCCAGCATGGCAAGGGGGCAGAGGCGAGGCGCCAGTCCTGCAGCGCTGTGGACGACAGCCAGCTCAGGGGGCGGGAAGCCCCTGAGGATTTTAAGGACAGATAGTCGGTGGGTGGGCGGGACCAGGCAAGGGTGGGGCTCTGCAGACCTGTGCTCCGGCATCTCAGGGCTGAGTTAACGTCACCGGCTCAACAGAGAGCTGCCGTGTGTGTGCGCGCACTTGTGTGCACACGCGTGTGCATGTGCCAATGGTATACCCTCACTTTTCTCTATTCCCAAGGAAACACTCCGGAAATTTCAAGCATGGGGCCAGGCCAGGGCAGAGCTGGCTGAGCGGAAGGCCCGGGCCCAGAAGGAGATGATTCTGGCCCAAGGTGGGGACGCTTTCAGACACCTTTTCCATCAACGCCAGCGCCAGGAGCTGGAAGCCCAGAACCGGTGAGTGCGAGGTGGCTTCCTGGGGGAGGTGCCCGCCTGGGCCGAGGGAGGCCTGTCCCTCACAATTAGCCAAGCTGCTTTCCTCCCTGGGTTTCTCCCCAGATGGGGGCTCCAGCCCTCCCTCCACACCCTGCTCCCCAGACCCCAACAGGTGAGGCCTCCCGTGGGCCTCAGAGCACAGACCTTTCGACCCCCATCACCTCTAGCGCGGCCCCTGGCCTGGCTTCCTGGTTTCTCAGGAGCCGCCCCAAGCCCCCGACGCAGCTCACTTTCTGTGTCTCCGGGCTCTCCGGGCCCCTCCGTAGGGGGCCGTGGGGGGTCTGGGCTCACCCTTCACGCCCTCATGGGCTTCGCTTTCCTCCAAAGGGCACTCGGTGCTGCCTTCTCAGTATGCCCTGCACCCTCGTCGTTCACCCTGAGAACCCCCCTCAGCCCTGCAAGGTCCCAGTACACAGCTCTCCAGGCCACACTCTGCCCTGCCTCCCGCCCCCACACCCCCCGCAGGCGTGGGCTTCCTGAGATCCAGAGGTCCGCGTTCTGGTCCTGCCCACCTCCTGAAGGGCACATCCCTTCTCCCCCCCACCACCACCACACCCCCTTCACGGGCACGATTGGTGTGGCCTCCTGGTCCTCTCCCTGGGGACAGCATCTCCTGCCAGGGAGTCACAGCGCTCTGGCCGTCACCACAGGAGCTGTGCCATCAGTCGTCCCGCTAGGGGCTCCCAGGGGTGGCTCCACCCGTGCCTTCGTCTGGCGCAGGCCGGGCACGTAGGAAGAGCCAGGGACAGAGTTGGAATGAGTGAAGGAACGAATGAGTGAAGGGATGAATGAGCACGTGAGTGAATGGCCTCGAGCCCTAGTGAGGCCGCCGTGGCTTGTGCCTCGCTGGAGTGCCCGGCTGCCAGCCTGGAGACCTGGAGTAAAAGGCGCGTCCTGTGGGGTCAGGTTTGCTGTGGGGCCCGGGCGGGGCAGGAATCTCAAGGCCCGGGTCTCCGGCCCGGCAGCCTTCCTGGGCCTCATCTGTCTCATCAGAATCACCTCCTGGGGGAGGGGCCCCAAAGGCAGCTCGCAACTCACCTTCCCTGGTTCCACACGGTGTTTTCCCACAGCGCCTTCGGGGAGCAGCAGAGGCTCAGAAAGCAGGAGATCGTAGGCCGGATTCTGAGAGAAGAGGCTGCGGGAGAAACCAGGAGGAAGAGGCGGTCTTCCCCCACCAAAGCCACGGGCCGGCTGACCCTGAGAGATGAGACGTGGGGCTACGTCTCGGACGTCTGCGAGGACAGGGGCACGGGGGCCCTTCCCCGCCGCCTGCCGGTGAGCCAGAGGCCCCGTCTGGTCACAAGTCCCCGGGGACGTGGTTGGGCCTCGAGACGTTGTGTGACCATCTCCGGCTAAGGTCCCGCGGCCGAAACCGTGCGGCCGGCACCAGGCTGTCTTCCGGCCTCCCTGCTGCCCGGGGGCCCCGCGGGCGGGACGCGGGCGGGCTTCCCCACGGCTCCTCTCTGCGGCACGCAGGATGGCGGGCCACACGGCGTCCGCCTGGGAGCTGTCCTTTCCCAGGTGACGGCGCGGGTACAAGGGGCCGAGACCCCGGGATCCACCTCTGCGGACCCCACTGCGGGCGCGGAAGCCGTGGCGTCCTCTGCAACAAGAGTGGCTCGGGCCGCCTCACCTGTCCCTAGACAAAAAGACAGGCAGGGACCACAGGCCAGTCCCGGGCCACGGGGCTGTCTGTGCACATGCCTGTCACCACCCCGGCCCCAGATGCTCTCCGCGCCCCCCAGAGACCAGCCGCTTCCACGTCCTGTACTCCCTCGCCGCTCAGGCGTCATCCTCCTGAGGGCCGGCTCCAGGCCAGCACCCCCACCCCACCCCCGGGGCTGGTGACCCATACCTGTCCCCAGGAGTGAGGAGCAGGGACATCAGGACCCCTCCTGAGCCAGTTCAGCACTCCCACTTCTGCCCCGTGCGCCTCGAAACCCGAAGGTGCGGGTCGCCGGCTCCCCTGGGCCTCTGCGGACTCTTCACTCTGTTCCCAGGCGTTTTCGGTCTCTGCCCGGTCCCTGCCCGCCACTGTGCAGTCTGCCCCTCCGGGCCGTCACCCCTGCCACCTCCTCCCTGGCCCGCCCAGCCGCCTGCCCTGCCGTCCACACTAGGTGTCCTGTGTTTCTCCGTGCCAGCACCCAGTCTGCTTCCCCGGGAGCTCTCCACACATTGCAGCCACATCCCCCTCCGTCTACGGCTGGTGCTCCCTAGAGGGAGGCCCCACGCCGTCCCCTCTGAAGCCCAGTCCCAGAACCGGTGTCCTCCGGAGGGAGGGCTTTTCCAGGGCATGGTCTATATAAGCAAAAATTAGAAATAACACGAAACTGAGGATGGCGAAGAAGATTGTAGTAGGCCCATAAATCCATGTTCTGTGGACTCTTTTGTGGGTATTGGAGAAAAATACGTAATGATGTGTCTGAAGTTACTTATATTTGAGATGGGAAAGGGTTACGAAACAGACCGTGTTCTAGTCTCCGGGTAAAGAGGAAAAGAACCCGTAGAAGAGCCAGGTTGTCGGTAGCCACGTGCCCGAGGGTCTTGTGATGGCGGCTATGTTCTTCTCTCGCTGATCTGTAGGGTCCCTTGTCTTCTGGGATTAGCTCTGAATTTCTCTCCCCAACAGCAGGACAGCGAAGCGGTCTCACCCCCCAGAGCCTCTCAGTTACTGGAAGCCATCTCCTATGAGTCCGTCCAGGGGGACTCGGGGAACATCACCTGGGAACATGACACGCTGGCCGAGCCGGAGATCCCCGGGCTCTGGAAGGAAGACTATAAGCCGAACCAGGCAAGCGCTTCCTGCCCTCAATTCCGAGAAGTTGGATAGCAGCCCCGACGCCGGCTGACCTGGAGTCAAGGCCGCAGACAGAGCCCCTTCCCCACTCCTGTCCCTCAGGGAGGCACCTTTATTTGTGCTGCCTGAGAAAACATGGCTCCGGTTAAACATTTCAAACCTTTCTCTTGGCCTAATTGAAAAATCTAGAAACCCCCCGCCTCTGCCGTCACTTCCCACAAATCCAACGGGATCCTGGACGTGCCTGCTCGTCCCTCTTTCCTTTTCCTCTGAAGTGAGGACCGCCAACCTCGCTCAGGCCAGGGCTCTCTAAGTGGCCTGCCGGGCGGTCACGCTCCCCCTGCCCCGGCCGCTCTGGGCCCTGACGCTGTGCCACTAACTTCTGCGGCCCCCGGCTGCCCTAGGCCACCTGGAGCAGATCGCCTCGCTGGGCCTGGGCTTGCCCTCGAGCGCGACGCTGTTTCTGTGGAAACCCAGGTGCCCAAAGAGGAAGTGGACAGGAAGCCCGTGGGCGGGACAAAGATGGACAGGGACATCCTGGCGCGCACCATGGAGCAGCTGCGCAGCAGGGTGACCCACAGGCAGGTGGCATCCGGGCACGAGTTCAAAGGTCGCCCCTTCAATAGCAAACCCAAGCTCATCCACTTCAAGGTGAGGAGGGGCTACTCGCCTGGCCTGGTGCTGAGAGTGTTGAGAGGGGTCAGACACCAGCCCCAGAAGGGGACCCGGCCCGGGGGACAGCCTCCCTGGAAAGGGACAGTGGGAGGTCGGTCCTCGCACGTAGTCACAGCCGCCAGACTCTGCAGGGGAGGAGGCTGGCGGGCTCCTGGGATGCCACACGGGCCCTAGTCCTTCAGACGGAGTGGGGTGCCGGCCCCAGAGCCCACACCGTCCGAGGTCCCCAGGAAGCCATTTCCTGCCCCCGCTGTCCCTACTCTCCGTGCGTCCCCAGGGGAGCACTTCCTGAGTCAGGAAACCTTGGGACTTGTTCCTGGTCTCCTATCAGGACGCTCCTCCGCTCGTCACCGAGACCTTCCTCGTGTGGTCACACGCTGGCCGTCGGGGGGCACACGAGGAGAGGCCGCCAGGCGCTCACACGGCGCCTTCCCCCCGACGGCTTCGAAGGACTCCCCTGACTTTTCCAGGACTTCGACGTCGGCAAAGTGTACAAGAAGAAGATCACGCTGATAAACGCCACCTACACCATCAACCACTGCAAGCTGGTGGGCGTGGAGGAGCACCTCAGGGACTTCGTCCACGTCGAGTGAGAGCCGGCGGGGCGCGGGTGCGGGTGCGCTGTCCTCGGCCTTCACGCCCGCCTGGCGCTCGCTCTGGTGGCCGCTCCGTCTTCTTGTGCTGACGCGGCCCGAGGCCAGCCCAGGTGTGCGTGATGACTCTCCTTCCGGGTCAGTGTTTCGGTGCCCACCCCTCTGGGTGAGACGTCCCTGGCGGTTGTTGGGGCTTCTCTGGGTGAAGGTTCGAGCCGTCCTGCTTCAGGACCGTCCCCTCCCACTGTGTGCGTGTCCCCTGTGTAGCCACGTTTCTGTTTTCCTTCTTCGAAGCCCCGCTGGTGCTTGAGAGGCGGCCCCGTCTACCGTTTTCTTCCTGGCCCCTTTAATGCTTGCTCATGTCCCGCTTTAAGTTTTCCTCATTCTTCTCACGTTCTTGTGTCTCTCGCCGTGTCTGCTGTAGTGTCGCTCTTTTCTCCTGCTCCGGAGCATTTTGCCTTTGGCTTTAAGAAGGTTTCTTCTGGTTCTGCCAGCTTTTTATAGACGGGTCTGCAGGCCCGAGACGGCCCAGGATGGCTCCCCACCGCCCGTCCCCACGGCCTCTCCCTGTGATCCGCACTCACTGACCGTGGGACACACTGTTCTCTTCCGGGGGCTGCTTGTGGCTCAGACGTGGGATCTCTGTTCCCCCTTCTCTCTTTCTGCCAGCTTATCTGCAAAGGCGCGTGTGGGCAGAGCGTGGCCAGAAATTCCTGTGTGTCACTAACTGATTCTGTCCTGCATTCGTGCTAGAGGCACAGGATTTACTTGTGGTCTGCTAGTTTTTCATGTTGATCTGCGGGTCTCTGTGGGACTTGGGGCCCAGACTCGCAGTATCAGCCCCCCGGCGTCCTGAAGCACTCCTCCCCAGGACCGGGCTGGGGTCTGATTGGCGGCTGTCTCCCCCCCCAACCCCCCCACCATGGAGATTATCACCCTCCGTCTGCTGGTTTTTGTGGCTGCTGCTGGGAAGGCCCAGCCCTGGGTCGTTGTCTGGCTTCCCGTGTGGTTGCCTTCAGACTCCCTTGTCCCTGAGGTCCGGCAGCGCCTCCGCGGTGTGTCAAGTGCGGGTTGATCTGCTTAGACGGGCTTAGGGCTCGCTGAGGATTCAGACCTCCGAAAAAGCCTACACGCTTCTCAGCCCCACCCTGTCCTCCACCCCTGAAGTGTGTGCTGTAGTATTTTCTCGAATCCAGCACCCCACTGGCCCTTCTCTCTTTGTGTCTCCAAGAGCCTCGTATTTCAGTGGCCATACTTCTTGTTTCCGGAAGCCTGTACTCTGCCTCAGGTCAGCAGCCACCGGACACTGTCTTCTTCCTTTGTCACCTCTGTGATTCTCTATTTCCATCTTGGATAATTTTGTTTGTCTTTAACTTTTTTTACGTTTATTTTTGAGAGACAGAGTGTGAGCAGGGGAGGGGCAGAGAGACAGGGAGACAGAATCCAAAGCAGGCTCCAGGCTCTGAACTGTCAGCACAGAGCCCGACGCGGGGCTCGAACCCACGGACCGTGAGATCGTGACCTGAGCCGAAGTCGGACGGTTCACCGACGGAGCCCCCAGGCGCCCCACCATCTCTGATAATTCTAACATGACATCTTTGAAAGTCTCCATTCAACCATTCTCTTATCGGAGGCTCTTGGAGTTTGGCCCTGCCGTCTGCATGTGCGTGGCTGGCTTACACGTGTCCTTTCCAACCTGGGATCCCCATCTTCTCACCGGGGGGGGCTCCGTCCCCTGGAGTCTCTGTGATATAGTATCCAAAAGCTTCCCTCCCCGCTGGAGAAGTTTTGGATTTCTTCTGCCTGGTATGTGGGGTCATTACCAGGCAAGGGAAAGCAATTACATTAAATTTTTAGCTTGTGTATTTCTAATCCAAGCACCTTAGGTAAAATTCAACCTTGTGAAAACACACCTCATGTTAGCAATTCTCTGGAAGCTGCTTTTCCTCACCCAGGATCCAGACCAAGACAGACCGACTGCCTTTGAGTCTCCCTGTGAAGCGGGGGCTCTTTTCCTGGCTCCTTCACTGAAAGTGGGGTTCAGAGGGTGCCAGCTGTGTGCAGGGTCCGTGCTAGCCCCCAGCTGGCTCCCAGCCCTCACGCTAGTGTTAAAACACGAGGCCCTTGGTTCCAGACCTGACACCGCATGTCCCCAGGGAACCGCGGCCACCGCTTGGCCCCTGGCATCCGTTCCCTCTGGGGACGCGCCTCACTCGCCCCTTTACTCACTCTGCACACATTCAGATGTTATTCGAGTGTCTCCTGGGGCCTGGGCACTGGGGCACAGCACCCAGGATGGGCGGGGAGCGCTCCAGAAGGCCCACTTGGTGCCTGCTCAGGGCCGTGGCTGTTGGGAAGTTCCAACAGCGCCTCCCCCTTCAATCTGATGACGAGCCCCATGGATTGTTGTGCCTACAGCTTTGACCCCCCTGGTCCCATGTCAGCCGGGATGTCCTGCGAAGTCCTTGTCACCTTCAAGCCCATGGTGAGTGTTCCAAAAGCAGATGATGCGCAGGGATTTTTCTCACCCGTCGTGAGTGGGTGGTGGGTAGAACGGGGTCTCTGCAGACACAGATGACGGGGGAAGGACGCGAGGGCCTCAGCAGGGGTCACACACACCCCTGTGCCACTTTATCTCCAGGCACATGCGGCATGTACCTGACATTGGTCGCAATTAGGGGCCTGCGCTGAGGGTTCGTAGCCAGCAGGCGAGTCTGTAGGTGCTCTTGGGTCTAAGTGGGGTGTGTTAGAGTGTTCGGACGGGCCCAGGCCCAGCCCGTGGTTGTAGAGACACAGCCCGTGTCCCTGGGCAAAGTTACAAATGTTATGGTGCTTGGGTGTTTTATTTTTTAGATAAACAAGGATCTGGAAGGAAGCGTCTCATTTCTGGCTCAGACGGGTGGATTTTCTGTTCCACTGAAGTGTTCCACGAAGAAGTGTATGGTAGGTTCAGGGACGCCTGAGCTGGGTGGGGCTGCACCGTGCATCCTGGGTCTGGGCCCAGGTCCGAACAGCTCAGGTCAGGCTGGGGCCGACCCGGGGGTGGATCGGAGCACGCAGGCCGTTCTGGGGAGGTAAACGCTCACATTGACGCTGGAAAGTGGGGTGCCGGGGCGGGGGGTGGGGTAAATCCCGTGCTGTGCAGAGCCCAGGTCACAGGAGACCCTCGGGCCCATCTCAGGAGATGCTGGTCCCCTCAGCAGCTCTGGGGTGTCCCCTCGATTTCCCTTTTAAAGCGTGGTCACCAGGCTGTGCGTTATGCCCCCAGAACCGATAACTCAAGTTTGTACCCTTTGACCCCTTTTCCCCATTTCAACCGCCCCCCTGCTTCCTCAACCACCACTCTGCTCTCTGTGTCTATGGGCTTGACTCCACACCTGTGTGAAGCCACACAGAATTTGTCTTTCTCTGTCTGGTTTATCTCACCTAGCCCAGTGCCCTCAAGGTCAATCGGTGCTATTACAAATGGCAAGATTTCCTTTTTTTTTAATTCCACTGTGTATATGCCCCACCTTCTTCCGTTCGTCCATTGACAGACACTTAGGTTGTCCTCACTGGCTGGTTATTGTAAATAATGTTGCTGTGAATATGAAGGTGCAGACAGTGGGGGTCCCCTTAGTGGTTTCATGTCCTTTGGACGTATTGTCAGAGGTGTGATGGCTGGGTCTAGGGTAGCTCTGTTTTAACTTTGGAGGAGCCTCCACACTGCTCCCGAGGGGCCGCACCAGCGTGCACTCCCCACAACAGTGCACGGTCCCCCCGTCTCCACATCCTCGCCGACACCTGTTGTTTCCCGTGTTGGTGATTGAAGCCAGCCTGACAGGTGTGAGGTGGTCGCGCCTTGTGGCTGTGAGTGGTATTTCCCTGACGATCCATGATGTTGAGCATCTTTCCATGTACCTGTTAGCCATCTGGATGTCTTCTTTGGAGAAATGTCTATTCAGATCCTCTGCCCAGTTTTTTTTTTAATTTTTTTAAATGTTTATATTTGAGAGAGACAGAGCATGAGCAGGGGAGGGGCAGAGAGAGAGGGAGACACAGAATCTGAAGCAGGCTCCAGGCTCTGAGCTGTCGGCACAGAACCCGATGTGGGGCTTGAACTCATGAACCACGAGATCGTGACCTGAACCAGAGTCGGATGCTTAGCCGACTGAGCCCCCCAGGCACCCCTTTAATTTTTTTTCTCTTGAGAAAGAGAGAGACAGAGCATGAGCTGGGGAGAGGCAGAGCAAGAGAAGGACACAGAATCTGAAGCAGGTCCCAAGTTCTGAGCTGTTAGCGCACAGCCTGACGCGGGGCTCAAACTCACAAGCTGTGAAATCATGACCTGAGCTGAGGTCGGACCCTCATCAACCACCTGAGCCGCCCAGGTGCCCCTCTCTGCCCAGTGTTAATCAAATTGCTTGGTGTTTTGCTATTGAGTTGTGTGAGTTCTTTATACATTTTGAATTGCAAATATTTTCTCCCGTGCCAGAAGTTGCCTTTTCGCCCTATTGGCCTTTGCAGTGCAGAACTGGTTCTTTTTAAAGCTTTATAATTAATTTTTAATCTTTACTATTGGAGTGGAGTTGACACGCAGTGTCACATTCGTGTCAGGCATGCGACAAGGGATTCCGCACCTCCGTCACCTGGTGCTCGCTATGGTAAGTGTAGTCACCACCCATTCTTCTTTTGATTAAGAAAATTTCAAACATAAGGAAAAGCAGGAAGCACAGCACAGTGAACGCCCGTGTGCCGCCTGGATCCCATCTGTTGGCATTCACCACATTTGCCTCGTCTGTCTGTCTGTCTGTCTTGCTGACCCACTTCCAAGTAGACCAGCAATAGCGTAACACTCAACACCGCACCCTCGCAAAACTTCCACACGCATCTCGAAGAAGGAGGTTCTGCCACAGAAACCGCCACGTCATCGCCTCTCCCGAGCGAGCAAGTCAGCGCCGAGTGCGGTGATGCTACGGAACAAAACCTCCTACGTCTAGCAGCTTCTCGCAGCCACAAGCGTTCCGGCTCACGGTCACAGACGCGCCGGCGACTGTGGTTTGGCCGACCCGGGCCGGGCTCGGCTGGGCGGCTGGCTCCAGGCTGCAGGTGACGGGGCCTCCTGGCGGGAGCCTCTCGCGGACGACGGTCGTCGCCCAGGCGACGAAGGCCAGCCACACGAGCACATCTCACACCACTCTCGTCCCCTGTCCTAACGATGCTGACTAAAGCAAGTCGCGTGGCAGCGCCCTGCGTCGGTGGAGCAGAGAAGCCCCCCGTCCCGGCCGCACGGGAGGGCGGGCCGAAGGAGGGAATGGATGAGGGCGACCGCGGTCTGGAATTCTCGTCCGGAACGTGAGCACTCCTAACCAGCGCCCGTTCCCGGTCCACGCTCACGCGCGCCAGCCGCCCCGAGCCGCCTCCTGTGTCTTCTGCTCTGTCAGCCGGGCACTGGCGTGTGACTGCTGTGTTGTTGGAAGCCATTCCCTTTTCTCTCTTCCATCTTTCGTTGTGGCAAAACACACGCGGCGCGGAGTGCACCGTCTTGGCCGCGCAAGGGTCCGCGCTTCAGTAGACTAAGGACATTCACGACAGGCAGGCGCCGCCCCCATCCTTTCCGGAACTCTCCCACCTTCCGGAACCCAAGCTCTGTCCTGTGCCGCCCTCTCCGCCCCCGGGCGCCTCCTCCCCACTCCGGTCTCCAGGGATTTGAAAGCTCCAAGTGCCTTACATAAGTGGAATCACGTGGCACTTGTCCTTTGTGACGGGCGTCTGTGGCTTAGCACGTGTCCTCAGGAGCCATCCGCGCGGCAGCATCGGCCAGCTTGCTTCCGTCATGTTGCCCCGTGTTTTCACGCGTCCCTCATTTCCTGTGTGGCTGTCTTCTTTTGTGTTCAGTTGATTTTTTTATAGCGAAATGTTTAAGTTCCTTTCTCATTTCCTTTTGTGTTTATGCTGTAGCTATTTTCTTTGTGGTTACCAAGGGATTGCGTTTAACATCCTGAAGTTAAAGCATTCTGATTTGGATTTATAGCAGCTTAAATTCGGAAGCCTGTGAGACGTCCGCTCCTTTACAGCTCGGTCCCCACCCCCTTCAGCTGTTAATGTCACAGGATTGCATCTTTGTGACCGTGTGTCCAAGACCACAAACTAATAATGTCTCAAATGCATTAGTCTCTTAAAACAAAACGTGGAGTTACAAACCAAAGTGATGATAACATTAGCTTTTAGACTAATACCTGCTTTAAAAAAGAAAGTATTAGACTGTGAAATCATGTAGAAAATACACAGTGCGGTTACAGACCATTGTTACAAGAGCTCTAGCTTCTATACTGCCTGTGTGCTCGCTTCGATGGGGCTGTATTTCCCCTTAATGCTTCGAGCGACTGGCTCGTGTGCAGGAGCGTCTCCTGCAGGGCTGAGTGCCCACGGGGCTGTTCATCTGGGAATGTCGTGGTTTCTCCCTCACTTTTGAAGGACAGTTTTGCTGGAGAAGTGTTTTTGGTTGATGCTTTTTCCTTTTGGCCCTTTGTATACACCGACCCACTGCCCTCTGGCCTCCGAAGCCCCTGAAATCTCGCCGAGGCCTCGCGCGCTGGGTCACGTCTCCCCTGCGGCCCTCGGGAGTCTCTCTGTCTCGCAGCAGTTTGATCATGACGCGTCTCGGTGTGGGTCTCTTCGGATCCATCTTACTTGGAGTTTATAGAGCTTCTTTGATATTCATATCCCCGTGGGAATTTGGGGCCAGATTCCTCCTTTTCTGCTCCTGGGCCCCCTGTGATGGGACACTGGCCCACCCGCGGTCCCATAGGCCCTACTCGCTTTCCTTCAGACTCGACACCCCCGTTGTCCTGTCTTCAAGTCCCTGAGTCTTTCTTCCCACCTGCACTGGTGCTGCCACCAAGACTAGTCTCCTGGTGACAGATCTCCCGGTGATGGACCTCCAGGTGACAGAGTTCTGGGTGACAGGTCTCCTGGTGACAGCTCTCCCAGCGACACGGCGGCAGATCACTGTGCCTTGTACCCGGGCACGACAGGGATTGCCACCTGCCTACAGAGCAAGGCTGCCCCCTGCAGCCCCTTCCTCCATGGGGGGGACAGGTCTTCGGTGACAGCTGTGCTTCCTCTGCCCGGGGCTCCGGAGGGAAGGCCGCTGATGTTGTTTTCTGCATGAAGCTGTTGCTTCTCATGTTCTCCCTCCTTCACTAGTGCTCCGTGTAAGGAGGGGTTGGAACAATTATCATTCCCAATGGCCGGTTAGCTTCTCTTTTTCCTGTTTTCTTGTGGACTCGTGGGTTTTGCGTGCTCTGCATGTTCCGATCGTATGGTCTCCGTTCTCAGCACTCAGGTCGCTCCGCCGTGGCCGTGGCAGCCCTGGGCCCTGCCTGGGTTCACACACGGCCCGAGTACCGTGGCCCGCATGGTGGCAGCCCTGCCGGGGGCTGCTGAGCCTCGCTGAGACCGTGGAGAGCCAACGTCTGCTGTGGCCTCCCGCACCCCTTGCCGCGTGCATACCCCCTTCTCGCAGTGGCCCAGGCAGCAGGGCTCGCTGGGGACAGGCCCCCAGAAGGAGCACGTGCGTGCCGGAGTCAGGATTCACACATAGGACCCAGCGGGGTGCTCCCTGCGTGGTGTGGCCTCGGGCTCCTTTCTGGGCAGGCCCGGAGGGTACTCACCTGCTGGCCCGGCCCTTCGCCAAGTGCACACGAGGCCAGCGCCCTCCAGTCACACACCCAGCTCGGGTCGGAGTGCCTCTGGCCTCCACCAAGCCATCAGGTGGAGCTGCCGCGACAAAGGCGCCCTAAGCAAGGACTCATCTCTGCCTCCGATGCGAGGGTCTGGGCTGCGCCGCCCTGCCACCCTCCACAAATGGCTTCCGAGGCACCATCCCCCTGCACCAGCCGGAAGTGACCGTCGCTGGTGAGCCCTGGCTGCAAGGTAGGCTGGGCAGTAGAGTCTTCCCAGGGCGGCTCTGTGTCCCGCTGACGTTCAGGGCTCCATCATGCACAGGAAAAAGGGAGAATGCCCCGCAGTGTCGCCCCCTAGCCACGCGGTCGCGTGTCATCACCTGTCACCCCCCTGCTCAGAACACGCCGGCCTCTGCCCAGGCCCTGCCTGCAGCTGTGGGAGCGGCCACCCTCCCATCCTGCGTAGATGTGGCTCCTGGAAGTCTGGTGACCTGTAACCAGGAGACGGGTCACCTGCCACCTACTCCATACACACGCACGCGCGCTCACACATCCACATGCAGACGCACACCCATGCACACACGTGCACACCCACGTATGCGCACAGGCTGCTCCGTGTCTGGTCTGTGGGAAGCTCTCGTCTGTCTGCCGCCTCTGGTCCCGCGGGGGCAGAGAGGAGAGTGGGGCCCCTGGGTCTCCAAAACTGGCGGCCAGAAAAGCTGCCCGGGGTGGCAGGCTGCACACGACCTTCTTAGCCAGCGCCCAGATGGCCAAGATGCCCATGCCCACGAGGGTGGGGGGAGGTGTGCCCTGGGGGATGTGCCTGCACCACACTGATCTCACCGGGACGGCAGCCTCGTCCCCAGACCCTCTGAGCCTTACTGTGTCCACTCAGCCCCACAGCGAGGGGTGTGGTAGCTCGGCTCGTTTTTAAATGACTTTATTTTCGAGAATGGCTTTGGCGTTAACACAAAACATGCGATTCTGGCTGACTCCCCACCCAGGTTGCCCCAGAAACATCTTATGTAGTGTAGCACGTTTATTAAATTATTAACCAGTGTTGACGCATTAGGATGATTATTAGCTGGAGAAGACACGATATTCAAATTCCCTTAGATTTTACCTCACGTCCAATTTCTGTGCTGGCGTCACACCCCAGGAACGTGGCACGTTCCTTATGCTGCTGTTTTGCCGTAGGGTCTTTGCGGCTGTGACAGTTTCTGGGACTTTCTCTTTGTTGATGACCTGACGGTTTGGGAGGGTGCCAGGCAGTTGCTGTGTAGAATGTCCCCCGCTGGGATTTGTCCAGAGTTTATCTCATGAGTAGACTGGGGTGGCGGGTTTCCGGAAGGCCGCCGCGGTGGTTCTGGCCGAATCCCATCACGGGCGCGCACTGCCACCCAGCCTCGCGCTGTGACGTGGCCTTCACCGCCTGACTTCTCACTGTGACGCTTCTCTGCCGTCCTCCCGCCAAATCGTGCTCCCTGGGAGGCCCGGGGCCGGGAGGACTGGACGTCCCGGTGAATCGCTTGGAACTCTTCTGTGAGGGCCACTGATCTCTTCCTCGTTCATTAATCCGTAAAATCGTTGATTTATTTCACTCTCTGGACCAGAACCAAATACAACTTTCTGTCGCTGCTCACACTTTTCCCGTCCGCACCGTGGGAGCAGTTTCAGCTCCCCGTCCCTCAGGCGCACGGTGACGCTGTGCTCAGAGCATTTCTCGTTGAGGACTTCCGTTCTTGCCAGACAACGCCCAGGGCTCACGTGCCCATCTCCTGTGCCAGCCCTGGAGCGAGACCTCCAGCAGCCCAGTTCCTCGTTCCAGACAGGGCGTGAGAAAGTGGTGCGTGCACAGGTGTGCCCGCTGCCGGCACGTCGGCCCTTCCACCTGCACCGACCGGACCAGCCTCTCCCCTTGCCTACCTGTGAGCTCCTGTCCGATAGCGGGGGCGGGGCTCCTGCACCTGCTGCCCGCGCCCCGGTCGCCTTCAGCCCACAGACCCCACTCTCCCCCGGAGCTGCTCAGCTCACACCTTTCCCGACTCTCTGTCATCAGGCGCTTCATCAAACTGACCGAGCCAGATCGCGCCCCTGCGCCCACACACGGTTGTCCCCGCCGTCGCCCTCCCCTCCGAGGGGCCGTCTGTGGCCGCAGACAAAGGACAGGGACACGGCATGGTCTCCCAGGGCGCCTGGTCTACAAAGGGTCGCTCGCTGCTGTGCTCTGTGGTTTGGGCAAAGCTGTAATGACGCGCGGTCACCACTGGGTCACACGGAGTACTTTGACCGCCCCCCCAGATCCTCTGTGCTCCGCCTGTTCATCCCTCCCTCCCCACAAACCGCTGGCATCCCCTGCTCTCCCTACTGTGTCCTGAATTTTGCCTTTTCCAGAATGCCACACAGTTGGAATCATGCCGTATGCCCTTTTCAGGTGCTTAGTGATGTGCATTTGAGGTTCCTCCGTCTTTCCAGGGCTTAATAGCTCGTCGCTTCTCAGCTGACTTGACTGTTCAAAATTTGGACTCAGGAGCTCCCAAATTGTCACGGTTCAAACCTATGATTTCTAGGACGCGGACCCTGTTCCTGGGGTGTGCAGAGGCCCCGCCTGGAGCCAGATGCTGACCCCGACCCGGAGCCCAAGTCCCCAGGGCCGCAGGGCCGCGGGCGGGAGAGGAGGGCTGGCCGCAGACTCGGCGGCCGCTCTGGCTCATCCCTGGCTCTCTTGGCAGCTGTCTCTTGACAAGGAGCTCATCGACTTTGGCAGCTACGTGGTGGGTGAGACCGCCTCCCGGATCGTCACGCTGACCAACATCGGAGGTCTGGGCACCAAGTTCAAGTTTCTTCGGGCCTCAGAGTCCTGTGAGATGGACGTCTCCCAGTCGGTCGCGAAAACGGTGAGCGTGTGGCCCGCTTCCGATCAGTAGCCGCGGCTACGCAGCCAGGGGCACGGTGTGATGCCGCCCCCGCCCACGACACAGTCCCGGCAGCGTAGAGCTGGTGGTGAGGGGGAGGAGTCTGTCAGCGCAGGGCTGGAGGAGAAGGGGGAACAGGGGTGCCATCGTCAGGCAAAGTGGGAGAGACTGGTCTCCGTAAGGAGGACACCTGGAGCCACCTGGCAGGTGCGGTGGCAACGGGACACTGACCCCTCTTGAGTGTGCGGTGACTGACAGGGCGGTGGCCAGGAGCTCCAAGCCCGAGAGCCACAAGGGTCCACCTTTCTCCTGACGCACGTGTCAGGTCCCAGCACGGGGCGGGCAGGCCGGGAGGACCTTTCCAAAGGGGCGAGGTGAGCCGCGGTCTTCTCCTGGGAAGGCTGTGCAGACATGCTCCTAAGTGAAGGGAAATAGCCTGAGGGACATAGGTGGGACCCCATCTGTGGAGGCAACTTCTGTCACAGCCAGGGGACGCTGGGAGGTCTTTCAGGGGTGTAGGGGTGAGGAAGGGTGAGAGAAACTTGCCACAGGAAGCCCTGAGCTGCTTTGCAGTTGGGTCCACTTGTTAAGGGGTCTCAGGAAGGACCCGGAAGTATCTCCCCTGAGGGGGGGCAGGACCGATGGGGTGGGGGCAGAGGTGCGAGGGGCTGGGGGTGTGAACCCAGAGCAGGGCGAAGGGGTGGTGGGTGAGGCGGGGGGCGCAGGCCGGGCCAGCTCTCAGGCCCAAAGGCGTCGGAGCCGAAGCCGGGAGAGTGTGGACACGCGGGTGGAGGAGCCAGGCCTCCCAAGGGAGGAGGGCACACAGTGCGGCGAGCCGCGTGCCAGAGCCCGGCACACGGCAGAATTCACGACTGGGTGTCGGTGTCCACGGGGAACAAGGAGGAGCCAGCCAGCCTGGGCTAGAGACAAGAGAGGCGGGGGCCGGCCCTGGGCCCCTGGGCAAGGAGGCCCTGCTGTCATCTGGGTGCCTGGCTCGGGACAGAGTGGGAACTGGCGAGGGGATCACGGTCGGGCTTTCCACGTGGCCCCCCGACAACGGGGGTCTGGGCAGTTGAGTGGGAAAGGCAAGCAGGAAACCGCCAGTGAAAGTCTCATGTTCTCTTTTTAGAGCAGTCTGTTCACATATGAAGATAAAGGTATTTACGGTAAAATCACCACCAGCTTTTCTGAGCAAAAGATTGAGGGCAAGGAGTCCCCTCCCATAGACATGACAAGCCAGAAGGAGTCTGGGAAGCTGGACGGCAAGAAGCAGGAGGAGGGGCGCCCTGCAGGTGAGCAGGGGTGGGGGTGAACCGCGTTACGGAAGCACATCGAGCGCCCGCCGGCCTCCTGGGAGGCTCTGAGGAGCCCACGCGCCAGAGGGCTGGACTGTGTGGGGTGTTTCTAGGGCTTCGATGTTAAACAACAGTGTATTAGAGTGTGTGTGTGTGTGTGTGTGTGTGTGTGTGTGTGTGTGTTCAAATAAACACTGCTTATGGAGTGGATTGACATTTGTAGTCATAGTTAAGCTAACGTAACGTTTAAAGGAAATCCCAGCCTTGGACCACCAGGTCGGCCACAGCAGGCTTGCCTTCCTTGTGGCTCTTGGGGGTCCTTGTTGGGACAGTTGAGGAGTCCTGCTCCAGGGGTGTAGCAGCTGGGTGGAAGGCGGGGGGGGGGTGTGGAAAGACCCGGAGGCTCCGCTGACTGGGTCATGGGGGCACAGGGCTGTCTAGGGCCACCCCGAGCCCTGCTGGTACAGGAGTGCCTCTGACAGGTGAGGACAGTTCACAGAAGAGCCGGGAAATAGGCACCACTCCCCCCAGCCCCGGGCCGGTGAACTGGAGGAGGAAGAGCACTCCCCACAGGCCTGGCCTCGCCCCGACTCGCCCCCTTCTGCACCAGCGACTACCGTCGGGATGGTTTCCATCGCCTCCCTGCCTCCCTGAACAGTTTCATTCAGCACACATCCAGAAATGGCAGGATTCCTCCTGTTCCAGCCTCATAGAAACAGAGCCTCGGGCAGCCTGTTGTGGACACTGCTGTGTAAGCTGTTCTTTCTGTTTCCGCGGCTGCGTGCCACCTGCTTCCGTGAACACACCTCGAGTCACAGACCCGCTGGCCCTCGTCACGTGTGGGGACTTCAGGGTGTGTGGCGGCATCCCTGGGACCACAGCTCCCTGCGCGTGAGCGTCTGCGAGGCGCACCCGCTGCTCTCCTGCTGCCTCTCTTCTTTGCCAACGTTAAGTTCTTTTTCAACGTGTTTGTGCCGGTTCAGACTCCCACCAGCAGTGGTGGGACCGAGCAACCCAGCACAGCTGCCACCAGCCTCTGTCTGTGGAAACCGACAGTTGGTTCTCAAGTTCTTATGGAAACCCCAAGGACTTTAAATTTCCAAAACAATTCCAAGAAAGAACAAAGTTGGAAGACTCAGACTACGTCATGTCAAGATTCATCTGAAGCCACAGTGAGAAGACAGTGTAGTGCTGGCCAAGGGAGGGACACGGAGACTCAGTGGAACAGAACAGAGTCCAAACACAGACCCACGCAAACATGGCCAATCAGACTTCACTAGGGATGCACAGGTAATTGCTCGGAGGAAAAAACAGTCTTTTCAACGAGTGAGACCTTAACAGATAAACATATGTGGAAAAAGTTAACCTCCATCCAGTCCTCATGCTATAAACAAAAATTGCTCAAAATAAATCATAGACCTAAATGTAAGACCTAAAACTATAAGCCTGCAAAAACAAAACATAGGAGAAAATCTGTGTAATCATGTGTTGGTCAGAGATCTTTTAGAAGTGACATCAAAAACATGATTCATGAGGGGCGCCTGGGTGGCTCAGTCGGTTAAGCGTCCGACTTCAGCTCAGGTCACGATCTCGCGGTCCGTGAGTTCGAGCCCCGCGTCGGGCTCTGGGCTGATGGCTCAGAGCCTGGAGCCTGCTTCCGATTCTGTGTCTCCCTCTCTCTCTGCCCCTGCCCCGTTCATGCTCTGTCTCTCTCTGTCTCAAAAATAAATAAAATAAAATAAAAAACAAAAAAAAAAAAAACATGATTCATGTTTTAAAAATTACAACCTGCTTTGGAATGCAGCAAAAGTGGCTCTAAGAAGAGGTTTATAGCAACACAGGCCGACCTCCAGAATCTAGAAAAGTCTCAAACAACCTAACTTTATAGCTAAAGGAACCAGGAGAAGAAGAATAGGCAAAACTCAAACCCAGCAGAAGGAAGCAAATAATAAAGATTAGAGCAGAAACAAATGTTCTAGAAACTTAAAAAACAATAGAACAGATCAAGGAAACCAGAAGCTGGCTCTTTAGAAAGATGAACAAAATTAAGAAACCTCTAGCCAGACTCACCAACGAGCAGGGGTGGGGCGGCGGGGACCCAAATAAATAAAATCACACACGAGAGAGGAGAAATAACCACCAACAGCACAGAAATACAATTATAACAGAATATTATGAAAACCTACAGCCAAAAAATTGGACAACCTAGAAGAAATGGATAAATTATTAGAAACATACAAACTACTAAAACTGAAGCAGGAAAAAATAAAAAATGTCACCACTCCAATTACCAGCAAAGAAATTGAGTCAGTAATCAGAAAACACCCAATGAACAAAAGTCCAGGACCAGATGACTTCACAGGTGAACTCTACCAAACATTTAAAGAAGAGTTAATACCTGTTCTTCTCAAACTGTTCCAAAAAATAGAAGAGGAAGGAGAACTCTCAAATCCATTCTATGAGGCCAGCATTACCCTGATACGAAACCAGATAAAGACGCCATCGAAGGAAAGAACTACTGGCCGACGTATCTGAAGAACACGGCTGCAAAAATGCTCAACAAAACTCTAGCAAACCGAATCCAACACTAATTAAAGGAATCATTCACCACAATCAAATGGGATCTATTCGTGGGTTGCAGCGGTGGTTCCGTGTTCGCAATCAACGTGATATGTCACAGCAATAAGAGAATAAAACCCATATGATGGTTTCAATGGATACGAAAAAAGCATTTGACAAAGTACAACATCCATTCGTGATATTAAAAAAAAAAAAAACCCTCTGCAAATAGCTTTAGAGGAAACATACTTCAACATGATGAAGGCCTTACATGAAAAATCCACAACCAACATCATCCTCGGTGGGGGAAAATCTTGAGAGCTTTCCCGCTAAGGTCAAGACCAAGGCAGGATGCCCACTCTCACCACTGTTATTTAACACAGCAATAAAAAGAAATAAAAGGCATCCAGATCAACAATAAAGAAGTAAAAATTTGACTATTTGCAGATGACATGATACTTTTATATAGAAAACCCTGAAGACTCCACCAAAAAACTGCCAGAACGGATGCACAAATTCAGGATACAAATTCAAGGTACAGAAATCTGTTGCATTTCCATACATCAATAATGAAGTTGCAGAACGTGAAATTAAGAAAACCATCCCATTTATAATTGCACCAAAACAAATAAAACGTTGATGAAAGAACTTCTCAAGATGTCACAGGGAAAGACATTCCACACTCATGGGTTGGAAGAAGAAATACTGTTAAAATGTCTCAATTACCCAGGGCGCGCCTGGGTGGCTCAGTCGGTTAAGCATCTGACTCTTGATTTCAGCTCAGGTTATGATCCCAGGGTCACGGGATCTGGCCCCGAGTTGGGCTCTACTCTGACAGCATGGAGCCTTGGAGCCTGCTCGGGATTCTCTCTCTCTTTCCCTCTGCCCCTCCCTTGCTCACGCTCTCCCTCACTCTCCCCCTCTCAAAATAATAATTTTGTAAAAAAATAATAAGTAAACATTTTTTAAAATATGTATTAAAAAAATGTCTAGGGGCGCCTGGGTGGCGCAGTCGGTTGGGCGTCCGACTTCAGCCAGGTCACGATCTCGCGGTCCGGGAGTTCGAGCCCCGCGTCGGGCTCTGGGCTGATGGCTCGGAGCCTGGAGCCTGTTTCCGATTCTGTGTCTCCCTCTCTCTCTGCCCCTCCCCCGTTCGTGCTCTGTCTCTCTCTTTCCCAAAAATGAATAAACGTTGAAAAAAAAAATTAAAAAAAAAAATGTCTATACTACCCAAAGCAAACCACAGATTTAATGCAACCTCCAGCAAAATGCCAATAGCATTTTGCACAGAATTAGAACAAGCGATTCTAAAATTTGTGCCGAGCCGGAAAAGACCCTGCGTAACTGAAGCAATCTTGAAAAAGAAAACCAAACTGGATGCCTCACAATTCTGGACTTCAAGTTACATTACAAAGTGGTAGTAATTACAACGGTATGGCACTGGCACGGAAATAGATGCTTAGATGGATAGGATGGGATGGGATGGGATGGGATGGGATAGGATAGGATAGGATAGGATAGGATAGGATAGGATAGGATAGGATAGGATGCCACAAAATAAACCCACAACTATATGGTCAGCTAACCTTTGACAAAGCAGGAAAGAATGTCCAATGGAATAAAGACAGTGTCTTCAGCAAACGGTGCTGGGAAAACTGGACAGCGACGTGCAGAAGAATGACACTCGACCACTTTCTTACACCAGACCCAAAAATAAATTCAAAATGGATGAAAGGCCTAAATGTGAGACCCAAAACCACAAAAATCCTAGAACAGAGCACAGGCAGTCATTTCTCTGACACGGATCATAGCAACATCTTTCTAACGATGTCTCCCGAGGCAAGGGAAACAAAAGCAAAAATAAACTACCGGGACTTGATCAAAATAAACAGCTTCCGTACAGCAAAGGAAATCAGCAACAAAACTAAAAAACCTAAACCTACCGAATGGGAGAAGATATTTGCAAATGACATACCCAATAAAGGGTTCGTATCTAAAATCTATAAAGCACTGATACGGCTCAACACCCAAAAGACAAATAATCCAACTAAAAAATGTATGGAAGACATGAACACACATTTCTCCAGAGAAGACATCCAGATGGGCAACTGACAACGTGAAAAGATGTTCAACATCACTCATCCTCGGGGGAACGGACATCAAAACCACCATGAGATGTCACCTCACACCTGTCAGGGTGGCTAAAGTCAACAACAGTTGTTGGCCAGGATGTGGAGAAAGGGGACCCTTTTGCACTCTTGGTGGGAATGCAGACCGGTGCAGCCACTGCGGACAACAGTATGGACGTTCCTCAGAAACTTACAAATAGAACTACCCTACGACCCAGCAATTCACTACTAGGTATTTGCCTAAAGAACACAAAAACACGAATTCAAAGGGGTACATGCACCCTGATGTTTACAGCAGCATTATCTACAATAACCAAATTATGGAAGCAGCCCAAGTGTCCCTTGACTGATGAGTGGATAAAGAAGAGGTGCTATATACGTACAATGGAACTTTCCTCAGCCATTAAAAAGAATGAAATCTTGCCATTTGCAGCAACGTGGACAGAACCCGAGTGTATTATGCTAAGTGAACTAAGTCAGCCAGAGAAAGCAAATACCGTATGATTTCACTCATATGTGGAATTTAAGAAACAAATGAGCAAGTAACAAAATTTAAAAAAGAAACAGGTAAACCAGGAAACAGCCTCAACTGTAGACAACACACCGATGGGGTGTGGGAGGTGCAGGGGCGGGGGTGAAATAGGGAATGGGGATTGAGGGGTGCACTTCAGATGAAGAAGTAAAAGAAAATAATTCAAAAATAAAAATTAAAGCGATAGGGGCGCCTGGGTGGCTCACCTGGTTAAGCATCCAACCTCAGCTTAGGTCATGATCTCATGGTTCATGAGTCCAAGCCCCACATTGGGCTCTCTGCTGTCAGCTCAGAACCTGCTTCAGATCCTCTCTCTCTCCCTCTCTCTCTCTCTCTCCCTCCCTCCCCTGCTTGCTCATGCACTCTCTCTCTCTCTCAAAAAAAATAAACACCGAAAAATAAACATTATATATATATAACAAAAGTTGTAACTTGGACTTCATCAAAACTAAACATACCTGCTCTTCTAAGGATACTGTTCAGAGAATGAAGAAGTAAGCCACAGTTTGGCAGAAAATATTAGCAAATTACAAGTCTGGTAAAGAACATACCCAAACTACGTAGAGAACTTGGAAAACTCAATTAGAAAACAAATAACCCAGTGTATTCAGAGAGAGAATCCCAAGCAGGCTCCACACTGTCAGCACAGAGCCCAATGCAGGACTGCATCCCAAGAACCGAGAGATCACCGACTGACCCAAAATCAAGAGCCGGACACTCGACCGACTGAGCCCCCCCCCGGGGTGGGCGCCCCAGCTGTCCTATCGAATGGCGTCTTCACGGCAGAATCGCAGAAAGACCTTCTCACACAAGAGGAATCAGCACCTGCTTTCAGGGGCCTTCCCGAGAAACGGCCAGCCTGGGTCAGAACGCTCGCCCCACCGGTGGGGAACATGGCAGCAGCTCGCACACAGACAAAACGAACTCACTGGCGATTAGGCTGTGACATTTGAGAGGCGATATCGTAGACCTTCAGGCCTCGGTCCCTCTGCTCCACCGGCCACCAGAAGCTCCTCCCACCCCTAGGCCGCACCCCAGCGCCTCTCCCCTCCCTCTGCATCAGCCCTCCCCTCTGCAGGGCCTTTCTGTTCCCCCCCTCTGAGCCCACTCTCCTGTCCCCAGACCCTGAAGGGCTGGCTCACTCCGTCTTCTGCTCCGACGCTCAGGCCGCTGTACCCCACGGACCACGCCCACCCAACTCCTCTTGCCGGCCTGCCCTCCCTTAGCCGGGGTCCTGAGCGACTCCAGCCCCCTCCCGCCCCCAGCCTCCAGCTGCTGAGGCCCTGGTGGCCGCTGTGCGTGTCCACCGGGGAAGCCCTGCCCCACTCTGCCCCTCCTGCACCACCGGGTGGCTCCTCCTTGCAGGGCAGGGCCAGATGGAGGGCTGCAGCCCCGCCTAGGTCTTATCAGAAGACAGGGGGGGGGGGGGGGGGCGGGGCCTGGGTGGCTCAGTCGGTTAAGCGGCCGACTTGGGCTCAGGTCATGATCTCGCCGTCCGTGAGTTCGAGCCCTGCGTCGGGCTCTGTGCTGACAGCTCGGAGCCTGGAGCCTGTTTCAGATTCTGTGTCTCCCTCTCTCTGACCCTCCCCTGTTCATGCTCTGTCTCTCCCTGTCTCAAAAAAATTTAAAAAAAAAAACGTTAAAAAAAAAAAAAAACGACAGCCGGTGGTCCAGGAGAGGGAGGGACCAGATTCCCCGGCACCCCAGCTCTCCCCTGGCCCCCACGGGCTGCCCAGCCAGCCCTCTCATCTGGACTCCCTTCTCTTCCAGAATCAGAGGGAGTGACCATGAGCACTGTGATGACCGTACCTCCCAACGAGGAGCAGACGGAGATCTCTCTGGGAGAGGTCAGCCGGGCCCGCTGGCTCCCAGCCCCCCTTCCTGAGCCTCCCCTGCCCACCCCGCCCGCAGGGTGGCCCAGGGTGGCCCTTCCACTCGACTGGTCTGGACTCATAGCCTCTGCACAGTTGGCACTGTCAGTCAGCCTGCGGCCACCCCCGTCCCCCTGGGGCCAGGCAGGACTGGAGCAGCAGACATCATGTCCTGGGTGCAGGGCACTGGGTCCCACTCTGAGAAGACACGAGCGGGGCCTCCCGGGCTAGAGCATGGTGTGCATGTGTGCGTGCGTGCGTGTGTGTGTGTGTGCACGCGCGTGCGCGCCCGTGTGCAAGGGCCCCGGGGCATCGAGAGAGCAAGTACACACACGGGCAGGAAACATGCCGGGAGGGGTTCAACTGTGTTGCTGGGCAGTAAGTCCTCGAAGGGCAGGGCCAGGCCACCCAGGGACACTCCCCCTCACGGTGATGCTGCCTGCGGTGAGGACATGGGGAGGCGCCTTGATAGAAACGGGAAGCCTGGCTGTGTCTGCGGCAACCGTCTTCGCCTGCAGGTGGCAGAGGGGGAGATTGGCCCCTTCGGCTCCATCAAAGTGCCGGTCATCTTCACGCCCATCATCCCAGGAGCGGTCTACACCAAGTTCAAGGTCGTGTTTAAGAATCAGCAGTGTCCCACGGTGAGTACCCAGCCTGGGCGCCAGGGTCCCTGCCGCTCGCACTCCCCACACCTGGACAGCCAGCTGGTGGCACAGATGGCCGGCACCGCGGCGCGCGCGAACGTGCACGTGCTCCCACACCCGTGCGCGCACACGGAGCCCTTGCTCTCCACCGCTAGAAGCGCCTTGCCTGGTTTCCAAGTGGTTAAAATTTTTACTCGTTAGTTTTTATTATTTACTTACTTACACGTTGATTAAATTTTTTCAGAGAACGTGATCTGCATACTTTTTTATTTTGTTTTTATTTTTGTTTTTTAAATTTTTATTCATTTTTGAGACAGAGTCAGAGAGGGGGCAGAGGGAGGGAGACACAGAATCCGAAGCAGGCTCCAGGCTCTGAGCTGTCAGCACACAGCCCGACGTGGGGCTCGAACCCACGAACGTGAGATCATGACCTGAGCCCAAGGCAGATCTAACCCCAAGGCGCCCGAATTAGTTGTTCGTTGTAACCAAAGGCAAGACTGAGATTGTAGATGTGACGCCGGCACCTGCCTAAGGGCCGCCAGCGGATTCAGGAGTTAGCTCGTTCCCCTCGGTTCCACCCTCAGTGCCTTCCGGGCGCTCGCTCCCAACAGACGGCCACTGCCGCTGCATCCTCGTCCCCGTCCAGCTGTGTTCCCGCCCGGCAGCCGGCCCCCTGCGCGACCTCCCGGGTCCAGTGACCGTGCCCAGGCCCCGCCAGCTCCGCTGGGGCTTGTGTCTGCTCACACTGCCCGCGTCCCCTGACACCGTCCTTCTTGCCGGCCCCTCTGCCGTCTTCGGTCCCCGCTGGGAGAGCCCAGCGCCCTGGCACAGCCTGGCAGGAAGTTGTTTCGCTCGGTCCCTCTTACTTCAGGCTGATTGTGTCACTTAGGGGGCCGTTGGCTCTCTCGCGGTTCTCTCGTCCACCCTGGCGTGAGCACGTCGCTATTCATTCCATTTCCCCCTTTGTCTGGAAATTCCACTTTCCATTCCACGAAGGGCCCCCCAAATCCCATGAGACTTTCTCTTCTCGGGTGGAGGGGCCCTCAGAGCCAGACGCTCGCCCTCACGTGCTGAAGACCAGACCACGGTGCAGCCTGGTCCCTTTTATTTACCCCTTTCCTGGCCCTCAGCTTCTAGGTTTTTCTCAGCTACTCAGGTCAGCTAAGATTTCTTCCCACGGCGCCCATGGCCTCGGGGGCTCCTCCCTGACACCCACCACCCGCCGCCAGGATGACGGCCACCTCCGCTCAGGGGTGACCATTTGATGACCTGTCCGCCATCACCGCATTCTCCTCATCCCCCTTCTCCTCGTTAGGTGTCTCTGCTCTGGGGAATGAGTCGTCAGGGCTCAGGGATTTGAGACGGCAATGCCTATTTATAACAGGAAGCCCCAGGCTCAGGGAAAACCCCGTCACCATACTGCACAGGCACCTCCAAACTCAACACTGCTCCAAGACATCCACAGTACCCATGGTGTCCCGCAACACTCCACAGGCTGCACGGAGACCCCACAGGACCCCACAACACTCCACAGGCCCCACAGTGGCCCTACAGTGACCCTACAGGACCCCACAGGACCCATAACACCCCAGAGTGACCCCATAGGACCAATAGTGACCCCACAGGACCCCACAGTGACCCCATAACATCCCCACTGGACCCACAGTGACCCCACAGGACCCACAGTATCTCACAGTGACCCCGCAGGACCCCAAAACACTCCACAGGCCCCACAGCGACCCCACAGGACCCCAAAACACTCCACAGGACCCACAGCGACCCCACAGGACCCCACGACACTCCACAGGCCCCACAGTGACCCCACAGGACCCCACAACACTCCACAGGACCCACAGTGACCCCACAAGACCCCACGACACTCCACAGGCCCCACAGTGACCCCACAGGACCCCACAACACTCCATAGGCCCCACAGCGACCCCACAACTCCTCGGGACCCACAGTGACCCCACAACACTTCACAGGACCCGCAGTGACCCCACAGGACCCCACAACACTCCACAGGCCCCACAGCGACCCCACAGGACCCCACGACACTCCACAGGCCCCACGGCGACCCCACAGGACCCCACGACACTCCACAGGCCCCACAGCGACCCCACAGGACCCCACGACACTCCACAGGCCCCACAGTGACCCCACAAGACCCCACAACACTCCACAGGCCCCACAGTGACCCCACAGGACCCCACAACACTCCATAGGCCCCACAGCGACCCCACAACTCCTCGGGACCCACAGTGACCCCACAACACTTCACAGGACCCGCAGTGACCCCACAGGACCCCACAACACTCCACAGGCCCCACAGCGACCCCACAGGACCCCACGACACTCCACAGGCCCCACGGCGACCCCACAGGACCCCACGACACTCCACAGGCCCCACAGCGACCCCACAGGACCCCACGACACTCCACAGGCCCCACAGTGACCCCACAAGACCCCACAACACTCCACAGGCCCCACAGTGACCCCACAGGACCCCACAACACTCCATAGGCCCCACAGCGACCCCACAACTCCTCGGGACCCACAGTGACCCCACAACACTTCACAGGACCCGCAGTGACCCCACAGGACCCCACGACACTCCACAGGCCCCACAGCGACCCCACAGGACCCCACGACACTCCACAGGCCCCACAGTGACCCCACAAGACCCCACAACACTCCACAGGCCCCACAGTGACCCCACAGGACCCCACAACACTCCATAGGCCCCACAGCGACCCCACAACTCCTCGGGACCCACAGTGACCCCACAACACTTCACAGGACCCGCAGTGACCCCACAGGACCCCACAACACTCCACAGGACCCACAGCGACCCCACAGGACCCACAGCGACCCCACAGGACGCCACAACACTCCACAGGACCCACAGTGACCCCACAGGACCCCACAACACTCCACAGGACCCACAGCAACCCCACAGGACCCCACAACACTCCACAGGCCCCACAGCGACCCCACAGGACCCCACGACCCTCCACAGGCCCCACAGTGGCCCTGCAGTGACCCTACAGGACCCCACAGGACCCACAACACCCCAGAGTGACCCCATAGGACCCATAGTGACCCCACAGGACCCCACAGTGACCCCATAACATCCCCACTGGACCCACCGTGACCCCGCAGGACCCCACACCGCCCCTACAGAGGTGACAGGAAGGAACGAAGTCTAGAACTTGGTGACCAAAAGCTCTTAAAGAAGCCGGCCTGACAGGGGCTGTGACCTTGGGTCGCGTGGCCCTGCTGGGTGATCCTCCCTCTGGCCTCCCGCCAGCGGGAGTGGGGCGTGCGCGGTCCCCACGCCGTCACCCTCCCCGCTGAGAAAGGGCCCGCATCCCGAGCCCCGCTGCCCATCTCCAAGGTGGGCCTCCCCCCGGCGGTCCCCAGACGCTGCCCACTGTCTCCGGCGAGGACGGCCCCAGTGAGGGTGGCTCTCTTTTCGCAGGCCTGTGCGAGGCTCTGTCACTGAGCCCGGCTGGACTGCCGCGCGGGCCGCCCCCATCGCGGGCCCTCCGAACGTCCCTCATCCGTCCTCCAAGTCTCTGTCTCTCCTCCACCTGGCATGTCCCGTGTCACCCTCCACCTCACCTGGCTGCTGACTCGGGTGCTCACGGGCATCGCCCTCCTCCTAACGGTTATCTGACGGCGCAGTCAGGCTCCCGGGCCTCATGACCCTCTGCAGGGGTGGCTCCATGCCATGAATCAGCCCGGCCACTTGCTAGGCACTCAGCAGCTCCCCCTACCTCGGAGCGATGCTACCTGCTTCCGCCCGAGTCCCCTCCTGTCCCCCGGCAGCCCATCTTCCCAGCGGGTGCCGTCTTTGATCCCCACGTTCTTCTTGTCTCTGGCACCGGAGACCGTGTGGCCTCTGGCCTGCTCGCTGATGTGTTCTAAGTGTCACAAGTCCTGGGCTCCGTAGCCCCCACCCCATCCTGTGGGCAGGTGGCCCCGTCTCAGGCTGGGGGTCCTGGAGGAAGGCATGTGGAGTCCTCAGCTCACCACCATAGCAGCAGGACAGGACCTGCCCTGCCAGGGCCCTGCCCAGCCCAAGGGACACATGCTCTCCCTGCAGGACACCCACAGACCCCCCAACCTCCCCAGACCCAGGACTCAGTTTGGCCGGAGGAGCCGGCAGCCGGGAAGGGGAGAGAAGTGGTTCCCGCTCCTCCTCGTCCCTTGAGACCTCTGAGCCTCCTTTCTGTGTTGACTGTGACCGTTTTATGAAGTGTCCATCCCATCGTGTGATGCAATATTCTGTGATAAAAGGGTTTTTTTTTTAAACAGCTAAAAATGTTGATAATTACGAAGCTATGTGATGGGCACATGACAATCCATTATACCGTTCTTTTTTTAACGTTTCTTTACTTATTTTTTTGAGGGAGAGAGAGTATGTATGTGTGAGCTGGGGGGGGGGGCAGAGAGAGAGAGAGGGAGAGAGAGAAACCCCAGCAGGCTCCTTACTGCCAGCACAGAGCCCGATGCAGGGCTCAGACCCACGAACAGTGAGATCGTGACCTGAGCCGAAATCAAGAGTCAGACCCTTAAGCAACTGAGCCACCCAGGCGCCCCACCATTCTATCTTTTTATGTTTGAAGATTTGGATAATAAAAAGGATTGTTTAAATGATCTGATATGAAAACGGCCACAGAACTCCAAAACATAGTTGGTTTCAGTATGAAGTTCCCAGCACTCGTAAGACTTGTAAAAAGCCTAGGCTGCGCTATGTTGGCATTCTCTGTCATTGCCTGCTTTGCGGACAAAAGCGTGTCCTAACATCACACCTTCAAACTTAGTTATATTTCAGAGTCACAGGCGTTGCTATCGACGTGCCCGTGTGGGTGCCAAAGCCCAGCGTAGACTTGAAGATCTGCATGTACGACCGGCTGTATCAGGACTCCATCCTCGTCCACACACGGTGAGCCCGGCAGGCAGGGGAGCCCGGGACCCCGGGACCCCTCCACGCCCAGGCCCTTGGCCCCTCGTGGACACAGACAGGAGAGTGGGGAGCCCAGCCAGGAAAGGAAATGTGGACAGAGGCCTGAGGAAGGAAACGTGTTTTCAAAGGCGTCCAGACCAGAGCAGTCAATTCTAAATACTTTTTACCAAAGTACAACTTAGGTGGAGAAAAGAAGGCAAATGCCATGGTTAGCACTCATTGGGCGCTCATTCCCCAGACGGCCTGGTGCCGGCACCTGCTGACACCAGGCCCACCGGGCGTAGCCCGGCCCTGCTTCCAGCCGCAGAACAGCCTCGTAGGGGTGGAAGTCCTGCAGACTTCCTCTGTGACCATCCTCCCGCATAGGGGACTTGCCTGTCTCAGCTTCAGGACCACAAATGTCAGGGGCCTCGAGAGGGGCTCCAGTGGATTTGTTTAGGGAACAAGGGCTGGCCAGCCTCTGCCAGTCAGTTTATCTCAGGGTGCAAGGTGCAGCCACTTTCTGGGGGAGGGCAGGGAAAGAGGAGGGGGGCAGCACTCGGCCTGTGGGGTAAAGGAAGACCCCAGCTGCATATGCAGGGCGCGTGTGTGTGACAGAGTTGGCCAGGTGACTTGGTTTGGTAGAGACTCGAAGGGAGGCAGGGGCGTGGGGAGCCTCATGGCGGAAAACAGGAAGGTTCCAGGTGAGCCCAGATGGGGGTGGGGCTCCCGGAGGCACTAACCAGAAGCAGGTGACTGTGTGTTTGGGGGCGCACGCGGCTTCCTCCGGCTGCTCTGGAGTCGGAGGCGGACAAAACCTAGAGAAGCCACAAGGCCTGGTCGTTCTGGGGCCTGTGGGGCCCAGCCTCCCCCAGAACCTTGGCCTGGGCAGGAGGCAGGCAGAGCTCCAGGTGGGTGGGGGTCCACCTCTGCCCCCACACCTCCTTGCACCAGGTGCCTGCCCGGCAAAGGTCTTCCCAATAAAGTCTCAGGTTTCTGAGAACCACCTGGAGACATACTTCGGTGGCAGTGTTTCTGTTTGTAAGAATTCCGCAGCAACTTCTTCCTCGGCATGTCTCTGGAGGCCAGGGGAACAAAAAAAAGGGAACTATTGGGACCCCATCAGGATAAAAGCTTCTGCCAGCGAAGGTAACAATCAGCAAAACTAAAAGACAGCCAACAGAATGGGAGAAGATATTTGCCAACGACAGATAAAGGGTTGGTATCCAAAATCTAAAGAAATTATCAAACTCAACACCCAAAAAACAAATAATCCAGTGAAGAAATGGGCAAAAAACATGAATAGACACTTCTCCAAAGAAGACATCCAGATGGCCAACCGACACATGAAAAAATGCTCAACATCACTCATCACCAGGAAAATACAAATCAAAACCACAATTCATGAGATACCACCTCACACCTGTCAGAAAGGCTAACATTAACAACTCCGGCAACAACAGATGTTGGCGATGATGTGGAGAAACGGGAACCCTCTTGCACTGTTGGTGGGAATGCGAACTGGTGCAGCCACTCTGGAAAACAGTATGGAGGTTCCTCAAATAATTAAAAATAGAACCACCTTACGACCCAGCAATTGCACTACTAGGCATTTATCCAAGGGATACAGGTGTGCTGTTTCGAAGGGACACATGCACCCCAATGCTTATAGCAGCACCAATCGACAATAGCCAAAGTATGGAAAGAGCCCAAATGTCCATCGACGGATGAATGGATAAAGAAGATGGTATATACATACAATGGAGTATTACTCAGCAATCAAAAAGAATGAAATCTTGCCATTTGCAACTACGTGGATGGAACTGGAGGGTGTTCTGCTAAGTGAAATTACTCAGAGAAAGACAAAAATCATATGACTTCACTCATATGAGGACCTTAAGAGAGAAAACAGATGAACATAAGGAAAGGGAAACAAAAGTAATATAAAAACAGGGAGGGGGACAAAACAGAAGAGACTCATAAATATGGAGAACAAACTGAGGGTTACTGAAGGGGTTGTGGGAGGGGGGTGGGCTAAATGGGGGAGGGGCATCAAGGAATCTACTCCTGAAAATATTGTTGCACTATATGCTAACTAACTTGGATGTAAATTAAAAAAAAAAATTAAAAAAATTTTCGGAGATGCAAAATAAAAAAAAGTTCCTCATCAGGAGATCTGCCCCTTAGCAAGCGAGCTGTGAAAACCCACTCGCCCTCTGCCTTGTGAGGGCAGGCACCGTGCATCTGTGGGATGTCTAGCCCGTGAGAAGTGTGCCTGTCCCGCGGGACCAGACGCACAGCGTCTGTTTGGTGTCCCTCCGTGTCCTGCAGGTCGAAAGCGGCCCTGCGTCTGAAGTTTGAAGTGTGCAAGGAGCTGAGGGGCCACATGGAGCTCCTGCCGGAGACGGGCTACATCCAGGCCCAGTCCTCCTACACCGTGCAGCTCAAGTTCCTGCCGCGGTGAGCGCCCGGAGGCCGTGGGGCCGGGAGGCTGGGGGAGCACATCTCCTGGCTCTTAGATTTCTTGTATTTCCTATCATTTGTAGCTCCTGTGTGACCTAAAACACGCTCACAGGTCAGCTCTACGGTCGTTCTCCAAATATAAAGGAGAAAAGTACTTTTGAGCGCATCCTATCTCTTTCAGACACTCCCTCCCAGAAGATGCAGGGAAGTATTTCGACAAGGAAAGCAGAGTCCTGGAGGCCCCAATGACAATCCGGGTGGCTGACCAGGTCTGCATGGGACACTTCCCAGCAATGCTGGACACTCTTGGGGACCCGAGCGCCTCCCCCAAAAGGCAGGGCCCTGGCGGGTTCCGATGACCTGACCCGCGGCTCTGTCTCCCACCCCGGCTGCTGCTGCACAGTGGAGACGAGGAGGGGGTTGTGGATCGGAGGGAGAGACCTGAGGGCTGTGCAGGGCCAGCGGGGCGTCCCCCTGGCACCTGAGCCCACACGTGCCCGGGTGCACACGCCGAGTGTGCTCACGGCCGCACGTGCACACTCACAGTGCACACGCGCGCGCACTCATTCCCTCCCGCGCCCCGCCCACCTGAGGCTCCTCCCCTCTTCTTTGGCACCTGCTTCCGTGCCCTCCCAAGTCAGGCACCACAGGGAAGTGGCCGAGACAGAGAGTCTCGTGTCTGGGAAAGGGCACGCTGTTGGCTGCCAGGTGGACACAATGCTTGTGCCCTCCTTGTCGGTGGAAACATTTGCGGAGACGGATGGGCAGTGACCGGCGCCCACTCCCCCTTTGCGCTTCAGATCAAGCCGGTGGGGTTTACGGTACACGCAGTGGTCACCACCTCGGACCTGGAGCTCAGCCCCTCGGCAGTGGACTTTGGCCACTGCACCGTGTACGAGGCCGTCAGAACCCAAGTCAGCCTCTGCAACCTCTCCCTCCTGCCCCAGGGTTTTGGGTTCGTCGGACTCCCCAAGGTGCCTCACTCGGTCGGGGAGGGGCACAGGGTGCGGGGACAGAGTCGGGAAGCTCTGGGGACGTACCGGGGCAGCTGCCACCCCAGGGTCCGGGCACCCAGCACCAGGTGGCCTCACCCCTCCCCAGGCCCCACGCCCACGTGGCCGAGACAGAGTCTCGTGTCTGGGAAAGGGCACGCCGTCGGCTGCCAGGTGGACACAATGCTTGTGCCCTCCTTGTCGGTGGAAACATTTGCGGAGACGGATGGGCACGCCAAGAGCCTCCGCCTGGCGTCTCCCCCTGCCCGTCCCTCTCCTCATCCCCACTGCCCGCACCACCGCCTCACCTCACCTCTCTCTGTCCCAGCCTCTCCCTCCCTCTCTGGCCCGCTGCCCTGCCAGGACTCGGGACTCCCCTCCCTCCCTTCCTTCCAGAACTCCTGCCTGCCTGGCCCTGCAGGGCAGCCGGGATGGGGCTCAGACCAGGCTGCCCCCCCCACCCCACCCACCCTCCACTTACATGCATGCAGACATACGTATGCATGCACGAACATCACACTCACAGGGGTGTGCTCACGTACACGCACACGCTCACACATGCACATAGACGTGCTCGCATATACCCGTGACCACACGTGTGGTGACAGACATGCTCCAGACATGCCGACACTCACGTACACACGAGCGCGCTCACAAACACCACGTGCCGGTCTACGGTCGCTCCTCCACACACAGACATGCTCACACATGCCCGGACAGACAGACACTCACCTCCTCGCAGACGCACTTACACACCCATGCGCACACACATGCGCTCACACCCCTGCCACGCGTGTCCACGCAGCCCCCGCGATAAGCCCCAGATCACCGTGTTCTCACTTCGGCGTCGACGGTTTTCCATCCGCCAGTTTGTGGACGTCCAGCCCAGTGACGGGTTTGGGACAATCCTGCCGCTGGAAACGCTGCAACTTGACGTGATCTTCCAGCCCACCAAGGCCAAGGAGTACAACTTCGAGCTCGTCTGCAAGTCGGAGATCAACCGGTGAGCCTGGCAGGCGAGGGGCAGGCGCAGAGGGCCCCGTTCGGCAGGTTCAGCTGGCTCCGTCCTCGAGCGCTGGAGGCCGGGTTGACCGCGGGGCTGGGCTGAGACACCGCTGGCTGCAGGGACTTCAGACCCAGGCACAGGCTCCTGGGATACGGAGCCTCGCGTGCCGGGCCAGCTCGCCCATCTGTGTGCGTGTGTGCGCGCGTGCCTGTGTGTGTGTGCATGGGAGAGCATGGGAGCACACACGTGTGGACGTGTGTGCATTGTGTGTGGATGCACGTGTGCAAGTGTGTGTGGTGTGTAGATTGCCTCTCTGCACTCAGGAGGACCTGGACACGAGCCCCACTTGTGCTGACATGCTGTGTGATGGGAACAGACCCTGGACCTCCCTGAGCCTCCCGTTCCCACCCTGACAGATGGGACGGAGGAAGTGGTAGGGAGAGGAATCGAACAGGATGCAGACCGGGTGGTCCGGGATGAGGGGCCGGTTCCTGTTGCTGCCCGAGACTATCAGTCCCCAGTGAAGAACGTCCTCACTGTCCTGTGCGGGTGTCCAGCCGGGCGCTGGACCACCTCCCCACAGAGCCGCGCCGCCCACCCGCCTCTAACCCTGACTCTCTTCTCCTGTCCCCACCTGCGTGCCAGCCTGTCTGGTCCCGCCTGGGGGCCTGGGCGGCCCCGGGTGGGGTCGGGCTGGCCAGGGCCCACGGACCAAACCCTCTTCTGGTCCCGGGCAGGTGACCATGGGCAGGAGCAGTGGCCACCTGGGATCTGACAGACTCGTGGGGGAGCAGGGATGAGTCCACGGGTGGGAAGAGTTGAGGGGGTGAAGTGTAGAGTTTGTGTATGTACTGAGTCCTGCACTTCATCCCTAACAATAACCCCAGTGTCTCTCCACCCACAAGGATCTGTTTTAACATTTAGAGCCTGTGGTCACACGACAGAAAAAAATACATTTCAATATTTCAACATATGAGCAACATTACCATCACAGAGCAGTGTCGACATCAGCCTTTAAGGCATTAAAATATGCATAATTAGGATGAAATCCAATGAGGAGAGCGTAGTAGCAATCAGGGTTCGAAGATCTGGAGTGTAAACATTCCACCAGCTAAAGTAACAAATATCTGTTCTTTTTTTTTTAATACATTATCTTATTTTATTCATATTCCAGTCTGATCACACGTGGTCCAAGAACACTCGCCCACGAACAAACACACCCACACCACGGAGGTGTGTGGACTACCTGTCTTTGTTTGAGACAGGTAATGACAGAAATGAACTCACTAGGGTTTATAGATTCCTGTGCTCGTATTTAAAGAGCAGTTTATCAGTTTTATTGTTTTAATGTTTATTAAAACAGAGAGAGAGACAGAACGTGAGCAGCGGAGGGCAGAGAGAGAGGCGGACACAGAATCCTAAGCAGCTCCAGGCTCCGAGCTGTCAGCACAGAGCCCGACGTGGGGCTCGGACTCACGAACCGTGCAATCACAGCCTGAACCACCCAGGCGCCCCTATCCGTTTTATTTTCAAGTGTCAATGAGTGTCTAACAAAAATAAGCCAGAAATTCCCTCCTCAGCAAATTGGGATGAAATTTTTAACTGTCCACTTTAAATGTGTGCAGGGGTCTGTCGTATTTTCAAAAGATAGTAAAATTCGTCAATGAGATAGCAAAACCTGAGCCACCGTCTCCGTTGGAGGCCACCTCCCACAGCACACGGCCCCACGGCCAGCACCGCCTCTGAGCCGCCCACACCTGCTCTTCCAGGTGCTTCAAGCTGTCGTGCCGAGCCGTGGGCGTCCGCCCGCCCCTGGGGCTGTCCCACTACCAGGTCAAGTTTGCAGCCACGTCCCTGTACCACACATCCGTGGCCACACTGTACGTCATCAACTCTCACGTGAGCATGAGCTCACTGACTCACTCCGCTCCCCGAGTCGGCTCTGAGGACGTCTCTCCCGTGGGGCCCACGACCTTTGAGTTCCTGCCGCCCCCCGACTCGCCCATCACCATCTCGCCCTTGGTGGGGACCGTGCTGCCAGGAAAGGCAGGTGTGGGCCCCCCAGGTGGGCCGGGCGGGGACGGGGGAGGCCCGGCCCCAGAGGCAGGGGCACCCGCGGGCGGCTGACCCCGCAAGCACCTGCCTGGGGGCTCTGGCAGTTGGGACCGAGGGCACACAGATCCCTGGACCTCCCAGCAGCTGGGCACAGAGGGCCTGGTCACCAGAAGGGCAGGGTGTCCGTCCACTCCATTGAGAAGGGCTCTCCTGCCTCTGCTCTGCCCGACAGAGCTAGGGGGCCTGGAGGCAGTGGTTCCTCTCAGCCAGTCCCAGGGCCACCCCAGCCTCCTGGGGCTTGCGGTGGCTGCCACAAGGGCCAAGTAAGGAGGGGCATGTGAAGGTGCTGGGGACTCCTGGACCCTGGCAGGTTCTTTAAAATGCGTTTCTTTAAATTTAGCCAATACTGCCTAAGTATGGGTCCCCAAAAGGGGTGTTGCAGTTGGCTTCTGTGCTCCCTCCCTCCCTCTCCCTCCCTCTTTCCTTTATTCTCTCCCCCCAACCCATGCCACCTGCTCTGCCGTATGGTGTCCCGAGCACGGGGACGCCTAGGATGAGCTTCCGTGGGGCCCGGGGCTGCCCCGCAGCTGCACCAGCCACAGAGACAGGTTAGGGTGGACAGCTGAACACGGTTTCCTTTCCCACTCAGCCTCGTGAGCTGTGGGCGGGGTCTCCGTCGCCGGCCCCCCCCCCCCACCCTACGTGGTAAGAGTGGACTGGATGATCAGGCACTGGAACCTACCCAAGCCCCCAGGGGCAGTGCTCGGGGAGCACCTCCCTGGAAAGGGCCTTCACGAGCTGAAACCCCACACGAGTGTCAGCGAGCCTGACCTGGGGGCACCCGGGGGAGGGGCACAGCGGGCGCTGAGGAGGGCGGGGCACCGGAGGGAGCCAGCTCCGCCCTCCGGGCTCCGGGCTCCTCTCTCTGCAGAGGTGCCTGGTCCAGGTGGCCTTCCGGCCCGTGCTCCCCACCAAGCTGATCCTCCAGGAAGCCCTCCAGACCCTGACCAAAGAAGCGGAGGTCAAGTCGGTACGTGGGGACACGGAGGAGAAGGGTGTGGGGCACAGGCTGGGGGGCTGAGGCTTCCTGCACAAAGGCTTTCAGCCGAACACCAGCACCACTTGAGGCTCCCGGACCCAGGCCAGCCTGCCGGCAGCACTGCTGGGTCCCCAGAGGGCAGTTTCGGGAGGGCGAGCCACGGCAGGGCACGCTGATGGGCAGGTGTGGCTTCTTACAACCGGAAAGGAAAGCCCATGAAAACAGCCTCACACATGTAAACTTGAGGGGCGCCCGGGGGGCTCGGTGGGCTGAGCGTCCGACTTCGGCTCGGGTCGTGATCTCACGGTTCGTGGGTTCGAGCCCCGCGTCGGGCTCTGTGCTGACGGCATCCACCTGCTTCGGATCCTGCTTCGGATCCTCTGCCCACCCCTCCCACCCCTGGCCCTCTCTCTCTCAAATAAATAAACACACACAAAAGTGTGAACTTGAAAGTATCAGCCCAGGGATAAACCCCACCAAGGGCCAGGCCCCGCTGCCCCAGCCAGCCCCAGAGAGGTTGCAGTACGTGGGCTCCTGCCAGGAGAGGGGGTCCCACGGACCCACAGAGCTGTGCAGTCACATGGCCTAGAGCGACGCCCGCCCACTGCTGCCCTGGGGACGCACACTCGTCCAGCGTCTCGTGCCACCTTGAGCTACTCCAGCACACATGGGGGGAAGAAGCCCTTGCCTCCCTGCAGTGAGCGAGGGGAAGAGGCACCAGGAAGGAGGACCCCGGGCCCTGGGCAAACCTTTACCCCTCTTTTGCCTCAGTTCCCTTGTTGCTGAGGGCAAACACGAGTTGGTGCTCAGGTCCACGGGGGGGTCTCTGTACTGGGAGCCTGTGTCTCCCTCTGGACACTCACCTGTCTCCGTTGCACCTGCAGTCAGTCTTCCTGACGAAGCCGCTTGGTGTTTGGGTCCCCACCCCCTTCGAACCCATGCCCCTGGGGTTCCTGCAGGAGTCAGTCCGCCGGGGGCCACAGCTCCCCCTCATAGCCCCTGCTGGGCTGAGCAGGGCTGGCCTCCACCCCGCAGCCCTGCAAAGACACGGTCACCCAGAGGAAGGACCTAAGGAGACAGTCCTCCACGCTGCGGCTGCAGGGCCAGGACCACCCGCCCCGGGCCTCCACCACCCAGGCTGCCAAGCTGCAGAAACTGGACCTCAAGCCCAGGTAGGCCCAAGAGAAGGCCACACCTCCCTCCGGGCCCGTCTGATGAGACCCCACCCTGACCCCCATGGAGACTTTCCCCACAGACGGCCTGGAGCAGAGCTGTTTTGAACCATGTGACCGCAAGTCCAGGGCTGGGCCGGCTTGAGACACAGTTGAATCTGGGCACCGCCTCGAGGCCCCTCGAGCTCTGGCTTCCGAGGCATCTGCCCACCGCATTCTCCTGGGCCCGGTGTCCCTGTGCACAGCCTCCCGCCGCGGGCTGGGGGAGACCCTGCTGTCCCTGACCCCTGTATTCCCAGCTCAGCAACCCCAGCCTCCCCGGGTGCAGAGTGAGGCTGGGAGAGCTCTGACGGGCTCGAGTCACTTGCCCACCCTGGACCCTTGCCTGGAGCCCCAGGAACGCGGCCCTCCGGTTAGGTGCCTGATCGGCACCCTGGGGTAGGGGAGGGCCCCCCAGCAAGCAGGGAAGGGTGGGAAAGCCAGCTGGTCAGACGTGCCTGGGACGGCCACAGCCGGGCAGAGCCCCCGGGAAGCTGCCCCTTACCCCTCCGGCCAGGGGCCCGGGAGAGTGTGGCAGGGCCCCCCGGGGCTTCTGGGGACAGTGTGGGTACAGGGGCGTGAGTGTGCGCTGCTGCTTAATTCCAGTTCGGACGAGTACCAGGCTGCCCAGGCCACCCTGGCCAGATCTTTCCAGGGGAGGTTTGACAAGTTTGTGGTTCCCTGTGTCGTTGCCAGTGGTGACACTGAAGACAGGAAGGGGACGGAACCCCTGAGCTTCAGGTGCAGTGCGCTGGTGGGGGAGGGGGTGTCTTCCAGAAAGTGGCTGTCCATCCTCTGCTACGAACCAGTTCTGGGGGCCCGGAGGGAAGGGCACGGAGGCTAAAGCGGGCAGGCGAGGGCGGGGTGCAGAGCACAGCGCCCTCAGCGCACCCTGCCCCACCCCCAGTCCCCACAATACCCTGTACCTGGAGCTGTGGTGTCCAGCCGTGGCACCGTCTCTCGTGGTGACCTCCGACAAAGGCAAAACCATCTTCAACTTCGGTGACATCGCTGTAGGTGAGCCCCAGTTGGGCCCAGCCCCCCAGGCACACCCCCGCCCCGGGGGCCCAGGCCTGGGTGCCCACCCCCCACCCCCGGGCCTCTGACTCCACCATCCTATTTCAGGACACCGTGGCATAAAAAAGGTCTCCATCCAGAACATCTCCCCCGAGGACCTCACCGTATCCTTGTCCACACCCAGCCCGGGAAGCTCGCGGGGACCCAGGTGGCTCGCGGGGGTGGGAGGGAGCAGCTGGGGGGTGGGGGGGGGGCTGCAGCCCTGCTCTTGCCACCTCTCCTTGACACCGGGGCCACAGGTGGAGTTCTCTGTGCTGAACCCCAGTGGCCCCTTCATCCTGCTGACCCCCATCGGCAAGCTGCCTGCAGGCGAGACCCAGGTCCTGACACTGTCCTTCTCTCCCCGGGAGAGCATCTTGGTGAGTCCCGGGCCCACATGCTGCAGCCCGTGCGCTTGGGTCCCCGGAGGCAGTGGGTCCCCCGCACCGCCCCCCCTCCCCCCCGCCGCCGGGCCTCACCTCTGGCGGGCAAGCAGGAGGAGGCTAGGGAGCTCAGATCACTCTGCTCCAGTCTGCCCGGACCCAGCTGCTCCCAGAGCCCCAGCACACGCCTCTGACAGATGTCTGCTCCGTGCTAATGGACGTGGTCTTCTCAGGCCCGAGAAACACTGGACATCATCACCAAGAGAGACACGCTGTCTCTGACCCTCGTGGGCACTGGCGTGGCATCCACGATCACGTGCTCCATTGAAGGGGACGTCCTCGACATGGGTTACGTGATTGCCGGAGAGTCTGTGTCCTCCAGCTTCAAGGTGAAACACGTCACGGGGGACCTGGTGCCTGCCCTGGCCTCCTAGGAGAGGGCTCCACCCTGGGAGGGGTCAGACCCGCCTTGGTAGGGGAGCTAGTGGAGGTGCAGGCCCCCCCCATCCAGCCCCTACCTCCAGCAGCTGCCGCCTCCACTGCCCAGTCCAGCAGGGGGAAGGCTGAGTGCCCCTCCCTCCATGCCTCACCAGCTCCGCCTCTTAGGGCTCCCTGTCTTCCTGCCTCAGGGCCTTTGCAGGAGCCACCCCACCTGGGATGAGGAGGAGCTCAGCTCGGGCACTGCTGTGGAGGGTGGGGGTGGGGTTACAGACTTTCCTGGTGACGTGACACTGCCCTGTGGCCTCCCACCCCCTGTGGGAGGGCAGGCCTGGCTCCCCATGTCTCTCTAATGTCTGAGGGACTCTCACCAGCCTTGGGATCAAGCAGCCAACTGCTTCCTCCACCGGGTTAGGTCGGGACCTGGCACCGGGTCCAGGACAGGGATTCCCTGAAGTGTTTATCGAGGAGGGGCACTCTCAGAGACGGGGCGAGGGTGTTGGTTCAGCTGAAGGCCAGCCTGAGCCTGGCAGAGGGGGGCGCTGTGGAGCCCAGGGCGCACCACCACGGAGTTTCCCTCCCCGAGGCGCGTGGAGGGGGCTGGGCGCACCGGCCGGGAAAGGGGGGTAACGTGAGGCTGGGTGAGATGGACCAGCAGCCCAGGAAAGTGCCGGGAGCAAGGCGAAAATGGTTGGGCCGGAGGGCGGCTGGACAGCCAGCAGGGCGTGACCCCCAGCGAGGGCGAGCTGAGACCCCCTTCGCAGTGACCCGCGCGCCGGCGGTGGACGGCAATGCGCTGAAGGTCCCTGTCCTCACAGCTGCAGAACAGCTCGGCGCTGCCCATCAGGTTCTCCATGCAGCTGGACAGCCTCTCCAGCTCCAGGAGGGGCAAAAGCCAGCAGCGGCTGCCGCAGTTCCTCGCCTTTCCGGCCCAGAGGACTGAAGTCGTGGGTGAGCTGGCGGGCGGGGGCGCTGGGCGGCTGCTGGGGAGGGCAGGTGCGAGCAGCGGAAAGCGAGCCCTGGGGGCGGGGCAGGGGTGGGACTTGGGGCGGGGGGCGCGGCCGGGTGGTGAGGTGGGCGAGGACGGGGCAGGGGTGGAGCTTGAGGCGGGGCGCGGCCCGGGTGGGGCGGAGGGCGGGGAAGGGGTGGAGCTTGAGCGGGAGGCAGGGGTCCGGCTCGGGGGGGGGGGGGGGCGGGCAGGGGTGGAACTTGGGGCGAGGGGGCGCGGCCCGGGTGGGGTGGAGGGCGGGGCAGGGGTGGAGCTTGGGGCGGAGGTCGCGGCCTGGGTGGGGCGGGGACGGGGCAGGGGTGGAGCTTGGGGCGGGGCGCGGCCCTGGTGGGGCGGAGGGCGGGGCAGGAGTGGTGGGGGCGGGGAGGGGGTGGAGCTTGGGGAGTGCGCGGCCCGGGGCAGGGGTGGCGTGGGGGGCAGGACGGGGGTGGAGCTTGGGGCGGGGGGGGGGCGCGGCCCGGGGGGGGGCAGGGACGGGGCAGGGGTGGAGCGCGGGGCAGGGGTGGGGCTTGGGGCGGGGCGCGGCCCTGGTGGGGCGGAGGGCGGGGCAGGAGTGGTGGGGGAGGGGAGGGGGTGGAGCTTGGGGCGGGGGGGCGCGGCCCGGGGGGGCGGGGACGGGGCAGGGGTGGAGCACGGGGCAGGGGCGGGGCAGGGGTGGGGCTTGGGGCAGGTCGGGGGGGCGCTGCGGGCAGTGGATTGGTTGGGGGCCAGAGCGTCGGGCTGGTGAGGGGCGCTGCAGGCGGAGCAAGGGACCCGCACGTTGCCGACCTTCCCGCAGGCACCCAAAACCACAGCGGCCAGAGCGTGTTCAGCGTGATCCCCGTCGAGGGCGTCATAGACCCCGGCAAGACGCAGGACTTCACCGTGACCTTTAGCCCGGACCACGAGAGCCGTTACTTCTCCGACAGGCTGCAGGTGGTGCTCTTCGGAAAGGTGCGGCTCCACGAGCCTCGGCTCGACCCCCCCTTCCCGCGTGTCCGGGACCCTTCCGGCCTTCCCTGCCTGCCCCCCTTTGGAGACCCTGGCCCGTGCCTGAGGGCTCCACGCCGGGCTGGGTGTCGTCAAGTGGAGAGCCCACTGTCCGCGGTTCCACGGGCCCCCTTCCTCCTGGAGCCCCCCGTCACGGGGACTTGGAACGAGATTGCTATGGTCCTTGTCCCCAGAAACTCTCCCACCAGATTCTTCTGAAGGGCGCGGCCCGTGAGCACATGATGTTCGTAGAGGGTGGAGACCCCCTGGACGTGCCTGTGGAGTCCCTGACCGTGATCCCCACCTGCGACCCTGAGCACAGAGAAGGTGTGTTCTCTGAGGTGTGGGAGCCCCCTCGTGGGGTGTGAGGACAGTAGGAGGAGCTGCCCGCCTGCACCCTTAGCCCTAGGAAGCCTGAAGGGTGGGGTGGGCATTCTGGCCCATCCCCCGGAGGGCAATTTCCTGAGGACCAGCTAACCCCTAGGCACCTCCCTCACGCCCCGGGTGGCACAGCCCCCCACACACTGGCCCCCAGCCGGGTCCTCTCTCTCCAGAAGCCGAGGAGCTGAAGCCCATCCTGGTGACCCTGGATTACGTCCAGCTAGACACAGACGTGCCAGCCCCTCCTGCCACCCGAGAGCTGCAGGTGGGCTGCATCCGGACCACCCAGCTGTCTCCAAAGAAGGTGACCAGGTCCACCCGGCCCCTCTGCAGCGTCCCCTGCCCTGGGTAGCCTGGTCCCTCCTGGCCTTGCCCCTTGGTGGATGTGGGTGGGCAGCCTGCCGGTCAGGGCTGAGAGGGCATCCTCGACCCCTGTCACACTGCTTCCTGGGCGCTGTGCCCGGCCTGCCGGCCTACCTGTAACGCCAGTGCCCTGCAGACCGTCGAGTTCAGCCTGGACGGCGCCGCATCTCTGCAGCACGAGGGCTTCACCGTTGAGCCCTCCAGAGGCTTCGTGGAGCGTGGCCAGACCAAGACCATCAGCATCTCCTGGCTGCCACCTGCAGACTTTGACGTAGGTGCCACAGACTCTGGCCAGGGAGCGCTGGGAGGGATGATACCCCCGCCCCACCCAGGTTGGGGGCTGTTGGGCGGGCCCTGGGCAGGTGAGGTGGGCAGTCGACTGAGGGGCTCCTTCCTTCCTCCCCGCCCGTTCCAGCTGGATCATCCACTCGTGGTGTCAGCCCTGCTGCAGCTCAAGGGGGATGTGAAGGAGACTTACAAGGTCTTCTTTGTAGCCCAGGTGGTGAGCGGCCCCTGAGGCCACAGAAGTCTCTCCACACACCTCCTGCTCTCTCTTGAAGCCCTCCTGTGGTCCGCAAACCAGGCCAAGCCGCCCACAGGCCTGGGACCTGGGCATCCCCTGCTGGGCAAATTCAAACGTGCAGCCCTCTTCATGGCCCTATGGCCGGGGCACCCCAGCCCTGCAGGCATGGCTGCTTCCTGCTGACCTGGACCCAGCAAGTCTAGAGGCCAAGAGCACCCCTCCCTGGCCCCACTGAGAACAAAGCAACAAGGCCAGTCCTACCCACACGTACTCTTACCCTGAGCCCCTCAGAGCCCCCAGCCCCACCAGTACCCTCCTGCCCAGCCTTTAGAAGCCCTGGTGCGGGGAAGAGCTGCCCCCACAAGTCTGCCAATAAACCTTCTGAGCTGTTTCGTACAGGCCTGCAGTGTGGGATGCACACTGAATGAGAGATGGGGACAGAGCCCTGGGGAGGCAGCCCCGTGCCTTCTACCCCACCCCACCATGCACACAGATCAGTCCATATGATGAACTCTGCCCCTCTGGAGGGTGGGTGCCTGGAGCATTGGGGGAACAGCTAGCAGGACAGGGTGCTGGGGGTAGAGGGCTGGAGTTGAGACAAGCCCAGACCTAGGAGGCCCATCAAGGAGGGAGAAGGGTACAGGCGGCTTCAAAGCCAGGGTGACCCCTTAGGCTTCTCTGCTGCTCCCAAGTTTCAGGTTCCCTGGTGACCCTAAGCAAGGAGGGACCAAATGTGGGGGACTCATGCTCGTGTCCTCCTTCAGAGCTAAGCTGGGGTCCAGGGTGAGACCCAGAACATGAGTTTGGTTTTCCATTTTTCTGGAACGAGTCCAGGCTCAGCCTTCTGGGCTCCAACAGGTCCTTCAAGGTAGAAGCCCCCACAGGCCATATAATACTCTTTGGAGCTCAGAATGTACCCATACCCCAGCCCCTGCCTTCTGGAGAGTGCTAGTTGGACAGCGACCCCACAGAGCACATCCAGTCTGGCCCCCCATGCACAGCATGCGCAACCCTTCAAGCCTAGTCGCGCACCTGCCACCAGGAGAGCAGGAGTGGAGGGTGTGATGCATCTGGGGACCATCCTGGGCACAGGCTTCGGGATACCAGCCTGGAGCCACCTGCCCTAGCCCCAGTTCCTTGGTGTCCTTCATCCCCGGAACCTCCCTAACCTCCCTAACCATCTCCCTAACCTCAGGCCACTGACAGTGACCCTAAAGTACTGTTTTGCAGGACTTCTGTCTGTGCCCTCACCAGTGCTGTCCAGCCATAGCCCAAGCCACTTTCTCACTAGGTAAGAGGAGAAGGCAGGTCCAGCAGCCCAGGCCAAACCCAGGCTCCAGGAGGGCCTGCTCCCTGCAGGCCATGGTCCTTGCGTCCTGCTCTGGCTAGTGGGCAGGAGGGGTAAGCCACTGTCTTGTAAACCCCGGCCTAGCTCTCCTGCTAACAGGCCCTGGTACTCACTGGCCAAGGCTCTGTCTGAACTCCTGTGCACTGGCTGGACTTCTGTCCATCCTTCTCCCTCCCATCCTGAGTTGGGCCTCCCAAGGCAGTGAAGGCAAGAAGGAGGAGGAAAGATGGTCAAGAGCCAAACTTAGCCAGCTTGGCTACAGCAGGGTGAGCAAGGGGGCCCTTGGGGGGGGGGGGCCTGGCACAGCCTAGAGGTGTGGGACAGCTTCCAGGCAAAGCCCAGGTCAAGATCAAGCAAGATCAAAGAGCAGGTACCTGGCAGGTCCGGGTGGGAGAGCCACACCCAGGAGGCCCTCCCAATGGGGGAGATGCATATAGAGTATGTCTTGACTGCAATTAAGAAAGACAGGTCAAAAGTGGAGGTGGGGGGTGCCTGGGTGGCTCAGCCGGTTGAGTGTCTGACTATTGGTTTCAGCTCAAGTCAAGATTTCACAACTTGTGGGATCGAGCCCCCCATCAGGCTCTTCACTGACAGCATGGAGCCTGCTTGGGATTCTCTCTCTCCCTCTCTCTCTGCCCCTGCCCTGCTCTCTCTCTCTCAAAATAAATAACCTTTAAAAAAGAAAAAGAAAGGTCAAAGGTAGCTCCCCCCCCCACTCTCCCCAAACAAGACAGACCACCCTGCATCTTGCTGTACGACCTCCTCCCTTAGCGTGACCACCGGTGGTGGAGCAGAGGGGAGAGGAAACCGACGAGCGCCCTCAGCCTGGTGAGAAGAGCGGGGAGGTGCCAGAAATGGCCCCCAGTCTTTCCTAGAAGAATGGACAGCGGGCATTGTCACGGCCAGGCCCAGACACCACAGAGGCCACATTCCCTGGGTTGAGCATGGCTTTCAAGGCGAAGTGCGCCTGAAACGTGGTTTGCTTCCAGGGTACCGCAACGGCCGGGAGCCAGGGTTGGAATCCGGGTGGGCTTGGCCCGGGCAGCCCCAGGCAGTGAGCGCCCGCAGCGCGCCACCAAAATAAATACCGTTGAACAACACGCTTAGAACCCCCCAGAGTCTTGACTGTTGAAACCCTTCACCTTGAGCGCCGCGGTGTGTGAGATGGCCCACATGCGTCCTGGCCGCCACCCTCCGAGGCCACACACCCTGTGCAGCCCTGGCCACAACAGGGCTGGCCCGGTCCGCACCGAGCCTGACTGCAGGACAGGCCCGGCCCGGCCGGGATGGGGGCTCTGCACCGCGCGGAGGGCGAGAACCTCCCCCACCCCGCGACCCGAGGCTCTGAGACGCGGAGGAGACGACCCGGCCGGCGGTCGCGGCCCTGCGGCGGGACCCATATTGGGCGCGGCTTCAAGGGGCGGTGCCTCTAGTGGGCGGGGCTCTAGGTCAGGGGCTCCGGGGTGTGGCCACGGGACCGGGCCTCCGGTGGGCGGGGCCTGCGGGGGCGGGGCCTCGTGAAGCGGCTCGGCTGTCGTGGGGCGGGGTCTGCGCGGGGCGGAGCCTCCATAAAGGGGCGCGGCGGGCGGGCTCAGGCTCCCTGTCTGTGCCGAGCATGGTAGCGGGGGTGCCGGCCGCCCGTGGGCTCCTGCTGCTGCCGCCGCTCCTGCAGCTGCCGCAGGTGGGTCGGCGGCGCTCGGCGCGGGCACCGCGGGGCGGGTGTGAGCTCGGCGCGCCCCGGCCCGGGCTCACCCCTGTCCCCACAGGTGGCGCTGGGCTTCGGAGACGGCAGCTGCGACCCCTCGGACCTGTAAGTCAGGGGGGTGGGAGCCGGGGCCTGGCCCCGCCCTGTCGGGAGGCTCGGGCGGGGCACTCGACCCTGCCGGTGCCCCACCTGCTCCAGGTGCCGCCGTCCCCGCAGGTGCCCGCCCCAGGCCCGCTGGACCAGCCTGTGGCACGTGGGGTAAGTGGAGGCCTCGGCGCCGAGCCGGGTCCGACGGTCCTCCCCTGGCCCGGCCCACCAGACCCCGAACCCTCTCGGCCGAGTCGCCAGGACCTCCTGCCCTCAGCACCAGGGCAGCCGGCCTCCCACGTGGGCCCTGCCCCGATCCGGGACAGCTCTGGGCACACAGGCCCTTGGCTGGACTTCCTTTCATCGCTTGCTTCCCAACCCCTCCTTCCTCACCCCTGCAGGAGGCCCCCTTGAGCGCGGTCAGCGGTCTGGGCACAGGCTTGTGCAGATGGCCTGGGACAGTGTGTCCCGGGAGTGAGCCCAAGGCACTTGTGGCCAGCCCTGGAGACAGCCAGGACAGGCCCAACAGCAAGAGGCCAGGAGGGGCCAGCTCCTCAGGCCCAGCTCTGGCCTGGTGAAAGGTCTCTGGCCTGGAGAGACACTCATTCTCTGGTTTTCTTTTATCCTGCCCGTTGTCCTGTCTTGGGCAGTCGGGCCCTGACTGCCCCTGGGGAGCAGGCTCCTGGTGGCCAGGGGTCAGTCCAGTGGTAGGCTCCCGCTCCTCCCTGCACAGGCTTATCTTACTCGCTGTCCTTCTGCTGCTGCTGTGCGGGGTCACAGCCAGCTGTGTCCGGTTCTGCTGCCTCCGGAAGCGGGCACACACCCAGCCACACCTGCCAGCAACACCTCAGCCTTGTGGCCTGACGGTCAGCCCTACAGACAGTGACAGCCCGGTGCACAGCACTGTGACTTGTGAGTGCCTGCAGGGGGAGTGGGGGGGCGAGTGAGAGCCAGACTTATCCCCACACAAACCCACTCTGGTTCCCTGCAGCTTACAGTTCTGTGCAGTATCCGCTGGGCACGCGGCTGCCTCTGCCCTTTGGGGAGCTGGACCTCGACTCCATGACCCCTCCTGCCTACAGCCCGTATGCCCCTGAGCTGCCACCCTCCTACGAAGAGGCCGTCAAGATGTCCAAACCCAGACAGGAAGAGCCACCCTCCTCTTAGTAACCCAGTCCTCTCCCTGGGGCCTGAGGCCTAGAGACATCAGCAGGGCCCCGGGAGCCAGGCTCCAGTGCCCAGCACCCCTGGCTATAGCCCTGGTGCCCCTCAAAGGCAGAGGAGGGTCCTCTTGAACCTCCCAGTGCTGCCAGCCACCCCGTGCTCAGAGGGACCCGGTGCGAGGGCACTTGCAGCCGGGGACCCCCCAGCACACCCCTACCATCCTTCCCCAGGGAAGGCTGGCCGTCCAGCACATTGCTGCAGCCCTGGCCTCGTTGCTATGTAACGCCAGGCAGCCAAGCCGGCCGGCCTCGTGTTGGCCACACACACACACACACACACACACACACACACACACAGGCATGCACACGAAGGCTGCTGCATTCAGCCCTGACCCCACAGGCCTAAGCCTCAGGCTGGCCGTGACAACCCCGGCTTTTGGAGACAGAATAAAATTTGTCCCTAAGTGATCTCCCTCTGTAGGGGCTCCGGGAGGGGCCTGTGGGTGGTCACCCCCCTCCCCCATGCGGGCAGGCAGGGCAAATGGTAGTCTTCGCCCTGCCCCCAACCTGGCCTTCAGGCTGCCGTCCAGAGCCCAGAGCTGGGCAGCGGGAGGGACGGGCCATGCGCCATGCGCCATGGCCGCCTGGACAAAACCCTCTCCTCTCTCCAGACCCACATCTCTGTCAGCCCCTCCTTTCCGGGCTATGGACAGTAAAGCACACATGAGTCTGTCTGGAGTGTTTATTGGCCGGGGGGGGGGGGGCGGGGGGCAGGCTGGGCAGCAGCGTGGGCCGCAGCAGGCAGTGGCCTTCTTCGGGCAGGCCTCCCAGGGCCATAGCACCTGCTCCTACTGGACCAGCTTGAAGGACTCTCCGGTCATCATGGCCACAAACTCTGGGAGCAGGAGGACAGGTCAGCCACCGGCCTGGCCCAGCCACCCAGCTCCCAGGCCTGTCCCCGACTCACCCTCATAGTCAATGGTTCCGTCTCCGTCCTTGTCAGCCTCCTTCATCATCTGCTCGGCCTCTACCTCATTGAGGGGCTCACCTGCGTTCATGAGCACGTACCTGCGGGGCCCCCACGCTGAGTGACAGCCCGTAGGCTTCTGGCCCTCGCCCACCCCCTGCCCAGCCCCAGGCCCTACTTAAGCGTGTTCCAGTCGATGTAGCCCTTGCCCTCCTTGTCGAAGACACGGAAGGCTGCCCTCAGCTCGCCCTCCTGGTTCTGGGCCTTCTCCCAGTAAATCCCCATCAGGGCCAGGAAGCTGTCACAGTTGAAGAATCCTTTGTCTGCAGGGAGCAAGCAGAGGGCCAGGCCGCGTGAGGGCGGGCGGCTGCAGCCCTCCCCGCTCACGCTCGCGGGTGACCCCCAGCCGCCCTGCCCCCTGCCCGGCCTCACTGTCTCTGTCCACGTCCTTGGCCATGGAGGCCAGCTCGCTCTTGGTGGGGTTGATGCCCAGCAGGCTCATGAGCCGCTCCAGCTCCGCCGTCTTCACCTCCCCGTTGCCCTCCTCGTCGAACATCTCAAAGACCCCCTTGTACTCCTTGATCTGCTCGGCCGTCAGGCGCTCCGTCTACAGGGACAGCCGCCCGGCTTCACCAGGGCCCCCCTCTGCCCCTCCGTCCGAGGGAGCTCGGAGGCCCCGGCACATGTGGCACAAGGCACCCCGCCCCGTCCATCCGTCCGGCACCCCATCGAGGCCTGTGCTCGCAAAAGGAGGCCCCCGGCCCAGAGCGGCTTCCGGATAAGGTGGCACAAGCGACGGGTCTCAAGGAGGGAGCGGGGGTCCGCCAGGCAGGGTAGAGGGACGGGCACGAGGGGCAGAGACCAGGTGTGGGACACCGAGGCTCGGGCCAGCCACGGGAGGGAGGACCGGCTGGGCCAGGCCCAGTCTCTGGGACGAAGGCAGGGGACACCAGGGGAGACCGGGCGAAGGGCACCGTGGGGGAGCACGACACAGGTCAGGGTGGAGGACCCCAGCCTGTTCTGGTGTTTCCAGGGGTGGTCTAGCCCCCGACAGCCCTGCCTGTCCCTGCCATCGCAGCCTTCGGAAAGGCCTGCTCGGTCCCGGCCCCCAGCGCGAGGGTGGTGTCAGCAGCCGGCGAAGCCCCCACTCCGCCCCTTCCCTCTAGCCCCTGCCGGTGCCTGGAGGCACTGACCCGTCCTCTCTCCCCCTGGGCCCTGCCCCCAGCTCCCGCTCCACCACCCGGGAGCCCACCGTGGCTCCGCCGGGTGCCGGGACCAGGCTTACCATGTCTGTGGCTGGCTGGGAGAACGCCTCTCGGCACCAGATCTGCTGTGCACACGGTACGAGGTATGGGGTGTCGGCAGCGTTTTAGCTGGGCCCAGCTGCCTGGGGTCCCCAGGGTCCAGATTCCAAGAGCCTTGTATGGCCAGGAGATCCCGCAGCCCTATTTGGGGGCAGGTTTGGCCCCGACCCACAAAGCCCCTTTCTGGCCTGCCCTGGCTGGGCATCCCCTCACCCCGAAGCTCCCCCTCGGATCCTAGGTCCCAGGTAAGGCCCCTGCCCCAGCCTCAGCCGTTCTGCCTCAGAACCCTCTCAGCCTGTCATCGCTTCAGTTGCGAGGGTTCTTTGGGATGCCCACCCTGGCCAGGTGGCACTCTCGTATCCCCGCGGGCCAGATGCTTCGCAGGCACTCTCTGAAGGCAGGTGGGGAGAACACACCAGGCCGGAGCGCCCCCCCCCACCCCTCGCAGAAGGGGCTGGGGGTCTGCAGCCCAGGGAGGAGACAGCTGGCCATGGGGTGGGGGCAAGAGGGGGTGGGACAGACGGGACCAGGGCGCTTCACCGGCTCCCGGGAGGCCAGACCAGGTTTCCTCTGCGCGGCCAGAGGCTATTCTGGGGTTTCTCCGAGAAACCTGACCTCCCTTCCACTCAGAACAGCAAAGCTGGCTCTCAGGGGAGCCTCGTGGCCAGGCTGTTCGGTGACAAGATGTCTCAGCGGCACACACACCTGCGTACGTGTGCTGAGCCCTCACACACACACCATCACGTCCAGCGAGCGCCTCCCTGCTCCCCCCACCCACCGGCAGTGGGCACAGGGCTCGGAGGCTGGCAGGTGCTGGTCAGAGCCCCATGGGCTGAGGGGCGCCTCCCGTCCCTGCCTCCGGCCCCCCTGCACCGGGGAGGGTCGCAGATGGGCTCCCACCTAATTGCCCCCGCCCCCGTGCACGGCCCCCGGAGTCGCGTGGGCACACGCCCGCCTGACGGATCCGAGCAGGTGGGGTGTGCCCGGCCCCGCCCGCTCGGCTCTGGGCCTGACCGGGTATCCGAAGCCTCCGGGACTTACCCCGCTGAGGCCCAGGCCAGCTGCTGAGGCCGCAAGATTTGTGCTGACGGACGGGATGGCTCCGGCGGGCACAAGACCAGCGGGCCTCGGGGACAGGGGCGCAGCAAAAGCTGGCCCCAGGTCTGGGGGGGGGGGTGGCCCGCCTCTGCCCTGGCTGCTTGCTCCGGCCCGCTGGCTCCAGGCTTGGTGATGAGGAGGAAAGACTTTCCCACCCCTTCCCTCGAAGATGTCAAACCAGAACAGGAGTCCGAAGTACGACAGCTCTTCCGTGACACTAGTCACATCTATGAGCCCAAACCACGCGTGAGGAAGTCAGTGGGGACCGAGAGCAAGACAGGGTCGGGGCGCCAGGAGCAGGACGGCCTGACGGCTGATTTCACGGCTCTCGCCAGGGCCGCGGTGCCCAGAGTTGTCCAGACACTGGTAAGGTGTTGCCGCGCAGGGTTTTTCCACGTATATTGATTACAGTGGTGAAGCTAATGTAAAATATCACTCAGAAAGGGAAACTGACATTCATTAAACATCTATCACATACCACGATGTTTTTTTTTTAATTTGTGGCAACCGCACACGTACACACAAGCACGCACATAAGAATTTACCATCCTAACCGTTTGTGAGTGCACAGCTCAGGGGCATTGAAAACTGAGCACATTCACACTGCTGTGCAACCATCCCCACTGTCCATCTCCAGAACTTTCCATCTTCCCGAACTGAAACTCCCCATTAAACACTAACCCCCCAGCCCCTGGCGCCCACCATCGACCGATCTCCATGGACCTGACTCCTGCGGGCCCTTCATATAAGCGGACTCGTTCAGGATTTGTCCCTTCGGACGGGCTTACTTCACGAAGCATGATGTCTTCAGGGTCCATCCACGCTGAAGCGGGTGCCAGCATTTCCTCCTTTTTAAGGTGGAATAACATTCCACTGGACAGAAAGAACACGAAGCTTTCCTAGGTGTGATTAACATTTAAATCAGCAGATGACCCTCGTAATGTGGGCGGGCCTCATCCGATCAGTTGAAGGCCTTAAGAGAAAAGACTGAGCTCCCCAGAGGAGGAGGGAATTCTGCTCCGGAGGGCCGCTGGGTTCGAGCCGCAACATCCGCTCCTTCCTGGGTCTCCAGCTGCACTCGCCAACCCCACAGTCGCCCCAACTGGAGCCCATTCCTCAAAATAAATCACCCCTGTCCCTCACTTTCTCCCTGCCACCCACCCCTAGTGGTCTGTTTTTCTGGAGATCCCTGGCTGATACAGAAGGCCATCGAGGGCAGTGCGTTCCAAGAACCTGGGCACCTGTGCACGTGCCCCCGGGGCCATCCTCCGACTGCGGGGCCCACGGTGTTTCCTCCAGGCAGGTCCGGAAGGGAGGCTCAGGCACCTGCAGAGGGAGCAGCTGAACTCACAGACTGAAAACCCAGGCCAGGTTGCGGTGAAAGGCTGCACGTGCTTCCCCAGTGACCCCTTCCTGGAAGAGAGGAGCCCGTAGACTTCTCCGGGGTCCCCGGGGGGAAGACGCCACGAGGCCCCCCCACCCCTCCGGGGCAGCCTCAGGGGCGGACCAGCTGTGCCGCCGCGGGGCCCAGGTGGAGCCTCGGAAGGGGGTATCGCTCCCGAGTCCGCATGGCTGGCCTGAGGCTTCCTGCTGCACAGCCGACTTCCCTCACCCGATCCTGCCCCCTCCCTGCCTCTGGGACTGACCCCTGTGCGTAGCGTGGACGCAAACCCCATCCCGGGGTCGGCTTCCTGAGGGCCGACTCCGCAACTAGAAGGGGTATCGGAAATGGATTCCTCGCCGCCCGGCTGCAACGAGGTGCCGCTGGGGTCGGACACACACACGCCTCCCTAGTGGCCCACCCGCCCCAGCTGTCACTGTGGCGATCGGGCAGGATGGGCCAGAGACCAGGCGGCCGCTGCCCAGCCCTGACCGTTGCCAGAACCTCGGCAGGGAAAGCTGGGACCTCGCCGTGTGGGTGGGGGACATCCAGGTGGGTGTCCTTCGGAACATTCTGCCTCCGCAGGGTTTGCTCACCTCTCCCTGGGAAGAGCTGCACCCCCGCCCCCAGCCGAAATAGAATGCGGAGGCCTCATCATCCCCCCCGCCCTTGCCAATCCCCGGCAACATTTGTCCCCTTCAGGACATCCACCTCCCCTCCTGGCCACTGGGCTGCCACCCAGGGTTAAATTTCAGCATAACCGGGCTGGGGATGAGCTGGGTCTGACGGCTCAAGGACAGCGGAGGACGAAGAGACCGATGGGCTGTGTCGGCAGGAGCCGGGGACACGGGCGGCCCCAGCGGCTCCGCTGAGGGGCCGGAGCACGAGCCAGGCAGGTGTGAGACCCTACACGTACCAAGGGTTCTCAAAGCCCCCCTTCTTCTTGCGGCTCCTGCCTGAGGCTTCCTGAGCCGGCACAGGGCAGGCCACAGTCTGGAACCCACACGCTGCACGGTGCCTGCAGCCGGCCCCCTCGCCCACCGGCAACGGCGTGCGCCCGTGACACGTCTCCCCTGGGTCCCAGTGTGCTGAGTACGGTTGCCCAGGAACGCCCCCTCCCCACCCCCCTTACCTCCTACGCCCAAGAAAAATTCCGTGCCCTAGTCTTGAGTCTTTGTTTCAGGGTCCGCAAGGGGAGCCTGGACCAGGGGAGGAAAGACAAGCCAACCCCGGACCATCAACCGTGGCAGGTGGCCAGGAATGCAAGTGTAAGATCCCAGTCCTGTTCAGGAATGGCCAGCGCCGGCGACTGAGGTGAAAATGTGATGTGAGGGGTGCCTGGGCCGGGGGGGGGGGGGGGGCGGTGCTCCGTCAGCGGAGCGGCTGACTTCGGCTCAAGTCATGATCTCGCGGTTCATGGGTTCGAGCCCCACGTCCGGCTCTGGGCTGACAGCTCTGAGCCTGGAGCCTGCTTCGGATTCTGTGTCTCCCTCTCTCTGCCCCACCCCTGTTTGTGTGCTCTCTCTCTCTCTCTCTCTCAAAAACAAACAGTTTTTAAAAATTTGCTAATGTAATGTGAAACTTTAAGGTAACCACTAAAATAATAGAAATAAGTTGCATCAAGGCCACATCTGTGGAGGGAAAAAAGAATAAAGAAAATGTAATGAACCTAACAAAATGCAGAAGACAGAAGCCTGAGAAAAGCAGCATAACTTGAAAGCAGAAAGTAATGTCACACAAGTAAACCGAGCCACCTGACAGAGCTCCCGGGGGCCAGTGCTGGAACGATGAGAGCAAGAAATGAATCAAGCAGGATCGGATTATAACCGCGTATATCCATTGTGCGCGGAAGCATGACACCAACAGACCGGAAGAAAATACCCACAAGCCCCATCTCTGATGAGGGATTCGTGTCCAGAATACGTAAGGGATTCCTACAACTCGGGGCGCCTGGCTGGCTCAGTCGGCAGAGCATGTGACCCTTCCTCTCAGGGTCACGAGTTCAAGCCCCACATCGGGCATGGAGTCTACTTTAAGAAAATACGTTAAAAAAAAAAAAAGAATTCCTACACCTCAACAACAACAGAAATAAACAACCCAATTAAAAATGGGCAAAGGACTTGCATAGACACTTTTCCAACAGGAGATCCACACATGGCAAAGAAGCACACGGAAAGCTGCTCACCGTCACTAATCATTAGGAAAATGCAACTCGAAACCACCGTGACTTATCCCTTCCCACCCAGTAGGATGGCTATTCTCAAAAAACAGAGAGCGACAAGGGCTAGGGAAGAGGCGGAGAGATCGGGATCCTGTGCGCAAATGGTGGGAGTGCGAAACGGCTGCGTGGAAAAGTCTGGCGAGTCCTCAGAAAAGTAGACGTAGGATGACCACGCGATCCACGTATGTACCTAAGAGAACTGCGAGCAGGGGGCTCCACGTCCGCCTGTGTTCATAGCAGCGTTATTCACGATACATAAAAGGTGGAGACAACCCAAAGCACCCCAAGGGAGGGATGGATGGATGGAGAAACGAAACATAGTGTATACACATGTGATAATAAAAATTATGCGTCAGCTCCACTGGGCTAAGGGCCCCCAGACAGCGGCGAAGCGGTATTTCTGGATGCGTCTGTGAGGGCGTCTCTGGAAGAGACAAGCGTTTGGTTCTGTAAGCTGACTGTCCTCACCAAGCCAGGTGGGCCTTGTCCAGTCTGCTGAGGGCCCAAACAGAACGAAAAAGACAGAGGAAGGGTGAGTTTGCTCTCTGCCTGCGTGGAACGTCCGGCCTCTCTGGCCTTCGGACGCAGACTGAATCGCCACGGGCTCTCCCGGGTCCGCAGCCCGCACAGGGCAGAGGGTGGGACGCCGTGGCCTGCACAGCTGCGTGGATCAGTTCCGTGATCAGTCTCCTCAGCTCAGTGTGCGTGTGTGCGTGCATGCGCTTGTGTGTGCGTGCACGTGTGTGCATACGTGCGTGTGTGCACGTGGGTGCGTGCGCATGTGTGCGTGCGTGCGTGTGCGTCCTGTTTCTCTGGAGAACCCGCATAGAATGTACGATGGAATTATTCAGCCATAAAAAGGAAGAAAATGCTGGCAACTGCTACAACGTGGACGCACCTGGAAGACACTATACTCAGTGAAACAAGCCAGTCACAAAGGACAAATACTAAGAGAACATCCAGATGGCCAAGAGACAAATGAAAAGATGCTCAGCTTCATTAGTCATCAGGGAAATGCGAATCAAAACCACAATGAGATGTCACCTCACACCTGTCAGAATGGTAGAATCAAAAACACAGTTGGGGCACCCGGGTGGCTCAGTGGGTTGAGCCTCTGACTTCAGCTCAGGTCGTGATCTCACGTTCATGAGTTCGAGCCCCGTGTCAGGCTCTGTGCTGTCAGTTCGGAGTCTGGAGCTGCTTCGGATTCTGTGTCTTGCCCTCTCTCTGTCCCTCCCCCACTCACGTTCTGTCTCTCTCTGTCTCTCAAAAAATGAATAAACGTTAAAAAAAGTTTTTTAATATTTTACCACTACAATAAACATAAATATTGATGAGTCCATATTGGTATAAGTGATTCATAAATAAATGCGGGAGAAGAGCCACCTCTCCCGTACAGAATTCCAAATAGTTCATGTAGCTATTCTAGCCTCACGGAGGGGGGGACACAACCCAGGCCCCAACAGTGACTTCCCTCCACAGAGTAGAGTATGGAAAGGGAGAACCAGGTGCTGCCCCCCTCTGGTGATCAAGGTCAACATGGCAGTGATGAGTCACCCCCAATATGATGTGACGAGAGGGCACTGCACCCCCGCTGTGGTCCTCCTGAAACCCACACCCCCAGTCTAATCATGAGACAGCACCGGACAAATCCCAGGAGGGGCACATTCTACAAAGTGTCCTGACCAGCGCTCTTGAAAACTGTCAAGGACATTAAAATAAAGAGAAAGTCTGAGAAACTGTCACAGCCCAGAGGAGCCCAAGGAGATGTGATGACTTCATGTGGGATGGGATCCTGGGACATAAGGAGGACGTTTGTTAAAAACCAAGGAAATCTGAATAAAGCAAGGACTTTAGTTAAGAATAGTATGTAAATACTGGTTGATGGTGACAAAGTCAAATGTATCATGCTAGTAAGATAGTCCTATCATAGGTGTGAAGTGTGAAGTGCATGGGAACTCTGTACTGTCAGCAATTTTTCTGTAAATCTAAAACTGTTCTAAAAATAAAGTTTATTTTTTTAATGTTTATTTTTGAGAGAGAGCGCGAGCGGGGGTGGGCAGAGAGAGAGAGAGGAAGACACAGAATCCGAAGCAGGTTCCAGGCTCCCAGCTGTCAGCACAGAGCCCGCCGGAGGAGTGGGGGGGAGGGGGGGGCTCGGACCCACAAACCATGAGATCATGACCTGAGCCGAAGTCTGACGCTTAACCGACTGAGCCACCCAGGCGCCCCCAAATAAAGTTTATTTTAAAAAATAAATCTAAGAAAAAAAATCTAAATACGTCAATAATCAAAAGAACTCATTTAAAACAATCGCCACATAAACCGAAGTCTGTCCGACTCGATAAAAACAGACCCCAGCTGCTTTCTGCTCAGACACAACCCTCAGAGAGAGGTTGCAGGAAGGCGGGCAGGGCGGGTGGCTGCACCCAGGCTGCAGGGGCGGCAGCTCCCCTCCAGGGGGCGCGTCTGGGGCGGGGAGCCCCTCCACACCCCGCGCTCCGCACGCGTGCTAAGTCTGCGGGCGCAGCCCCAGAGCATCCTTCCTCAGCACCCCCTGGGTCTGAACATCGACCACTTATTGATCCACAAGGAAATCTCCACATTGGAGATCGACAGCAATCTGACCGCTGACTACCGAGATTCCGATTAATTTCGAAATCAAGACGAGAGGAAACAGCCAGAGGAGTGGCAGGGGGCTGTTTCTGCTAAGGGAGGGGGCGGGGGAGGGACACAAGTTTGCAACAAACCAGAGATCAGCGGCCACGGCCGATCTCTTCCTGGAGAAGGCCAGACCCGGGGCCCAAAGCCCCCGCGAGGTCCGAGGCGGGGCTTCTCTCAGCCCAGGCCCGCCCCTCAGCCAAGGCCCCGCCCCTTGCCCGTCACTCGGCGCAGGCCCCGCCCCAGACCGCACCCTGCCCCGTCACTCAGAGAAGGCCCCACCCCCGGCCCCAGGCCCGTCTCTCGGCGCTGGCCCCGCCCCCGGCCGCACCCTGTCTCCGTCACTCGGCCTCAGCCCCGCCCCCGGCCCCGCCCCCGGCCCGTCACTCGGCCGGCCCTCGGCTCCCGCCCGGAAGCAGCGAGGCTGGCGGCGTCTCCACGCGTGGGCACCAGGCGGCGCTCGTGAGCCGTGCGGAGCCCAGCGGGCCGCGATTCCCCGCTGGAGGTCATTTAGGGTCTGGGGTCGGAAGGCCCCGCGTTGGAACTGGGCCAAGGTCGCCGCCTAGGCCGCTGGTGCGTGCCGCTCTCTACCCCTCGTCTCAAAGTCTTGTCTTCAAAGCCTCGCTTTTGGATCCGACAATTGGCAGGAGACAAATAGACATAAACATCCCTTTTCGTTCACTCCTAAGGCGGACCCCACAGGTGGCGGGTCTTGGGGAAGGGCACAGGCTGTGGGAAAGTGGAGCCTTCGGCGGTCTTGCGCTGACCTCCGACGCGCATGTGCAGGCCCCCAGGTAAGCCCTTGAGCCAGGGGGACCACAGCCACACGCACACACGTCCGCCGCGCCTTGGGCTCCTGGGACACGGCCTGGCTGCTGTGTGAGCCTCCTGGCTGTCGGGGGGCTCAGCTGGCGCCTGGAAGTCCTGTGCTCCCTACCCCTGCTCCTCCCACACCTCTGAGACTCTTCCTGCTCCCTTTGCGTCTTGTTTGCACGTGAACACACCAAGGACATTGTGTCCAAAGCTCAAAGAGGTTTCAAATGCATCAAGAGCCTCTGGGGCACCTGGGTGGCTCAGCTGGGTGAGCACTGGCCTTTTGATTTCACATTTGTGGGATCGAGGCCTGAGCTGGGCTCCGCGCTGAGTGTGGAGCCTGCTTGGGATTCTTTCTCCCCCTGCCCCTCCCTGCTCATGCTGTTTTCAAAATAAACTTTAAGAAATATATGTTGAAGGGGTGCCTGGGTGGCTCAGCGGGGTAAGCGTCCGATTCTGGACTTCAGCTCAGGTTATGATCTCACGGTTTGTGAGTCTGAGCCCTGCAACCAGCTCTGCGCTGACACTCGGAGCCTGCTTGGGGTTCTCTCTTTCCTTCCCTCTGCCCCTCCCCTACCTGTGCTCTCTCTCACAAAAATAAATAAATTTACAAAATAGAAATATGTGTATATGTGGGTACATATGTAAAGCCTCAGACTTCTGTCGCGGAGTCCCAGTGGGCCCAGCAGCCAGAGGGGGGCAGCGGCCTGAAGGTCTGCCCTGCACGGAGGGGAAACGGGTTCCAGGTAAAGCCCCTGGGGGGGTGGGGGGCGCTTAGCCTAAGGCAGCACCCATGGCCTGTGGGGCACCCCTGGCCCTGGCCTCAGTCGTGTTGCGGGTGGTGCCCAGTCGGGGGTGACCCACAGCCCCTCCCCCTGCACCCTCTTCAAGGGCTTCCTCCCCATTGTCTCTCTCAGAAGTCTGGGCACCAAAGTGCCTACCCAAGGCCTGGGCCCCGGGGCCACCAGGGGCTGCTGGAGGAGCAGTGGGGGGCAGGGGGGGACAGACAGGCCCTTAGGAGTGGGATCCAGCAGACTGAGCCACTCCCCCCCCCCCCAGGGCACTCCAGAGCAGGTCTGGGCATGGGACTTGGGCAGATGCCCAGGGGAATATAGCGGGGCCCAGCAGGTCCCCGACACACGTCACAGTGAGAGCTCCAGGGCCCCTGGCACCAGGCAGCCGCCCCACGTGCCTAGCCACACCTGCTGGTTTCCAAAACACCCGGTGCCTGCAGGCCCAGCCTCCCCGGGAGGGGCAGTCCAAGGGCCCGCGGTGCTCCTGACTCCTGTCAGCACCCCTGCTGCTTGAGGTCCCAGCCCCCCACTTCCTCTTCCACCTCCTCAGGCCCCAGGTCCCCCCGTCTCTGGCACCACTGCCCTTGCACACCATCTTCTCCAGGCCACGTGGCCCCCAGGTCCCACCTTGCCTCTCAGCGCCCCTTCCAGGCACACCTTGCATCACCTCCCAGGTGTCCATGGGCTGGGCCTCAGGGACAGGATTCTCAACAAACAGCCTCAGGTGCCAGGAGTACTCCTGAGTTGAGTTGAGGCCAGCCACCCAGCCAGGCAGGACGGAGACTCTGAGGGCTGGGAGATGGGGGGGGCGGGGGGAGGCTGCAGGGGCCCTGCAGAAGGGCAGTGTCCGTCCCCCTACCCCCTGCCTTCCCCAGAGCACATGGTGCCTGGCCTGAGTGTCACGTGCCCACTTGACTTGGAGCAGAGCCTAGTGGCCAAGAGCAAGCGGGGGACAGAAGAGTGTGGGGACCCAGTGACCCCCCTCCTTGCTGTTCCAGCCCACACCAAACTGCAGATAGCCTCATAGGCCCCCGCGCACTCACCTTCGTTTCAGAAGATGGTTTGGGGGTTCTGGCTGTTGGGGCTGCCCTTGGGTCCTTGTTAGAGGTCCCAGGGCAATTCTGTGGTCTCTACAGGCGGGACTCACGCACGGGGCAAGAGAGCAGCCTGTCAGAGAGAGCACTTGCTAGGCAGGTGGGGGGGGGGGACCGGGGTCACTGTCTCAGCCCCCAAGGTGAAGAAGGGAAAGGTGAGGGGCTGGTCCCCCCTGCAGGTGCCGACTGGGAGGGAAGGGGGCCCAGCGGGACCGAGTGCAGAGGGCCCTCCAGGGAGCAAGACCCCACCCCGGCCTGTGCAGCCAGCAGCTGGTTTACTCAGGCCCCCTCCAGGTTCTGCCCTGGGTAAGGAAGGGTCTCTGCCCCACAAGGACCAGTAAATGAGAACCATACTGCCGAGAAGCGCGGAAAAGGGCAGTGGTGTGGGGGTGGGGCAGGTTCTCGCACTGGGGGCTTGTGGGGGAGGGCCACCGGAGTGGAGGCAGGGTGACAGCAGCCCCGTCCCACCCCCCCCCGGCTGTGCTCACACGCACGTCTCCTCCCGGCCAACTCGGGGACCCCGTAACCCCATGCTGACCCCTGCTTCCCTGGTCACGACGCCCCTTCCTTCGTCTGCAAAGTCCCTACTTCTCCCTGGGGTGCTCTTCCTTCTCTCCCCTCTGCCCTTGAGGGGACACTGGCAGCCCAGAGATGTCCTTGGCTACGTACACTCCCCCTGGCCCTTCACCGCACCCCCCCCCCAGCCCTCCGCCACACACCCACTTCTCCGCCCAACATCTGTAAGCATCTCGGGCTGGAAAGATCCAACACAGCGCACTCTCCCCCTGCCCCATCAGACTGTCTCCGCCAGCGGCCCCTCCCCACCCGCCCAGCTCACCGCCCAGCTGCTCGGACACCCTGGCATCACCCCTGCCCCGTCCGTGCCCGGATTCCTGAACCGCCACAAGACTCCTCACCTCAGAATCCGTGGCCCTGTCCGGCCCGCCCAGCCCATCGCGCTACCCTGCACGGGGCTCACCCCACCCTGAGGCGGCCAGAGGGGGCCCTGCCCCTGCTCAGACCCCCCAGTGGTTCCCACCACTGTCCGCCTCACCGCCAGGGGCCTGAACGGAGCTGACCACCACCTCCGAATGGCAGAGATTCTAAGACACCACCCGCAGCCTTCTCCTCTCTGAGTTTACCTTTTTTAAGGAGTAGCTGATAAATGCCAATGGCCTTTTTTTTTTCCCCAGAGAAAGAAAAGTAGTTCCTCGAATTCCTATGGCATCGCAAGGGACTCAAACTAGCCACAACAATCTTGAGAAAGAACAGAGTTGGAGAGTTGGAGGACTCACACTTCCTAATTTAAAATTTATACAGGGGCGCCCGGCTGGCTCAGTCCGTGGAGTGTGCAACTCCTAATCTTGGGGTCATGAATTCGAGCCCCGCGTTGGCCATAGAGATTACTTAAAATAAAATTAAGGGGCGCCTGGGTGGCTCATTCGGTTGGGCGTCCGACTTCGGCTCAGGTCATGATCTCGCGGTCCGTGAGTTCGAGCCCCGCGTCAGGCTCTGTGCTGACAGCTCAGAGCCTGGAGCCTGTTTCGGATTCTGTGTCTCCCTCTCTCTGACCCTCCCCTGTTCATGCTTTGTCTCTCTCTGTCTCAAAAATAAATAAACGTTAAAAAAAAATTAAATTAAATTGTCCACCTTGGCCTGTCCTGTGGGCCACGTGTTCCTGTGTCCTCCTCTTATTGGCCGTGGGTGAGCACCTGACCCGGGACGCGCCACTCATGAGCTCCTGAAACATTTCTGGCATAAAACCCACAAATCAGAGCTTCGTTTGGGCCGCCTGGCTGGCTCGGTCGATGGACTGTGTGGCTGACTCCTCATCTCAGGGTTGTAAGTTCGAGCCCCACATTGGGTGTAGAGATTACTTAGGAATAAAGAAAGGGGGCCTCTGTGTGGCTCAGTTAAGCATCCAACTCTGGATTTCAGCTCAGGTCAATATCTCAGGGTCGTGAGATCAAGCCCCACATCAGAGTCCACACTGACAGCACGGATCCTCCTTGGGATTATCTCTCCGCCTCTCTCTGCCCCCCCTCTTTCTCTCTCTCAAAATAAATAAGCTTTTAGAAAATTAAATAAATAAAAATTTAAATTTAAAAATCTCCAAATAAAAAATGTATACGAAGCCACAGTGACTGGAACAGTGTAATATTGGCATAAAGACAGTCATTTAGACACGCGGGATGCGATGGGGAGCCCAGAAAGAAACCCGCACATGTATCGTCAATTGATTTTCAGCAAGGGTGCGAAGACCATTCAACAGGGAGGGGACAGTCTTCAACAGACGGTGCTGGGAACACTGGATGTCCACGTGCAAGAGAATGCAGTTGGACCCCTGCCTCACACCACACATGAAAACTATCTCCAAGTGGATCGGAGACCTAGATGTGAGAGTTAAAACTACAAAACTCAGGGGCACCTGGGTGGCTCAGTCAGTTAAGTGTCCGACTTCAGCTCAGGTCATGCTCTTGCAGTCTGTGAGTTCGAGCCCCACGTCGGGCTCACTGCTGTCAGTACAGAGCCCACTTCAGATCCTCTGCCCGCCTATCTCTCTGCCCCTCCCCTGCTCACGCTCTCTCTCTCTCTCAAAAATAAACATTAAAAATAAAATTATAAAATTCTTAGAAGAAAACACAGGAGTAAGTCTTCATCATCTTAGATTTGGCAATGGTTCCTTAGATGTGACACCAAAAACCACTATAACCAAGAAAAAAAAAAGGAGAAAGAGATAAATTGGACTCTATTAGAATCAAAAACTTTTGTGTACCAAATGACTCTACCAACAGAGTGAAAGTACAACAGGACAGGAGAAAATATTTGCAAATCATGTATCAGATAAGGGTCTAGTGTCCAGAATATGTAAAGAACTCTTACAACTCAACAACCACAATAAAAGTTCAAAAACAGGGAAAGCGGGACACCTGGGTGGCTCAGTCAGTTAAGCGTCCGGCTTCGCCTGCAGCCACGATCTCGCAGTTCATGGGTTCGAGCCCCACGTCGGGCTCTGTGCCGACAGCTCCGAGCCCGGAGCCTGCTTCAGATTCTGTGTCTCTTTCTCTCCCTGCCCTTCCCCCTCTCATGCTCTGTCTCTCTCTCTCTCTCAAAAATAAATAAACTTAAAAAAAAAAAAAGGCAAAGATCTGGAAGAGACATTCCTCCAAGGAAGATATACACGTGGCCTCTAAGCACACAAAAAGATCGACAAAGAGTGGCAGCGGCCCAAATGCCCATCCGCCGATGAACGGATAAGCGGAGGGCGGTGTATCTCGGCCCTGGGTCTCTCAGCCACAGAAAGCTATGGAGCACTGACATCGTGGATGAACCTTGAGGGGATGGCATGGGAAGAGACTGCCTAAGGGGCACGGGGTTCCCTTCCCGGCTGATGGAAACATTCTGGAACGAGGTGACGGTTGCAACAGTAACGGGAACATACTCAATGCCAATCAACTGCACACTCCGATAGGGCCTCACTGGTACACTTTGTGTTGTGTGTATCTTACCGATTTAAAACAAGAAGCCGGTGTGGCCGAGCCCTATTGGGGGGAGTGCCTGAGGGTGTCCCCGTCTGGTTGGGGGAGTAGGGGGGGCTGAGCCGGGGTGGGGTGGGAACAGGGGCGCTCGGGCTGCGGTGCTGATCCCTACCCCCTCTTGGGAGGGGCTGTGTTGGAGGGTCTTTTTGTCGGAGAGGACAGTCCTTCCAGGTCTGTGCCTGAGGACAGGACGGGGGCAACTGGGACGATAACCAGGATACAGGCCCAGGAGAAACGGCCATTCTCGCCGGGCACCCAGGGGCCCGGGTGCGCCACTGTGTCCAAACCCAGGTGACCCGAGGTGGCAGATGTGGCCCGGCGGTCTGTGGATGACGTGGCACGTGACGTGGCACGATTCGGTAGGTGATGGGGCGTGACAGACGGGATGCGGCCTAGTGAGGGCGGAGATCTGGGGCTGTGTGACTTAGGGACCCACCTGCCCTTCCCTCTGTGCCGCTGTCCTGGCTCCGTCCTGCTTCCCCAGCTCCAGGGGAGGCTTCTCAGTGGCTGCCTGAGACAGGACAGTGGGTTCGGGAAGGCTTGGCAGGCACCCCAGGCGCTGGGCCGCCCACCCCTCCCCACTTGTCTGCTGGGGCCACAGGTGCAAGCTGTTTACCGGGCAGGTGCTGGTGGAACTGAGTCCCAGGGCACCATCCGTGGGGAGGTGAATCCCCAGAACAGACAGGGTGCCCCTCCCCCGGCAGGGCACCGGCAGTGGCAGGTCAGGGGGGCCGGAGACCAGCCCCCCTCCCATTTCCCTGGACAGGTCCCTGTGATTCCCCCACCACGTCCCCATCAGTCCCTGCTCATGTCTGCAGCAGAAACTAGGAGACGGGGTAGTGTGCAGGCTGCCCCCACTCCGGGGGAGGGGTGTCACGCCTGGGCTCAGGCTAGTCACCCTGCACGGACCTGCAGCCCACCAAGCCGGTGTGGCCTACGCTGGTATGTGCAACACTGGGGCTGTGTCCCCACCGCCTGGCCTCAGGGACCCCCCTCCAAGCATCCTCAGGCCTGTTGGGGCACCTCAAGACAGGAGGCTTGGCCAGGCCAGGGCCGAGGGGGGTGCCCAGAGTCCCAAGGCCTAGCTGAGGCAGCGGCCGCCCCCAGCCCCCCACCCGGCAGGTCCCCTCTGCCAGACCCCATCCATTCTGGGCACTGTGCCTCCCTGGCCTCCCCTCTTTCACCTGATCGTGGGCGTGAGGGTCTGGGTACGCCCCCTCTGACCCCTGGCTCTTCCTAAGTCTGCATCACACTTTCTTGGTCGCTGGTGAGTGCTCCCAGCCCTGGCCCAGGATGCCCCGGGGCATTGCTGGCAGCTACGTTCCAGGGCTGGGCAGGTGATGGCCTAGATGTGGGGAACAGCTGTGGCCTCCTCGACGAGGGAGCCACCCAGGCCAGGACTGGAAACGGGGCCGGGGTGGGTGGGAGCGCGGACTGTCCCCTGGGGCACCCTTGATGCCCCTTGCCCCAGAAAACCCCAGAGGCTGCTTTGGGGTTGGGGGCACAGCAGCCAGGGAAGGTGGGCTCTGTTCCCAGCATCCAGTTTCAGGACGGAGCAGGCCAGGGGCTGGGGCAGACGGGCCTCAGCCAGGAGGAGCCGGGAACTGGGGCCTCCGCAGGCCTTGAACTCGACAGAGGCTTCCTTTTCCTCTAAGAGTAGCTCAACTGTTGCCCAAACCCTGCTTTCGGCTAGGAAGCAGGTAAGGACCCCTGTGTTTGTCTCTGTCCAGAAGCCCTCCTCCTCCTGGTGACAGCACCTGCCTTTGCTCTGGGTGCTGGGTGGTGTCCCAACGGGGGCACAAGCTGTGGCCCCTCCATTCCCTGCCTCCAGGACCACGTGAATGTGACTGGGGCCCTTCAGAGCCTTCCTGGGGTCAACGTACAGATATCTCAGTCTTGGGAGCCCTGTGGCTGCGAAGCTGGAGACATAGGAAGACACGCCCTAGCGGACACAGTCTCTCTCAGGCGGAGAGAGAAAAGGAGGCGCCAGAACTGGGGAAGCGGAACCAGGAGGGGAGCCCCAACAGCCTGACCGAGCGCCTGGACCCGTGTGTGCCTGAAGCCCGGACATCTGCTCGTAGACTCGTCCCCTGAGCGAGTCAATTGCCTCTTTTCACGTAAACTGGTTTAAGCTTCTGTGACTCGCTACCCTGCGCCCGACTGACCCCACTGGCACGTAGACACTTAGTGCGCATCTGTGGGGACACACGTTTCCGGGGCACATGTGGGGGATACTGCTCTCCTCGATAATAGCCACGTTTTTCTCTACTAGAGGGGTTTGTATTTTCAGCCCAAGGTGTCTCGCTCCACAAACGACACGGAAAGCCTCTGTCTGGGCTCACCTGTGGCAGCCAGAGCCACCGGATGGAGCCAGGCTCCCCAGCTGTGCTAGCACAGGTCCGCCATCCGCGGCGAGACCAGACGTGCCCATCACACAGAGCCCCACAGAGGAAGAAGGGCCCTCTTGTTACCAGCGCCCCGGGAAGGCTGCTCCGGCGAACACCGGAGCTGAGCACCGCCCCCACGGGCTCAACCCACTCGGGACGGCGCCCTCTGGGAGTGGCAAGGATGCCACCTGGACCTTCCCTTGGATGTCTGCTCCAAATCTTAGGGGAGACATGTCTTGTGTTTGCCGCCCCCCTCACTTGGCACGTCCTGATTCCCCACTACCCCCTCAAGTTTGGGGGGCCCCCATGAGGGATGTCTCGTCTGTGACCAAAGGCAGGTGACCGGGAGGATCATGGGCTTGGAGGGCAGGTCACAAGAGGCATGGTAGGGGACTTGGGGACAAGGGACAGACCTGGGAGAGTGAGGGGGAGGGTCTGCCGGCAGCTGGGCCAAGTAGCCAGCACCCTCCCCAAGGCCGACAAGGCACACTCTGCCCCTGCCGGCCCCGGCCTTGACCTTCTCTTGGGCTCCGAAGCTGTGCACCCCTCCCACCCCTGCACCTCCACGGGCTTTGCTTCAGCTGACAGTCACCTTTTTGCTCTCCCTGTGTCCCTCCCGGCAGCCCCTGCGGGCACCCGTATCACGGTGGACCCGTGGTCAGGGACATGGGTCTTCTTGGCACCCGTGGGCCCTTGGGAAGTGTCTGCCGAGAGAAGGAAGGAGGGGCGGGCTTCCTCACTCTCCTGACCCTGTTCTGTCACCAGACCCTGCGGCTGGCAGCCTGCAAACTAATTAGGGCTTCTTCTGGATTACCTACATTTTGCACCTCTCCCTGTCTTCCTTGTCCCAGTCCTGTCCTTTGGGGCCAGGGGCCAGGGTCAGGCTCTGGCTCACCTGTCAGAAGGGAAGACAGGATGGCTTTGTGATAGAGGCACGGACGGACGGTGCTCTGCGGGAAGGGAGCTCCCGAGACCCTTCGAAGCCAGGCTCGGAGCGGAGCGTGGCCCCTGGGCTTGGGTCCGGGTCACGTGCACAGATTGTGTGAAGAATTCAGATTTAAAAAGACCTACTTTCCGGTCAGACAACTTCCTGCTACAGAGCAGATGGGGCGGGGGCATCCGAACAACGCATTTGCACACCCCAGGTTTCCAGTGAAGGCCGGGCACCGAGCCAGGCACCAGGCCAACCGCTTTCACCCTCCGGCCCTGCTCAGCCCTGCAGCCACCGGCCGGCCCTGCCCAGGGCGGGGTGCAGCGGACGGGTGTGGCTACGGACTCAGGACTTCAGGCTGATCTCCAAGCCACTGATCTAGAGAAGGAGGGAGTGTCACCAGGAAATCAGGAGAAGCCTAAGTTCTTGGCCAGCTGAGCACAAATTCTCCAGGCCGTGGCAGCGGGTCCACCGTGAGCCCTGATTTATGCCCCACTGAGGAGGGCGCTGGCAGCAGATGAGGGCCCTAACTGCAGAAGGCCGGGGCAGGGGGGTGGAGGGGAGGGAGGGAGGGCAGCTCCCCAGAGCGTGCTTCCTGCCCTCAAGGTCCAAAGGGCTCTGGCTGGAAGCTAGAAGCTCCAGGGCTCCTGATAGCTGACCAGGGCGGGTGTCCCTCTGCTCCCTGGGGACTAGAGCTGGGAGAAGAGCCCCGGCCCCCGTGGCTTGTGTATTTTGAAGGGGAATGAGGCCCTGGGCTGTGCAGGGGACCTGGAAATGAGGACCCAGGGCTCTCTCCTCCTTTCCTCCTGCCTCCCCCTCAACTTTGCCATCACATTCATCCATAAACACACAAAGGAGGATTCCGCGCCTGGGCCCCAGGTCAAATTCCAAGGAAGGGCTTGCCCTACCCCGCAGACCTAAGGTTAGCTGGGGCTCCAAACCCTCAGATGGCTGGTGTAGGCACTGGCCTGGTGTCTTTGTGTGTGGCCTTGTTCTGTGGCCTTGGTGTACCTGGGGATGGGCCCAATCAGGTCTGCGGTGGCCTGTGGGATAGGAGAGTCAGGCCTGCAGCCTGGTGCCCACCGTGGACCTTGGGCAGGCATGAAGGGATCCCGGCTGGTGAGGTGGGCGTTCTGAGGGTCCCCCAGGCCCCCTCCCATCCCCACAGGAGTACTGAGGTCTTCACAGAGACCACTCACCCCCTTGCCCATTTCCTTCTGCTCTGCTGCTGGCCCTACCCCCCCACCCCCTTCCTCCTTCTCCTCCTCCTTTCCCCCTCCTTTTTTGCCTCATTTTCCTCTTCTCCCTCCACATTTCCACTTCTCTAAGTCCTGGACCTAGGTGGGCACTGACAGCTGGCGTCAGACCTGCTGGATTCAGAGGAATGTCACTGACCCTGAGTCTGCGGCCTTGGGTCCATTGCTTCTGGGACGCACCTGCCAACGCCCAGGACACTCATCTTTCCGACTACGCATCACGCACCTCTCCTCTGGAGCAGTGGGCAATGCCACAGAGTCCCCAGGGCCTTGTCCTGGACACAGTGACCATTCGGTTCCAAACTTGCCCACTCCCCTGCCATCTGGTCCTCATGCTGAGTCTTGTCCGTCTCATTCAGATCACAGAGCATCACCCACACACCTTGCACCCATCCCATAAATGTTCCCCGAGGACCCACTGTGCACCTCATGCCCTACTTGTCAGGTAGAACAGCGGGCAAGGGAGTTAGTGCCATCTTCAGCCGGGGAGATGGGCAAGGAGAAAGCAGCCCACAAACGAACCATGTGAGGTCTCAGGAATGAGAGCTCTGAAGAGAAATGTAGCCAACGAGCCACTGGGGCAGAGACCGGGGGAGACCTCTCTGTGGAGGTGACGGGAGGTTATGGGGGAGACCCTCCGGGGCAGATGGAGTCACAAGGGCAAAAGGCCAGAGGGTAGATGTGGTGATCTGTGTGTTTAAGGGGCAGAGAGGGGTCAGAGTGCAGGACAGCAAGGGCAGAGGAACCTGGACATTGTGGGAGGGGCAATGGGAACTGTCATGTCTGCTGAGCAAGGTGGACGTCCCTGCTGCCGTGGGGACTGTGGTGACCTAGAGGAGGTCAGAGCCCGTGTGGGGTGAGGAGGGTGGTGGCAATCACGGGAGATTGGTTATATTGGGGGGGTACTTTGTGTGTGTGCATGTACATGTATGCTTGTGCATATACACACTCCCCAGCTCCTGCTGCTGAAGCAATGGTACTCCAGTAACAGTGAGTACACCTGCAGCCCTGATCCTGGCTTCTAAACACCACTCCCCACTAAAAGGAAACAGGACTTCTCGCAGAAATGGCTGAGCTCAAGGCTGGGCAGGGAGGGTCTAAATTGAACCGGGAATATCCTGTGCCAGGAGAGGAGAAGGGCTCTAGGAATGATGGGGACATGCTTGAATGCTGATAGGAAGGCCCCACAGAGTGGGAGGGGGCGGGACCACGAATGCAGCCCACACCTGGGTGGGAAGGTATGCGCTCCCTGCTGGAAGGATTACACACAGGCTGGGAGGAGCAGAGGCCTGCATCTGGCCTGGGTTGATTAGGGTCAGGGACTGCAGGCTCTGAAGGGAGGAAGGCAGTGGATGCGTGGTTGTTGCAACCGGGGAGCCAGGGGTCAGCTGGAAAGAAAGAGGTGGTGGTTGGGGACTATTCCACTGACTTTCCTGGGGGTGTCTACAGGCTGCGCACGTATGACCCATGTCCTCCTCCTACCTGACCCCACCTGAGGGGCTTCATTTCTCAGCGGCCTTCGCGGAGGTCGGCCATGCGTTTCCCTCCCGACACTCTTCGGTGGTCACACGTCCCTGCCCAGGCAGCCATTCCCAAGAGAAGTGCCTTGGGCTTGACCTCCCGAGGCCACACTGCTCACACGTGCCCAAGCTCCCACGAGCCCCAGGACCGGCCCCATCCACCGGGTGGCGGGCGTCCACTCCTGGGTGAGCAGAGGCTGGGCATCTGCGGAGGCGGACCCGGTCGAGCAGGGGTCCCTCTGGGATTTGGTCAGCTCGGTTGCACCCCCAGGCCTGAGGGCTGGCTTGGGTTGGGTGTGTGCACATGTGGGTGCCCATGCAGAGTGCAGATGTGGGGTGCCGAATGCAGAGTGCAAGTGCAGGGTACTGAATGCAGGGTGCAGGATGCCAGGCGGGAGTACTCGGCACGTGTGCGGGATGCGCGTATGGGACACGGGTGCGGGGTCGAGACAGTCCCCACCTCTGGTCCTGCGGCCTCCACTCACATCCACTTGGCGGGGAAGCGAGCGGGTCGGCCCAGGCTAGCTCAGGGCTCCCCGCGCAGTCCCTGGGCCACCAGCGAGGCTGGTGCCTGGGCCACCAGGGCTGGGGGGGGGGGCCTTCCGGAACCCGTTCTCCTACGGCCAGCGCGGCCCCTTTAAGTCGCTCGCGCACGCTCCCGGGGTGGGCGCAGGGAGGAAGCGCGCGAGCGTGCGCGCGCCGGGGCCGCGGCCGGGCCGTGCGTGCGCGCGCGACGTGCGCGGTGACGCGGCGTGGGGTTTCCCGAGGCTGCGGGCAGGGGCCGCCGCGCCCATCCCGATGGCTGGAGGCGTCTGAGGGGCGGACGGAGGCGGCGGCGGAGCGGGAGCGGGAGCGGGCGCGGGCGCGGGAGTGGAACAGCCGCCGCGGGACCGGACCGAGCCTCGCCGGCGCACCTGCCCGCAGCGCCCGCGGAGCGGCCCGAGCGCGACCACCTCCAGAGCGGCGGCCGAGGCGGCTGAGGCGGCTGAGGCGGCTGAGGCGGCTGAGGCGGCGGGGCGCGGGCGCGTCAGGCGGGACGAGGTGAGCGCGGCAGCCCCTGCCCCGCGACCCGGGCCACGGCCCCTCCCCACAGTCGCCTGCCAGGAGCCGCCCCGCCCCCACCCTCCCCGCCCCCACCCCGCCGCGGGGCCGCGTCTTCCTGCCCCGCCCGGGTGGGGTCGCGGGCCGGGAGCGGGCGGGGACCCTGCGGGCCTCGGCTGGGGCCGGGGTCTGGGCGGCGGTCCGGTGTCCCAGGTCCGGGGCTCGGGATGTGCGGCCGGGGTCTGGGCTCTCTGGCCGGGATCAGGGTCCGGATTTCGGGCCCTGGGGCCGGGGTCGGAGGGGCTGGAGGCTAGGGTCTTGGGGCGGGGGCTTGGGACCCTGAGGCCAGGTCTGCGATCCGCGTTCTGCGGGGTCCTGGTTCCAAGCCCGCGATCCTGGCTTCTCGGTCTGGGGTCCCGGCTCGGGGTCCGCCGTCCTGGGTGCTGAGTCGCGGTCCGCGGTCTGGGACCCGGAGTCCGGGGTCCTGGGTCGGGGTCCGCGGTCCGATCCGGCCCGATCTCACTGGGGGCTGTGCGCCGGAGGCTGGCCGGGGCGGAGGTGCGCTGGGCCGGGGTCTGCAGGCCGGCCGGGTCGGGGCGGCGAGAACAAAGGGAGCGGCGGGGTTCTGCAGGGGGTCGAGGTGCTCGTCCCTTGCCTCGGAGAAACGCTGTTTTAAATACACCTTTTCTGGGGACTTTGAAGTTAGTGCTTGCTGGTGACACGATGAAGAAAGGGGGACAGTGAAATGAGGAAGCTGAGGCCCGGCCAGTGGCTGCCCGCGGGTGGCAATTCGGGGTGGATTTAAGGCAGAAACAAAGAGCTGTGCCGGGAGGACCGAACGGTGCGATCCTCGGCTATTTTCGTTTTTGCCGAAAAGTGGGAGGCAGCCCCGTCGCGAGCCCGTCGTCGTTTTCCCCTCGCCGGGCGCGGAGCCCGCGGGGCGGGGCGGGGGGCCCGGGAGGCCGGGCGGCGGCGGCGGCGGCGGCCCCCGCGGCGGTGCCGGGCCGGGGTCCGCGCGCCCCCGCGCCCCCGCGCCGAATGAATGGCTCGGGCCAGGCCCCGCTACAAGATGGCGCGTCGCCGCCGCTGCCATTGTCAGCCGCCGCGCGCTCCCGGCCGCCTGCGCCCCGATTGTGCTTTGGGCCCCATTTACATTATTTAGAAGGGCCAGGGTGGGAGGGAGGGAGGAAGTGACCCCGGGCTGCGTGTCGCCCTTCGTCCTGCGAGCTTTTCGGTGGCAGCGGTGGGGGTGGGGGAGGAGTTGAGCTGAAAATTCCACCCGGGTGGTGGCTGAGCCATTGGACTTTTGAAGACACCCCCCCCACCCCCCGTATTTTTCCTTGCCAATTATGTTAGATTCAGAAGGTATTGAAGCGTGTCTTAAGTCCTTTAAATTATATAGTTAGCATACGGAAGTAGTACTGGCTGTATCTACTTAATTCCTCTTTGTGGAAGCTTTTTAGTTTGGATTGTGAGATTTCATTTACTGAAGAAAAACAGCGATGTATGAATCTTTATGTTGGGAAGGGAAGTTACTGGACATTGACAGCTACAGAATACGTGACTGAATTTGTGTGTCAACGATGTAGACCTCTTAAACTGTGGTTTTAGTTGGGGGGTGTTTTTTGTGTGTGTTTTCGTTTTACAATCCATCTGATAACAGTGATCTCAATATTTGATGATTAAGCAGCTGCTTATGAGATTGGTTATTAACTAAGAAAACGTGTAGATTATTTTTATGATTACCAAGTAAATGGAAGTAGTATTAGCTTTGTAAGAAGTTCCTTTTAAGTCTAGACAGTGGGTAAGGTCTTTAGAGTGTTAGCAGTAAGATTTTTACGTGAATTCTTTGCTTTTGAATTTGAAGCTTTAATCTTTTTTGGAGGTAGAGAAGTAAGGTCTTAGTCTGAATTCTGCTAAGGTAGATAGAGTCTATTCTAGATTCTTCCGGAAGGTATATATTGCAACAAGAAAGTGAATAGGCAGTTCCTTTTTTGCTTCCTTACTAATATTGGGTGTGTGGGTGGGGACAGAGTTGGTGCCACCAACATGGAAACAGTCTGAGAACCTCCACACAGCACAATTGGATGGTAGCTTTTGGCTTGATTGAACTCTCTAACGACTAGAGTTGGCCAGAAATGGAGAGCAACTGGGATGGTTCATTAGAGGCCAACTCGTCAGACCCTGTAGGGGGTGGGGGGGTGAGGGGGTGGGGGTGAGGGGGTGGGGGTGAGGCCTCCAGTCTTTGGTGGCTGTGAGGCCCGACTGCAAGTCTGTCCCGAGGTTAGTGCTCCCGGCCTCGCAGGCTTTGTAAATGCTACAAGGTTTTCTTAGTGAGAATTTGAGAAAGCAAAGTTAAGTTTTGTGACTGTGCCTGTGGCCTATTCCCATTTCTTTCTGCAGGGGAACCAGTGTTAGGGCTACATTTCATCTGCTGGAACGAATGTGTATGGAGGAGATCGTTCATGCAGTTTTGACTCAGAACTGACACTTTCTTAAATGAACACACCTATCAGACAAAAGCCTCTCCTCCAGTAAGGTACTGGAGTTCACAGCAGGGCTGTATTTAGATCACCAAAGAGGTGCTCAATCATTTAATGTCCACTGAAGAACATTCATGATACCTTAGGAAAGATTTCTTGGTTTGATATTTTGAGTTACTTCTGTTTTTTTTGGGGGGGGGGTTGAAGTAAGTTTCCTCAAATTTAATTTTAATCTCTAAACAGATTTAAAAGAGTGTTAAAAGCCTGCAGAATAATGTGTTGTCTTTTTTTAAGGACTAAAACTTAAAATCTCTTCAGATTTTTTCATGCTTAGTGACTTTGATTGCAAAGCTTGAATCACCTTGGTAGACTTCTAGTGACAGCTTGAGAAAGAAAGGGACTGATTTTATGAGGAGTTAACTTATTTTTTAAAGCTTTGTTCTGTTACATTGCTAAAAATTTCTGTTGTCCATTGGTTTGATTGAAAAAGTTGTATTTCTCCAAATAGCTTTGAGAAAGGTCTTTAGGATATCTGTAGACTTACCTACCATCAGTTGGCTTTTTAGCGAATACATACTTTAATGAGTAACACTGATTTGATTTTAGACCTGTGGTATTGGCATCTATCTTCATTGGGTTGTTTTTTTCTCTCTGCCCGTGTTGGTTTTTCTGGCTCATGTTGCTTTCCAAATTGGATTAAATTCTTACTGTCTACAGACTTTGGCTTTGAAAAGCATTAGTGGATTGGTAACAGATATCCTCAATTTTATTATCTGGGCTTGACCATATGGCATGCTATATTATTTTGAAACCCCTATTAGTGTAAGTCCAGTAAGGCAATGAACAAAAAATCTTCAACTCCTTTAACGCTGGGAAAAATTCTGATCTCAGGTTTGCATTCATTGCCCTGTGGTTAGAGAAATTATGAAGCAGATGGGCCAGTTAAGTGTTTGGTTTTGTGAACATGAAGTGAAGGGGTAAAAGCAAGCTTAGATTGAAACAGGTCAGATACGCATTTCACAAACGGACAGACGCGTTTGTGACACTGGAAGGAAGGGCGGTCTAAGTGTGTGTGGGGGGGTGTGTATACATTGAGTAACTCGGCATCATGTTGACTATTCTGGGAAAAAAAAAAAAAAGAATACCATTTCTTTTTAAAGCTATGGGGGTTGTTCCAGAACTCTTATTTAGGATATATAGACAATCTATAGACCTTCAGATTGGTCAGAGGATTTAGTGGAATGCTAAAAGCTTTTTAAACCTTTTAGCCCTCCTGTTCTTGTGGTAGTGCCTGCCTGGCATTAGGTGCCACAGTAATCGATGGAAAGAAATTACTGCTGGCCTCCAGTGATCTAGAAAAGCTTCCCGTTTTGTAGAGCAGTGTTGTTTTCTTTTTCTTTCTCTCTCTCTTTTTTTAAGACTTAAGTATCTGCTTATTTGACTTTTTGAAATTTTAAATTTTTTAAAATTAGAATTTCTGGGCAAAACCATTTTTTTTAAGTTTGTTTATTTATTTATTTAGAGAGAAAACACCAGCGGGGGAGGGGCAGAGAGAGGGACAGAGGATCCGAAGCGGGCTCTGTGTTGACAGCAAAGAGCCCAATGTGGGGCTCGAACTCATGAACTCTGAGATCGAGACCTGAGCTGAAGTTGGATGCCTAACTGAGCCATCCAGGTGCCCCTGGGGAAAACCATTTCTACACGCATGGATTTAAAAGACAGGGGGCATCTGGCTGGCTCAGTTGGTAGAGCTCACCCCTCTTGATCTCGAGGTGTGAGTTTGAGCCCCACATTGGAGGTAGAGCTTACTTAAAAAAAAAAAAAAGAATCCACTTCTGAAATCATTGTTGCACTGTGTATTAACTAACTTGGACGTAAATTTAAGAAATAAAAAAAAGTAAATAAAAGATCAAGTCAGGGTTATCTGGGGTAATTTTAAAGAGATTATTCAGTTGAACCTATATTGCCACTGATAAAAGGTTATGATTTAATAATGGCCCTCCTTCCTAGGGTGGCTGTTGGTTGACAGATGTGTGAAGCTCTTCGAGCAGCTCCTTGCCCACAGGACGCCCATTAGCCATTTCTGCTGCTGGTGGCCTTGCTTTGTAAAAATTTCCTGAACCGTGATCATGTTAGATAATGTAAGAAGACAGCTTACTGAAAGATTTGTTTTTTCTTTCTTCCAAATGGTTCCCGAGGAATATCATTAATTTGGGGTACGGAGCAAATGTGTCAGCTGTCTTTACAAATCCCTGTCATTTATTTACCACCACACTTTCTCCTGAGTCTTCTCACATTGTTTGCTTTTCTTGAAGGACTTTCTTTACCTTTATAGTAGAATTTTGATCCTCTTTGAAATTTGGATCCTATTTGAATTTTGATCCATTTTGAAAACTGGCAGAATTATATTTTTTTTAAAGATTTCACCACAGCCTGAATGATGACTTGTTCTGATTTTACAAAACTTTGGTGTCCCTTGATTTGCCAATTAATGACAGTAATAATGAAATATTTTTCATATATTCTTATGAATACTATAACTGGAAATTGGTTTAACAAGTGCTTATTCAGTACCTTGTCTGGTAGGTGCTGAGGCTATAAACTGCCATAGAGTGGGCATGGCCCAGGGCCTCACTGAGTTTATTGTTTGATAGAGAGCCTCACAAGCAGAAATGCAAAGGAGAAATGCACGGGCAGTGGGTTACAGGGTCAGCTAGGGTTCAGTGACTGCTTCTCAGAAATAAAGTGTGGTTTAAGTTGAGACCTGAAGCACCCTATATCTGGAGTGTGTCTGCCATGCATTTGGCGGGTGGAGGGGAAGGAAGGAATGTTCCAAGGTGGGGGAGATGGTGTGTTTCTCATGCAGCCACCGATTGGCCTCCTTCACTCCCTGTGTCTCCACCCAGAACAGCGTCTATTGCGTGGTAGTGGTAGGTGCTCAGTGATTCCTTATCAGAATGAAAGAGAGCACAACAGCTCATCCAGGGATGGAAGTTCCAAAGGGCTGGAGGGTGGTAAGAAATGGACACCGAGAGCTCACAGTCTTAGGAAAGAGTTGCACTTTTACCTCAAGGGCTCTAGGGAGCCTTTACAGAGTTTCAAAGAGCAGATTGAGGGGCGCCTGGGTGGCGCAGTCGGTTAAGCATCCAACTTTGAGGTCGTGATCTCATGGTTGGTGTGTTTGAGCCCCGCATGGGGCTCTGTGCTGACAGCTCAGAGCCTGGAGCCTGCTTCAGATTCTGTGTCTGCCTCTCTTTCTGCCCCTCCCCTGCTCACACTCTGTATCCCACCCGCCCCCCCCCCCCACAAAAACATTAAAAAAAAAAGGCAGATTGACCTAATCAGGACCATGTCACGGTACTTGAGCTTGGAGCGTGTTCAGATGAGAAAGGAAGACTATGGTCAGGGCTCCCGAATGGGGTGCTTGGTGTGGAGATGAAGGCGTCTGGACTGGGGTGGTAAAGCTGGTGACTGAAAGATGGGGCAACTGAATGGAAGGTAACAAGAGAAAATGACCTCAGGAGTCTCTGTCCTGGGCATCTGGATGGCTGTTTGGCATTTACTGAAATAAGGAGCAGGAGCTGGGGGGGTGGGGCGTGAGTTGAGTTTGAGGACACTTGAGGCATTCCCATGGCCTCCAGCAAGGGTGGCTCAGCCTTAAGCTTTCTGCTGTAAAGCTCTTCTCCCAGAGGTTCCTTGTACTGTTCACTCCTTCATTCAGGTCTTTGTTCGCGGACTCCCTCCTCAGAGGGTGTTCTCTCATCTCATGAATCTGTACCATTTAAAAAAATCTTTTTTTTTTAATGTTTATTTATTTTCCGGGGAGAGAGAGAGAGACAGAGCCACTAATCTCAACCATTTTTAACCTGCTCTGCTTTCCTAGTCCTTGTGCTGATCTCCCTGCCAGTTCTGAGTTCCATGAAGACTAGAAGTTTGGTACACTACAGTATTACCAAGTCTCTGAAACAGGACGCGTGAGAAATATTTAGATTTTGAGTATGTGAATGTGGAGCAATGGAGGAGTGGTCTGAATTGGGAGGCGGGCCTTTCAGAGTTAACAGTATTTAGATGGTGATTGAAGTTTTGGAAATAAAGATTACTAGGAGCCGCGGCGGGGAGGGGGGGGTCTTAAAGTGTGATCTGTGATTTATTTTTTATTTTTTATTAAAATTTTTTAACATTTATTATTTATTTTTGAGAGACCGAGCATGAGCGAGGGGAGGGAGGAGCAAAGAGAGGGAGACACAGAATCTGAAGCAGGCTGTAGGCTCCGAACTGTCAGCACAGAGCCCAAGGCGGGGCTCGAACCCACAAACCGTGAGATCATGACCTGAGCCTAAGTCCGATGCTTAACTGACAGAGCCACCCAGGCGCCCCAGATTTTTTTCTTTTTAATTTTAATAGATTTTTCTTAAGTAAACTCCACGTCCAACATGGGGCTTGAACTCACAACCCCAAGATCAAGAGTTGCATGCTCTACCGACTGAGCCACCCAGGTGCCCCCTCAAAGTCTGATCTGTGACTCCTGTGGGTCCCTGAAACCCCTTTCAGGATCCATTCCATCAAAGCTACTTATACAGTCATTAAGATGCTATTTGACTTTCACTGTGTTGACGTTTGCATTGATGGCACACGAGCAGTGGTAGGTTAAACTGCTAGTTCTTCAACACAAATCAGGGCTGTGGTATGAAACCAGTTATAGTATTTATTGTAGTCGTAGTATTCTTCATCGTCATGAACTTGTGTTTAGAGAAATCCAGTTTAATATCTGATGAAGCATAAAAGTAAATATTATTATACTTTAACCCCAATACCTGTTTTCTTCCTGTCTGTGAGGCAAAATGGGAACTAGGCCTAAAGCGCGAGTGCACCCCAACTGCAACAGCCTCTCCTGGACTGTGCCACACACAGCATTGGAGGAAGAGCTGGCAGAAAGGGATGGCCGTTTAGACAGGGGTTTTTGTATGGCAGATACTTTCTGAAAATTAACGAAGCAAACCAGATATTTCAAGGAACATTACTGACAGTATTGTTGGCAGTGATAAAATTTGAGCTTTCAGATGGAAATTAGAATTTTGGAAAACTTGATTCTGCTATCATGAGCTTGACAGCTTCCCAGTATTTAAAGACTTTTCTTGTAGGTGATGGTACTTAGGAATGTTTCTTTTTAATATTATGTAATGAAATGTGTCAACATTTGGAAGATTTGCTTAATTCAGTGAACTGGTAGTTTCCCAATGGCCTGTGTGTGATGCTACAAACTCACAGATGGTGAAAGATCCATTCAGAGCACAAATCCCACGGAATTTAAGATGTAATGGTATTAAAAATTAATTGACACAGTTTCAGATTCCACATCAGAACTTCCCTTTAGGATGCTTACCCACTTGTCAAGTTTTGATGTAGTATCAGAGAAGACTGCATGTTTATTTGAAATGGCTGTTGGGGCGCCTGAGTGGCTCAGTCGGTCAAGCATCCGACTTCAACTCTGGTCACCATCTCGCGGACTGAGTTTGAGCCCCCTGTCGGGCTCTGTGCTGACAGCTTGGAGCCTGGAGCCTGCTTCGGATTCTGTGTCTCCCTCTCTCTCTAACCCTCCCCTGCTTGCGCTCTGTCTCTCTCAGTAATAAATAATAAACGTTAAAGATTGAAAAAAAAGAAATGTCTGTTAAAATACTCCTTCCTTTTCCAACTATGTGTCTGTGTGAGACTGAATTATCCTCATATACTGCAACCAAAGCAAGACATTACTGCAGCAGATTGCAGAAGCAGATGTGAGAGGGGTGCCTGGGTGGCTCGGTTGGTTGAGCTTCAACTCGGGTCATAATCTTGCAGTTCGTGAGTTTTCGTGGGGCTCTGTACTGACAGTGTGGAGCCTGCTTGGGATATTCTCTTTCTCCCCCTCTCTCCCTCCCCCTCCCCCACTTGTGCCTGTTCTCTCTCAAATAAAACAAAAATTAAACAAAAAAGAAACAGATGTGAGAATTTAGCTCTCCTCTTGAGGTGGACATTAAAACAGGTAGGCTAAATAAAATGTAAAATACTGCTGTCTTTTCATCAGATTACTTCTTAGTTATTTTTTGAAAAAATGTTCTTTATGGTAACATGTAATAGGCTTATTAAACGTTTTGAAAACTTTTGTGTTTTAATTTCTAGCATAGTAAGTATATATAGATATAACCCACAGGGACAAAAGCCCTCTGATTTTCAGTAATTAAGAGTGTGGAGGGAGCCTGAGACCAAGCCATCTGAACAGCAGGGATTTGGAGAGCAGTGTAGTGGTTAAACCAGCTGGGCCACATCTAGGGCACTGGCCCAGGGTGACTGCGGGACTGGAGACAGGCACTGTGTCTCCCCTTTCCCCTGCTGTTTGCAGCATTACAGGTGTAGGATTGTGCCTTTTCCTGGGGAGAAGAACCCAGAGATTTCTGTAAAGGTTGAAACCCATTGGTGCAGCTTGAGAGGAAGAGAAGCTCCTGAAGGAGTGACCAGAAGTTGGGAGAATATCAGAATACAGCATTGGAACGGAGGACAGTCTTGGGTGGGGGTGGGGTGGGTTGGACAGAGTAGCAAATCTGGCTGAGAAGTAGACAGGGACTATTCAATGCCAAGATTCCCCCGGGGCCGAGGAGTGACAGTGGGGTGTGGGAGGCTCTGAAGCAAAGGGGTGGAGAGGCGTGTGAGGAGGGAGGGCTCCGTTCCACCCGATTTCGGATAGAGTAGCCTGGCATTGTCAGGTGTGGAGAGGAAGGGGGCTGGAGCGGGGAGTGGCAGTGGTCTGCTTATTCTGGGGGCTGATCGGTGCCTGGGAGCAGCTGCTGTTGGGGCCAGGAGAGACACGACTCCACCCTGGGAGAGGGACGCCTGTCAGGTGGTGGGAAAGGCTGTGCTGAGAAGGAAGGCAGAGAGAGCAGGGCCCTAGAATTTCATTTTATTATTATGAAAAAAATTTGTTTTAATTATTTAGTTTGAGAGAGAGCAAGAGCAGAAGGGCGGAGAGAGAGAGAATCCCAAGAAGGCTCTGCCCAGTTAGCATAGAGCCTGACTTGGGGCTCGAACTTCTGAGCTGTGAAATCATGACCTGAGCCAAAGTCAAGTCTTCTAAGTAATCTCTGCACCCGACCTGGGGCTCTAACTTACAACCCTGAAATCAAAAGTCACATGCTCTACCCACTGAGCCACCCGGGTGCCCCTTTAGAATTTCATTTTAAGGAAGGAGGTCGATGGGGAGCCTGGGTGGTCCAGTCAGTTAAGCAGCCGGCTTCGGCTCAGGTCATGAGCTCACGGTTTACATGAAGTATGTTGGGAGAAGTACTTTAGGATTTCCGTGTTGAAATGAATTCCTTCAAACCTTGACCCTCCGGGACCTCCACTTGGCATTCCCTTGGCAGTAGATGGCCTTCCATTTTGCCCTGCTGGTGATGATCCTGGTGCTGTTAGTTCAGGTTTGTGGGTGCCTCCGGTGCCAGGCACCGTGGTAAGAACTCACATCAACTCGGAGGTGGGTACTGTGAATAGCCACATTTCAAAGCTGGCTTAATGGATGGGGGGGCGCAGGCAGTGGAACCCATATTTGAACCTGAGTCATTTGCCTCCAGAGCTCTGAATTCTTACACTGTGGACCCTCCAACATGAGCTGTTTCCCTTCCCCTTTCATCTCAGAAGACTTCTGTGTGGGCATCTGCTCCTTCATGTATTATTAAAGGGAAGATCCTTCCGCTTGAAAACATATTTACCAACAGTTTTATCTTTAGTTTCTTCTTCAAGGGTTCTGTTCGACCTTCAGACATGACTAAATGACCAAGTCTGTTTTTTTTTTTAAGTTTTATTTTTATTTGAATAATCTCTACGCCCAACATGGGGCTTGAACTCATGACCCTGAGACCGAGAGTTGCATGCTCTTCTTACTGAGCCAGCCGGGCGCCCCTAACGTGACTAAGTCTTATATAACTTAACCCCCTAGTTAATCTCGGTATCTTCTCTGGCCGCTCCTCAGGCAGGCGATCTGTTTCCACTGCTTCAATTCTGTATCCTGTCCTCATCCTCCGAAGATCTTTCTTCCCGTTCCCGTTGTTTTTATAAAGATGCCCTTTTCAGTAAATCCATTTTAATCTTTAATTTTTGCATTTTATTTTATTTTTTTATTTTATGTTATTTTTATTTGTTTTTACAGTGAGTGAGTGACCTTGTGAATGCAAGCCGGGGAGGGGTAGAGAGAGAGAGGGAGGGAGGGAGGGAGAGAGAGAGAGAGAGAGAGAGAGAGAACCTTAAGCAGGGGCTCCATCTCACAACCCTGAGATCATGACCTGAGCCAAAATCAAGAGTGGACGCTTAACCAATTGAGCCACCCAGGCACCCCTAACTTTTACATTTTAAAAATAAAATGCTTAGTATGTTTATTATAGAAAATTAGGACTATAAAATGAGGGAGAATATGATTTCCCTATCAGGAAATAAGATTGTTATATTTCATTTGTTATGTATTATTTATATTCATTTTTTTAGAAGTTTATTCATTGTGGGGGGAGAGAGAGAGGGAACGTGGGTGGGGGAGGGGCAGAGAGCAAGAGAGAGAATCCCAAACAGGCTGACTCGTGGGGCTCGATATCATGAACCATGAGATCATGACCTGAGCTGAAATCAAGAGTCGGCTGCTTAACCAGCTGAGCCACCCAGACACCCCTACGTATATTATATTCATACGTTTTGTGTTGTTCACACGTAGAAGTGCAGAGATGTTTTTCCCCCAGATTGGGGATCACTGCATGGATATTTTCATCCTAATTTTTCTACTTTGTTGCATATTATGTGTATTTCTGAATGTTACTCGTATTTGAAAACATGAACTACATGGCAAAGATTGTCCTTTCTTTCCACTGCAGATTAGCTCTACCCATGTGTTGGACATCCTGGTTCTGCTGCTGCTTAGCTTTGAGGCCTTGAGTGAGTTACTTCTATCATATGTTCTCATCTTGGAGTACCTGGAAGGCTTAAATGAGATGGTGCAAACAAAACGTTCACCCTTCTGCTCAGCAGGTGCAAGAACTGGCACGTTGGCGTCCAGTATCACTGCTGCTTAGGATGTTTGGCCCCTTGGCTTTTCCCCTTTCCTCATGTGCTTCTCCAGGCTGCCCGTGCTCTCTTGTCTCTGTGGTTGCCGTCTTCATTAAGGTTTTCAGGGCTTCCTCTGCTTGACTTTCAAATGTTAACTCCATTATTTTCCTGTGGGTGCTATGACAAATGATCGCAAACTGAGGGGCTGAAACCACAAATTTACTCTCACAGTTGTGGAGGCTGGAAGTCTGAAACCAAGGTGTTGGCTGGGCAGCTTCCTCTGATGCTTCCTTCTAGCTTCTGGTGGTTGCCGGCAATCTGGTTCTGCCTCTGTCTTCGCTTGGCCTTTTCGTCTCAGCATACGTCTCTGCTCTTAACGAGGTTTCCAGTCATTGGATCAGGGCCCACACTAATCCAGCATGACCTCACTTGAAATTAACTAATGGTATCTGCAAAGACCCTTTTGCAAATAAAGTCACACTTACAGGTGGATAGTGATTTTTAGGGGATACTGTTCCAAAACCCACCGCAGTTACCTATAGCTTCATCCTTGACCCTGTTCTCCTTGAGGGTTCCTAACTCCTTCTTTGCCACGTCTTTACCCTCCTTTCATGGCCAAACTTGTAAACTGAAGTCTCCGTTGCAAGTTGAAGAAACCAACACAAGAGAACTTAAATGGGAAGTTAAATGTTTTATAAGGATTCTTGATGTCTCTCACAGAACCAAAGTTCAAGAATAGAGGTGGGCTTTTCAGTCAATGTGGAGTCAAGGGATGAAAAAAACATTTGAGAATCTGTCCATCTCATTTCCATTTTCCTTGTTGGTAAGCACCTCTCTGCTTCTGCTTCAGGTAACAGTGCACTCCGAAATGGTCTTACTTTTTTTCCCCCCGTTTTTAGTATATTCTGCCTCTTGGCATTGAACTGGGTTGACCAACACCACCTCTTTGAAACACTCTCCTCTCTCAGTTCCTGGCTCCTTCTTACCTTGTGTTTGTCCTTCTTGATTTCCTTCCAGGTTTCCTCTTTTACCTGGCCAGCATGTTCTCAGTTGTCTGGCATTTCTCAATCTTGAGTCTAGGCTTCTTTCTGTTCTTTGGCTCTCCTTCGGTGATCATGTCTGTTCCCATCTGTTATCTTTTTTTGTTGTTGTTTTTTGTTTAAGTTTGTTTATTTTGAGAGAGAGAGAGCAAATGGAGGAGAGGCAGAGAGAGAGAGAGCGCGCTATCTCAGGCAGGCTCTGTGACGTCTGTGCAGAACCCGAAGCAGGGCTCAGACTCATAAACTGAGATCATGACCTGAATTGAAGTCATCCGCTAAACTGACTGAGCCACCCAGGTGCCCCCATTGTCTTTTTTTTTTTCTTTTTTAATGTTTATTTTTGAGAGAGAGAGAGAGAGAGAGAGAGAGAGAGAGAGAGAGACCGAGCACGAGTTGGGGAGGGGCAGAGAGAGGGAGACAGAATCCGAAGCAGGCTCCAGGCTGTCAGCTGTCAGCACAGAGCCTGACGTGGGGCTTGAACCCACAAAACGCGAGATCATGAGCTGAGCCAAAGTTGGATGCTTAACCTACTGAGCCACCCAGGTGGCTACCCCAGTTGTCTGTTTTAAAGGCTGTTTACTGATGGTTTTGATGACTTTCAAATTTATCTCTCCAGCCTTTCTGACCTACAGACCCATCCATCCGCTTGTCAGCCCCACATCTCCATTCCTTTTGCCGTCTTCAGTGCTGAGTCACTAACCCTTTTAGGTCTCGGTTTGAGTGTCACCTCCTCACATAGGCTTTTCCTGGTCACCCCTCTTCCTAGTCACGTTGATTGGCCACACTTAACCACCTTTATGGCATTTCATCTCATATAGTGACAGAATAGTGGAAGTCCTGCCTCTTTTTTTTCCCTAACTGGCCCAGGTTGGAAGTAGAGGGCACCTCCATTGGGCTGTGTATGTGGCCAGGGCTGGTTCTGTGCATCTGACTCCCTGGAAGTGTCCATCGGTTCATCTGTAAGCCCAGGACTCGGGGATTTTAGACCAGTGCCCCAGCGAATCTGCTACATGGTCAGGCTTGGGGACAGTGGCCTATGAGACCATGTAGCCAGGACCTGAAGTTCTGGGCGGTTTTCTCAAGAATGGGTAAGAGAGTTATTGGCAAGACTGGGGTCTCCTGCTGATGGGATTTGGGTTTGGGGTGGCTGCTGTGGACCCGGAGAGATGAGATGGGGGTGGGGAGGGCATCTCCTAGGCATTGGTGGAGTCAGCCCGGGAGTCTTGGTGCCAGATGCTGATTGGGAACGCGGTGAAATCGTGCTTTTTAAATCAATAAGTGGCCATCATGCTCTCTTTACATTTTCTTAAAATAAAGGAACTGACCAACACACATTTCCTGTCACTTAAAACTTGACATATTCAGGAAGAGGCTGAGCTGCTGAGGAACAGGCTGCACTCTGAGGAAGTTCCCTTAGGCTGTGAAAGAAGGGCTTTAAAATAGCTCTTGTAGTCCAAACATTTTGCTCCCAGATTTAGATAAGGCGAACTTAAAAACAGTAATAAAATTGAAAGCTTCTAAAATTGTTGAGATTAATTAATTAATTGTCAGTCAGTGGGTAAACGATTCTTTTTTTAAGTTTTTTTTTTAACATGTATTTCTTTTTGAGAGACAGAGAGACAGAGCATGAATGGGGGAGGAGCGGAGAGAGAGGGAGACGCAGAATCCGAAGCAGCTCCAGGCTCGAGCCGGCAGCACAGAGCCCGACGCGGGGCTCTAACTCACAAACTGCGAGATTGTGACTCGAGCTGAAGTTGGACGCTCAACCGACTGAGCCCCCCAGGCACCCCATGATTCTTTTTTTTTTAACAGCAGAGCAGCCTTGTAGGAACTTCTCTTGTTCCTGTACTGATTCAAAGAACTTGGGGCTCCTGGGGGGCTCAGTCAGTTGAGCGGCCGGCCAACTTCAGCTCGGGTCACGATCTCGTGGTTTGGGAGTTGGAGCCCCGCGTGGGGCTCTGGGCTGCCAGCTCGGAGCCTGGAGCTGCTTCGGATTCTGTGTCTCCCTATCTCTCTGCCCCTCCCTTGCTCCTGCTCGCTCGCTCGCTCGCTCTCTCTCAAAAATGAATAAATGTTAAAAATAAAAACGAAGAACTTAGCAACATGTAGGTATTTATATAATATACCTCTTGACTCTGTGTTAGTTTTTTTTTTTTTTTAACGTTTATTTATTTTTGAGACAGAGAGAGACAGAGCATGAACAGGGGAGGGGCAGAGAGAGAGGGAGACACAGAATCTGAAACAGGCTCCAGGCTCTGAGCGGTCAGCACAGAGCCCGACGTGGGGCTCGAACTCACGGACCGCGAGATCGTGACCTGAGTCGAAGTCGGACGCTTAACCAACCGAGCCACCCAGGCGCCCCATCTATGTTAGTTTTTAAATGGCCGAACACGCGTTGGTCTGCAGCAGTGAGCGCTCTGGATGGAAGAGAGACTGCTCTGCTCCTGGAAGTGGTACGTTTCTCCATCTCCAGTACAAGTTTTTTCTACTTTGCTTTTAATTTTGATCTTTCAGATCAGCCTTGTACGATAGAATTCCTTTTCTGTGATGGGAATGTTTTATGATCTGCGTTGTTCAGTATGGTAGCTCCTAGCCATGTGTGGCTATCGAGCACTTGAGATGTGGCTCAGGTGACTAAGAAACTTTTAGTTTTATTCAGTTTTAATACAGTTAAGTTTAAAAAAACCACATGTGGCTAATAACAACCCCTACTGGATAGCACAGTCCTAGACTGAGTGTCTGGGCTGCCATTAGTAGAAATTTGGGAGGTTTGAGGAAAAGTCTCCATATACAGAGTGAGAATTTGGGAAATTAAAGTCCTTTCAGTACTTCTGTTTAGCAACCCTTGACTGTCTAGTTGGGAAACTATATCGTGTGAATCTTGGGGTGCTTGTTAGATGCGATAAATGTATGTTTAAAAGAATAGTTCAGGGATGCCTGGGTGGCTCAGTCAGTTGAGCGTTCAGCTCTTGATTTTGGCTCAGGTTGTCATACTGCAATTTATGGGATCGAGCCCCTCATCAGTCTCTTCGTTGACAGCGCAGATCCTGTTTGAGATTGTCTCTTTCTCTGCCCTTCCCCCACTGTCGAGCTCACACGCACTCTTGCGTGCTCTCTCTCTCCCCCTCCCTCTTAAGGTAAACATTAAAAAAAAGAATAGTTTATATTGTATATAGAATTGGAATTTTGCTAGTCAAATTTACTTTTTTTTAATGTTTATTTTTGAGAGAGAGATTGAGAGAGAACGTGAGAGGGGAAGGGGCAGAGAGAGAAGGGGACAGAGGATCTGAAGAGGGCTCCACGCTGACAGCAGAGAGCCGACGCGAGGCTCGAACCCACAAACTGCAAGATCACAACCTGAGCTGAAGTCGGAGGCTCAACCAAGTGAGCCACCTAGGTGTCCCCAGTCAAATTTACTTTTAAATATTTTACACCCCCCCTTTTTAAAAAATATACACAGTCCCTAAACTTGCTGTACTTAAAGTATCTGGGATCTTGTTTTTGGCTAGTTTTAGCTATTTATGTCTTCCTGTGGTCTTTGGAGCTCACCCAGAAGCTAGGATTTGAGTCTCTGTTGGGGGTCAGGCACTGAGCTGAAAGGGCCCTTGAGGTACTTTGGTTTTGCATCTGTCTTGTTTCTCCTGTGGGAACAGAGGAGCAAAGTCCTTGTGGGTAATCTTTGCAGGATTGGGTAGAGGCCACCACGAGTGTCTGTTTCACTAACTGTCCTTTGGCGATCGAGGAGGAAAAGAATACGTAGGTATCAACCCAGATCTGAAGTTAACAGAAGACTGCACAAGGAATGTCCCCAAAGTAATGAATCCTTCCTTCCCTTGTGGAAGAGCCAGTCCCCCTCGAGGTGCAGACAACATTCTGCTCTTGCTTTTTGTCTGGAGACGTTTGTAGTTGTCACAGCTTGGGGTGTGCTATAGGACTGCTACTCCACATCAGAGGGTTGGGCAGCTCAAGATGTCAGCAGTGCCAGCGTTGAGAGCTCTGACTTAAACTGATATGCCTTCTGCAGTGACCAAAAATTCATCATGGCGTACGTTAGTTACTTACCGCTGCACAACCACAAACTGCCCTCCAGTGTAAGGACGTAAAACAATGACCACGCGTTCACCTTTGTGCCAGGGCAGGGCTCAGCCAGGAGAGCTCGCCTCTGCTCTGCATGGTGTCGGCCGTGCCCACGGTCGCACTGGCAGTCATCTGGCAGGTGGGCTGGGGTCTGCGCTTCCTGGGCCTCACCGGCGTGGACTTCTGGCCAGGGTGCCTCTGTTCTCCGCGTGCCCTCTCCAGCAGGCCAGCCCAGCCGTCCTGTGGCTGAGTTTCAAGAGGGCAGGAGCAGAAGTTGCTAGGCTTCTTGAGGCCATGCTTAGAAGTCACACAACGTCACCTTAGCTGCATTTTGTTGGTTAAAGGCAAGTTACAAGGTCCAGTCCACACTGTAAGTATAGGGAAATAGACTCTGGATCTTGATGGAAGGACTTGCAAAGAATCGGTGCATTTTTTTAAAACCCACAGATCTTTCGATAGAGTGGCATTTAGAATTGCCTGCTTTAGGATGTCCAGTTAATATTAAGATTTCTGTGGAATGAATTCTAAAAATGAACATTAATTTGTTTCAATTAATTTAGCAAATATTTGCCAAATACTGTGAGCAAAGACACTGTGCTTGTTAATAAGTACTGGGCAGTAGTTTCTGATTTTCTGATGGTGGAGACAACAAATTTCTACCGTTGTGGTGAGTGTTGTCGGATACTAGATGGAGAGGGGCGTGGTTTAGGGCAGTTGGGGAAGACCTTCCTGAGTGGATGACACCTCAAGGGTGAGAGGGAGCCAAGTAGGTGAGGGTAGAAAGAAGTGATTGCAGAGTTCTTGAGGTGGGGAGGACGCCTGGCCAAAGGGAAGTGCCCAGGGAGCAGAGTGGTAGACGTGCATGTTGGAGGGAAGATGTCCTCGGTTACCAGTTTGCCCAGAACAGGTTTCAGTGTGCGCTTGGCGAGCCGTGGTTCTGTCTGGTCAGTGCCTTTGACTTTCAGAAGTGCCCTGGTGTGGACAGTGCAGATTGTGGTTACCACACCATGGAAGAGAGTTTGGATTTTTCCTTGGTGCAGCGGGAAGCCATTGAAAGAGTTTAAGCAGGAAGTGACAAGATGTGAATTTTAAGATTGTTCAGATTGCTGAATGAAGAATGGATTGTTGGGGGAAAAAATAGAGGCAAAGATCATTTAAAGGAGGCACTTTTTTTTTAAGTTTTTTTTTTTTTTTAGCATTTATTCATATTTGAAAGGCAGAGAGAGAGTGCGAATGGGGGAGGGGCAGAGAGAGGGAGACACAGAATCTGAAGCAGGCTCCAGGCTCTGAGCTGTCAGCACAGAGCCCGATGCGGGGCTCGAACTCACGGACTGCGAGATCATGACCTGAGCCGAAGTCAGCTGCTTCACCGACTGAGCCACCCAGGCGCCGCTAAAGGAGGGATTTAATGAAAGATGATGTGCCTTGGTTAAGGGTGGAGTGAGGAGGTGGGAAGAGAGGGGTAGATTTCAATCTGCTCTGGAGGTGGAACCAGCCAGAGTGCTGGTGCTGGTGCTGGTGGTCTGGGCGAAGGGGCAAGGGAGAGAGTTAGGCTGCCTCCCGAGTGTTTGCTTTGTAGACTTCAGGGTGGTGATATGGGCCACTGGGATGTGGCCGCATGGGTGGGGCAGGTTTGCTGGCTGTCCAGCGGGGATCAGGAGCTCTGCTTGGAACATCTGAGGTTCCGAATGGCCGTAAGACGAGCGAGTGCTGGCTCATCAGTGTGTTCTCCAGGAGTCCAGTCTGGAAGTCAGAGATAGATGCTGTCGCCCGTGCACGGGATTGGCGATGGGAGCAGGAGTGCCAGCCATCAGCGGTCTGAAAGAGGCATGCACAGGGGCAGCTCTTCAGTAAGCAGGGTGGGTGGGTAACTGCTCTGAGAGAGTGTGTTGAAGGGTCTCTTTGACTGAAGGACCGCAGGTACTAGGTGGTGAACCTGTGAGGTAGAGCTGATTGGGGTGAGTTGGAACATGGGAGGTGAGGAAGGAGACGGCAGCCATGGAGGTGGGGTGGCAAGAAGCTTTGCCATGGAGGGGCAGCGGGAGGGCTTAGGCGTGCTGGAAGGTCAGGTGGGCCCAGTGGAGAGTTGTATTTTTAAATAGGGAGACTCTAAGCTTCTGTTTATTTGGGTGCATGCGAATCCCCCAGGGTCGTGGTCGGTGCAGACCCTGACCCAGGCGGTGGGTGCGGCGGAGGCGGGGCTCTGCCAGGCCCCCCGCCAGGCTCCTCAACGCCTCCCTTGCTGCCATCCCTGGACCGTGTGCTGAGAAGCCACAGTGGTGGAGGACATTGGTACAAGGGAGAGAGGCGGTCACAGAAGGCTGACACCCTGGGAGCTGGGGGTTCTCCTCCATCGGTACTGCCTCAGGCCCGTCTCCTCATCTGTGCCGGCCGTTTGGTTGGCCTTTCACTTCAGTTGCTCTCACGGCTTTAAAATTTGTCCTAATCAGTATGCTACTCTGTCCAGTTGAGCAAGTTAGCTGTGACCCAGGACATGTGATCGACCGGTTTTCAGCAACTCTTGTGAGGTTAAACAGCAGTTTGACTTAGTATAAAATTTAATTTGTTTGCTAACCGAGCAATGGGTTGAACCAGTTACCTTTTAGCAAACAACACTTTAGTGTCATTTCAGCAGTTCTCCTGTGCGGGAGTCTGCATAAAATGCCTGCCAAGCTCAGAGTTTGAAGGTTTGGAAGAGACAGAGTGACATCAAGAAAGATGGTTTTGAGGGGTGCGTGGGTGGTTCAGTCAGTTGAGCGTCTGGCTCTTGATTTTGGCTCAGGTCATGATCTCACAGTTTGTGGGTTCAAGCCCTGTGTCAGGCTTCGCGATGACAGTGCAGAGCCTGCTTGGGATTCTCGCTCCCTCTATCTGCCCTTCCCTCCCTCCCTCCCTCCCTTCCTGTCTCTCTCTCTCTCTCTCAAAATAAATAAATACAATTTTTTAATGTGAAAAAAAAAAAAAAAAGAAAGATGGCTTTGAGGGGCGCCTGGCTGGGTCAGCCGGTGGTGCATGCTACTGTTGGTCTTGGGGTCAGTAGTTTGAGCCCCACGTTGGGCGTGGAGCCTACCTTAGAAAGAAAAGAAGAAGATGGCTTTGATTGGGAGGGAGTGGGATTGGATTTCAAACAAAACAAAAGATTTTTAAATCTAAGACTCCCAGCAAAGCAGCATGACAAGTGGGTGCGGGTTAACTTAGATACTCCCTGATGAACTGAAGTAGCTCTGAGGCTTTATACGTAGTGACCTGTTACAAAATCGGGGACATTCTTGGGGGAGAAAGTTTTGAGGGTAATTGGGTCATCTGGAAGAAGAGGCAGAAAGGAGGAACCAGCTACATGATGAATAACTGTGATTAGACAAACAGGTTCCTCTCACTGCCACCCCCTCGTCTTTCCGGCTCATTAGTCCTGTGAGTGAGACGGCCGAGATTCACCAGGGGAGGAAGCGGGGACAATAAGAAAGTTCCAGCTCCATGCACCTGTGCTGCTGCTCCTGCCCCTTCCTTTGACCTTATCCTACTTTAGAGATCCCTGGGAGGATCAAGATGCCTGTGGGGCCCCGGCCACAACTCATGCCTGTAATAAACTGTGTGGTTGCTTTATAGTGAAGTTCTGTTTTTAGTGCTATTACAAAACTCAGTAACTTGAGTCCTGAGTATCAAATAATGAATAGAAAAGACAAAGCAGTGAAGGTTCATGACAAGGGCCATGAGTCCTTATAAGATGCTTTTTTGCAAATAACTTTTTTATAGAAACTAACTTTAAAGATAATTTTTTGAGTTCTTAGGCACGTAGACCAATGCCATTTTCTTTTTTTTTTATGGCTATTAGGTCTGAACCTTTTCTTTTTATAAAGAGAAAAGTGTGTTTAAGTCAGTTGTAAGACTATATGAAGAGCACTTAAGCAGCATTATTGAAGACAAGAGAGGACTTGAACGGGTGTGAGTGCAGAACTTGAATGCGGGTTACCTGTGTACACATGCTGACGTATTTTAAAGATGTCGCTTATTTCGGGGGGGGATGGATATTTGAGAGGAGCCTGTTCTATGAAGATGAGGGGGGAAAGTGTTCTATTTGATACAGATTTTAAAAGTATTATAAAGCATAGGTAGATGGAACAGAGTAGGCTAGATGACAACCTGTCGCCTTATGGGAATTTACTTCACGATTAGTGTGGCGTCTTAAATGAGTTGGGAATGGATGGATTTTAATGTGAAAGATGTTGGATCAAGGGGCAGTCTGCTGGGAAAAATAAAGTTGAAAACTCCACACTCCACAGCACATACAGGTTCCGGGTGGATTAAAGGATTAAATGTAAAATTAAAAACATGAAAGTACTAGAAAAATATTGGGGGATATATTTTATAACCTTAGAGGTGGGGTGTGTGAGGAAAGGATTTCTTCACCTGACACTAAGGCTACAAGCCATGAAAAGATTATCTGCTGAAGTACTCAGAACCTGTCTATATCAAAAGACACCCGATGGACGACCTTTGAACTGAGGCTCCAAAGCACACAAATTGGAGAAAATATTAGAAATGTATATGATAAAGGGTTGATATCCTTAGTATAAAAGAGAAAATTTCAAAATAAATTATTCTGGCAATTTCATTTTTAGGAATTTATCCAAAGGAGAAAATAACAGAATACTTATTACAACGTTAGTTATAAAAACAGTATTAAAAACAGTCTCTGTTAGAAACCATCACCTTGAATTTTGGAGGTAAAAGAAAACATTTGTCAATGGTGACTAGAATATAAACTCAGTGAGGGCAGAGAGCTCCATGACATGTGCTCTGACACGGTAGTATGTCTCTGAATATTTGGGGAATAAATAAATGGTTGAATCTCCCTGCCTATCACTAGGGATTGGTTACGTTGAGGGACACTCACAGAATACTGTGCATCTGTTTAAAAAACATGTAAGGTGGCCCTTTTTTGTCACGAGGAGATGACCACAATGCAGTAAATTGGGAGGAGGGGAGAAGGATTATGTATAGTGTCATTTGACTCATTTGTGAGAAATTATGCACCTGCGTATCGAGGTCTAGAAGAAACACATGCCCCTTTTCACCCCTGTGGGTTGATGGGGGCAAGGGACACGTTATAGTAAGGGACTGTTTTTTCAGTATTTTTTGTGGAAAATTTACCAACATCATGATAATTAAGGAAAAGAAATTTTCATTTTGGAGGAAATGTAACAAAATATAATGACTTAACGTTTGAACGTATTAGAAGCTTCTCAAAGGTAGCATAACTGAAGTAAGCGTATTACAGAAATCTCAGTAGTTTGAGTTTTTTTTATTGAAGTGTAATTGACTAAGTTCACCTTTGAGGTAGATGATTTTTACTGGTGCTGTAGTCTGCTCCTTCATAGCATCTTATGTTCCTGGTTTGCTGTTTTTTCCTGCATCTTTTCATTTTTTGTAAAAGATTTAATGCCATGGGTATTGTTATAATTGACATAGAACAACTGCAGTCTAAGTGTTTTTTATTAAGAATTTATGTTTTTAATTAAAATGTTTATTTTATTAGAGAGAGAGAGAGAGAGAGAGAGAGCATAAACGGAGAGGGGGAGAGAGAGAGAGAAAAGAAAGAGAATCCCAGGCAGCTCCTGGCTGTCAGTGCAGAGCCTGACACGGGGCTTGATTCTGTGAACTACAAGATCATGGCCTGAGACTAAATTCAGAGGCAGATGTTTAACTGACTGAGCCACCCAGGTGCCCCTTTTAAGACTTTATTTATTTTTTATTATTTTTTAAAAATTTTTAATGTTTCTTTATTTTAGAGACAGAGACAGCACAAGTGGGGGAGGAGCAGAGCGAGCTGGAGACAGAATCTGAAGCAGGCTGCAGGCTCTGAACTGTCAGCACAGAGCTTGTCGTGGGGCTCGAACCCACAAAGCAGGAGATCATGACCTGAGCTGAAGTCGGACCCTCAACCAACTGAGCCACCCAGGCGCCCCTAAGATTTTATTTTTAAGTAATCTCTACACCCAGCGTGGGGCTTGAATTTACAACCCCGGGATCGAGCGTCGCATGTTCTACCAGTGGAGCCAGTCAGGCGCATCTGGTGGTTTTCAATAACAGTACTTTATTTTTTAAAAATACTTATTTAGGGGCGCCTGGGTGGCGCAGTCGGTTAAGCGGCCGACTTCAGCTCAGGTCACGATCTTGCGGTCCGTGAGTTCGAGCCCCGCGTCAGGCTCTGGGCTGATGGCTCAGAGCCTGGAGCCTGTTTCCGATTCTGTGTCTCCCTCTCTCTCTGCCCCTCCCCCCTTCATGCTCTGTCTCTCTCTGTCTCAAAAATAAACATTAAAAAAAAAAATTTAAAAAAAATAAAAAAAATAAAAAATAAATAAAAAATAAAAATACTTATTTATTTATTATTTATTTTGAGAGGGAGAGAGGGAGGGAGGGAGGGAGGGAGAGCACATGTGCAGTGGGGGAAGGGCAGAGAGAGAGAGAGGGAGAGAGAGAATCTCAGGCAGGCTCTCTGCTGTCAGCACAGAACCCATCGTGGGGCTCAGTCTCATGAACCATGAGACCTTAACGTGAGCCAAAATCCAGAGTCGGAAGCCCAGTCAACTGAGCCACCCAGATGCCCCTAGTAACAGTACGTTAAAGTGATGTCAGACAGTAACGCTGCAGTCAGTTTGTCTAAGGCAGTGAGGCAAAACCAAAGACCTGGTGGGATTTACTGAGTGAAGCTCGTTGTAGCTAATGTGGACTTCAGGTCCTGGGAAAGAGTGGAGGCGTCCACACCATTCAGTGGATACCAAGATGTGGAGGGCAAGATACTGGTAGATGTTCAGCTACACTCATAACCTCTTGGTTAACATAGAAATTGTAAGGGATAGAATTCTACTTCAAGTGTAAATTTGTGCGTGGGGGGGATCTTCTGTCGAATGGATTTTCAGAATTGACTGTCAAGATTATGTAGTTGATTTGAAGAAGCAGAGTTCATTTCTTGGAGCGCAGGAGTGTTCGGGGTATCTGACGTGTGAGTGCGCTCTCCCGGACAGCAGAAGCCGCTGCTTGGAACAGAGTTGGTAGGTGAGAAAAGACAACTCTCAGTGAAATTAGGAGGTCAGCTTTTGGTTCTAAGACAGTGGAGATTGACAGCATGTAGCTACTGTGGCCTGTATTTCAGGATGGTAACTGTAGCCATGTGCCCAGCACTGTACTCTAAGCCAGAGGTTGGCACAGCTACATCTGCTGTCTCTGTGTGGCCCAGGAGCTAAGAACGAGCTAAGAATGTGTTTTACATTTTTAAATGGTTAAGCCAATTGGAAGGAGCGTACTTTGTGACATGGGAAAGTTAAGGGAAATTCGAGTTTGTACCCATAGGGAGTTGTATCAGAGCACAGCCTCAGTCCTCATGCATGTCTGTGGCTGCTTTTGTGACAGCAGAAGCAACAGCAGAACCGAGTCTGTGCTTACAAAGCCCCGGACATTGGCTGCCTGGTCTCCACGGGAAAAATTGCCACCCCTGCTCTGAGCTCTTGACCAGCAGAGCATCTTTTGACCTCTTACCAGCAGAGAGTCAGCAGGTCTGAGGGTGAAGCAGTTGACCTGAGGTCACAGGGCTGGGACCCAAACTCACCCTCTGATCCCAGACTCTTTGTGCAACTGACCTTCAGCACGGCCTCTGCAGAAACACTGCTGAACATGGTTCCCCAGGAATACGGGTTGTTTTCCTTAACAGTGTTCCTGTTGTCAGTCATGTGCTGGCGTGCACTAAGCTGACAGAGTATTCCGCAAACAAGATACATAGAGATAGGTTTTCTAAATTCTTCCAGTTTAAATTCCCTCTGGAGTCTTACTGTGATGTTTGAAATTCGGGTGTCTATGTACTGGAAGTACCTTCTTGGAAGGAGAATTTCTCTGGGATGGATACTTGTACCGAGGAGGGTCTAAAGATGAAAATCTCTGAGGATAAGGTGTAAATTCTTTGGGTTTATTTTTTTTAATTCTCTTGTAGTTCTCAGGACACCTGGGACATACTGGGACTTAAATCAGTGTGGGCTTAGCCACGAGAAAGGCATTTCTATCTCTGAGGAGGCATTTCTATCAAGATGGTTGTTACGTGTACAACTGTGTGTAGTGTCAGCTTCAGGTGGCCAGCGCCCCCGCCCGTCTCCTTTCCAGGGCAGCAGCCACTGGGGCGGCGGCGCCTGTCTGAATTGTCCAGTGTGCTTTCACTGGGGGGTGACCTTGAATATCGCCTATGTCAGTCATAAGTTCTTGCACGGTTTACGTGGTTGGGCATTTGTCACCTAGTCTCTTTGTCCTGCGCGGCCCTCATCGCTGCCTCTAAGCTCGCACTGCTCTGGAGCCTGCCCACCAGGAGCTGCTCTCATGGAACTGCTTTGATGGCTTGGAAAACCTACAGGCCATTCATGGACTCTGTTGACAGGCAGTGGGGAGGAACAGTGACTGAATTCTCAGAGGGACGTTTGCGGTTGTTACGGTGTGGGCTGTACTACTGGTATCTCCTAGGTAGAGGCTGGGGTGCTGCCCGGCACCCCGCGGTGCACAGGGCTGCCTGGTGTCAGCGCCCCTGATCTCTGGCCTAGCACCACACCCTTGGAAGGTGGAGGGCTGTGGGCTGTGTAGGGTCCCCTTTTAGGTTGTGGTGGCAGTTTGTGTGGCCTTGGCCCGCTGCGATTCGAACTCAGCTGCCTTCCCTCCCCATGGTGTTTCCGAATGTCCCCAAGGGGTGATTCCCTGCTTCCGAATGTCCCCAAGGGGTGATTCCCTGCACTCCACTGAGCTCTCGTTCGTTTCTTTATCTTCCTGCGGGGCTCATTAGTTCTACTTCCATAAAAATGAACTACTTTATACCACTGGGTAGTAAACTTAGGAAGCGGGGAGCACAGCCCCCACACTGTGAAGAGGAGTTAATGGGCAGGCCACACCCCAGTTAGATGCTTGTCAGTCTCCTGATTGCCCGGTCTGCCAAACCTTGGAGGCTCAGAGCATTCCACTCTTAGCCAAAGAGCCAGCCCCTCTGGCTGAGATCCTCCTTCCTGCCAGACCTGGGAGAGGTGAGGGTGTCCCCAGTGGTCACTGATGGCAGACTGGGCCACAGGGAATGTGCTCCTTGTGTCCCGTTTCACCCTACACGTGGTTGCCAGGGTGTTGTCCTGATGGGCACGTGCCACTTTTATGCTCACACAAATGTGAATTTAAGTAGAAGGCAGGACGCGTGGGGGGCCCAGTCGATCAAGTGTCTGACTCTTGATTTTGGCTCAGGTCATGACCTCTTGGTTTGTGAGATTGAGCCCTGCGTTGGTCTCTGCAGTGACAGCCAGGAACCTGCTTGGGATTCTCTCTCTCCCTCTCTGCCCCTCCCTTGCTTGCTCCCGTGCGCACTTGCTTATTTTCTCTCTCTCTCTCTCTCTCTCAAATAAACTTTAAAAAAGAGAAAGAAGTAGAATGTAAAATTCACATCAGTTTCTCACATCTGTTTCCCGCTTTACCACTAAATACATCAGTGTGTATTTTTGAGAACACAGACGTGTTTTTATAAAACCACGGTTCACTCATCAAAATTTGTAAATTCAACACTGATACCAAGTTGTTTCCTGTTTCCTGTTTCGTTAATTGTCCCCGTAATGTCTTCTACAGCTGTTCTCCCTGGTGTCCGGGGTCCAGTCAGTCCAGAACACGTGTTGTGTTTGGAGGTCATCTGCATTCTTTGAGAATCTGTAACAACCTTTCCCTCTTTGTCTTTCTTGCCCTTGACATTTCCAAGAGAACAGGCCAGTAATGATCCTCACTTTGGGTCTGTCTGGGCTTGCTAATGGTTAGATTCAGGTTTTGCATTTTGGGCAGAATACCACGGGAGGGTTGTGTCCTGGGCCTTCTCTGGTGAGCGTTTCTGGCGCTCTGCACTGCTTTGAGGGTCCTGTCTGAACCCCGTCAAGGCTTGGGCTGTGTCTGCTGTGTCCCTCTGCACCAGCTCTCAGTTTCACTTGCCCTGCGCATGCCAGGCCCACTGGGAAGCTGGCTTCGGCTCTGCTGTGGCTGCCCCTGCCCTTCTCTTTCTCTCTCTGTGCCCCAGGGATCCAAGGTCTCTGAGATGCACCCATCCTCAAGGCTGCATTTCAGAACTTGCTTTCTGTGGGAACAAGTCTTTTAATAAGCAGTTACTAAGTTCATCTTGGGTTTTGTTCAGAGAACACAACGATGAGGAAATCAGTTCCTACCCTTAATGAATTTATAGCTTATTGTCTGATTTTATGGCTCACACCTGAGGTGGGGGCAGAGAGTAGGCGAGGCTCTCTGGGTGGAGTGGGGCCAAGTGTGGTGGTGTAGGTTGGTGAGGTGCCATCCTACTCCCTCTCTATCCCCCAAGGCCCCGCTCTGAACCTTAATGTAAAGATTCCCAAATTCGTGGCATGTGTAGTGCTTCTAGGATTTTCACAGTGCCCCTACGCCAAGATAAATACCTAAAGTTACCTTCGTTGAGTCATTAGAGCCAAAGAACTTAAACATTTATGTCCCAGGAACTTACCAGTAGTCTTTTTATTTTTTAAGTTTATTTTTATTTATTTTGATAGGGATCTAGAGAGCAAGTGCGGGAGGGGCAGAGAGAGAGGGAGACAGAGAATCCCAAGCAGGCTCCATGCCGTCAGTGCAGAGCCTGATGTGGGGCTCGAACTCACGAACTGTGAGATCATGACCTAAGCCAAAATCAGATGCTTAACTGACTGAGCCACACAGGCACCCTCTTAGGAGTCTTTTTAAAAAGGAGTATCAGTACATTAAAAAAGTATATACTTTATTGTTAAGTAAACCACTGTTGTTAACTAATGGGCTATGTAGCTTCTCAGACTTCAGTATGAGACTGGATACCACCACCTTCATTTCCTGTTCCATGTTGATTTTCTTGTAGTGCTTCCTTTATTATCAAAGCAACCGCTGAAAACCTCGCTTTGCAAGGATGTGACGTCATCACAAAGGATGTAGTGCCATCTGCTGGTGGAACTGTGACCTAGCCACTCGCGCTAACTGCTCCCTTGGTGTCTGTCCGCTGTCAGGTTTCCCTGTGTGTGTCTCCACTTTAAAATATCTCGTGGTGTTCTGTGAGTTTGCTGCAGCGTCCCGGGCATCTCACTGTGCATGTTGGGAGCTGGGGTTTCAATGGCTCGTGGGTCCGCCTGAACCAGTCACTGCAGCCCGGTGGGCAGTGTGTTCCTAGGAGAAGGGCTTCCCCACCGGAAGTGCCTGGGTGAGGGCGGAAGGAGGAGTTCTTCCCTCACCCGGAGTCAAAGGTAAGCCCTCTTGGTGATGTCACCAGAGGAGAAGTTGGAGGACACACAGAGGCAACCCACAGATGTCGACTGAAGAGGCCTCACCAGCATTCATAATGTGGCTTCTAGACAAAAATGGCATTTATCTTCTAAGAAACTCTACTTAAAAATGGACTTTGGGAGGTAGCAGCTCTTCTTGACACTTGGGATAGATGAACTAAAGATGTGTGTTGTGTCAAAAGAGCCAGTGGCCCCAGTGCTTAGATGCTCTCTTAGCTTTGACACCATAAGCGGATAAGACTGTGGGGATATTCCCGAATGCTTTTAAAGAAGACAGAGATTAAAGAGATTTTGTAGTTGTCTGTTTTATTTTTTAGGGCTGCATGTATCTGTTGACCATAAGTTTTGGGGAACTACATTATTGTGTGTTTGGATTCGTGTATGATGCTTTATGACTCATCCTTTGGAGCTGACTAAAAAATGGTGACAGGGTAAAGGAATAAACGCTTACATAACTTACAGGGGGATGTTTGTTACTATATCGAAGACACCGGTCATTGTGTCACAGCCATAGTGCCTGTGGCAGGGGCTGCCATCCTCTCCTGTGCTGCAGCTGGCTGGCCACCTGGTCTGAGGACAGTCAACCACTGAGCTGGTGCAGAGGAATTTTTCTGGAAACAGACATGGCTGACATTGGGTGCTGGTTAGGATGTGGGATTCTAGGTGGTTTTGGACTGCGTACAAGATGACAGTGGATGGTCGGGAGAGAGGGTGGTAGAAGGATAGAGAAAGCGCACCCAGAGAAGCAGAAAGGTCATCAGGAGCCAGCCCAGACTGGGTTCTGGTTCCTGTTTCTTCCTTGTTTTTATGTCTCCTGGAGCCCACTGTTCTCCCTGTCCCTGGGAACTGTCAGATCCCTCTCCACTTCCCAGTAAGGCTTTTTTTTCCTTTTCTTTCTTTCTTTCTTTCTTTCTTTCTTTCTTTCTTTCTTTCTTTCTTTCTTTCTTTCTTTCTTTCTCTTTCTTTCTTTCTTTCTTTCTTTCTTTCTTTCTTTCTTTCTTTCTTTCTTTCTTTTTGGCAAACAGAAGAGCCTTGACTAGATCAGTCAAACTTTTGGGGGCAGGGCAGGGTAGTTAGGAGGAATCAGGAGTCATTGTAATTTTTCACTTGTAGAGTTAACCACTTCCTAAAAGATGTAGTTGTTAATAACAACTTTCTTTTTTTTCCTGTGAGGTTTTTATTTGCAAACAGGACAGATAATCAGATGATGAATTTATCCCGTGAAAGTATATGACATAGTTAAATCAGAATATGCTGTCCATGTAACTTTTCTTGGATGACTTCTCTATGCCATTGTTTCCTGGGACACTTCTCTCAGAAGGCTCGATGGTACACGAGCCTCTTATGCTTTCTGAATTAACGCTATTTGTCGCTTTAAAAGAAAAATGACTGGTTGTTAGAATTTATATTTGTGATCGTCCCAATGCGTCATCAGATTGTTAATTACTATATTAGGTAGGATTGGGAGGAGGAAAAATCATTCGTTGAATAAAAGAATGAACTGATATTAGATGTTGGGGAGGCAGCTTTGTACCAGACCTGGGCGCACAGAACCGCAGGAAGAATGAGCCGGTGTGGTCGCGGTCCTGAGCTCCGTACATCCAGGTGCTGTCCTCTTGTCTCCACCAGCTCAAGAGTCACTTGACTCACCTCACATTATCCAGCTCTGTGGAAGGACCCCCACCCCCCTGCCCCCCAGCCAGCACGCAAACTGCAGGTGACCTTCCAGGGCTTCCCTCACTGCATAGCTTGTGGTGACTCTCCTTTTCCTTCTCCGGGGTCTTGTTGGTCTCCTTGGCTTTTTAAACGTTCCTGAGTAATGAATAACTTGGATGGAATTTGGCTTTCTGACATTCAGTAAGCTTCTTGGGAATTCCTAATGACTAAGGATTCTTTGATCAGGGAATTTTATCTTACTTGAGTATTTGCTTTTTTACTGTGTTCCCCCACCTTCCCCCTTTTTTATGACCAACCTTTTTTGTAACAACAAGGTTTCTTTTAAGAGAGGGATAGCCGTTGCACTAAACAGGGAGGGACAAAAAATTGATTTGTCAGCTTCCTGTCACCTCCAGAGATAAGTGGCAGGGTTTCTCGTGTCTACGGGGGTAGGAGGCTTAAGTAGCAGGAAGAAGTCAGTGTTCCAGGGACTTTGCACCTGCTCATCCCTCTCCTCAGGACTCCGCTCAGACACCTCCATGCCTTCTCTAGCCGCCTTCATAGAGGATCCCCGCACCCCTCCTCCCCTCCCCACCTCCCGCAGTTTTGTTTTTCCTTCATACTGGACAGTGCCTGACGTGTCAAAACTACATACTTGGGTTATTTACTTCTGCCTTCCTCAGCTAGAAACTAAGCTCCCCGGCGGCAAGAACCGTGTCTTGTTTCCTGAGGGACACCCCTGCTTCAGTGCCTGGCACGGGATAGAGTTTTGGTGAATCTTTGTTGAGTGAAGCGAATGAACGTGTGAGCCGGGCTCACAAATATGCACCCGGATATCAAGGCCATTTTATTGTTAAATCTTTTGTCAACGATTTAAAACTTTCATCCACTTTCAGGGTTGTTGGGTAGTATGGCCGCACATGCCCTCAAACTGGAAGTAAATATTCCTGTTTACCTCCTTGGCCTAAACTGGTGCCAGGCACAAGGATGGGCTCACTAAGTGCTTTTCTGACAGTGACCGTGTAGTAAACACAGTTGTCCCGAAGCTTTACTGGAAAGAGCGCTGCATAATTCTAAGCAGTCTGAAGGTACAGAGTTTCTGTCCTTTCCAGCTCCCACTGTAAGTCACACATGAGTAGGAAGAGGAGTTACAGAAACTTCCAGTGCAGAGTGCTTTCCGTGTTTTGCAGTTATTAGAGGAAACTTGATACTCATGTCTTCAGCTCATACTTGTTGGAAGGACATCCTCTTTCTTGACTGTGGGGGATATTTTGCTTTTTAAAATTGTCTCTATTCTTCCAGGCAAAAATGCATTCATGTTTCTCGGATTTATGTTTAAGAGAAATTCTGTGGAAGTGGTCTAGATCTTGGTCCACACGTGGCAGAGAGCAGCAGACTCTCCTGGCATGTTTGTGTACGTGTATCTGGCCCTCCTCAGACTTCGTGATCGGAGCCCTAGGGGAGGGCACCTGGGACACGGTGGGTGAGGTGGAGAGCTTTAAATCAGGCTGGGCTAAAAAATTTGATTTTCTTCCGTAGGAGGAGTGTTTGAAGAGTTGAGCGGAGGAGTCAGATGTCAGAGCTGTCCTTCAGAAAGATAAATGAGGCAGTGATGTGTAGGGCGGCTTGAAGAGGGAAGGAGACAGCTGGGGGAGCGAGTCTGTAGCAGGCTAGGCAGGGCTGGAGGCCAGGGGCCTCGGGGCTGGAGTGCAGAGCGGGGAGGGGACGGGTAGAATTGAGTGGCAGCCCGGTGGGAAGGGTGTTTTGAGAGTGTGCTTTGAGGAGAGTGGTGAGCCCAGCGTCAGTTGGTTGGGAGAGGTCAGGCCTGTAAAGAGCAGGACCTTGAGCCCTCAGAACACTGCAGTGTTTGGGGTTGTAAGAACTGCGTGCAGTGAGGGGAAAGAGAAGAAAGCATGGTGTCCCTTAGACCAGTTGGAGGGTGGAGCTCGAGGAGGAGGAGGAGTGATGAGCAGCCTGTGTTGCTAATATAGGTCAGGTGGGGAGGAGGGCTGGGTTCTGTTGCCGTGGTCCAGGGGGGAGACCGGTGGAGGGTATGTCATCAGAGGCAAAGCATTCCATCTTGGAAAGGAATTTGGGAGTCCTCTTCCAGAGGCCATTTTGAAGCCATAAAACCAGGAGTTCGTGTACTTACTTGCAAGCACCTGGGGAATGGGTGCTTGGTGCTGGCACAGGTGCAGGGTACAGACTGAGACAAACAGCTGACGCTCTAGATTAACGAAACACAAGAAGAATTAATTATAAGGACTGGCATGTAGAGGAGCCTGAGAAGGGATGGGAACAGGGGCAGCGGTGAGCGTGCTCCTCCCGTGGGTCTCTCGCTCTCTCGGCTGCTCAGAAAGCTATGTCCCAGTTGTGAAGGGTAGCCAGCCACAGCTTTCAAGTTCATGTCCCACTGCCAGTCGCGGAGAGCCTGCCCCACTGACAGTCTCAGTTTACACATTATTGGGGGATCGAGTTTTGAGCTGAGTACCTTTTCCTGATCTGGTCAGTGATGATTGGGGTCAGTGGTGGGGAGACAGGCTTGTGTAGTGTGAACCCGGTGCCAGGAAACAGTGGATCATCCCAAGACGGGTTGGGAGGAGGATCCATGGGGGTAGCTCCTGGAAAAGGTGGTTTATAAGCTGAACAAACCGCCTCCCCCCCACCATCCAAAATGGCAGGCGAGGCAAGGCACAGGCCCAGCTCCTAGTCTAGTAGGATAGAGAAATAGAAACGGAGCAGGAGAACGCGAGGGAGATCGGTTAGCTGGGGAGAGAGCGGCAGTCAGGAAGTTTTAATGAAATGTGTCTTTAAGCTCTGATTTTAAGGTTAAGTGGTATTTCCTGGCAGAAGGAGAGAGAGGACAAAGAAAATTCAGAGCTGAGGGGAAAAGTCTCAACAAAGGGACAAGCCTTAATTTTTGTATCGGTTTTCTTTCTCTTAAAAAAATTTACATAGACTCCTTGTCTTAAAATGAGTAAATATAGCATCAGTGGAATCCCCTGGGCTCGTCCGGTTGCTGAGTATAATACTAACTGTTCGTACAACTTTGAGCTAGTTACTGACCTTTCTTTGCTGTGGATATCTTTTTTGTAATTTTACAGAATTAAAATTACAAGGAGTGATGATAGTTGATATGTCATTGGGTTACAGAGGGGTTCATCTGGTGATACACAGAGTACTTACTTAGCACCATAACACCTGTCATACAAGTACAAGAACATACAATTTTAAGGTTGAGTAAAAATTTAAGCTTTATCTTTTTTCCAGCTATACTCTTATGTATTTAAAAAAAAATTTTTTTTAACTTTTATTTTTGAGAGGGAGAGAGACAGAGTGTGAGCAGGGGAGGGGCAGAGAGAGAGGGAGACACAGAATCCAAAGCAGGCTCCAGACTCTGAGCTGTCAGCACAGAGCCCGACGCGGGGCTCGAACTCATAAACTGTGAGATCATGACCTGAGCCAAAGTGGGATGCTTAACTGACTGAGCCAGCCAGGTGCCACTCCAGTTATACTTTTAAAATCTTGTTTCGCAGCTTAGAATATATCTGTTTACGGGGCCTGGCAGAGGAAGAGGTGTGCCGTTCCTCTGTGCAGTCACTGTTTACTTCCGTTCTGTTGATCCATCTCTGGTACTCAGCAAAAAATCATGTAGTACACACAAGGTGGTCTGTTGTCGAGAGGTAGATCAGTGGAGCGGACTTGGAGGTGACCCAGATGTTGGGACTGTTGGATGGGCCTTCAGAATAATTGTGGTGGCAGTTGAATTACATTAGAAATCAGTAATAGAACCCCATCTGGAAAATCCTCAAATACCTGGAAATTAAGCAAGTCAAATATGACATCATAAGGGAAATTTGAAAATACTTGAATTTGAATGGAAGTGAAACAAACACATGGACATCTGTGGAGCACAGTGTGAGCAGTGCCACGGGAACCGTGAAGGAATGATGTGCTTGTTGTAGAAACAAAGTCTTCGCGGTCTGAGCTTTCTGCCTTCTGATGCCAGAAGGACACATTGAACACAAAGCAAGAAGGAAATAATGATGAGGGTAAGAGGAAAATCCATGAAAGTGAAAACAGGTACAACAGAGAAAATCACTGAGACTGAAAATTATTTTATTTTATTTTTTTAAGTAGGCTTCACGCCCAGCATGGAGCCCAGTGTTTGGCTTGAACTCAGGACCCTGAGATCAAGACCTGAGCTGAATCAGATGGTTCACCAACTGAGCCACCCTGGTGCCCTGAAAAATTGGTGTTTTGAAAAGATCAAATTGATAAACCTCTAGCCAGCCTGAGCAAAAGAACACTTAAACACTGTGAAAATGAAGAAAAATTAAATATAAAAAGTAAAAATGAAATATTAATTCATCTACTTTTCAAAGTGGCCTTAGAAACCAAAGAGCGTTGATGGTGTCAGGGAGTCATGAACATGTGCTGTGCCTAGTTCCCCGGCTGCTGAAGGAGCTCCTCTCACTGCATCAGTCAGGAAAGAGTCAAGAGAGTTAAGAAAACACAGTAATTTCCTCTGATTGATCTGTAGGTAACCTCATCTTTTGTTAGAGAATGTCAAGGGCATTTTAAAAGAAGACTTATATTTGCTTTTCATTGACCTTAGTATTCTCCTACCCCCTAACTTTTAGTTTTGAAGCTACAGGAAGTTGAAAAAATAGGTCAGTGAATATTCTGTACCTTTTACCAAGTAATCTGTAACTTTTGGGGGGGGTCCACATTTTCTGTCTCTTGGTGCTTTTTGGTGAATTGTTAGAATGTTGTAGATGTCATGATACTTGATTCCTTACAACTCCAGCCTGGTGTCTCAAGGACAAGGCCATTCTTTTGTGTTTCCACAATAGTATCAATTACATGCCAAGCTTTAACATGGATTCAGTGACACCTAATCCAGGACACATGTCAGTTTCTTCAGTGTTCACCCAGATGTCTTCATACCCTTCACATTCCGGATTTAATCAAATTCATGTGTTGCATGTTTGGTACTCGTGGCTCTACCTTGGCTCGCAGCATCTTGAGTGGTCTTCCCACTTTTTTTTTTTTTTTTTTGCTTGTTACAACATTGACATTTTTGAAGAGTTCAGGCCAATTTCTTGTAATGTCTCACATTCTGGATTTTAATAAATGTTTCCTCGTAATTGGATTCAGGCGTGTTTTTGGCAAAAGTTCTCTGTAGGTGACCAAGACTTCACATTTTATCATATCATAAGATACCTAATGTTAGTTTGTTCCATTCTTGGTAATACTAAGTATCATCCTTTGATTAAGGTGGTATCTATTAGATAATAACGTTTGGTTTTTAAAATTAGGAAATTATGAGTGATACTGTTAGACCTTGTGAATGTCTTCTAACAACACATTTTAGCGTCCATTGGTGATCTTTGCACGTGTTACTACTCTCAAGGCCCCAAAATAGTAGTTTTCTAGATCTGTCATTCCTTATACATCATTGCATTCCTTTGTAAAGAAGAGCTCTACCTTTCCTCTTGTTTATTTTTTGAGTATTTGTGTGTGTGTGTGTGTGTGTGTGTGTGTGTGCGCGTGCGCGCGTGCACGCATGCGCGTGTGTGCACACGCGCATGTGTGTGTGTGTTTTCAATGAGATATATTCCATTTTACTCTCAGATCTTCCTAAATTTGGCAAGGGGACTCTTTCACATTATCATTTCACCTTCTTGCTCAGAACATCTCTTTTTGTTTATTTATTTATTTTGAGAGAGAGAGAGAGAGAGAGAGAGAGAGGGAATGAATGGTGGGGGGTAGAGATAGAGGGAGAGAGAGAGGATTCCAAGCAGGCTCTGTCAGTGCAGAGCCTATGCGGGGACAAACCTGTGAACCGTGAGATCATGACCTGAGTCGAAATCAAGATTCGGACACTTAACTGATTGAGCCACCCAGGCACCCCCAGAACATCTTGTAGTAGAGAATTATTCAGAAGTGAGAAGTTTACTTTGTTTCTTACAAGGCTTCCCAGTCCCTCATGCAAACTCTTAAGACTGGATGTGTTCTGGAATCCCGCCTTTTTCAGGGTTTAGGAAGAAAAAGTGGTGTATATATCACGGATGCACACTACCTCCAGTAGGGCTTGTAATCAAACACCTTAAAGCCTGTGATAAAACATGACTGCCCACACTTAACAGGGTAAGGACTAATGTCCTTGGGTCTGCTCTGCTCTGGTCTGGGGATGTCAGGATTGCAGGTGACTGTACACCTGAATGTTCTTTCTGTCTTAGGGTTATGTTGATATAAAAGAAATCATTCCCAGGAGATGTACCTTTGCTCGATTTGAAATTTTAATGCAGCCAGTAAAGGAATCCTCTAGATATGTCTCAAGAAGATTCAGTTTTTAGCTTTTGAAAAATATGAAAAGAACAATACTCGTAAATACTAGTATTTGGTCCTTAAAACCTCGTGATGTATTAGAATATATATGTATAGGAGAGTTTATCGTTAAATATTAATATCAATATCAATGTCAAGGTAATATTAAAAAAAATTTTTTTTAACGTTTATTTATTTTTGAGACAGAGACAGAGCATGAACGGGGAGGGTCAGAGAGAGAGGGAGACACAGAATCTGAAACAGGCTCCAGGCTCTGAGCTGTCAGCACAGAGCCTGACGCGGGGCTCGAACTCATGGACTGCGAGATCGTGACCTGAGCCGAAGACGGACGCTTAACCGACTGAGCCACCCAGGCGCCCCATGGTAATATTTAATATTGCTAAGTTAATAACTCTGTAGAGTCAACCATAGGCTCAGCTGATTTTTTTCCAAGAGGCTTCAAAAGACACATAACCTTTGACATAATAATCCCATCTTTACAGGACACTTGGGTGGCTAAGTAGGTTAAGTGTCCGACTTTGGCTTAGGTCATGATCTCAGGGCCGGCGAGTTTGAGCCCCCTCGTCCGGCTCTGCTGACAGCTCAGAGCCTGGAACCTGCTTCAGATTCTTTGTCTCCCCCACTCTTGCATGTGATGTCTCTCTCCCTCTCTCTCCCCCCAAAATGAACATTACATTTTTTTTTAAATAATGATAATTCCATCTTTAGAAATCTGCTCTAGGATTTTAACCTTCTTCAACCAGGGAATCATAATGACCTTGGCTATTGGGTATTTCAGCTAAGTGAGCTATGATGCCCACAGTTGCTGAGAATGGCTGAGCTACCACCCCTCCCCTTTTTCTTCTGTCAAGTGGCCTTTTCCACAATGGCCCATGTCTTTCCCCCTGACCCCCAGAACAGGAGCTCTTTCCTCCCTGATCCTTGGAATCCTGTCCTGGCCATTCACCTGTGGTGCAGGGTGTCCTGTGTGTGCATTTCTAGGACTTTGTGTGGATCACACAGGCCTGAGTGAAACTAGCCCTTAAGTTTACTTGTATTGGTAGAGCCCCCCCCCCCCGCCCCGTACATTATAGGCTAATGTCCCCTGGCCTGGGAGACCCATGTGGGGGCAGCTAGGCTAAGCTGTTTTGATGGCTTGTGTTCTCAGCATCCAGCACACTGTCTTATATCCTAGGTATTAAAATGTATTTGTTGAGTGAACGGATAGATGTTTAGGAGATTTGACCCATAAATCACTTAAAGCCAAGGTACTCAGGTAGACTTCAAAGACTCGTGTTTGAGGTGTAGCCAGAGGCAGCCTGAGACAGTGCTGGAAAGGGCGTATAGTGTGCAGCAGTCTGGTCCTTTTGTGAGGGAATGGTCTGGAAGGTTTGCACCTGACTTGCACAGTAGACCTGTCCACAGGAGACAGAGGGTCGCACAGTAGGGATCCTGCCTTCTAGCAGAGCTGCCTCCACCAAGGGAAGGGGGTCTCAAAGCAGTGTTGTTGGGTGGGTAAGGAGTTGTTCATTTGAATTATTAAAAATGTTTGACGGGGCACCTGGGTGGCTCAGTCGGTTAAGCGTCCGACTCTTGATTTCGGCTCAGGTCACGATCTCACGGTTTGCGGGATGGAGCCTCGCATTGGGCTCTGCGCTGACAGCTCGGAGTCTGCTGGGGATTCTCTCTCTGCCCCTCCCCTGCTGGTGCTCTGTCTCAAAATAAGTAAATAAACTTTAAAAAGTTTGATTTGTTCATAAGATTGCTGAGACATTTGTATTTACTCTGTTAAATCTATCACTTGAATTTTACATATTTTAAATTTTGATTAGGATTGGCTTTATAAACTGTTAACCTTTTTCTTGAATTTTTGTCTATGTCTTCCATTATGGATTGCTTTCTAAAAAGATGTGAGAAAACTTCAGCCTGTCTTCATGCCACCCCTTAGTTCCACTTCATAGCAGCACCTCTCCCTCGTAGCCAGGCTTCGGTGTAACCCGGGAGGCCCTTCTCCGCCTGTCTGAGAACCATCGTTCTCAGGTCTGGGCAGGCACTGCCCCCCGCCCTGCTTGTGGGCCCTAGACACCTGCTGGCTGGAAGGGATCCAGTGTTACCAGCTCCTAGGAGTCTAAGGATGCGCATTGCCTCTCCGCTTACTTTTGCCTCCAGGAGGCAGAGTAGCATCGTGAGACTTCGGCTTTGGTGTCATTAAATCCCCAGTTTCCTGATTTTCTACAAGAGTGATGCTCCTGGCTTAGGATCACATGGCTGTGCTGCTGTCTGGAACAGTGGTCTTGTCTTCTGCGCCGAATAGTCAGTAAAAGAGCTCCACCTGGGTCTTATTTTTAGCCAGAAACAAATCCAGACAGCTGTACGTGTGAATCCAGGCTGAGGCGGTTTGATTCTGGTGTCCACACCCTTTCTCTCACCGTGACTGTGCCCATAGGAACTGCAGGCTAGGGAAATACTTATGGGGGCGTCGCTCCCCGTTTTCTTCTTCCAAAGAAAAGGAATAGGGAGTTTGCTTTCATGCCTTGAGCCATGGCAGTCTAGGTGTGTGAATCAGAGCAAACTGTGATACATTTTTCCATTTTAATTTTTTCCTACTTGTCTCTTGATGTGGAAAGTACCTCAAAGGATTTGTATTTGGAGACTGGGATTAATTGTGACAACCAGTCTGAAGGTGGAGCTCTCACCTGAGCCCATATTCTCCCCAGGGACACCTAGTGGCGTCCCGGGTTAGTTTTGGTTGTCACACTGGGGAAGGAGGTGCTGTTGAATATCCCACAGTGGGCAGTACGGCCCCCTCCCCTGAGAATGACCCAATCTAACCAGTCCTGCTGGAATTTGCCACTGCCTGCTTATAGACTCGGTAGTTCACTGACACGTTCACTGACACAGCGGGTGTGCCCTCCCGAGAGCTCCCCTCTTTGGGTTTGTGAAGGCCAGTTGGCCACCTGTTCACTGATTTTCTTCAGCTTCCTCTTCCACCTCCACACCTACTGGTTTGGTTGTTCTTTTAAGTACCTTTAATGGCACATTTCCTCCCCCCACCCCCACACACCCTCTTTTTTGAAATAAAATTTGTGATACGTTAAGGGAACCACTTTAACGTGAACGATTTAGTGGCATTTAGCACACTTCCTGTGTTGTGCAGCCATCACGTCTATCTAGTTCCAGAACATTTTCATCTTCCCAAAGGGAGCCCTGTATCTTTTGAGCAGTATTCATTCGCACATCCATGTGCACAGAGAGCGCCCCTCGCAACCACTGCATTCTGTCTCTGTGGGTCTGTCTCTTTCCTAGAAGCAGAATATTTTCTATTTCACGTAAATGGAACCATATACTTCGTGATCATTTGTGTGTGCTTTCTCCACACAGCATAATGCTTTCGGGGACCGTCCACACTGTAGCATGTGTCAGTGCTGCACTCTTCTTTGTGGCTGGAGAATATTCCATTGTTGGCTGTGCCACATTTTGTTTATCCACTTATTCGTTGACGGACATTTGGGCTGTTAGCACCTTTGACCGTTGTGAATAGCGCTGCAGTGAAGTGTGTGGACACGCGTTGAGTACCTGTTTTCGGTTGTTTGGGGCTACGTGCCTAGGAGCAGCCATGCTGCATCACATGGCGAACCTGTGTTTAACCTTTTGAGGAAACTCCGTACGGTTTTCTTTCCACGCTTAACTTTTATTGACCGGAAAGCTTGTGTGCTTCATTACAACTTGTGCAATGTAATTCCCAAATAAAAGTATTTTGTGAAGTAAGTGTTTTAGAATTCACAGTTCAACTGGGGGACATTTCATTTTGTTACTACCTCTCCTGACCTCCAGACTGGATGTGTGCCTGGGGGTTTGTAGCTGCACAAGGTAGTGAGTCCGTCAACAGGCAGGTAGGTGGTAATCTGCGAATCATCCAGAATTGGTCTTTTCACATAATTTGCAGAGATCACAAAAGCCTATTTAAATGTTTTCAAATTTAGTTTCTGAGAAAGAACAAGCAGAGATTTCAGAAGAAATCTAGAATTAAGTGTACTTCGGTTCTGGCTGCAGTACAGAAAGAGGAAGAGAGTCGGGGATTCTTCCAGATGCCAGAGCTGGGGCTCTGGATGGCCCTGCTGCCGCAGGAGTGGTGCGGAGCTGGCGGGTTGCACACACACCCCTGTGGACCAGTCACACTTGGAAGCAGCCATGCCTTCTTTGAGATGCAGATGAGGTCCTTTACATGTCAAATGGCCAAGTCTGGGTGACGGGACTTTAGAAGCTTCTTGAATTGCAGTGATTGTTTTTACCATAATGTAATTTTTCTAGTAACTGGATTCTAAGTAGGTCTTCGCTGTGTATTGTTCAGTTGGATTCAGAGTATTTTCCATGAGGCATTTCTAAGTTTTTTTTTTTTTTTTTTTTTTAAAGAAATTGAGAGACACCTGGGTGGCTCAGTTGGTTAAGCGGCTGACTTAGGCTCAGGTCATGATCTTGGGGTTCATGATGTCGAGCCGTGCGTTGGGCTCTGTGCTGACTGCTCAGAGCCTGGAGCCTGCTTCGGATTCTGTGTCTCCTTCTCTTTCTGCCCCTCCCCCACTCATGCTCTGTCTCTCTTTCTCAAAAATAAATAACATTAAAACATTTTTTTTTTTTAAAGATAATGAGATCGAGGGCACCTGGGTGGCTCCGTCAGTTGAGCGTCTGACTCTTGATTTTGGCTCAGGTCATATCTCAGGGTCTTGGGAATGAGCCCCTCACTGGGTTCCACGCTGAATGTGAAGCCTGCTTGGGATTCTCTCCTCCCTCCTTCTGCCCCTCTCCCCTGCTCCCACTTCCTCCCCTTCTCTCTCTCTCTCTCTCAAAAAAAGAAGAAAGAAAGAGAAAGAAATTGAGATCAGAGTTCTTTTGCACATTGAAAAGCCAAATACTAAATTAGTGTAAAGCACCAAGTGAAATGGTTTGGGGCAAGAAATGGTGATGGAGAAGGGATGGATTTATATGCTCCTTCAAATGTATGGAATGTTACTCCTCTCAACCTGAACGCAGTGCATATATAGCCTTTTCTTTGTCTGTTGCAGACAATTTTTCATGCATTGGAGACCAGACCAGAAGCACTTCTGAATTAAGGTAATGTTGAAGTAATTGGTCCTTGTCAGTTTTTAAAGCACAATGTTTAAATTTTTTCAGGGTTTCTTATTTTAATAATTTAATTTTTGTGTAGTTTTGCCCACCTCTTTTTAAGCCCATAGTTGGTTTTCAGAACAAATTGTTCCTGAGAAACATGTTTCTTTGAAAGGCTCCATCCAGTGTTCAGAAGGAAGAGTTAAGGCCCCAGAGATGGTCGTTCACGTTCTGGACAAGAGCAGAATCTCTCCAGCTTTTTTTTTTTTTTTTTTTTTTTTTTTAAATTTTTTTTTTCAACGTTTATTCATTTTTGGGACAGAGAGAGACAGAGCATGAACGGGGGAGGGGCAGAGAGAGAGGGAGACACAGAATCAGAAACAGGCTCCAGGCTCTGAGCCATCAGCCCAGAGCCCGACGCGGGGCTCGAACTCCCGGACTGCGAGATCGTGACCTGGCTGAAGTCGGACGCTTAACCGACTGCGCCACCCAGGCGCCCCTCTCTCCAGCTTTTTTAATTAGAAAGCAAGAGAGCCCTTTTTCCAAATCAAATGTTGGTTCAAATACCAGCAGATGGTTCAGATAGAGGTGAAGCCACATGATTCAGAGAAAAATCCCCGTAAGTGTGTACACAGTGAGAGTGTCACAGAGTCGGGGGTCAGTGAATCTGGTTGAGGGTACAGAGTTCCTTGTGAAATTCTTGCAACTCAGGATAAGTTAAGAGAATTTTAAATTAAAAAGCAGAGCTAAATTGAATGAATTCGTTGCTTGAACGATTGGTTGTCCCTGTGCAGAGGGTTAACTTGACACCATAGACAAAAATTAAGTCAGAGTGAATCATAGACTCTAAATATTAACCCTAAGAAGAGGACATAGAAGGTTGTGAAGACTTTGGGTTTGGCACAGGTTTCTTAATTATGACATCAAAGTTAACAATCCATAAAAGAGAACATTTATAAGTTAGACTTCGTCAAAATTAAAAGCTTCTGCTCCTTCCAAGACACTGTTAAGAGAAGGAAAAGACCAGCCACAGGCTGGCAGAAGGTGTTAGCGTGCGACATGCCTTAGATGACAAGTAAAGAGCTCTCAACATTCAGTATGAAGGACGCGAGTGATTTGAACGGACGCTCCACCAAAGAGCATGTAGAGACAGCAGATGAGCATTTGAAAAGATGGCCAAAATCATTAGTTATCAGGGGATGGAAATTAGATCCGTAAGGAGACACCACTGTCCTACTAGATGGACCAACAGGTGATCCCACCAAGTGCCGAGAAGCGCGTGCGGGAGCGGGGCTTGTGGGCGCTGCCGGTGGGAGAGGAAATGGTGCCAGCACTTTGAAAACAGTTTGGCAGTTTCCTGGTGTTAAGCATATGCCTACCATGTAGGCTCCACTCCTCGGTGTGCACCCGAGACCAGTGAAAGCAGGTGTGCACATAAAGACTTGTACGGGCAGCAACACGGGTGAGTCTCAGCAGCGCCGAGTGAGTGGAGCCAGACCACGAGAAAGTACATACTCTGTGACTCGATGGGTAGATGCTCCTGGAAGTGTAGCGTATGCTGCTGATGTGTCGTGACAGAAAGCAGATGAGTGGTCACTTGGGGTGGGGCAGCATCCCAGCGGGGCACAGGGCGACGCCTGCACACGGTGGAGGTGTTCGTTATCTGAGGTGTGTTGTGCGTGTGTCACATGTCAAGTTGTGCCTATGTGTCGTGTGACCTACACTTCAGCGAAGATCAATTATGTTTTAAATACTAAATGAACAATTAGAAAGCGGCGTGAGCAGGTCTGACCTCTACCTGGTGAACCCTTGTGTTTCACGGTCGCCACTGTTGATGTGTTCTTGGTTTCTGCAGTGGGGCCTACTCTACTGACTCTGGGGAGGAAGTCTGGTGGGTGAAGGAGGAGGTAATTTTCTGTCTCTTAAATCATTTCAGGCTAAAAAATCTTAGTACTGCTTTTACAAGTTCAATTTACTGAGTGTTTACTATAGTTCAGTCAGGTTTTAAGGGCCTTGTGTGGGTTCTCATGGGCTCCTCATAGCAAGTGAGGTGTGGATACCATTACTGTCTCTATTTTTGGACCAAAAAGCAGAGTCAGAGAGAGGTTAGGAGCTTAGTGGAGGCTACCTGGTGATGAGAGGGTCAGAATGGGACCCTGGGTGAGTAAGCCCGAAGCACGTGGCCACCACACTGCCTCCAGCTGGCGGTCCTGCTCAGGTGGGCTGGATGTGCACACGAGGCCAATAAAAACTGTTTCTGCCGGGAAACCCAGGGGTGTCCCTCATAGTTTGCAGGGAGTGTAAATGGCACCTCAGGGAACTTGGGAGTGAGAGCCCCTCACAGGTGCTTGAGGTCATGAAGTTGTTCCCTCCATGGTGCGTGTGATTGATTTCCAGCTCCCACCACCTTCCCTGCTAGACCTTCCTTCTGGATGTGTGCCATTTGTTTCTTAGACCACGTTAATCACGTATGAGTTCTGGCTCTGAAATAAAGGTGGGACTTCCTGTTTGGCCTCAACAGGTTTGCAGGGGCTGGGTTTATTGAATAGTTTTTGTTTTTGTTTTTTTTTTTAATGTTTATTTATTTATTTATTTATTTATATATTTAAAAAAAATTTTTTTTAACGTTTATTTATTTTTGAGACAGAGACAGAGCATGAGCAGGGGAGGGGCAGAGAGAGAAAGGGAGACACAGAATCCAAAGCAGGCTCCAGGCTCTGAGCTGTCAGCACAGAGCCCGACGCGGGGCTCGAACTCACGGACCGTGAGATCACGACCTGAGCCGGTCGGACGCTTAACCGACCAAGCCACCCAGACGCCCCAATGTTTATTTATTTTTGAGAGAGACACAGAGTGCAAGCAGGGGAGGGGCAGAGAGAGAGGGAGACACAGAATCCGAAGCAGGCTTCAGGCTCTGAGCTGTCAGCACAGAGTCTGACGCGAGGCTGAAATGCAGGAACTGTGAGATCATGACCTGAGCCGAAGATACTTAACTGACTGGGCCACCCAGGCGCCCCAATTGAACAATTTTTGATCACGTAGTATGTGCTAGGTTCTGTGCTCGACACTGGAAGCAAAAAAGATGACCTAGGCTAACAAGACGAGATGCGGAGGGAGAACATGATGGCACAGGTGGGTTCCACCAGACATAAGATTCAGGAGAAAGGCTCACTGGCCATTTCCTGTGACTCCAGAGGGAGAGGTGCCCTCAATGAGGGTAACTCATACCTGCTCTCCAGCACTGGCTCATCCTGGTCTTTCCATGACGTTGCCTGAGCTGCCATCCCCGAAGTACTTTACGGTCCCCACCACGGTCCCCACTGTTCCTCTGATTGCTGTCATCTGCTGGGTGGGTGACTGGTTTGTCAGGGGACGAAAGGGAAGTGATGTGGGGACAGGAGGCAGGGTGGTAGGGACGGATGGGGACCACGCCTCTCTCTGTTTCTGATTGGGAGGACTAGGATTGGCTTTATGCAGGGAGAGCCTGGTTCCTGCTCTTCTAGCAACATGATAAAGTGAATTCCACCCCGCACCCCCCATTGAGTCTCTTCCTTGTGAACGAAGAGATGAGGATGGACTGAGAGCTGTGCCGGCCATTGTGTCAGTCGTACCGTCGGCCACGTGTGACTCGGGCGCTGTGAGTGAGGCTGGTCCGAATCGGAACATAAACCACACATTGGATTGTAGAGGCTTAGCATGACACACAAATGTAGAATATCCATTTATAATTTTCTCTATTGATTACGTATTGAGATAACATTTTTGATATATTGGGTTAAATAAGTACATTATTAAAATTAATGGTAACCTGTTTCTTTTTATTTTTTCCCTATGTGTACCAGAAAACAGAAACTTCTGAAAGTGGTTCACGTTGTGTCTCTGTTAGACAGCAAGCCAATTGGACAAGAGACGTAGGAGCCTGTGAGCATGGGGGCTGGAGGGGATGGGAGACCCAGAAACTCTTACTCCTAATGAGTGGCTTCTCCTGACCTAGCTGGAAAGCAATTTTAAGATGCTTCCTCTAGAAATGGAGAAACCAAGATCTCTTGCCCCCGATGCAGCACTTGCAACAGGAAGGAGAAAGGTCTCTGTGCTTCCCGGGTCAGAAGGCGGCCTGACGTGTTAACTTCTGTTGCATCATTGTCAGCTTGCCCTGGCGGAGTGATATGTGGGTGCAGGTGACCGAGAAGTGAAACGTCTTTTTATGGTCCTGTGACCGTACCCAGCCAGTCACAGATTGCTTATAGTGCCTGGCATGGTCAACTCCGGAGGTACCTGAGTCCGAATTGTGGTCTTGCCATTTGTGACTCCCTCTATTTCTCTTGTTTCCCATGTGGACAGTTGGTAGGACCTCTTCCCAAGATTGTGAGGACACAGCATGTGCTCCTAAGTCACAGCTGTGACCTGGGAGTAGATCATAAATCCCTTTTGACTTCTGAAGTGGTTAGGAATCCAAGCGGTAACATCCTGGAGACCTAGGTCCGCAGAAGGACGTTTGACTGTCACTCTTTTAGGCTCTGGTGCCGGAAGACAGGGAGTTTGTCTTTTCACCACAGTGTCCTCTGTCCGTGGCAGATGCTTAATAAACAGATGTGAGTGAATGAATAAGGTGCGTGTAGAGTGAGGCCAGGAGTGCTGCTGATTCACGAATTCAGGTTTTTCGCTCTCCGGCTGGACATCACACCCGATCAGAGTGAGCAGGCTGCACCTGTTCCCATTGCAGCCGAAATGGTCTGCGGTCGAAGAAGCAGAGCCGTCTGGTAGAAATCAAGACACATTCCGAAGAAGGAAGCGGTGTTGACGGCGCAAGTCATGCTTCTGGGTTCTGCAGCTTTATGGGGAGACGCAGAGCTCCAGACCGTCTGAGTCTACAGTCTGCCGTGAGAAGACGGCTTAGGACGGTTCTGCTCACCAAGCATAAGACACCAGCTCCCTGGGGTATCGGTCAGACTGTCTTTCACCGCTGTCACCTAGAATGTGGTTCTGCATCCTAGTCGTACGTGTTTCCACTCCCATGGCCTGGTTTCAAGTCAGGGACACCCCTTGGCCACTGCCTTCAGGTGGGACGGAAGAATCCAGAATCCGATGGCCTCCGAAGGAAGCATAAGGGCAAGCTGGGCACAGGCGGAGAGAGTGCCCACAGACCAGCTCGCACCACACGCGTCTGACTCTGGAAGAGGCCCTGGAGGAAGAGCTGCCACCAGATGAGGGACATCTGGTGAGGAGCGGCGGAGAAGAAGGGCACCCCTCGTCCTGGTCAGAGACAAGCTGCCGTCCTCGTGTCTTCGTTCCTTCGGCTTTCTGGACTCAGGGGGCAAGTGCCGTGTGAGACGCCGAGGCTGGAACTGGGTGCGGGCCGTCTCCGCTTCTCTGAGGCCCCTTCCGACAAGAGGCAGCGCCACAGAGGAGGGGCTGGGCTCAGCTCCCCGGGGCTCTGTCCAGGGCTGTAAGGTCCCCAGGGGTGTCTTCCAGGTTCAGTTTGGTGCTCTGTCAGCCAGAAATATGAGGTGGGCTAAGTTTCAAGTTCTTGTCTAGTTCAAGAATTTTCCTAAACAGGCACAAAATAGTACGCATAGTTTAAATAAGTCTGAATTTAAAATTACTTAGTACAGGGGCGCCTGGGGACCTCAGTCGATTGAGCCTCTGACTTCCGCTCAGGTTACGATTTCACAGTTTGTGAGTTCAAGCCCTGCGTGGGGCTTTGTGCTGACAGCTCAGAGCCTGCAACCTGCTTCGGGTTTTGTGTCTCTGTCTCTCTCTGCCCCTCCCTCACTCACACTTTGTGTGTGTGTATGTCTCTCTCTCTCTCTCTCTCTCTCTCTCTCTCAAAAATAAATAAACATTAAAACTTTTTTTAAAATTATTTAGTATAGATAGGAGAAATGCCTTCTCTCTCGGCCTCTTTGGTCTCGGCTGCAGAAGCGAGGTGGTGAAGGGGACGCTGTCATTTGGGAAGTGTAACAATAAGATGCACAGGCAGTGCCACCACCCTCAGAAGTCAACCTGTGGCAAACGCGGCTACCCTGCCAAGCAGAAGGGAACTTGCACCGGAGCATCAAGGCTGAAAGATGAAACACCCATCAGGACCAGGTGAATGAGGCACCTAGAAATGGGGTGCTGCAGATCCAGGTCTGGAACCCGGGAGGGGCAGCTGTCTCAGCCCCTGGTTCCTCTTAAGGATTTCAAGGAGATGTCGCACGATAAGTGTTCTCGCTTAAAAAGAAATGATTTAGTGCAATCACAGGATACAGTTGACCCGCAAGTGACACGGGGGTTAGGGGCGCCAACCTTGCCCCACCTCGGGCAGTTGCAAATCCTCATAATAGCTTTTAACTTCCCAAACACTTCACTATGAAGAGACTGCTGTTGCCCAGAAGCTTAGAATAAGTCTATTAGGATGTATTTTATACATATGTCATATGCTGTATTCTTAGGATAAAATAAATAAGAGAAAAGAGAACATCAGTAAGAAAATCACAAGGAAGAGAAAATACACTTATGGTACTGTACTGTATTTATCAAAACCGATCCATGTGCAAGTAGACCCGTGCAGTTCAAACCCCTGTTGTTCAAGGGTCAACTATATTTGAAATTTAAAAAAAAATTTTTTTTTAATGTTTATTTATTTTTGAGAGACAGAGAAAGAGCATGAGTGAGGGAGGGGTAGAGAGAGGGAGACACAGAATCCAAAGCAGGCTCTAGGCTCTGAGTTGTCAGCAGAGCCCAATGCGGGGCTCGAACCCGCAAGCCGTGAGATCGTGACCTGAGCTGAAGTCGGACACTTAACTAACTGAGACACCCAGGCGCCCCTGAAATTTTTTAAAGAAGTTTTCAGCGACATACATCTTATCAGATTTAATTTTAATATGTTCTGAAGTATAAATTGTTTAGAGTAAAAATTTATTTTATTTTTTATATATTTTTTAATGTTTATTTTGAGAGAGCGTGTGCATGCAAGAGCAGGGGAGGAACAGAGAGAGAGGAGAGAGAGAGTACCAAGCAGGCTCTGAGCTTTCTGCGCAGAGCCTGACGCGGGGCTCGAATCCGTGATCCGTGAGATCATGACCTAAGCCAAAATCAAGAGCTGGATGCCCAACCGACTGAGTCCCCCAGGGACCCCTCTGGTAATTTTTAAATGTGGCACTGCATGGCGGCCTGGAAGTAACTTATGCATGGAGGTAGAAATAGTGCTTTCTGAGGAAGGGGTTTAAGTGAATAAATAACCCTTGGAATCTGTAATTGTTGATCTGGCTGCCTTCTCAATCAGGCACGTCTCCGTGTAGGGGAATAGGGAGGTTTACAAAAGTGATTATTGTTATTTTTTTATGTTTATTTTTGAGAGAGAGAGAGAGAGAGACAGAGTGTGAGCAGGGGAGGGGCAGAGAGAGAGAGAGGGAGACACAGAATCTGAAGCAGGCTCCAGGCTCTGAGCTGCCAGCGCAGAGCCCGACACGGGGCTGGAACCCACGAACTGCGAGATCGTGACCTGAGCCGAAGTCGGACACTCAACCGACTGAGCCACCCAGGCACCCCATATTGTTATTTTTTTTTTGATAAGAAGTCTTACTTTTTGTCATTAGACAAACTGTGTGCTTTACAGTCTGTCCATGTTGCATTGCTTTCCTGTTGTTGTGAGGCTCATGGTTAACTTTTGTCAGATAGTGTATCCTTTTTGGTGTACGTGGGCCTGCTCCGACCCCTTGCTGGAGCACTGGTAGAGAGCTGGGAAATCAGGGAGGTGAGTGCCAGAGTGGCGTTGCGGCCGTTCACGGGGCAGCAGGCTTTTCCACTGCACTGATGTCGGGGTTGAGCACAGACTTCTGGAAGGACATGTTGGGTTCCCACAAATGCACTTTGAGTGTGAGTGGCATTTGGCTATCAGTGACTCTATGAATTGCCTGTGTAGGTTTTGTCATTTGAAAAGCATTAAGAACCTTTATTTTTAAAAAGTAGTCAACAGAAGTCAGTGAGGCTCCTTGTCTGCCTTCTAGAATGTCGGTTGGGGACCTCAGGGTAGTCAGACCATTTGTAGGGCTACTAGGTGTGTTCACTTTCTATAGAGATTGTTTCTTGGGTCTTACTTTTCTGTTCACAGAACTAGCATGCTTGTTGTATGAATTTATTTCTACTGAGGATGATTAAATTTTTGCATTCTCCTAGTGCTTTAGGGGATGCACCTTAAATGGTGTTTACCAGTAAACTGAGAAAATTACACCGCATCACCCATAAATGCAAAACATGCAAAGTAGAAGTCTCTTGCGGGTGCATTATCTGACAGTAAGCCACTTAACTAAGTGGGGCTGTTTATGATCTGCGTCAGAAAGTTAAGAGCAGGAAAATCTGAGGGGACCAGGGAGATGCTGAGGGCAGATTATTTAAACACACTGTATCCTAGCAGAGTGGCGCACACACATCATCCCTTTTCAAATAACATGTAAAAGTCTGCCGGATCGTTAACACAGAGCCAAATGAGGATGTCGTGTGATTACATTTCCTGTGTTCATCTTCGTTACCATTTGCTTACCCGTATAAAGACTAGGTACAGTTCACTTTTTATTTCATTGAATGTTCTGATATTTGCTACTTCATAGAAGCCGATTGGGTGGTAATTATCATCAAAACAAGTTTTTATCACTTTCTTAAAGTTTTTTTTGTTTATTTTTGAGAGTGCGCGCGCGTGTGCGCACACGTGTGTGAGTGGGGGAGGGGAAGAGAGGAGAGGACGACAGAGGATCCGAAGTGGGCTCTGTGCTGGCAGCAGGGAGCCCGACGTGGGGCTTGAACCTGTGAACTGTAAGATCATGACCTGACTCGAAGTTGGGACACACAACTGACTGAGTCACCCAGGTGCCCCCTATTTTGAGAGAGACAGAGACAGTGGGAGTGAGAGAGGGACAGAGAGAGAGAGAGAGGGGGAGAGAGAAAGAATCCCAAGTGGGCTCCGTGCTACCAGCTGTGGAGCCGGGCGTGGGCTCGAACTCGTGAAACGTGAGGTCATGACCTGAGCCAAAACCAAGAGTCAGACGCTTAACCGACTAGCCACTCAGGTGCCCTTTTTATCACTTTTCAAACATGGATATATAAGCTTCTCTCAAAGATAAACGTTAAAAAAAAGAATAAAAAATTATTTCATTTTTTTATTAAAAAGATTTTTTTAATTTTTATCTACTTTTGAGAGAGAGACAGAGACAGAGCAGGAGCGGGGGAGAGGCAGAGAGAAAAAGGGAGACACAGAATCCGAAGCAGCAGATCATGACTGACCCAAAGTTGGACACTTAACCAACTGAGCCACCCAGGTGTCCCAAGAATTAAAAAAAAAATTAAAGCAAATCCCAAGATCACATCATTTCACCAGCAGTAGGAAATATTTCTAACCTTTGAGGGTTTTACTCCCATTGTGACCCAAACAAAAGAACAGCAACTCTCAGACGTCACCAGACCCCCAGGCCATGTTCAGATTTTCTTGATTTTCTCTAAGAAGTCTCTAACATTTTTAAAAACCATTTAATGGAAAATCGAAATGCATCCAAAAGTTAATAGTACAAGAACTTTGTCATCAGACTAGAGCAGTTACCACCTCACAGCCGGTCTTGCTTATGTACGTCTTTGCCTGTTTGCCTCCTTGTTTTAAAGCAAACTTCAGACACGTCATTCAAGTCTTTACTACGTTAGCATGTACTTCAGATGTTGGGCTGTGGGTGGGTCGTGTTGGATGCAGTGTCCACAGTGTACGTCCCGGGGCGCCTGCTACAGCCACAGTGACCCATCGTTGCGGCGGCGGCCTGCCCGGTGTGGCTCGTGGTGTTCGGGTGGTATGTGAGGCGGGGAGGGTTTGAGTTTTTTCTGTTGCCCTTTGGATTTGCACACTTACAATTTTGGAGATTAACTTGGATTTGGGAATGACAGAACAATAGAAAAACTGAAGACGGGTTTAAATTCCTGGTGTAAATCCCTGTCTCTCAAAATGTTTCATTGTCTTGGAGATGAGGGAGGGCACTTCTGTGGCTGAGCTGATTAGAACGAACCGCCGCCCCCGTGTGACTCTGCGCAGTGGCGCTCGTTTTGGTTTCTGAAGTTTGAGAGTTGTGTGAAAATTAAGGGAAACTTCACTAAAGTCCACCGGGGATACTAGAAGGGGAGGCTGATAGAGCCGGTGCCACACGATGTCAGGTACAGGCCCCAGTTGGAAAAGACATGTGCTGCGGCTCCTACGGGAAGTCCACCGCCCCTGCCCCTCAGCCAGTGAGAAACCTCGTCCCCCGGAACCCCTGCTTCTCTCCAGTGGGCTTTCATTCAGAACAACCCTCCCAACTTCCCCTTCCTGCCTTCCTGCCTTCCTTCCTTCCTTCCTTCCTTCCTTCTTTCCTTCCTTCCTTCCTTCCTTCCTTCCTCCTTCCATAACATAACATTCCTTTCCTTTATTTGTTGGACTTGCCTATGGTTTTGCTGTAGCTCGCCTGTCCGGGATTGCAGTTCTCTGCTGTTCCTGAATAAACTTGTCTTTTGGTGGTAAAGTAACTGGCAGTTCTATTCTGAAGGTTAAGAGGTGCTCCTGCCGTTCGGTTCAGTGCCACACCGTGGGCCCAAGGCTGTGCCAGCAGCTCGTGTCTTGGGTTGCCCTCCTTTTGGCCGCGAGACCACGTGTGTGCTCTGTTGAAAGGTGGACTTCACGGTCTAATCGCTGAAAAGCTTACAGAGCACTTTCCAGCTGTCTTACTTAATTTTCATTTCAGCTCTGTGGTGTAGGTGACAGGATTCCCATTCTCTAGCAGACGGGCCAGAGTACAAAGTGACTTGATGTCATGTTCCTGGTATGTGGCAGAACCAAAACTCGGAATCATTTTTTTCTTTAACAGGCTTCACACTCAGTACAGAGCCCACCACGGGGCCTGAACTCATGACTTTGAGGTCAAGACCTGAGCTGAGATCAAGAGTCAGACGCTTAACCAACTGAGCCACCAGGTGCCCCCTAAATTTGGAATCATTTTTATACCATCACCCCATTTTGCCATTAACAGACTTGCAGTATGAATGTCATTGTTAGTAACTGTAGGGTGCTGGGGGCACCATTGAAGTTCCTTCCGTACTTTACTGGGGTCTTGAGGAGAGGGAAATGATGCTGTCTTTATCACGAAGTGAGGGGGAGCTACCTGAAGCACGTTATGTTGCAAATGTGAAATATTTGAATAAAAAATTTGGGTTAATGCTTTGACTTACAAAGATGTTGGATACAATCTAAATTAGGGCAGATCATATACTTGCTTTTAAGTTATTTAAATTTCTATGAAAAGTATTTTCAGAAGTTCTAAATAAAAGCTAATGGCAGATGTGGGTCATAAAGAACAGATGTGAGATTCTCAGCAGGTCCTGTCTTAGCGGATTAGACTAAGGAACGCACTGAGTCAGCACAGCCAGAGCTTAGCAGTGACTTTGCGGGGAAGGCGAGACCGAGCCCCGGCCACGGAACCTGATGGTGGGGCTTCCAGAAGCCACTGGGGAACCAAGGGTAGTGAAGAGAAAAGCAAAGTGATCCCATGTAAGTAACACTTAAAATGTACAGTTTTTAAATTAGCAAAACCAATATAAACTGCATTATCAATATTTGGAAGATGAAGAGGAAAATATAACCAATAATTCTAATGAAAATGCTATTAGTCTTTTTAAATGTCTTTCTTTAACTAAAATATATTTTGATTCTTCTAAAATAGCTAAAATTATTACACACAAATTTGTTTTGATTTAATATACGACAAGCATTTTCCCAGATGTTTGTACCATCGTACTATTCTTAGTGATATGTAATAGTTCTCCCAGTGAAAAGTTGACATTAACTAGTCTTATTTTGAAAACTGAAAAGTATGGACAAAAAAAAAATGTATGCTTCTTGGTTTCAGAGCCCAGATAACTTGTTAACCTTTTATTTAAAAAAGATGTTTCTTCTTTTTAAATACACAAAAAGAAAAGCATCATCATTTATACACTATTCTGTACCTTGTTTATTTCATTTACTTTATCCTCATAGAAGAGCATTCAGGTGAACTTTTAGTTGATAGGAATAAGAAAGTTTTTTGTTTCCTCTCAGTCCCGCTGTGTATTTGAGTGCGCGCGCTCCGTCCTCGATGTCCGTGGGATGCCACTTTCTCTTCGGGTGAGCACAGACTGGCTGGTTTTCCGCCTATGGTGCAGGGTCGGTGTCCGTTAGCTTCTAGCGAAGGGGGCCATCCTTCTGTGGATGCACATGTACATCTCATCAAGGTGGTCCTGGACAGGGCCCACCTAGTGACAGGAAGGCCAGTATGCTGGAGACCCTGAGTGCCCCTTCATCAGTGAAAGTCCATCCATGTATAAAAAACTCCTTTTCCAGATTTGATTTCAGAAGATAACATCTTTGAGGTGGAGAATGGAGAATGTAATTTAAAAAAAAAATTTTTTTTTAATGTCTAACCACAGGTTTCTCTTTCTCTCCAGGCCAATCATGTAAAATAGCTCTCCCAGGACACTTATTTTAGTTCTAGTAGCAGTAGGAATACCTCTTTTCTTAAAAATGAACAAATGTGGGTTTTGAGTCTCTTTGTTGAGACTCAAATGTGGGCACTGCTTGTAGAGGGATCTGTAATTAAAAGGCAGTATTAATAATTTATGCTATTTACTGATGAAAGAGAAATAGATCTGGTTTTGTTCTCTTTGCTTGTGACTAAAGGTTCAAATCAACAAGTATTGGTATTATTGCTTCTGAAATCTTGTGGGGTAACTGAGTTAAATGGATCTTCTCATTTTTAAGACACGTAGGTTTTCAGTTAATTCATTTCTCTGGTTTAAAGCAATGCAAATAGGTGATTACCACGTATATAATTCTATAATATATTTAAAAAGAACATCTAAGATGGGGCGCCTGGGTGGCTCAGTAGGTTGCGCGTCTAGCTTCGGCTCAGGTCATGATCTCACAGTTCATGGGTTGGAGCCTCGCGTCCGGCTCTGTGCTGACAGCTCAGAGCCTGGAGCCTTATGTCTTCCCCTCTCTCTCTCTCTCTCTCTCTCTCTCTCTCTCTCTCTCTCTCAAAAATAGACATTAAAGGGGTGCCTGGGTGGCTCAGTCAGTGAAGCGTCTGACTTCAGCTCAGGTCATTATCTCACAGTTCGTGAGTTCGAGCGCTGTGTTGGGCTCTGTGCTGACAGCTCGGAGCCTGGAGCTGCTTCGGATTCTGTGTCTCCCTCTCTCTCTCTCTGCCCCTCTCCTGCTCATGCTCTGTCTCCCTCTCAAAAAACGAATAAACATTAAAAAAAATTCAAAAAAAATAAAAATTAGCTCAATATTTTAGTGTTTAAATAAGAAGTTACATGTGTTGACTAAAACTAACAAGTCAGTTCAGATCATGAAAACCATTAACTTATTTTTCTTCACAGTTCTTAGAAGGATGGAATAAAGTGACTTCTTTATAGACTAAGAACAGTTCTCTAACATGGGGGGGAGGGTGATGTTGCTGGAATCCAGCTACTCCCAACTCTGCGTGATCGTGTAGGAGATGTGATATGATCACATGTACATACGTGTGTGCACGTGAGCGGTGGCAGGACGTCCTGGCCGGCAGGAAGAACCAGGGCAGTCTACAAGCTCAGAGGACACAGCATCCCAGCTTCCTCTTGTGAAAATTCCCTCGTATGTTCTTGGTGCTCTTACTGTCACATACGTTAATGTTCACAGCGTGCAGTCCGAAAGAGTTTGTAGGTGAGGGCTGGAGTGAGCATCACCCTGTGTGCCACAGGCTGAAGTGCCTGCAGTGTAGCCTCCCCGGTGCTCCCTTTGATCAGGGAGGCTCGAGGTGTTCTTGGAAGCTTTCCACATGCTTCCGGCACCCTCTTCAAGTAATGCCTTTAGAAACAACTATTTTGGTCAGAAATATTTCTGAAGCTGTGTCACTGTGTATCACCTTCCCGAGGTGCCTTTACCTCCTGTCCTGTCCCTGTAAGGCCTTTCCTGATGGTTCTGCGGACTTTCACTGCAGGTCAGTGCTGGTGACACGAGATTGCTTTCTGGAGGTCTAGCGTGCACCCTGCCCGCCCCTCTGTCCTCTGCCTGGCCTGTTCTGTAGCTGTGAATAGATGGCACGGTTGAGAGCAGGAACTAAGAACCCACACACGCTTTTTAAAGATACTTCTTCTTGGGAAAGATATTTTTGTTTTCATCAGTAAGTATACATGGAGTTTCTGTAATGGAAACCACGTCAATTTATTCTGAGTGCGTATGTGCAGAATAGGGAAGTTTATCTAGACTAGGAACTCTAACAAACATGCTTCCTGGGTCCTCCAGACAATTTCCCCGAGATATGTTTCAATCTCAAGAAAATAAATAGCCATTGTTAATTAAGTATCTGGTGATTATAATATTAACTCTGTGACTTTTGCATAAAATCTCCTTTGTGTGTTTGCAGAGGACGATGAGGCCCCTGGATAAGCCACGTTTGCACGGGGGAGCCAATTGTTAAGAGATGTTGATATATCCTCAGTGTGGGGATACATTGGTCATAATTATGACTGACTTAGTCATGTTCTTGGTCGGAAATGCAACCCCCAATTATGACATTCCCTTGGGAAAATAAGTCTCTGGTTTAACGGGATGATTTTGTTTGGACTCTGATTTAAGGAATGGTGTCTAGTAAGACTGGGGTGGAGCGGGGTTAAGGGTGGGTGGCATGGCTGCTCGTGGACCTGTAAGAACTGAGGTGCTGCTTCTGAGTTTACTGGGATCCCAGGACCCGTTTTGGTGGGAGAGCAAGATGTCCCTGAAGCAGGGGCCTGCTGGATGCCATATTGAGTCTTAGAATTGCTGTGCGGGCATTCTGACATCGTTGGGGGGAAGGGGGATCATGGGTTCAAGATCATTGACATGATGTTGAGGTACAGAGCTGGTGAATAGTAGTAATTATAATTTATTAATCCAGCCCTTGGTGGCATTTTATAAGTTCTGATGAATGCTGAAGAAAGGTGCTCTGATCTGTAATAAAATCTTAGCTCTCAAATTTGGTTCCTTTTCTCGTCTGCTTCATTAAGTTCCTCAACCACTGTTTATTAATTTTTTTATGCTTGCATTTCTGTTTCAGATCTCAGATTCCTTGAAGTGGCATTAAAGAGCACTAGGACCTGAAAATGAGTGAACTTGACCAGTTACGGCAGGAGGCCGAGCAGCTTAAAAACCAAATTAGGGTATGTTGCTACATGTGTGTTTAGTTTATTTTGTAAATCATTTGGATTTCAGGTCAGATGTTACCTGTTTGGGGAAAGGTGGGTTTCAGAATGACTGCTGAGTGTTTTGGATTGAAACTGAATTTTCGCTGGCCCAGGATGGGCTAATTACAGAGTCAGATATTTGGCCTGGCACGTGGCTTTCAGGGTTTTGTTTTCTAGTATATCATTATTTGAATATACCAAAAATGTTTTCTTTTTTTTTTTTTTTTAATTTTTTTTTAACGTTTATTTATTTTTGAGACAGAGAGAGACACAGCATGAACGGGGGAGGGGCAGAGAGAGAGGGAGACACAGAATCAGAAGCAGGCTCCAGGCTCTGAGCCATTAGCCCAGAGCCCGACGCGGGGCTCGAACTCACGGACCGTGAGATCGTGACCTGGCTGAAGTCGGACGCTTAACCGACTGCGCCACCCAGGCGCCCCGCAAAAATGTTTTCAATTTATGAACATCTCTTCTGTATATTTTTTCTTAACCTTGGGAATTTGCTTCATGACATTCTCTTGGTCACTGTGTGGAGTGTGGTGTCTGCTTCCCTCCCTTGTGACTGTTTAGTCAAGGACAAGAAACTGGTTTAAAAATAAGGGTATTAACAACAACAATGGCAAGTGTCTCCGGTGTGCCAGAGGTGTGCTGGAGAAGAGTGCCGGCGTGGACCTGGGCGTCTACAAGTTTTCATAGGCTGTTACATGAGAGCAGGTGCATCTAGCTGAAAATGAAAACACCACACATCGTTCACCTGCCCTGTACAGCAAGGAGCTCCCCGACTCTTAAGGTGTGAACCCCAGCCTGTCACTGGCGTGTGCTGTCCCACAGCAGAGCCCTTGCACTTTGGAAAGGCAGGACTAGGAGGGTCTGAAGGCATCAGTTCTGCTCTCCTCCGGTTTTGTGAGACCATGTTTTTAATGAACATTTTCTGGAGGAACATTCAATGCCAGTACTTGCTCCTGTTCTCAGACTGTTGATAAGAAGGCCTGAGACAAGGAGGGTGGACCCCGGAAAACCTATCTGCAAGACACTGAAGCAGATCCATGTCCGCTTGAGGCAGGGGCTCCTCAAGGCCTAGCTAGTCCCACAGCATCGTTTTCATTTTCAGTGTGTGTCTGAGCAACAAGTTGTTTTTCTGAGTCCATGATGAGATTGGAGCCTGGTTCCTTTCAGATGACCAGCTGTGTGTTCAGAAAGCTGGGTGGCAATTGGAGAAAGAAATCATCATCATTGGAGCCAACTTTTTTCTTAAGCTTGAGAAAAGATAATGGAGTTTTTTAAGTTACAGCCAAGAGGAAACAAAGTAGCTTTCAAATTCAGATTTTAAATCTTAACATTTAAAAGATCAGATACATAGCTCAATAAAAATGAGGGAGATTTGGTGTTTTCAATTGTTTGCTCTGATCAGACTTGTTTAATATGTCTGTCTACCTCTACCCTCCAGAGTAGAGAAATCAGAACTTTGTGTTTCTAACAGCTATAAATTGTTTAAGTAGAAGATGTTGTTCGTAGTGGATTCAGACCTGTTCACAGCAGATGCAGAAAGTTTGCGTGTTGCGGGAGAGAGGCCTCTGGTTTCAGGCAAAACAATAGCCTGAGAGCTCATGTTGCGTCTCTTCCAGTCTCGTGGAGCCGGTTATGTCGCGAGCCTCAGGCAGCCCCCCGGGGGACAGCGTGAGTGTGGGAGCCACACGTGGGGTTTGAAAGTATGAAAAGAGGGGTTCCTGGCTGGCTTAGTTGGTGGAGCGTGAGACTCTTGATCTTGGGGTCCTGAGTTCAGGACCCGCGTTGGGCATGGAGATTACTTAAAAATAAAGTTAAAAAATGAAAGTGTTAGAAGAAACAGGCGGAGGGGCGCCTGGGTGGCTCAGTCAGTTAAGCGTCCTACTCTCGATCTTGGCTCAGGTCGTGATCTCAGGGTTTGTGGGGTCAAGCCCCATGTTGGGCTTGCACTGCACTGGTGGCATGGAGCCTGCTTGGGATTCTCTTTATCCCTCTCTGCCTCTCTCTCTCTCTCTCTCTCTCTCTCTCTCTTTCTCTCACTGTCACTCTCAAATAAATTTTTAAAGAAAGAAACAGGTGGAATCAATTTTTTTTTTAAGAGACAGCAAGAGAGTACATGTGTGAGCAGGGGAGGGGCAGAGGGAGAGAGAGAGAGAGAGAGAGATTGAGAATCTTAAGCAAGCTGCACACAGCATGGAGCCCGATGCGGGACTCAATCCCACAGCCCTAGGATCATGACCCAAGCCAAAATCAAGAATCAGATGCTCAACCAACTGACCCACCCACATGCCCCCAGGTGGAATCAGTTTTTAACAGACTTTGTCTAAACCAGTATATCTAAAATATTGTCATTTCAGCATACAGTTAATAGATTTAAAAAAATTTTTTAAGTGTTTATTCATTTTTGAGAGAGAAAGAGAGAGAGAGAGAGAGAGAGAGAGTATAAGTGGGGGAGGGGCAGAGAGAGAGGGAGACACAGAATCCAAAGCAGGCTCCAGGCTCCAAGCTGTCAGCACAGAGCCCAATGCAGGACTCAAACTCACGGACCACAAGATCCTGATCTACAATTAATAGGTATACATATATATATATGTGTGTATGTATACCTATTAATGTTTTATTTATTTTTGAGAGCGAGAGAGAGAGCACATTTTTAAAAAAAAAATTTTTTTGGGGGGCGCCTGGGTGGCGCAGTCGGTTAAGCGTCCGACTTCAGCCAGGTCACGATCTCGCGGTCCGGGAGTTCGAGCCCCGCGTCGGGCTCTGGGCTGATGGCTCAGAGCCTGGAGCCTGTTTCCGATTCTGTGTCTCCCTCTCTCTCTGCCCCTCCCCAGTTCATGCTCTGTCTCTCTCTGTCCCAAAAATAAATAAACGTTGAAAAAAAAAAATTTAAAAAAAAAAAAAAATTTTTTTAAACGTTTATTCATTTTTGAGAGAGAGAGAGACAGAGACAGAGAGACAGAGTATAAGTGGGGGAGGGGCAGAGAGAGGAAGACAAAGAATCCGAAGCAGGCTCCAGGCTCTGAGCTGTCAGTACAGAGCCCGATGTGGGGCTCGAACCCATGAACCACAATATCGTGACCCAAGCCAAAGTCTGACGCCCAACTGGCGAGCCACCCATGTGCCCCAATTGATAAATATTAAAAAAAAAAATAGATATTTGGGATGCCTGGCTGGCTCAGTCCGTGGAGCACACAAGTCTTGATGTCAAGGTTGTAATTTCAAGCACCATGGTAGGTGTAGAGAATACTTAAAAATAAAATCTTTATGGGCGCCTGGGTAGCTCAGTCAATTAAGTGTCTGACTTTGGCTCAGGTCATGATCTCACAGTTTGTGAGTTTGAGCTTTACATTGGGCTTTACGTTGACAGTGTGGAACCTGCTTAGGATTCTCTTTCCCTCTCTCTGACCCTCCCCTGGCTCACACACACTTGTGCTCTCTCAAATAAATAAACTTAAAAAAATAAATAAATAAAATGTTTAAAAAATAAAAATAAATTAAAAATAGTATTTTTATTATTTTATATTCCTTTCTTTGGACTGGGCCTCGAGAATTCAGTGTGTCCTGCAGGCCTCACTTTGTCTTGCTGTGTCTCATGTACGAACTGGACCACCCCGAGGAGAGCACCTGAACCACAGCCTTTTGTACACCTATCTGCCCTGGGCCAGTCTCAGGAGCCACATCTGTGCGGTTTCTTTGTACAGCCCAGGAACGGGCAGCAAAGGCTGTCCCGAGTCCATTACACCAAACAGGAAGAGAAGGCTTTCTTTCAAAAAGAAAAAATCTTTTCTTTCTGATTGCCCAAGGAATACATACGTGTTAAAGAATGCAGGGCATAGGGAGTCCAACAAGCAATGGTCGGTGACTCTAAGAAGGTTTGCTTTCTCAGATTTGTGTTTGAGCTGAAGGACCCCAAGGACCATCTTATCCTACTTTACATGGTGAGGAAACAGGGGCTCGCAAAGGGATGCTGATTAAACCGTGGCATGTCTCAAAGTACATGAGCTAATCAATGGATCCAGGAGAAACTCGTCAAGTACAGGCGCAGACCATTGACAAGGCGACCGTGCCAACCGTCACCAGTGCGAAGGCTCAGTGCACGACAGAGTCCCAGGTCCGACTGAGCAGAGTAGGCGCCTTCTCCGGGTCCCGAGCAGGAGGAGGCCTCCCTGTGTGCTCGCTGGTTTGGAGGTGCCGTGGTTTGAGGGGACAAGAGATGACCTGCTACCTTCAGGGCCGTTTCTCTCCGCGGCCGGCATGGAAGCCGTCGCACTAAGTAGTGGAGCCGTCACGCACATTCTCACCAGGCTGTTAAACTGCAAGTTAATCTGCAGGATGGGCGGGCTGTCTGTGTTTAGGAAGCAGTCACAGAGACTGCCTCCATTAGAAGACCTCTTCCTATGGCATAGGCAGTCAAAGATGCTCGTTCTGAGAAATGCTGCCTTCGGCGACGTCCAGCACTTGTTGGCTCAGATGAAGCCCGAATTGGAGTTTCTGTTTAGTTTTTTAAAGTGGCTTTTCCTGGGGCACCTGGGTGGCTCAGTCAGTTAAGCGCCCTACTTGGGCTTAGGTCATGAGCTCACGGTTTGTGAGTTCGAGCCCCACATCGGTCCCTGTGCTGACAGCTCAGAGCCTGGAGCCTGTGTCTCCCTCTCTCTCTGGCCTCCCCCGCTAGTACCCTGCCTGTCTGTCTGTCTGTCTCTCTCTCAAAAATAAAAACACTTTTAAAAAGTAACAAGTAAAATAAAATGGCTGTTCCCTCCGTTTACCAATAGTATTCCCATGGTCTATTGTGTGGTATGGTATGAAATACAGTTCGATCTCCGTACACTATCCAAAGTGAAGTTGCTTAAGTCCCGTGGTTTATTTTTCCCCACGTAAAAAATTCTCATTATTCTTTTTTAAAACTTAAAGCCATGTATAACATCAATAAGAATGGTATTGGGAAATAAATGTTAAACTTGTACTTGGTAGGTAGAATCCACCAATGAAAGACTTGCTACTCTGGACCTTCCCTCTGCTCGTCCCTTACCCCAGATCGAGGCGCTGGCATAGAAATACTTCATGGCGTAATTTTTTGGTGTTTTAATTATTTAATCCATTAAGTAGAATTAATCAAGCAGAATGACTTCTATTGGATAATTAAACCTGAATTTGAAATCTAGAACTTTGGTACATTTATAACAACAGTCTTTCTGACTCTGTTTCCATGTTCTCAGTTGATTCCTCCCAGCTTCGTGAAATAAAGATTACCCCGCAGTGAGGCAGTCTGCCCTAGAGAATGGCGTCCTGGGGTCCCACCGGAGCCTGTGCACGTGTGTAAATGCTGTCATGTGGCCAGCTGTCATTTTGAAAGCAGCTAATCAGATGGCTACGTAATGGAAACATTTTTCTTACTAGAGATTTCTCATGATTTCCTTCGACATTATTCCTACACTCAAATTTTGACCCTTTTAAAAAAAAGCTGTTGTCTCATTTTCCTTCATAATTTTCTATATTTCCTAGTAATTTTGGTCACTGAGGAACAACAAAAACATCTTCATTAGCCTTAGCATATCCCTGTTCATACCTGCTTCCCAAGGTCATTTTATAGATAACAGATGCAAGAGCTGGAAAGTCTTAGTCGAATTTGATTGTCTTGATTCCAGATCCTTTGCTCTTTTTCATAGAGTTTAGCATTAGGTATTGTTTGGCTTGAAAACAAACCCAGGGACACCTGGGTGGCTCAGTCGGTTAAGCGTCTGACTTCATCTCAGGTCATGATCTCACGGCTTGTGGGGTCAAGCTCCTCACTGGGCTCTGTGCTGACAGCTCGGAGCCTGGAGCCTGTTTCAGATTCTGTGTCTCTCCTCTGTCTCTGCCCCTTCCCTGCTCGTGCTCGCTCGCTCTCTTTCTCAAAAATGGATAAACATTAAAAAAAAGAAAACAGAATCTTAAGATAACATGATCCAGAGGGAAAGTTCTTTGGGCTAGATATCCAGTGCTTTTTGGACTTGTTTCTCCGAGCCTCATGGCTCCTGCGCCGTTAGAAAGACAGAGCAAGGTGCACGAGCAGGTCTGTGGACAAGCGTAGGTGCCCTGGCCAGAAGGAGGGGGAGCCGCAAGGGCGATTCCGGGGTCGCAGGGGTGCGGTGCTGGCTAGGAGGTGAGCCGCCGGCCTCGAACGCAGCGGGTATAACCTGGAGCATGGGAAGCAGGACTGCCAGCGGCCCTGGACTGTGTTGGAGCAGAGGAATGGGGAGAGGGCGTCATCCTCTTGCTTTTCGCTTTTGCTCCTGGCAGTCCGCGGAGGCGCTCCGAAGCTTTGGCGCGAGGACCTGGGATTGAATGTGTGTGACGCGTTACTGACTCCCCCTTTGTCATTCTTTTTCCTAGGATGCTAGAAAAGCGTGTGCAGATGCAACTCTCTCTCAGGTAAGGACCCATTTACGCAGCGTCGCCCGCCTGGCATTGAGGCTGGTGCCCGGCGGCACCTACATTTGTTGCCTCGAGGGCGAGCTGCACTCTGGCCCTCTCCTCTCACACAGCGAGGGTGTAAACACTGCTGGAAGCATTGCACTCAGAAGGCACAGGGAGTAGAGGTTTTTTACATGAAAGATTAATGTCTCACAAGCCTTAGGTAATTACTATTACGGAGGTCAGAATTGCAAAATATGACAGTCTTAAGATAGTTTGAAGCTCTTCTCCTTAACACAGTTTGCCTCAGAACTTGGCTTTCTAAAAGTCCGGTTTAGCAGATCCCCAGAAAGTTGCACACCAATTACGAGCCAGCAGGTCTGCTCCTAGATACAACCCGAAGGAATCAAAACCTGGTGCTCAGACAGGTATATGCACGTGTGTGTTCTCAGCTGCCCTGTTCACGGTTTCCAGAAGGTGGAGACAGCCACGGTTTCTGTGAACGGATGACCGCGTCAGCACAGTGCAGTCCCTTCACACAGCAGAATATTACTGAGCCGTAACCAGGAAGGCACTAGGGGTGTATCTAGTGCAGGGATGAACCTCAAACAGGATGCCCTGTGAAAGCCCGGACGTACACGCAAGGGCACACGGTGCGGGGCTGCCCAGAGCAGGCAGACCCCCGGAGGTGGTGCAGGTTGGGGGCTGCCGGGAGTTCGGGCGGGCCGGGGGGACTGTGGTGTTTCCTCGGGGGGCGAGGGCGTCCTGGGACTCGAGACAGCGCGGTGCTTGCATAGCAGTGTGAACGTGCTGAACGCTGCGGGCTTGTTCACTTTAAAACGGTGAATTGCACCTCATTAAAAGTCCAAAGAATTAAGCAAACGTGAACGAAAATTATGTCCGTACTTGTACTGAGGATGGCTAAATGTGCTACGTTGTCCCAGTGCCTTGGGGGACGTGCTGTAATTGGAGTTAAACAGTAAGTTAGAAAAAACTGCCCTTCATAGAATTCCTAAATTTGAATTCTCAGATATACTTGACTGTGCATTTTTGAAGCCCACAGTTGGGGTGCCTGGCCAGCTCAGTCGGTAGAGCACACAGCTCTTAGTCTCAGAGTCGTGAGCGTGAGCCCCATGTTAGATATTTAAGCAGAGATTACTTAAAAATAAAATCTTTTTTAAAAGGGCCCCGTTATTGCAGTAATAGTCTGTCTGTCAGCTCCAAATCGTTACTGTCCGTTTTTACGTGTCACGGTGAACCCGCGGGTGTTCACGTCTGGCTCTGTGCCGTAAGCAACAGCATAGTCCGCATCAGTGCACGGCCTGGTCGCTGCGGACAGTGTGTGAGCCGCGGGCCTGTGTTCGGTTGTGATGGAGGCTGAGACTAATGTGGAAGGAGGGCGGGAGGAGCTGCGCCTGGACAAGCAGTTGGAGGAAGTGGGGGAGACTGGGGCGGGCCGCGCACCTGTGGACGGGCGCCGTGTGTGTGCTCTGGGGGGGACGGAGCTCCTGAAAAGCAGGTAGAGCAGTGGACTTCCTACAGACCACGAAAGGCAGGTAGGTACCACGGTAAGCAGGAGGAGTCACAGGGAGAGCCAGCCGGGTGACCGGCGGGAGATGGGTGGGCACAGCGCCTTGGGCAAACGGCACAGCCGGCCCGAGGGCGCTGGGGCTGCCAAGCAGGGTGGGAGAGGAGGAGAGGAGGCCCCAGGGGAGGTCATTCCATCACAGACTTTTAATTTGCAGTAACTTTTATTTTTAAGATCACAAACAACATCGACCCGGTGGGAAGAATCCAGATGCGCACCAGGAGAACGCTGAGGGGGCACTTGGCCAAAATCTATGCCATGCATTGGGGCACGGATTCCAGGTGTGTGGGGGCATGAGCAGAACATAGTGCTTGGTACTCTCAAGGATTGTTCTGTTTTTCTGAGGGAAGATAAACCTAAAGTCATTTGCTGTTATTTGTAAAGAAACCATGAGGTTGTTAGCTATCTGGGCAGGCCAGGTATAGCATCACAGTGCACAATTCCCTGTCTGTGTTTCCACTCACATTTCATCACGACCCTCGTCGTGTTGACGTGAGCTCCGATTCTGACCTCGCCGCACCCCCTTGCTCTCCCAGCTCCACTGTGCGGTGCCTGTGTGACTTGGGGAGGTTATACAACCTCTCGTGGCGCCTTGTCTTTCCAGCCGTGCCTCACGACTCCTTGGCCCATACCCTCTTAGGTTTCCGTGTCCGGGCTCAGGGATCGTAAACCTACCCTACATTGTAGGGAAGATTAAGTGCGTGGAACCTTACAGCAGTGACCCCAGCATCCCGAGTGCCGCGCGTGGGTTTGCTGTTGGTTTTCTCGGAGCCCCAGCAGACGTGGCGACGCACGACTTAGCTACTGCCGTTGTCCATTCCTCTGGCCCGTCTGCCCACCGTCCTTTTATCCACCGTCCCAACGAGAAAACTGCCTGCACAGGACTCACTGTGTTAGCTTTAAATTCTGCCCTTATTCAGATGACTTCTTCTTCTCAGTGGTTCATCTCCATCGTGTTCTGGGTCCTTCTCCCCCGTCATTCTCTACACCCATTTCCCTTAACCTGCAGCATCACTTAGGTGAAACCTATTCCGCCCTCTTTTCTTTTTCTTTTAGAGGCTGCTAGAAAGTTTGTCTCTTCTACTTATTCTACCCAAATAAATAAAGTGCTGTGTGACTATAGCATACTGTTTCAGATACCTAATACATGAGTCTTCAAATGCGTTTCTTTGAGTAGCATTTTTTTGTGTGTTTGTCAGAGAGGAATTGCTTGATTTTCTCTTTGTTCATGAAATTGTCTGCTTCAGAGTGTAAACAGCTACAGAACAAAAGAATCTATCTTTAGTTTGTTCTATACAATGTTCTGTACAATTTCAGATGCAAATGAGAGCTAACTTCAATCATTTTAATGATGGCAGTAATCAGAGAGAATAAGAAAGGAGAAAGAAAAATACCCTTGCTAATCAATCTACCTTGGAATTTGTTATCAAAAGTAGACAGTAACCAAATGGTATATTACCTCCAGGGCTTCTCCTCCATCTGTAGCAACATCAGTGTCCTGATTAGACAGGACGTTTGATAGACAGTCCTGCAGCCAGGTTGTACTTGGAACCTGGTACTCAGGAATCCAGTACTTGGAGCCTGGTACTCAGAGCCCAGTACTCAGGGATCCGACAGTTGGAGCCCGGTACTCAGGAACCTGGTACTTGGTGCCCAGTAGCCAAGTTCCCTAAGCAGTTGCTCTCCTGCAGCAGTCAGGCTCTAGTGTGGGGAGTGGTAGAGAGGACGTGTTCCTCCTACGTCAGGGTGACCAGGGGAAGTTGACCTGCAGGCAGCCGTGTGGCCAGAGCAGTGGAAATGAGGATCGGGGCTGAGGGTGAGGCAGGAGGGCAGGCGGACACCAGACCATCTAGCTTCCTGATAGTTGTGTGCAAGGCATGTGCCGTCAGGTTCAGAGCACAGATGGTGTTTTGAAAGCCTCGGAGTCAGCAGGAAGAAAAGCAAAGACATGAATGAGCAGCACTGAATTCAGGGTCCTGGGCACCCCTTAAAGAAGGGTGACGTGGAAGACCCTGTGGGAGGCTGCTGTGCAAGTCTTGTTCTGTTTCGTGGAGGGTGTGGTGGACACACGCACTTGTTTTATGACTGCTCGTGAAACTGCACGGCTCTGTCCGCAGTGCCCTTCTATGGGGGCCTTATTTTGGAATCACAAACGGTAGGAAAACAAAACCATGATATTTAAAAAAAAATTTTTTTTTAACGTTTATTCATTTTTGAGAGACAGAGAGAGACAGGGTGCAAGTGGGGGAGGGGCAGAGAGAGAGGGAGACAGAATCTGAAGCAGCTCCAGCCTCCGAGCTGTCAGCACAGAGCCCGACGCGGGGCTCGAACTCAGAGACCGCGAGATCATGACCCGAGCCGAAGTCAGATGCTTAACCGACTGAGCCACCCAGGCGCCCCGAAAACAAAACATGATATTAAGGAGGATCTATGCTCTTCAGAGCCTTTCAGAGATCACTTTTTCTAGATAGCCATGTTTTCTGGGTAGGTAAAGTTTTGCCTTTTTAAAGTCCAAAGTAGTTTTTAAAATTTTGGATGTGCATTTTGCTTACGTTGTCTTTATATTTCCTGCCCCCTTCATAATAAATAAAGGTTATTGCACCAGATTTTTCCATAACTCAGGGCTCTAATTCATGAATACCAGTTATCTTACCACGTTTGTGTAATTTGTAGATGCTCTCAAATGTTGCACTGAGTGGCAGTTTGTTTTTCAGAACCACAGGAGACCCCACGATAAGAGGTTTGTGTGTCTGCCTGTGTCAGTGTATATTCTGTCTACCTTTATGTTTATCAACGCACGTATTCATTTGTGCCTAAAGTCTCCTTTCTACATTGGCGAGTCTCTTTCAGTTACAGAAGTTAATGTAAAACTTTTTCTCCCCCTGCTAAAATCTGCTGGAGTCTTGTTGTAATTGAGAGCGAGACACAACTAGCCCAGCCAGGCTTGAGAGCCCTCCCTCCTCCAAGGAAATGAAGGGCCGGACGCGTTAGGATGTGGGCCTCTGTGTGACCTCTTGTTTTCGGCTTCCCGGAGCTCTCACTTCCTCGCCGGCTCTCGCCTGTGCGTTCTGGGTGGACAGTGCCTCATGGGAACTGACTTGTGAATAGCTGACAGCTCAGGGGCAGAATCACCCCAGTTCTCCGGCGGTTGTCCTGTCTCGGATTAAGAGGTGTCTTTACTCACCTTCTAGAGGATCATCGGACAGCTTAACGTTTCTCTAACCCCTGGGCGAGTCAGCAAATATTAAGCTCTCTGACCAGGAGAGCTTTCTAGAGGTGACCCTCCCAGAGGACACGCTCCTTTGCCTTGTCTCGGGTGGTCCGTTCAAAGCCAGAGATTGAGCCGCACGGTGAGCGCTATTCATTACCTGGAAGGAAATAGCGTTAAGTGCCGCACGTGTTTGTAACTGAACCAGGTGCAGGACTTTGCTTTAAGAAACTGCATCTGAAAACTGATAGGACTGGACGTGCACTTGGTTTGGTTCTGTGATACATTTTGCAGTGCACCACTGAAAATGTTTGTGTTCCTTGCCAGACTCATTGTTGACTCCTTGTGAAGGAAGTTTGTGCATCAGAACCTAGAGTTTGATGGAAAGTGTCACAGTGTCACAGTTGTGAGAGTGTCCTGAGTAAATTTTACCTCCAGGTTTTGTTCAGTTCATTAAGCCAAATATGCGTAACCCGTGTTTGATTAAAATCTTTAAAATTAAAAATCTGGGGGCGCCTGGGTGGCGCAGTCGGTTAAGCGTCCGACTTCAGCCAGGTCACGATCTCGCGGTCCGGGAGTTCGAGCCCCGCATCAGGCTCTGGGCTGATGGCTCAGAGCCTGGAGCCTGTTTCCGATTCTGTGTCTCCCTCTCTCTGCCCCTCCCCCGTTCATGCTCTGTCTCTCTCTGTCCCAAAAATAAATAAACGTTGAAAAAAAAAATAAATAAAATAAAATTAAAAATCTGTTGGGGTGGTGGCCATGTGGCCCCCTCCACACCTAACCCATCCTCCCGTTTTCACATACCTAGTGTGTCCCGGCAGAGATTTAAAGACCCTTGGGGGTCACCTGTCAGCCTCAGTTGGGGCTGTTGGGTCCATGGGGAGTCCAGAGACACGGTCCTTCTCCTTGAGGTCTGGCCCTGCCACTGTCCTCTCCTCCGATAGGAGGGGCCCGCGGAAGACTGGCCCTGCACACGTGTCCTTGGGGGGAGGTGGGAAACCCTGGGCGCCTGCGCAGCACCTGAGCTCACCCCTGGGGGCAGTGCCGGGATGCCCTACTTAAAAAACAGGAAAGAAAAAAAATCTGTCATCACACACCATACTGCAGCATATCTCTAGAGCTTCCTTGCCATTCCTTGAAAACAGCACATTTTGTAGGACAGAGTTCTTAGGGTATCTTATGAATAGCTGTGGTTCCCAGAATTACTCATGCTTTCCTTCTGCAGTATCCTGTCTTAATGCTGCAGATATAGACAGTGCACCTTTCAGCACAAGATCCCAAACTTAGCAGTTATCCAAAGCAAGAAAATAGTCTTGAAGAAAATTCATGACAGTTACTAGTCTCTTCTGCTGGACGAGGCACGGTTCCGCTATAGTTAGTCATCTCTTTTAAAAGCAGGTGGGAGGTTAAGTGCCTCCTTAATGTTTCCAGGAGACCTGGAGACTAGATTTAGCTCAGCCTAGGAAATCTCCATGATTTGTTTGTCTCATAAATTTGGAATAGCTAAAAGCTTATTATTCTTTTATATCTAAGCTTTCTACATGTCTAAATGGAAGCATATTTGTGTATTAAGTATTTTCTGCCATCTTTGGTTTTTGAAAGATCTGGATGTCTCAGGGCTCCTGGATGGCTCAGTCGGTTAAGCGTCAACTCTTGGTTTCGGCTCAGGTCACGATCTCATGGTTCGTGAGTTCGGGCCGCATTGGGATTCTCTCTCTCTCTCTCTCTCTCTCTCTCTTTCTGTCTCCTCCTCTCTCTCCCTCCCTCCTCTCTCTGTCCCTCCCTGCTCACTGTCTGTCTCTCTCTCAAAATAAATAAACTTTAAAAAAGAAAAGGGAACATTTTTATGTCTCAAATTTGATGAACAGAAACCAAACCTAAGCAGGTAGAAGAACTCAGCCTGTCCTATCTCAGCAGAGAGTGACTTTAGTGATCTAGTTTGCATTTGAAAGCGAGTGCTCTTGAATCTGCACTGTTATTTGTGGGAGTATTTTCTTCCATGCTTTCAAAGTTGAGTTAACAATCGGACCTTTTGTGTTTTCTCATACATCAGTATGCTTTGTCCCAAGCAAATGTGACACTGAAGTGTGTGTTGACTCACAGATTTAGTTTGTACGATTGCCTTTGTGTGATGATGTCTGTGGTGCCCATCAGTTTGCTCTTGTCCTCTCCCTCTAGGCTTCTAGTCAGCGCCTCACAGGATGGCAAACTGATCATCTGGGACAGCTACACCACAAATAAGGTAAGGGCTGTGTGGGGTCCCCTCCCTGAGAAGCAGACCCCGGGGGAGGCGGCCTTTTAAACTCTGGTTCACTTGTGTAAAACCTCTAACAGGATAGGGGAGGGGGCCGTGGTGCTTTCTGTTTTTAGTGTGAAGGCAGATCACATGGCTAGCACATGTTAGTAGTCTCGTCTGCACAGATTATTATCTCCTTACAGGGCAGGTGGGAGGTTAAATGCCTCCTGAATGGTTTGAGAGACCTGGATTCCAGATTTAGCTTCGTCTGGGAAATTTCGTGTTTTATTTAAAAATGTAGAAATTCAGCTTTTCATTTGGTTGTTAGTTTTTATGAGCGATAACCTGAAAGGCAGTATACTTTGAGGTATAATAAATGAAATTATTTTAAAAACTTAATCCAAGGTTGTGCTGAATGAGAAAGTACTGTCACTGGGTCCGAGCGTATGAAAAGACCAGACTCAGTCGTATTTTACTGGAGAGTCCTATGCGTGCACAGACGATTACAGTATTTTTAACAAATTTATCTGAAGCACAGGGAGGTCTGTGGCAGGATTAAATACAATGTGTAGTTTGGTTACTTCACTGAAAACTTTTTGCAAATCAATTTATAGCCATTTTGACACGCCAGTGAAATGTTTTCTTTAACATCGAGTTTGAGTCAGGAGGCTCTAAGGCACATCTAACCGTAGATTGTGACTTTATTAAGGCTGCAGATTAAATTGGTGTGCAGGGCTGGATTGCTAGTTAAATTAGTACTTTACTGACTGGCCACGCATATAAATTACTTTCAAAATACTTTTGGCTGTTGTTTTGCTCTGTCACCTTCCGTGCAATGAGAGTTGAAGACTAGAAATAGAGCCCTGGAGTCCACAGTTGGCGTTGTTGAACTTGAATGTGTCTGCATCTCTGTGTTCTGTCATGTAGGTGCATGCCATCCCTCTGCGCTCCTCATGGGTCATGACCTGTGCATACGCGCCTTCTGGGAACTACGTGGCCTGCGGTGGCCTGGATAACATTTGCTCCATTTACAATCTGAAAACTCGTGAAGGGAATGTACGTGTGAGCCGTGAACTGGCTGGACATACAGGTACCTGTTGTCATCAGTAAGCTCAGAGTTGTAGAAGATGGTTGCATTGTGTGCTTTGGACTCTCCCCTCTTGTCAATAATGATTCGATGAGATTGCTTGTAATAATGGCCACAAGCACTCTGAAAATGAAATCAAAGACAGGCTTGGATATGCCTTTACCATTAAGAAGCCTTTATTTTTTTTAATTTTTTTTTTCAACGTTTATTTATTTTTGGGACAGAGAGAGACAGAGCATGAGCGGGGGAGGGGCAGAGAGAGAGGGAGACACAGAATCGGAAACAGGCTCCAGGCTCCGAGCCATCAGCCCAGAGCCTGACGCGGGGCTCGAACTCACGGACCGCGAGATCGTGACCTGGCTGAAGTCGGACGCTTAACCGACTGCGCCACCCAGGCGCCCCTAAGAAGCCTTTAGATTGAAGTTGCTGTGGCATCCTGTTTTCAAGGGTCGCAGGGACTTAGGTCACTGCCTGAGTAGCTGGCAGCCACCTTTTTGAGTTTATGTTAACACAGTTGACTCTGTTACCTCCGTCTAAGCCATCTTGTATCTTAAGTGCCTTTCCACAGGGGTTTCCTAGTCTGAACGTGCATGTTTATCCACGTGTATACGTACCGTGCGTTCCCGCGCCTACTTGTCCGGACTGGTCATCTGAGCTACTTGACGCCAAGTAGCACTCTTGTGGGATAGAGTGCTGAACACGGCCAGCGTTAAGAGTTCGGTGGTACATTATTTTGCCAAGTTTAGTTTCCCTGCGACACTTGTTATTCATAACAAAAGGCATAGTGTTTCTGGTCTCTTCCTAATATTTTACTTATATTCTCAGTTCTCAAACTTATACCCTGCTAGGCTCACCTGTTTTACGTGCAACTAAAGAAATGGTCATAATTAAAGGAGTAAATAATACTGCTTTTGACTCTAGGTAAGCCTTGTGTTAAAGTGATTTTAGTCAGATGAAAGTATGTCCGTTCTCCTTTTTTTTTAAATTCGTGTGACTTCTTGTGTTGTTTTGTGGAAGTGTAATTAACATACAGTGGTACCAGTTTCAAGCATACAATATAATTATTTAGCACTCTACACATTGCTCAGGGCTCATCATGGTAAGTGTGTTCTTGCTCCCCTGTATTTCACCCATTTCTCCCCACTCACCTCCCCTCTGGCAGCCACCAGTTTGATGGTATTGGTTGTCCTTCTAAAGATAGGCTCCCTGTATTTTCTCCATTTCTGTCCTGCATTGTCTCCTGCCCTCTGCTTAGTTGGGGGTGATTCCGTCTTACTTTTCTAGTGTCTTAAGGTGGAAACTTAGATCTTTTTCAGATTTAAGCACTTGAACCTATAAATTTCCCTCTAAACATGGCTTTAGTTCTATTTGAAGTATCTTCAAACCCTTTTGATTATTTCTTTGATTCCTGGGTTACTTAAAAGTATGTTGCTTAACTTTCAAGTACCTGGAGTTTTCTTAGATAACTTATTACTGATTTATAATTAAATTCCATTATGTTCAGCGAACATATTCTGCAACACTTCAGTTCTTTTCGGTTTATTGGGACTTGTTTTTTTTTTTTTTTTTTTTTTTTTAATTTTTTTTTCAATGTTTTTATTTATTTTTGGGACAGAGAGAGACAGAGCATGAACGGGGGAGGGGCAGAGAGAGAGGGAGACACAGAATCGGAAACAGGCTCCAGGCTCTGAGCCATCAGCCCAGAGCCCGACGCGGGGCTCGAACTCCCGGACCGCGAGATCGTGACCTGGCTGAAGTCGGACGCTTAACCGACTGCGCCACCCAGGCGCCCCTATTGGGACTTGTTTTTAAAGGAGCAGATAATCTGTCACAATGACCGCGCCGCATGCACTTGGAAATCGAGTCTGTTCTGTAAGTGCTGGGCAATGTTCTCAATGTGTTCATTAGAGCCAGGCTTTTGAGCCAGAATTCTTGATACTGTTCAAATCTTCTATATCTTTATTTCTATAAATTGCTGAGAGAGGTTTTTTTTTGTTTTTGTTTTTGTTTTGTTTTTAATGTTTGTTTATTTTGAGAGAGCGAGAAAGGGAAAGAAAGAATCCCAAGCAGGCCCTGCACTTTCAGTGCAGAGCCTGAGGTGGGACTCAAACCCACGAACCATGAGTGGAAATCAAGAATCGGCTGCTTAACCAGTTGAGCCACCCATGTGCCCCTGAGAGAGGAGGTTAAAGTCTCTGATTATGGATTTATCTTTCTCCCTTTAATTCTGTCAGTCTTTGCTTTATATATTTTGAGCTCCGTTAGTAGAAGTATATGCATTTGTGTTGTCCTGTCTTCCTGATGAATCGATCCTCTTACCATGATGAAATGTCCCTTTTCCTCTCAGAATATTCTTCGTTGTAAGTCTGCTTCATCAGATGTGAATAGAGTCACTCCACATTTCTCTGTTTATTGTTTCCATATGTTTTTTTCCATCCATTTTCTTCCAGCACGACCGCATCTTTATAAATAGAGTCCGTTATAGACAGCTTACAGTTGGGTCTTGCTTTTATCTATTTTAAAGGTGTCTGCCTTTTCACTGGCATGGGGTTCGTTTCTGTGTCACGTAATGTTGGCATAGTTGGATTTAGCTTTGTCATGCCACCACCTGCTTTGCCTGCCTGCCTTCTTTTCGGTTAGAATACTAACCCAAATTCTTAGAATCCTAGTTGAGCTTATCTGTTGGCTTTTTTAGTTTCCTCTTTGCATTAATTTTGAGTGGTGTATCTAGGGATTACAATGTACATTCATAATTTTTCAAGGTCCATTCAGAGATAATATTGTATCAGTTCATATAAACTTCAAGAACCTTGCAGCCGTAAAGGCCCATTTTTCTGCCCTTCCTCGTTTTTTATGACCTTTTCATGGCTCTTGCCTCTATGTGCCCCCATAAAACATTGTCCTACTTTTTCCGATACACATTCTTAGCTGTTTGAAGAGATTTGAGTTGTCCTTTACGTTTTCTCAATATTTACCATCCCGAGTGCTCCTTCTTCCTGTCCGAGGATGGAAGGAAGGGCTCCCTTTGGCCTGATGCGTTTGTTTTAAGGTTTCTCGCAGTTAGTGGAGGTCTGCTAGCAGTGATTACTCTCCATTTTCATTTATCTGGAAGTATAAAATTTGAAAAAGAAAATTTTTTTTTAATATTTATTTATTTGGGGGAGGGCGCAAGCAGGCAAAGGGCAGAGAGAGGGAGACATAGGATCCCAAGCAGGCTCTGTGGTGACAGCAGAGAGCCTGATATGGGGCTCGAACCCACAAACTACGAGATCATGACCTGAGCCAAAGTTGGACGCTCAACCGACTGAGCCACCCAGTTGCCCCTTCCTTCATTCTTGAAGAGTTTTTTTTTTTTTTTTTTTTTAAGATTTTATTTTACTTTTTTAAAGGAATCTCTACACCTGACGTGGGCCCGAACTCACAACCCCAAGGTCAAGAATTGCACACTCCGCTGACCGAGCTGGCCAGGTGCCCCAGTTTTCCTTCATCTTAAAGAGTCTGTTTGCTAGATCTATTGGTTTCTGGGGTTGATAGTTTTTTTCTTTCAGTACTTTAAAGACTTTTCTTTGTTTTGTAGCAGTTTGACTGTGTCGTGCCTCTATGTGGTTTTTCTTTGTACTTTGCTCCAGCATCTTGAATTTGTGAAGTTTTGACTTTTACTAAATTTGGGACATTTTAGGTCATGTCCTCAAGTACATTTTTCTATTCTGTAGTCTCCTCCTTTTGCAATCAGATTTGGTCCTTTTGCAATCAGATTTGGTCCTTTCAGACCTGTCCTCAGGCTTATGTGACTTTTGTCACCTCTAGTATTCTGACTACCCAGCAACCTATGTATATGAGATGTTCTGTTTTTAGTTCTAGAATTTTTGTTTGCTTTTTAAAAAAACAGTTCTTTTGTTTGCTGTTTAAAAAAACAAAAACAGTTGTTTTTCTACTGAGATTTTCTTATTTATTACATGCATATTTGGTATCCTTCATCACAGTTGTGAGAACTGCCTTCAGAATTCTTGTTGGCACTTCAGCAGCTAATCCTTTTGAGGCTGGTCTTGAGGACTCTTTTCAGTCTGGGTGACGTTTTCCTATTTATTAGTATGTCTAGTAATTTTGAATTGTATCCTGGACGTCGTGAAGTGCTGTGCTGTAGGCCCTCTGTACTCTTGTGTCGTGTCGGGCAGCAGCAGGAGCCTCGTCTGTCCTTTTCCCATCAGCCAGGCCGTGTGGAGCCTGCTTTTTGCCCGCGTGGTTCAGATAGAAGCCTTGGGCACTTCGGTGCGTGATTGAGGGCTCCTCTTCTGTGGCTTTCTCCTTTCTAGGTTTTCTTCTTTCATTTTCTGCTATGGTTGCCCACAGATCTGTCTACTGGCTATTCAAGAAGGTTGGACACGGATCTTACCCACGTGGTGTCATAGATGGGGGCCTGCCTTAGAAACAGGCTCCATCAGCGCCTTTCTTTTCTTCCAAGTGTAGGCTCCTCTTCATTCTGTTTGCTTCTGTTTCCTGTGCCTTTAGTTGTTTGTTTGTTTGTTTGTTTGTTTGTTTGTTGTAAAGGTTTTATTTTTAAGCAATCTCCACACCCAGTGTGGGGCTTGAACTGACAACCCTGAGATCAAGAGCCGCCCGCTCCACCGACTGAACCCGCCAGGCACCCTGTCTGTTTTTTGTCCAGAGCTCATCGTTGTTTTCTGTGGGGGAGTTGAGTTGCTCCTGTGGCCAGAACTGCTGCCCCATGGCTGGAAGCCACATAGGCCACCTGTGTGGTCCTCGTGAGCCGTGTGATTGTCCAGTGAGCACACTTCAGAAGTCACTTGGTTTATAGCATTGATGAACCGCCAACACTTAAAAACATATATCCTTGGAGCACCTGGGGGACTCAGTCAGTTAAGTGTCCGAGTCTTGGTTTCAGCTCAGGTCATGATCTCTTGGTTCGTGAGTTCGAGTCCCATGTCAGCTCTGGGCTGACAGTGTGGAGCCTGCTTGAGATAGTGTGTCTCTCTCTCTCTCTCTCTCTCTCTCTCTCTCTCTCTCTCTCAAAAATAAATAAACCTTAAAAAAAATACATTCTTACTGTTTATCAGTCTGATTTATAATCAGATTCAGGGTATTGACTTCCATTTATAATTAAGGATTTAGATATTTTAACACTATGTTTGTTGAAACAAAAAACAAAATTTGGATTAGAGGAAATACTTAAAAGGTTTTGTTTCCTTCATATGTCATGAAATTTTACTTCCTGGGAGTTGAGTAGTTTCTTAAAAGCATTTGGCTGCTTAAGAGTATGCGTAACTTTCTTCAGACATGATATATCATTTTTGGCTTCAAGTCAATATAGTTAAAATCTGATAAGCTTAAAATAGCCTTGTTTGGGGCACCTGGGTGGCTTAGTCGGTTAGGTGTCCGACTTTGGCTCAGGTCATGATCTCACGGTTCGTGGATTCTGGCCCCTCATTGGGCTCTGTGCTGACAGCTCAGAGCCTGGAGCCTGCTTTAGATTCTGTGTCTCCCTCCCTCTCTCTCTGCCCCACACTACTCACGCTTTGCCTCTCTCTCTGTCTGTCTGTCTGTCTGTCTCTCAAAAATGAATAAACTTAGGGCGCCTGGATGGCTCAGTTGGTTTAAGTGTCCAGCTTCGGATCAGGTCATGATTTCACAGTCCATGAGTTCGAGCCCCGCATCGGGCTCTGTGCTGACAGCTCAGAGCCTGGAGCCTGCTTTGGATTCTGTGTCTCCCTTTCTCTCTCTGCCCCTCCCCTGCTCATGCTCTGTCTCTCTTGCTCTCAAAAATAAACAAACAGAAAAAAAATGTTTTTAAATGAATGAGCTTAAAAAAAAATTTAAATCATCTTGTTTTAGTCAGAGGGTAGAGGTGTGAACCGTTAGTGGATTCAACACAACTTGAGTGTTTGCTGTCTTTGTCTCGTCTTAGACCTGAGTGTCTGTATAATCAGTGTGGTGTTTATTACTTACGATGCCTTTCTCTGGCCTGGATGTGAGGTTGAGAACTCTTGGTTAAGCCACGGTTGGGACATTTTCTTGTAGAATTTTAGAAACTCGGTTGCACAAAACACACCCGTGAGCGCTATTGTCAGCAGTCATACCAGTCGGTCTTGTCTTCGTCATGTCTGAGAGTCCAAGGGAGCTCCGTTCGCTCACCTTCAGGGGTAAGGCTCTTGGGAATCAGTTGTGTGCCGCTGTTGTTTCCGTGAAATATAACGGCCCACGTGGAACAAACAAGTTTCTGTCTCTGGAGTCAGTTACCCAGGGTTTGTAAACCCTTTGCCAGTACCGCAGAGAGGAAACCTCAGATGGTATTCGCTCTTGCAGAGTCAAGACGCCCTTTGGAAATGGCCACTGGACTGAATTCACAGTGATTGAGGTGGGGCACTTATTATCATTGTTATAAATGTATGACATGCAGAATATAACTTCCCAAGTGCTGTTTTGGTGGGAATAATAACGTGAGAAATGAGGAATTTCCCTAAAGACTCCCATCTGATGACGGTGTCAGGCCTGGTGTCACAGACTGTTCTTGGAGCAGGTCCCTGCATGCTGCTAGGAAAGCTGTGACGCCGGCTTTTATGAAGGAAGGTTCCTTCCTTCATAAACCTCTCATTGCAGTGTGGACACTCTTCCCTTCCCGAGGTCGTTCTGGTCAAGATGGCCACAGATGCATAAACATTTGGGTCAGGAGTTTAGCCAGAGACGTCCTGGGCACAGCCTGGTGTGGTTGCTCAGCGACTGCCTTTCCTTCCTGCCAAACCAGCTGTGGTAGCTGAAGCTTCGTTTTCTAGGGACGATCTGTTCATATAGTCTGAGGCAGGGTATTTTCTGTTCGTGTGAAAGCACAGCGGACCAGACCCATTGTCTAGTGAACTTGGATATTGGGGGCGGGGGATGGAGATGTTTTCCCCTAATTCTGCAGAAGGAGTCATAATGGGGCTGCTCTTTGGTACCCTTTTCATTGGCGGGTTAAATGTGACATGGGCCCTAGGCTTCTTGCGTGTTTGTCACAGTCTGGGAAGCACAGGTCCCACTGCTCACTCACGAATCGCATGGACCATACGGGCAGGAGGTGGGGGGGTGGTGGTCAGGCCGCCTGACCTGGGGCGCCTACTGGGCACAGGGGCTCACGGTGCTGTCCGCACAGTGGGCGTGCGCGCCCCTTAGCTTCCCTCCGGATGGCTCCTTGGACCTACTTTCCATCTTGCCTGCTTAGCAGCCCCGGCAGAGAGAGAGAGAGCCACAGGTCCTGGCCAGGCCTGCCATTGGCCACACTGGATTCCACACCCGCCCCATCTAGCCCTTGGATCGATTGCCTAGATCCAGACCTTAGACCGTCCTGGAAGGATAATGGCAGGCTCTACTGAAAACCCTAAGACCCGAGAGGGCGAGGCCACACAGCCTTGTGGGTGCATCTGAAGGAGTTTCAAGTCTGCTTTGTCTTCATCGGATCCCCAGCTCTGGCATTCGCCTTTCACGTTGGCCTCTCGTTGGGTGTTGTCAACCCTCCTGACTCTTAACAAAACCCTTCTTTGGCATTTCCTCACTTCCACAGCTTCGAGTTACTTCATAGGCCTTCTTTCCTTCTTAGCAGACTTCTTGAACATTGTGCTCTCACTCTTGTCTCTGCTGCCTGGCTGCGGTGCGTCCCTCAGCGTGGGGCAGGCGGCTCTTCATCCAGCTCCGGGCTGGAACGTGGTCCCTCCCAGAGTGGAAGCCGCAGCTGGCGCTGCGTGGGTGCCTGGGGTGGGGCTTTGTGTCTCCAGCTCCCAACTTTGACTTAGCCATAGTGCCCAGCGGGGCCCAGTGCTCTCTAGGGGTGGGCTCGGCTACACCACCAGCATGTGCTCGTTGTAGAAATTCGGGGAAATACCCTGAATTTCTTCCTTTGTGTGTTTTCCTTAAGTGTTTATTTTTGAGGGGCAGAGAGACTGAGCACGAGCAGGGGAGGGGCAGAGAGAGAGGGAGACACAGAATCCAAAGCACACTGCAGGCTCCGAGCTGTCAGCGCAGAGCCCGACGTGGGGCTTGAACTCACGAACCGTGAGACCATGACCTGACCCGAAGTCGGATGCCTAAGAGGCTGAGCCACCCAGGTGCCCCTCTTCTTTTGTGTTTTCAATCTACAGTCTCACCCAGAACTATTCTAAAGAGTTGAGAGAGTTCAGTGCGTGCTGATGTGTCTGTTGCTGGATGTCTGGGCAGTTTCCAGTTTGTCAGTAGTGTGAACGTTCTTGCAGGTGGATGACCCCTCAAGCCTATAGCCATTTTCTTGGGATAAATTAGCTAGCCAGGCCCTCTGGTCTCGGGGGCCACATGAGTCACTTTTCTGTGCACGTTGGTAGTCTCGGTTTTGCTCTCTCTGGGTCGGCACCTTCTCCAGATGCAGAAGTAGGCGTCTCTGCTCCTCTGGCAACAGATTCCCAGCCAGGCAGCACACTCTGTCGGTACGTCCTGCCTCTGTCCTCCAGGCCTCAGCCGACAGCACACCCTGGTGTCCCCCTTGGCCCTTGACCCAGGGACCTGTTCTCTGCACTGTCTCATGTCAAGCCTCCTCTCTCTGGACTGTGTGGCACCCTTGTCCCTGCACTGGGCTGTCCCCCAGCATGTCCTGACACTGTTATCCGTGGTCTCCATGAGGCGTAAAGGAACACTCTTGTGCCTTTGCACCTCCAGATTTGGCACCCATGTGTGTCGGGGTCTGTTTTCCCAGCCCTTCTGTAAGGCTCTCAAGAGCCAGCAGCACCACTGGCTGGCCACTGTGTAGCATACGGCCACACCTGGTGGGGGCCATGTTCGCCCGAGGTGACCCCCCCGCCCTCTACCACACACACACACACACACACACACACACACACACACACACGCGATGGGATTCATTTCTACCCGAGGTGACTCCGTCCCCCCCCCCCCCCACACACACACATGTGTGTACACAAACAGCCCTCCCAGGGAATTTATTCATTCTTCAGTTTTAAAGATGGTAACTGCCACTGGTCGTTCAGGACTTAGTGCACCGGCGGCTCTGTCCCCCGGCAGTTCTCTGGCACCATCCGCAGTCCACGGGGGGGACGGCAGCTCATCAGAGAACGCGGTGCCAGTTAGCCACCGTGTGAGGATTGAGTTGCTTGTTTCTGATTTGCGAGCCCACATTCTGAAGCCTGACTGTGCCCAGCCAGGTGGCTCCTGTGAGACCGTCCTGGTGTCGGAGTTCACGGAGTGCCGTTCGTTGGGCCCTTCTGCAGGCTTCCCTTCCACGCTCACAGGCCTTGGGATGCAGAGTTTGTGTTAGACGGGCCCCATCACGGTGCTGTTGAAGCTTGTTAGCCTCGGTCCAATTTTTCTTTGTGGAGGAAAAAAAAATTCATAAAAAACAACATCCAGCTGGTTATTGTTTCTTCCTCTCGATGTACAAATACAAAGCGGACCACAGAAATGAGTTATCAGATTGTGAGCAGGAAGCCCTGACTTTGTTTAATTAAAAGTAATATTTGTGTATGTGTTTTGAAAGCTCAGACTACGGAAAGTTGGGAAACGAACGTGGGAGACCGTCGTCCCCGGCACTGCCCCTGCCCCACTCTGAGCCCGGCTGTGCTGCCACAGCCTCTCAGGACCACCCTGCCCTCCTCCTCACGGCATCGGTCTTAGTCTTAAGACCTTCTGTGACTTCCTGGTGCCACCTGTTGTTTTGTAAGTGGGATCATTCCCACAGCCTTCCTGGCTCCTAATAACTGCTGCTTGCTGACCTTCGGAGGCCCTGAAGAGTCCCCACCACTTTACCAGCTGACGCGGCATGCCGCCTCTGGTTCTTGGCGGTGGGGGGGAGCTCATGGGTTCCACCTGGCTGGACCACGACCTGTGTGATACACGAGGTGGACAGAGGCCGTCTCGGAGGTCATGTTTCTTTGGGTCTTTGACCTAGGAGTGCCCTGCCTGGCCCTGCAAGGGACACTGCTGGTGCCGAGTCTCCACGGCTCTTCTCTCCTGACCTCCTTGTGCTCCCAAGTCAGACAGGCTGAGGCTGTGATGGTGCAGCATGAGGGCCACCTCACAGGACGCTGTCGCACGCCCAGGGCTGGCTTTCGGAAGGGAGGGACATTTGAATTGACTCGAGCGATGGCAGAGTAGCCAGGAAGCAGATGCTGTTCTTGGAGGGGAACTTGGGCAGAGCCTCAGCAGTATGAGGGACAGGACCTGGGGGTGCACTGAGCAGCTGGGGACCAAGGGTCACATGCATGGTGTGGATTTGTTATCAGGTGATCTTTCCACACAGGCTGCTCCTCTCCTAGCTGGGCATTGATTCACCTGTGGAGTCCCTAGGGTCCCTCTGGACAGACATGACATGGCCTTCGAGAAGTGCTTGACCACACATTCTTTTCTTGTCTTTGTTTTAATGTTTATTTATTTTGAGAGGGAGAGAGGGGGAGAGAGAAAGAGAATCCCAAGCAGGCTCTGTGCTCAACACGGAGCCTGACTTGGGGCTCGATCTCATGACCGTGATGAGATCACTACCTGAGCCAAAAGCAAGAGTCAGTCGCTTAACTGACTGAGCCACTCAGGTGCCCCTACACATCCTTTTCTAGGCACATAGCTGATATTTAAAAATTGTCATCCAGGGGCGCCCGGGTGGCTCAGTTGGTTAAATGTCCGACTTAGGCTCAGGCCATGATCTCACTGCTCGTGAGTTCGAGCCCCGCGTTGGGCTCTGCTGACGGCTCGCGAGGCTCCGAGCCTGGAGCCTGGGGCCTGCTTCAGATTCTGTCTCCATCTCTCTGCCTCTCCCTACTCGTACCCTGTCTCTGTCTCTCGGTCTCTCTCAAATATAAATAAGCATTACAAAAGTTGTCCTCTCCAAATATTTTGGTAACATCTCTCAGATAAATGCTTCGTTTTCCCTGTATTCTTATACTTTCCATACCAAAACCGTTCCGTGGGTTTCTTCTTTGTGTATTTGTTTTTATTTTACCGATCTTCACAGCGTCACCCAGGGCCCTCATGTGGACTGGCAGGGGTGCCCTGTCCTTGTAAGAGCACACCTGGGTGACCGCCTGGCTGGAGGGGGCGGGGCGGCTCTGGCACCATCCTGGCCACCAGCCCACTGGGCACACGCCTTACGGCGGGCGGGGGAGGGCGGTGTGCTGCACTTCTAATTCTTCGAGTCACTTACGGTAGAACAAAACTATAAGCCATGGTCCACAGAGCTAATTAAGTAGAAATCCTAGTGTGTAGGTACTGAAAAACTGATTTTCTGTTTTACCTTTCCTCATACCAAAAGCTGATCGAGGTTGGGGATCTCAGTGTGCCCCACTGCCAGCATCCCGGCATCGGCACCGCAGCTCTGCCTCGCCTCCCACACGCTCAGGCGCCATCCAGCCATTTCCACGCCAACTTGCGTACTCTAGCTGGCATCCTGTAGAAAACCCCGCCGCCCCGCTTGGCGCCCCGATCCCAGCTCTGGCTGTGCCTTCCTGGAGGATTCAGGAGGCCTCCGCAGACCACCCTTTCCCATTCCTTCCCTAACATGTACATACGTTGTCTCTCCCTCCTGGGATGTGAGCTCACACCCCAGGAGGGAGAGAAACAGCCCTCTGATCACAGATATGTTCCAGGTGCCCACAGGGCTGGCCTCCAGGCACCAGCATAAGTTCTTGTGGGATGAGTGGATGTGGGAGCGGAAAGGGAACCCCTGTCCCCACACACGGATCAGAGGAACAGAGACAGCAAGACACCTCCCAGGGTGCGGGGCAGAGGGCTCGCGGCCTCTCCTCTGAGCTGGCATCCGCTCCTCCCGGCCTGTGGGCTGTGCCACCTTGTTTGTTCATTACTGCATGTGGGGCGGGGCGGGGGGCGGCTGGCAAGCATTGGTCTACACCTAGATGTGGAACTTGCAGGTGTGTTCATTCTGCCAGTGTGTTTTCTGTTTACAGGACCTTAGAACTGTGGGCGGGGGCTTGCAGATCAGGGCCATCTTCTGGTTTGTTTTCCAGGTTACCTGTCCTGCTGCCGCTTCCTGGATGACAATCAGATCGTCACCAGCTCTGGGGACACCACCTGGTGAGCACCTGTGCGCCCTGCCTTCTCATACTGCTCACCTTAGACGTGTAGGAAATAAGACTCTTGGCATTAATCAGGCCATCTTTTATTAATTTGAAGTGGCCGTGAGGTGTCAAACACAGATTCATGAGCGATGAGCAAATTCCTTGTACTCTTGATAGATTTTAAAGTTCAGAGTTTAATTTTGAACAACGAAGGACTGACTCATAGGCATCGCAGCTGTAGGTGACATGCCTGTTTTTCTTTCCCCTGGCCACACTCCGTCTGGGCAACTGTTGGCATCCCTTTGGGGAGCGGGTCCCCTCTGAGCGCTGTGTCACTGTGGACTCTGAGCAGAACTGAAGAGGAGCAGGGCTTCCCATGTCAAGTGCACTGTTTCAGCCTGCCTCGCTTTGAGCTTCTACCTTACAGTTAGAAGCCCACTTAACCTCTAGAACATTAAATGATCAGATAGGAGTCATTTCAGACTTAAACCGTCGTCAGGGGCTTTTCTGGGCTTTGTGGCACGATGTGGCGGCATGCCCTGTGCCGGGTCCCGACTCCTCTATCCAGCTTGTCCTGTTTGTATAAATCGTATAGGTTCACAAAAGACTTACAATGTAGCCTGTCCGTTTTCGGAAGAATTTCTTTATTAGAAGATATTTTTTTTTTTTAATTTTTTTTTTTTCAACGTTTATTTATTTTTGGGACAGAGAGATACAGAGCATGAACAGGGGAGGGGCAGAGAGAGAGGGAGACACAGAATCGGAAACAGGCTCCAGGCTCTGAGCCATCAGCCCAGAGCCCGACGCGGGGCTCGAACTCACGGACCGTGAGATCGTGACCTGGCTGAAGTCGGACGCTTAACCGACTGCGCCACCCAGGCGCCCCTAGAAGATATTTTTTTAAAGCTGGAGCCCTGGACGTGATTCCTTCCTTGCTGTAGTCCCTCCAGGCCCTAGCAAGGAACCCCCCCTGCACAGTCAACCTGTAAATGGTGTAACCGGATTTGCATCTGAGCCAGAACCAAGCAGCTTTCGGTGCTGCTGCTTCCTGGGGCTTGAAACACAGAAGTGGCCCACGCTCCACCCGCAGCACAGTCGACGTCTCACCTTTGTACCCTTTAAATAGCTGCTCATCAGACATCCACGGGACACCAAACTCAGGGACTCTCCCGTTTGTGTCTCCCGAGGAAGGCCGTGGGACCCGCGCCTTGCCCTGAGCCATTTGTTGACCTGGTGTCGTCTCCGTGTCTTAGCCCGTGGCACCCCGGAGGGCAGCGAGCTGGCTGCAGCAGATCTGTGCCCGTGTGGGGCACTGGCCAGGAGCCCCTGCTGCTCCTTGCAAGCCCACATGGGGCACAGGTCACTGGCTCCCCCTTTGTTGGTGTTTGAGTTGGTGTAGAGAGAACAGTTACTCCAAAGCCTGTGGCCACATTCTCGTCTGTGTTTTGTTTGGGTGCTTGGTTTCCCTTCCAAACAAAGCCACATTATGACATTTAGATTTGTTTTCAGTAAAAGCACAGAGGTTTACTGTGGTCCTGGGGTGGTTTGAAGGACAGTTTGTCACATGACTGCTTGTCTGACAAAGTGAGGTGACTGCATGTTTTGTGTTCCTGCTGCAGTGCTCTGTGGGACATCGAGACCGGCCAGCAGACGACCACGTTCACTGGACACACTGGGGATGTTATGAGCCTCTCTCTCGCTCCTGACACCAGACTGTTTGTCTCTGGTGCTTGTGATGCTTCAGCCAAACTCTGGGATGTGCGAGAAGGGATGTGCCGGCAAACTTTCACCGGCCACGAGTCTGACATCAATGCCATCTGTGTGAGTTGGGGGTTCAGCTGTGGGTTGGGGTCCTTTGCCAGCTGTTAGCGAGTTAGATTGCTTTCTGTATACCGTGGAACCCACCATTAAGCTTTAAAGTGTTTTCAGGAGTAGATGTTGTCTCCTCTGTGTAACTATAACCTAATTTACAAAAACTCCTGTAGAAAGCTTAGATGTGATGTGCTCTCTCGTCCTTGTGAGGCCGGCCGATTCTGTGCTGACTGTTCATCTCACAGACATTGGCGATGGGCCTACAGCGTGCAGGCCCTGGGGTGAGCCAGCGATTGGTGTCCTGGGCTTCCCTCTAGTCGGGAAGCAGACAAGGCAGTAGTTGACCCAGTCAGCACAGTCTCTTAGGAGTGGGGGGCGGAGGGGGAGCAGAGGCTGAACCTTGAGCAGGAACCTTACACGCTCAGCCTCCTCCCCGCGGTTGGGGCGCAGCCAGCTGAAGGAGCCTTCCTTTGCCGCGTCACCCTGACGTGATGGGGGTTGCAAGAAGATGTGGAGGGTGGTATCTGGTTGGTCAGGGCTGGGCATTCCTCCCCCGCTTTTCCTCCACGAGGCTGGTGCAGCTGCTGGCGGTGCTCGGGGGTGACCACACTCTTCCTGCTCCCCTGGGAAACAGTTGATCATGAAAGGAAGGCTACTCTTTGGGGAAGACGGCCGCCGTGCCTGCCCCAGTACCGACGCCCTCCCTTCCGGATGCCCAGGCCGCTGCCGCTCTGCTTCCCTGTGTCTCCAGAGTCCGGCCCCTGCTGACCCTTTCCTCCTGTGCGGGCAGCAGCCCTGTGTGGGCCGGTCCTGTTTCCACTACTTCTCTGTGTGCATTTGCCTACTCTCTCGGCTTGCTTTCTCTTTCTAGTTCTTTCCAAATGGCAATGCGTTTGCCACTGGCTCGGATGATGCTACCTGCAGGCTGTTCGACCTCCGTGCGGACCAGGAGCTCATGACTTACTCCCATGACAACATCATCTGTGGGATCACCTCGGTGTCCTTCTCCAAGAGTGGGCGCCTGCTCCTTGCAGGGTACGACGACTTCAACTGCAACGTGTGGGACGCGCTCAAGGCCGACAGGGCAGGTGGGTGCTCGCCGGGCCTCCTGGGCCTCCTAGGCACGGAGGGCTCACCTTTGAGGATGGACCTGACTCCCAGAGGCTGGAATATTCGGGTTTGCACACATGATGCTGGTAAGAAGCACGTGCTGTGCCCAAGTATATCTGCCTGCCCTGTGGTGTGGCCGGTGGAAGGACAGGGGACAGGCCAGGGTGTCTACGCTCAGGGTCTCCAGCACGTTGGCTTCCCTGGCACCAGATCTCCTTACACGCACTGTGTGGGGTGCACGGAGACCACCACGGTGGGCGGACAGCTGCTGGGTCTTCAAGGCCCTCACCTTGCTTTCTCTCTCCACCGGCTGTACGTGGTGGAACCGTGTCATCTATGCGGCACAGGCTTGGGCAGGTCTAAAGTCTCAAGTTCACACATCAAAGGCAAGCGTGTGGCTGTAAAGGGCATTAAAACACAAGTCGTACAGGGTTGCCCGACTGGCTCAGTCAGTAGAGTGTGTGCCTCTTGATCTTGCGGTTGTGAGTTCAAGCCCCATGTTGGGTGTAAAGATTACCTAAAAATAAAATCTTAAAAAAAAATTAGAAAAGAAAACACAAATTGTACAAAAGGTGAGAAACATCCTGTAATAAACGTGGACAGTCAGGCAGCTGAATTGAATTGACGTTTTCAGAATCTTTCAACCCAGTTAATCTTGGCAGGGGGAAGAAGGGAGCATGACTTGGGGTCTTCTTGGGGGGTTCTTGCCTTGACGTCCCACTTTCTGATGGATCTTTACCCACCCTGGGCTGAATTCCCCTCCTGCCCCCCACTCCCTCTTGCATACCTCTTGCTCCCACTGCCCCAACAGTTTTCCGGTCCTGGTGCCACAGCAGAGGACACTGTTCCATCCAGCTGAGTCTGTCTCTTTACTCAGCTGTGACACTAAGGAGTATAGGAAATGGACACGATTCTCTGAAATTAGCATCAGATTCTTCCGATCAGACGTGGAATGTTCTGGATGATACTTACCTTCTTTTTCTCTAATTTTTTTTTTTTAATGTTTCTCTTTGAGAGAGAAAGAGAGACAGAGCACGAGTGGGGGAGGGGCAGAGAGAGGGGGACACAGAGTCGGAAGCAGGCTCCAGGCTCCGAGCTGTCAGCACAGAGCCCGACGCAGGGCTCGAACGCCCAAACTGTGAGATCATGGCCTGAGCCGAGGTTGGAGGGTTAACTGAGCCACCCGGGTGCCCCTGGCCGATGATTATCTAAGCACAGGTGACTGAATGTCAACAGGAGGCTTGTCTCACTGTGGGGTCAGCATGGAGTCACTGTGTGACATCCCATTGGCCCCTCTTGCCTCAGTGTCCAGCTCTCTGTCTTGTGCCCTGTGCTAGGCGCCAGGGGTTACAAACAGATGAACAGCCCACAGGCTTACACTCTTGGGTTCTAATTGCCCTGAGATTGGACTGGTTGGCTTTTTTTATTATGATTTAGATTATGATTTAGATTTCTTTTCTTTTTTTCTCTTTCTTTCTTTCTTTCTCTCTCTCTCTCTCTCTCGCTTGCTTTCTTTCTTTTTTGTTTTTATTATATTTATTTATTTATTTTGAGAGGGGGTGGGGAGGGGCAGAGAGAGAATCTCAAGCAGGCTCCATGCTCAGCGCACAGCCTGACCTGGGGCTGAATCTCACGAACGTGATGAGATCATGACCTGAGCTGAAATCGAGAGTTGGACGCTCAACTGACTGAGCCACCCAGGTCCCCCTATATTTCATTTTTTATTTAAGCGTCTTACCACAGTGAATACATTCAGGAGTTGGTGCCAAAGGTCCTAAGTTACTCACTGTGTGTGTCTGTACCTTTTTATTGTGTATGTTCCTTGTCATCACGGCTGTCTTAAGTCAGACTTCTTACTGGGGGCTCCAGTGCGTCTTTGTTGTGTGTGAACACTTCCCTGTGGCTGTAGGTGTGTCCATGTTGTTTTTAAGAGAGGAGTGTAGTGAGCTGCACTCGCCTTGGACCAGCGTGGTTTCTCTGCCTCCCGGTGTCCTTCCCTGCCATTGGGACATTGCAGAGGAGGGGCCTTGGCGTTCTGGGTATGCTTCCGCGGGTGGCTCTGCCAGCCAGCCCTGCATAGCATCGCCGCGTCGCCCCCAGGTGGGGCACCTCTGGGTCCTGGAGTGACTGGGCTGTCATCTGCTCTCAGGTGTCTTGGCCGGGCATGACAACCGCGTCAGCTGCCTGGGGGTGACTGACGATGGGATGGCCGTGGCGACAGGGTCCTGGGACAGCTTCCTCAAGATCTGGAACTAACGTCGACAGGTAATGCAGCAGCCAAGGTGCCCTCCCTGCGTGCACGTCTGTGTATGTATTTCACACGGCACATAGGATGTCACAGTTGCTAGATTAATTCGATGTAGAGCTGATCTGGAACTGTGCTCAGGTGAGCGTTACATCCACCTGAGGTGACGTGTCCTTAGGGCAGACAGGCGGGACGGTGGGGAGAGCAGGAGCAGTGAGTGTGGGTGTTCTCTGTTTATATTGTTTTAAACTCTGTTTAAAACAGCAGGTGGACGTCGTGGCGACTGGAAGACCATTCCAACCTTGAAGCGTTACAGTGATAGCATTTCCTCTCCACCCCTACTAACGTGGACGCCCTGCACCCCCTCAGAACTTCAAAAGGGCAAGGCCTTTTCCTTCACTTATTGCTGAAACCAAGAGCACAATTCCCATTAAGAGAACCTCTGTGCTGTAAACTGAGACAAAATTGTGCATTCCTTCCGGGACCATCGTCTTTGTTCTTTTTTGTCTGGAATGAATTTAAAAGGAAATACCATAATAAACATGTTAACCAGAAGGTAAACTTGAGTGTAATTGTGAGACAGACACACCTTTTCACTAGTTCATTTGAATTTCAGGTCAGTGACCCTATTTTGTGCTGTTCACGCAAAACAAGTGGAGGATTTTATCTCGTAACTGGTTCTAAATTTCAGGTTGTGTTTGTAACAGGATTTTGCAAACATTCATATTTCCTTCTTAAAATATATTCCTTTACGTTCAGTAGTTCAACAGAGGAAGAGGGTCTGGTGCAGCCTCTCCGAAATTGTTAATGATGTAAACTGAGTCCCTCAGTTTTTTATTTTTTGTCCTGTGTCACGTAATTGTTACGCACAAACACGGCCTAGAAAGGCAGACAGACGCTAATCAGGAAAGGAAGCAAGCACACGCCGTGGATGGTCTTGAACGTGTGATGAAGTCTACTCCAGTTAGGCACCTGTTCCTCCCCGCCCATCCTCCCTGCCTTCTCGGTTCAGTTCTTAATCTCACAGCGGGTTTCCTTGTGAAGTTGGAGGGAAGGAAGTCCATGATAATAGCCTAACGCTACCCTGTGCCCCGCCCCCAGCCGTCAGGAACCTCTGTTTTCAAGAGAGGCGCCCGTCCCGTGCTTGGATAGTCAGTCAATTATTTGTGTATGAAACCATGTACAAATCAATGTTTTGAAAATAATGATCTCAAACTTTCTAAGTTAAATTTTAAAAAATTTGATCGTTTGCCATATTGGGTGGGTTTACTCTTAGAATCGCATGCTGTAGAAATGCTCAAAAGTGCATCCAGGACTCAGTCCTTAGATGTTCTTTTTCTTTTAAGAAATAACCTCTTTCAAGTTGTAACCATCGCGGCTCTGTCCACTTCTTGCTGCCATTCTGTGCACCGGAAGCAGTACAGCGAGCAGCCCCTCGCGCTTGGGTGGCAGGATGAGTCACTGTTTGCTTTCTTTCTTTTAAAACAAAAACAAAAAAAAAAAAAAAAAGCCCTGTTGCAAAGGATTGCCGTTGGACTCGGGGGCGGGGGGAGCAGGGGGTAGAGACCCGGCCTTCCTCTGCCAACTCCTCTTGGCCTGTCTCTGCCGTGGGACCAGCCTTCTGCATCTGAGGCGGGTCGTCGTATAACACCCACGCCTCCCCGGTCCCGCTGGAGGCCGGGGGACAGCGGCGCCGTGGGCTGCCTCCCTGCACCCGAGCCCGCTCCACAGCAGCAGCGGGGGCTTCTCTCCGTCCTGTTTCCGCAGCATCCTGTACAGAACTGCGCTGTGCCGTGCAGTAGGCCAGGGGCTGGCAGGGAGAAGAAACACGAGCCCTCCTTCCCTCCCATCCACACCTCTGTAGGAGCTCTCTGCACCCCGTGCCCTCACTGTATTTAATTTTAAAGTCAGTGTATTGCAAGGAGGCTGGATGCGAGATAGATACTATATTAAACTGTACTGTTATTTAAGATGTAATAAAGCGGTTTGACATGAGGGACTTGGGTGTGGCTGCTTATTTGCCAGGCTGTTTGGGCTCGTGACACAGCCGTCTTCCCCTGGCCGCCCTACTCGGTGACGTCGGCCGGATGTGGTCGTGTGGGCAGTGGCATGGCTGCCTGCTTTTCTGCCATGCCTTTTGTCCCCATCGCCAAGAGTCCCTGAAAGGAGGGTCGGGTCCTCGGCCGGCCCCACGCAGTAGCAGCGCCCCAGCAGTTCTGCCACTGTCGGGGCCCAGCCGCCCTTCCCCCACCTCTCAGGCCACTGCCCAGCGCGCGAGGAGCATCCCCAGGCACCGTCCTGCCAGTGTCTCTCATCTTCGGGGCCTGAGGCCCTTACCTCCTCCTCCCTCTGTAAGATCTAGGACGTTACTCCAGACACATGCTTTCCTTCTGACTGAGGTTTTTATCTCCATCTGGGTAAAAAGAGCGGCATCTTATAAGAAAAACTGAATATCTCCCCCAAAGCGTGAGAAACCACTCGGAACGGGCATACCCCTGAAGGACCTCCACCAGGGCCCCGTCCCTTCCTCATTCTACAAGGTTATAAAAGGTGACTCGGTAGTTTTCTTGGGTTAAATGCTGGTACTTTTTCATAAATAAGTGAAGACTGCTCTCCATGGGAAGTACTCCCGCCTGAGGCTCTCTTCTCCAATTACCAGCAAGACAGGGCAGCAGGAGGAGCGGGTGCATTTCTCCCGTGCGTTTCTGCCACGACCAGGGGTGCCGTCTCCCCAGGGACTGGCAGCCTGAATGCTAGGTTTGCCTGGCTTCAACCTCCTCCCCCACTGCTCCCTGAAAGACCCTGCTGGCTGTCTTACAAAATGCCAGGGAGCATCTGAGGTGCTCCTGGGGCTGATGACTGGAGTCATTGGGAGGGAGGTTCTCCCGGGAGCAGAAAGCAGGTAGTTATCCTGCACAGAGGTACACCCTGGGATGGGGTACAATGGAACCTCAGCGAGGACTGGTAGCCCACAGATGCCCACGTGTTCCCTCTGTCCTTCAGTGCCCCAGCCTGGCACCCGGCATGTCCCCTGCTCCCTGACCTGCCCCTGCATGGTGCAGCTAGCTCTCTGCTGGCTCTGAGATCACTGTCCCACTTTCTCAGCAAAGCAGCCACTGGAAACAGGTACCAGTAGGGGCATCTAGAAAGTGGCCATCTCGCTGTGCAGAAGTGAAGGGACACCTGCACAGCCAGGGCGGACTGTGTTCATTTTCAACCTTCAGGCACAAAACTCAAGCTTGCACGGACTGAGCAGGACCCTTTAGCACTTAACCTCTGCTGCCTGGACAGCCCTCGGAAAGTGACTTCTCGCTCTTTGCCATGCGTCCCCTTCCAGGGTGCTGGCCATGCTCCCTCCCCTTCCTCCAGTCTCCCCTGAGACTTCCACCCCTCCTGTCCTAGTCATGGCCCTGCCCTTGTGGGCACCTGTTGCAAGTGTGCTGTCCAAGCTCCACACGGAGCCCTTGGGAGGCTGGACTGAGCTGGGGCCTCTCGGTGACTTCTAGGGTTCTGTCCCCACCATGCCCACTCAGTGTTGTGCCCCAGATGGATACTGGGGGCTTCTGCCACCCCCCACAGTGCCTGATCCTCAACGTGGCCCCACCAGCCCCGTGGGCTGCCCTGAGGGGTGTGCTGTCCAGGCAGGGGCCCTCCTCTTCCTAGCGCTCTGTCTCCCCCAGCTCCCCACTCCTGGAGTCCAGTCAAAGCCTTCCCGGAGCTAGGGCCACACTCTGCCCCTCATGTCCTCGCTGCAGGTTACTCGGCCGGTGCCCCAGATTCCCTGAGTGAAAACCGCAGACAACAAAACACCTGTTTCCTAGAGGCCTTGTGAGAATTCATCAAGCCCCTTTGTGCAGATGCCAGACCCCACCCACCGCAAGCTGGCACTGCCTCTGCCCCTCTGTAGCTCCTCCTAGCTGGTGGGGGTGGGGGGGGCTGTCCCTTTGCTAACCACCCTGGTGAGAAGTTCACGGTCTACTCCAAGATCTTGTCCCCTGCTGGACCGTGTGCCTGGCACCTAGGAGGCCTGCAGGAAGAAGGGCTTCTTTCCACACTCGGTCACCCAAAACCACTCCCACCAGGAGGGAGCCAAGTTGGCAATTCCAGACACTGGCCCCTGGAGAGGAATAGGTAAGGAGGGGCTGGACTTGCCCTGTGCGCTCTGGCTAGAGGCCTGGGGCTGGGGGTATGGACAAGATGACTTCTGAATAGCCCAAGACACCCACCTCCACAGGGAGCCTTGGTCCTTCCCTGCCGCCCCTGTCACCCAGGCTCCTGGCCACTTCCCCTTTTGGCTGCTGGGCAATCTCTGTTCATCCTCTCACCCGTCAAGCACAGTTGAGGCCAACTTCCATGTGAGCTGGGGGCAGGACTCCAAGGAGTACCCTCTTCACCTGAGAGCTGCGCTCGAGACTGCACTTAAAATCCAGGACCCCCCACCCTGTCTGAATGAGTCCAGCTCTAGGCAGGCAGCCTATCCGGCTCTACCCTCCATGGCCCAGGCTTCCTTCTTCCACCACCTAACCCACCCACCCTGATATCCCCCATCATTCAACCCTCCGAAGAGGGTACATCTAGGTTTTAGGGGTCTGAGGCTTAAATAAAACAGGAATCACAAGTCACATTTAAGAAAATACAAAGAAACAAATACGAGCGTTGGGAAAGGTTACCCTTGAGACCCTCTGAGGCAGAACCCTCTTCCTCAGCCCAGCCCAAACTAGCCTGCCTAGCACCCACCCACCCCCCACCCCCATCCTCACACCAACCATTGTCCTTGGTGCTGGCCCTTCCCTCTCCCCACCAAGCCTGGCTTATTCCTACTCCGCCTTTGGACTCAGCCCAAGCCAAACGGCCTCTAGGAACCTTCCGGATGCCTTAAAGCACCCCACCCCTCCCAGCATCGGCTTCCATTACTACTGGCCAGCCTTGGGGGGGCCTGGTGGGGGTTTCCATTACTATTGACCAGTGTTTGATGGGGCAGAGTGGGACCCGGGCCTACTGGGAAATTTTGCACAATCCGGGTCAGGTGAAGGAAGCCACAGCCCCTGTTTTTTCATCTCTGAAATGGGGAAGCACCCTCTGAGGTCGGGGTGGACAGAGGCTTTCCATTATTGCAAACACTGACACAAGTTCCCTTTAGAGAGGGACACACAGGAAGGGCCCTGCTGTGTGAACTCGGCTAGCCATAAGGCTGGCTCTTCTGCCTTGGTGCCTTCTCTATAGACTCTTCCTGATCTAGAAGGTTCTTGGGAGGCCTAGCCCAATGCCTGGAACATAGTAAGAGCTGGCTCAAGCATTAGTATTATTTTGTTAATGACCATATCCCAGATGTGCAGCTCAAAAGGCTTCTCCTGTGGGTGTGGCTGGCGGTCACTTTAGGGAAGTGGTGGGGTTTCCAAAACAACCAGAAAAGGAAGTTACAGAGCTTGAGAAATCACCCCAAATTCCTGCCATCCTTGGCCCCCTTTCCACTCACTCTTGGTGACCCCGCTGCCCAGTGGCCCCAAGACAGCAGGGAGACATGTCCTGTCTTGTGCCCCTCTGTGTTTCAAGTCTCTGGACACAGGGCCAAGAGACCCCGCCAGAGAAGACTGACAACAGCAGGTATGGGGGTTGTGGAAACCTGGAAGTCAGGCGGTTTGCAGAGTACTCCAGTCTATACGAGGTGTGGGACACCTGAGTGTACACAAGGAATAATGGTTGGCACTTGGGAGCCCAGGCAGATTACCAAGCACCCAACAGTGCACTGCCCGGGGTTCCTCTACAGTGACCCGCATCAGTTTATTCATAGATGTGTCCCAGGAGCCTGGCACACTATTGGGATACTTGACTCCTGGGTGGATTGGGGAAGGCCTGCAGCGAAGGTACAAAGTGGGCACTGTGGCCTTGGTCCCCTTCCTCCCTCCTGTCTGGGTCCTGCAGTGGTGGTGGGAAAGGGGGGAAGGGAGGACAGTGCTAGCAAGTCACCATACAGTGGCCCCTCTGACATCCCAAGCCTAGAGCCCCTGCAGTCCAGGTGGTGTGCAAGTCCCTGCCAGGCTGCTTGGGGTGGACGAGGCCCCTGGTAGCCGGCCCAGTCCGCCCCCTTCCAGCTGTCCTGGCAGGGAGGGGCCCGTGCTGCCGCAGCTGCTCACAACGAGTTTTGGTTCCCCAAACATGTTCCTTCTCCGCAGATTCATACCCTGTCAGTTACGGAATCCTAGGCGGGTGCTGTCACCACTCGCGGGGCCGAGGCCAGCCCACCCTAACCGCGGTGGTGGGGAGCTGGGACAGCCAGGGGGCAGGGGCAGGGGGTGCCAGCCCAGCGGACTGACGGACGAGTATCCGAAGCGGCGGGGTGACCGAGATCCAAGGTTCTTCCTCCCGGAGGCCGCCGTCGGGGTCGCGGCGGCCGAAGGCCCACCCCAGATCCCAGGCCCCCCGACCCCGGGCGCCGACCCCAGCCCCGCCTTTCCCATCCCAGACCCAAGTCCTTGCCGGCCGAACCACGTGCGCGGGGGCGTGGCGCGGGAAGAGCGCATGCGCGGCGCGTGGCGCATGCGCGGCGCGGGCGCGCACGCGTGCGCACTGGCTGTATTGCTGCTCGGCGGGCCGGCGCCGCGGTCCCGGCGGCCGTGGGGCGGGGGGCGGCCATGGGGCGGGGGGAGGCCGCGGCGCCGGGGGCCGGCTAGCGACGGCGAGCGGCGGCGGGGCGGCGGGGCCCGCGGGCTCGGCCCGGAGAGGGGACGGCCCCGCAGGCGCCCGGGGCAGCGAACGGTGAGTGCGCGCGGCCGCTCGGCCCTGCCCTCCGCCCGCGGTCGCCGCCGCCCGTGGTCGCGGGGCCGCCCGGAGGCCGGGGACCGGCGGGGGGAGGTGTTGGGGGCGCGATCCCGCCGGCCGACGGGGTGTGGGCCTGAGGGCGCGATCCCCGACTTGGCCCGCGACGACTGCCTCCTGAGTCGGCCCCTTGGCGGGCAGCCTGGCGGGTCGGCCCTCGCCGGCAGGTCGGGGTCACCGGAAAGCGCCCCGCACTCGGTGCCGGACACCCACCGGCGACCCGCGGCGGCTGGAACCCGCGGGCGTCTCGGGCCGGGGTCGCTCCAAGCAAACGGATGCCTTTGGTTCTGAGTAACAGGTTACTTTTCCTTTCCCGTCTTGGGGCGCAACTGTCTCACGTGGAAGACTTCCTCATTCGTTTTGGGAATACGCCCTGGCTTTTAACCAAGTGACTTGCTTTCCCATCTTTCCGGATGACGCCATTCGAGGACTCATTCCCCCATTTCCGCTTGCCCCCCGCACCTCCCCGTCCCTGGGCCTTGCACACCCCGGGCCTTTCTTCACTTGGACCTTTGCCCCCGCCACCTGGTGACTTGAGGACAGGGACAGGTGCCAGTGCAGTGCCTAGCCCAGTGGCTCCGCTTGGAAGTGAGCCCTCCTGATGGGTCTGGGATTTTTGTTTTTGTTTTTAATTTGCCGGCACAAAACCCGTGATGGTAGAGGGTTCTCCCAGACGCTGGCCCAGCAGCAGTCAATCCTTCCTTGGGCAGTGGAGGTGGCTGATAAGTAAAAGGGGAAACAGTTGATTTTATTGAGTTTACCACCTGAGAAAAGGTCGGTTTAACCTGCAGAATGAAGAGGCGGGTGTTTTATTTTGGGAGTTGATGGCCCCACATCTTTATTACCCAAATCACCACTTTTCTCAAAGCATGGATGTTACAACAGCCAGAGGGAGCTTCAGGAAGCAGGCCCAGCTCCCAGGGGAGGGAATGTGCAGGGACAGTGCACTTAGACCTGCAGGGCTGCCTCCAGCAGGGTCACTGCCATCCTATTACACCTGTTGACGGGCAGGTGCAGCCGCCTGTCTATAAAAGCCCCCTTCGGGTCTCGAATCCTGTTCAGTTTATGGGGTTTCACGTTAGGCTCTTGGTTCATGTTCCCAGAGAACTTTCCAAAAAGTCTTTCTTGGACGGTCTGCTGCCAGAGCAAATGCCCAGTGTTACAACATCCTTGCCAGCCTGGGGCATTCTGTATGGAGGGAGAAGGGAGGGGCAATTTAATAGGTACTTATCGTCCAACTCAGTGTCATGCAGTGAGGATGGGCCTGTTTCTGCCACCATGTACGCTTTCCTTTTCCATTCAGTATTTCCACAAATACGGATGGAGAGCTCACACTGGACATCATGTGGGTCGTGTGCGTCTGTGGGCGTGTGTGGGACTTGTGTCCTGGTTGCCTCAGGCATCTCGGTGTGTCCCCTCTCCACCATGTGTGGGTTCTGTGAATACTTTTCTAATAAAACGTCTCAATGCCGAAGTTGCTTTTTTTTTAAACTCTTTTTTAACGTTTATTGATTTTTGAGAGCGCGTGAGCGGGGGAGGGGCAGAGAGGAGACACAGAATCTGAAGCAGGCTCCAGGCCCTGAGCTGTCAGTGCAGAGCCTGATGCGAGATCATGACCAGAGCCGAAGTCAGAGGCTTAACTGACAGCCACCCACATGCCGCCGAAGTTTTTTAAAATTAGATTCATGCTGGGGCACCTGGCTGGCTCAGTTGGGAGAAAATGTAACTCTTGATCTTGGGGTTGTGAGTTCAAGCCCCACATTGGATGTAGAGATTACTTAAATAAAAATAAAACTTAAAAAATAAATAAAATTAGATTCGTGTTGTCAGGAACTTGAATGAACTTGGAAGGAATTAGAATTTCATCCTTTTTTTTTAATGTTTATTTAATTTTGAGAGAGAGTGCTAGCAGGGGAGGGGCAGAGAGAGGGAGACACAGAATCTGAAACAGGCTCCAGGCTCTGAGCTGTCAGCCCAGAGCCTGACGCAGGGCTCGAACCCACAAACTGTGAGATCATGACCTGAGCCGAAGAGGCTTAACTGACTGAGCTACCCAGGCGCCCCAGGATTTCATCCTTTTAAAACAGTTAAAACCAAACCAACCTGAATTAAATGAGAGTCCTGATTTATAATTGTCAAAAAATACTTAAAAGTTGGTTTTAATATTTAATATTATTATGTAAATTAGTTTATTGCTCAATCATCAAATTAGTCTTTGCAAGTAAATATTAATAGCTTTAGACAATGAGTAATATTTTTTTTAATTTTATTTATTTTAGAGAGCATGAGCCGGGGAGAGAGAGAGAGAGAGAGAGAGAGACACACACACACACACACACACACACACACACACACACACACACACACACGGAGGGAGAGAGGGAGAGAGAGAATCCCAGGCAGGCTTCACACTGCTCTCAGAGACTGGCAGAGGACTTGGACTTGATCCCACGACCCTGGGTCACAGTCTGAGCCAAAATCAAGAGTCAGACACTCAACCAACTGAATCACCCAGGCACCCCAAAAATAGATGATTTTGAAATACATTTGTCTTTTGTAATTTTGATTGGTTTCTTTTTTTTTTATTATTAAATGTTCGTTCTGAAGTAATTATAGATTCACAGGAAGTTGTGAAAGTAGTACAGAGAGACCCTTGTAACCTTCTCCAGCTTCATTTAACATACCTGTAGTACAGTAATACGAAAACTAGGAAATTGGCATTGGAAAAATAACGTTAGCTATACTATACTCCTAATTCAGATTTTACCAGTGTTTTATGTGTGTATAATTCTCTGCACTTTTACCCCATTTATACACAGGTGTACCTACAACCATAGTCGAGACTCGGAACTCTTTGTCAGTGAGGGATCCCCTGCTGCCCCCTGCCACGCTCACATTCCCGGCACCCTCCACTCTCCCCCTCCTCTGTGATTTCGTTATCTTGAGAATGTGTATGGGACCATTCAGTGTGTCACCGATTGACTCGGCATAATGCCCCCGAGGTCCATCCGAACTGTTGCAGGCATTAATAGCCTGTCCCTGCTTGTGTTTTACCGTGTGGATGGATGGTTGGCAGTTTGTTTAATTAACTAGCAGGAAGACGTGGGGGCGGCCGGTTGCAGTCTTTGGCTGTGGCCTGCAAAGTGGCTGTGGACAGATGATAAACACCAACTTGCAGTTGCTGGCTTGTATGGTTTTGTTTTTAAGATTTTATAAGAAACTGCCAGGCTTCCAGACTATACCTTCCATGTTCCCACTGCAGTGCGTGAGTGCTGGTTTCTCTACAGTCTGGCCTTTGGTTGTCCTGGCCGACCTAGCAGGTGTGTAGGGACATGGTCCTTTGAATTTGCATTTCGGAGCAGCTGACGGTGTGGGTCTTTCATGTCTTGGTTACTGCGCGCGCGTCCTCTGTTTAATCTTTTTTGCCCATTTTCTGATTGGAATCCTGGGTTTTTTACTGTGGCATTTTGAGATCTCTTTAGATATTCTGGATAGAAAACCTTTGTTGGCTATCTGGTTTCCAGATATTTTCTCCCGGTCTGCAGCTTGTTGTTTTTATTCTTTTAGTAGGGTCTTCCACAGAGCAAGCTTCTCATTTTAATTAAGTCCAATGTATTGTTTTTTGTTGTTGTTGTTTTACCTTTTATGGACTGCTTTTTATATCACGTATAACAAATTCTCTCTAGTCCTAGGTTCTAAAAACTTCCTCCTGTGTTTCTTTTCCTCCTTCCCGTCTTCCCTCTTTCCTTCCTTCCCTCCCTCCCTCCATCCTTCCATCCCTTTTTTAATAGGCTTCACACCCAGGACAGAGCCCGACTCAGGGCTTGAACTCATGACCCTGACATCAAGACCTGAGCTGAACTCAAGAGTCAGACACTTAACCAACTGAGCCACCAGGTGCCCCTCTTTTTTTTTTATTATTAATTTTTTTTTTAATGTTTTTATTTTTGAGACAGAGACAAGGCATGAGCAGGGGAGGGGCAGAGAGAGGGAGACACTGAATCTGAAGCAGGCTCCAGGCTCCGAGCTGTCAGCACAGAGCCCGATGCAGGGCTCGAACTCACAGATTGTGAGATCATGACCTGAGCTGAAGTGGGACGCTCAACCGACTGAGCCACCCAGGTGTCCCCTTTTTTTCTTTTTTTTTGAGGTTTTATTTTTTAAGTATCTCTCCACCCAACATGGGGCTTGAACTCACAACTCTGAGACCAAGAGTCACATGCTCCACTGACTGAGGCAGCCAGGTGTCCCTCTCCTACTTTTTCTAATGAAAGCTTTATAGTTTGTGTCTTACACTTGATACAGTCCATTTTTATTTGTTTTCAGTTAATTTTTGTTTAAGGTGTGAAGTTCAGGTTGAGGTTCACTTTTGTTTCCCCAGCTTTATTGAGAAGTAATTGACATATGTCACCATGTAAGTTTAAGGCGGACAGCATTTGTTGGGTACAAAGTGTTGCCCTAAGACTCAGTGTCATAGAATTCTAGAGCTGCAAGTGGGAGCTGAGATAGCACGATCTGCACATTTGGCTGTCGAGGGGACTGTAGTCGGCCCTTGTCCCACGGACATCTGAGGAGCTGGTGGGAAGTGACTTTGACCTGGTGGAAGCAGCTTGGAAGGCCATGCACCGCATGCTGGACAACGACCTTGGTCATGATTGATGGATCATCCCTTCCCAGCGGGTCTCGGTGCTTGGGAAGGAGCCCTTACTACTACTTGCTTCAGTTCCATGTTTATTTGGCGCTTTTTTTTTTTAACGTTTATTTTTGACAGAGAGAGCACAAGCGGGACAGTGGCAGAGAGGGACAGAGGATCCAAAGCGGGCTGTACACTGACAGCAGCGAGCCCAATGTGGGGCTCAAACTGCAAGATCGTGAGCTGAGCCTAAGTCACACGCTTAACCGACTGAGCCACCCAGGTGTCCCTTGACTTCTCAGCTAATAAAACTTATAAATTAAACTTTCAGTATTGATTACAGACCTGACATTCCCCTCTGCCATTTAAATGAGAATTACCCAGAATGATTTGTTCCTTTGAATATGGTACCCATGATGGCAAACAAAAGATGCAAAAATCCGGTGATTATAAAATTCACTACAAGCCTTTCGAAAATACCAGCATTGTAGGGGTTAATTTATTTATCTTCTCAGGGCCATAGTAAGCTTACTAGGTAGTTCTTTCTGTGCCTCCCTGGAGCGATAGTTTTCCACGTCCTAGGATTATGGCCTTCCTTGCCCAGCTCGCAGTGCGGGGTCAGCGTAAGGACGCATGACACTGGGGACCATGTGTGTCCCCCTGGTGACCGTAGCTGCGGAGCCCCGTGTGGAGCATTTGCATTATTGTTTCCTGAACTTCTCTCCAGTGGGGCTTTTTGAGGCGTTCCTTCCTTACCCACGGCCGTCAGCTCCTCGCAGCCTGCTGCAGTGTCCCCACGCGTGCTCTTCGATATGTGCTCGAGCAGAGTTTTGGACCCATTCCCTGCAGCCACCCACTTACCTCATGTGTTCCTGGAAACCGAAGTGTGCTCTCCATGGTCATTTAGAAAGGACGTCAGGGGCGCCGACCAGGAGCTGGGTCTGCAGGGTCCTCTCTCCTCTAGGACCCTGGGCCCCTCTTGTAGGCCCCCCTGCCGTGTTGGGTCCTGTCCTGTAGGCACTGTGGTTGTCAGCAGGGGCTTAGGAGTATGGGCCCGGATGCCAGCTCTGCCCCGTCCGAGCCGTGTGACCCTGGACTGCAGTGTCCTAGACGCTCCCTGTGCGGCTCATTGTGAGGGGGAGTCAGGCGATGGCACCTGAGCCCCCGGCCGGGGCCTGCCAGGGTGGGCACTGGGCCTGGCCAAGGGCCCTGGTTCCCCTGGATGTGCTCCTGCTGTCCGTCGGTCGTCCCGGTTTCGGGTGACTGTCCACATTCCTGCAACCGTTCCTGCTTCTGCTGCTTCGTTTCCGGGCAGCTCGAGGGAGGCACAGGCGCACGGGGCCTGGCTCGGCCTTATCTAGACGCTTCCCTCCTCCTGAGCTGGCGGTGAGACGTATTTTACCGTGTTCACCCTTGTCTGTGTCACAGCCGGCTTCGGTGTCATTTGTCAACCCGTCCTTTTTTTCTCAGACATCGTTTGTTCCCACAATGGTAATAATTTCCTTTCAAAGCTTCCGACTCATTACAACTTGCCTAGTAGGTTCCTTTAACTGCTTCTTTTGCCCTTTCTTCACCGCAGGTGGTTCTGGGTCCCACACCTTGTGGGGCATTTCGGGCGCCCCTGCCCTGATTTTGTACATTAGAGGAGAGCAGCGGTTTGTTTTCTCCATCAGGGTGGCGGGATGAGGCTGCCACACGCCTCTTGGTAACAGCTCACGATGGATTTTTTTCCCCTCCTTTGCTGAGGTTTTATTAGTAAAAAATGTTAATTTTGTTTTAAATTTTTTTTTTAATGTTTATTTATTTTTGAGAAAGACAGAGTGCGAGCAGGGGAGGGGTAGAGAGAGAAGGAGACACAGGATCCGAAGCAGGCTCCAGGCTCTGAGCCGTCAGCACAGAGCCCGACGCGGGGCTCGAACCCGCGAACCATGAGACCGTGACCCGAGTGGAAGTCGGACACTTAACAGACTGAGCCCCCAGGCTCCCCAACGAGAGTTATCTGAGCCCCCGTATCTGAGCTTCCACGTCTTCACAGGGAAGAAAGCACTCCAGGGCACAAATTGTTTTCGCAGAGTTGTATACGTTTTACATCTCATAAAAGCTCCAAAGATGAGAGATCAGCACATAGGCCAGCGTCCCGAGTTGTATCGTGAAGGAATTCAGGGGCAGGAGCTTTGCTCGATGTCTCCAGGGCAAGATGGTTTTCCTTCAGGCTGCTGTCTCACGAGGCACAGGCACAGTGTGCACGTGAGCCATAAACCAGGCCTTGGGTTCGAACGAAGTTTACGTACAGTCATGCTGACTTAGAAATCTAAAGTGGAGCCCCTTGTATGCGAGGCCCGTGGAGAGTTTCTCTCTCGTCGTCGCTGACACACAGTGTTCTATTAATTTCAGACGTACAACACCAATTCAACAACGTCTGTACGTTACTCAGTGTTCACTATGGTAGAGGCAGTCTTTGTCTGTCACTGTACGTTATTGCAGAATTACTGACTTTTTTTCCCATGCTGTACTTCTTCGTCCCTGACTTGTTTACTTGATAACTGGAAGTTTGTACCTCTTAATCCCCTTTACCTATTTCATCCATCCCCACACCCACTTGCCACATAGCAACCACCAGTTTGTCCTCCATACGTGAAAGTGTTTTTTGTTCATTTGTTTAGATTCCACCTTAAGTAAGAGTATATGGTATTTGTCTTTCTCTGACTTATTTCACTTAGCTAAATACTCTAGCTGCATCCGTGTTGTCACAGATGGCAAGGTCTGATCCTTCGTTGTTGTTTTAAGCATTTATTTTATTTTGTTCATTTTTTAAGTAAGCTCTACACCCAGCGTGGGGCTTGAACTCATGAACCAGAGATCAAGAGTCACACGCCCTACCGCCCCAACCAATCAGGCACCCCAAGATCTGATCCTTTTTTATGACTAATACTCTCGTACGTTCCACATCTTCGTCATTCATTGTCCTGTGGATGGACACTTGGGCTGCTCCCATATCTTGGCTATTGTAAGTAGTGCTGCATACACATAGGGGTGCAGATATCCTTTCAAATGAGTGCTTTCTTGGGTAAATACCCAGGAATGGAATTAGTGGGCCATATGATATTTCTGTTTTTAATGTTTTGAGGCACCTCCATTCTGTTTTCCATGGTGGCTGCACCAATTTACATTCCTCCCAACAGTGCACAAGATTTTCCTTTTCTTCACATTGTCGCCAACAGTTGTTTTCTTGTCTTTTTGACTCTAGCCATTCTTACAGGCGTAAGGTAATACCTCATTGTGGTTTGATTTCTATTTCCCTGATGATTAGTGATGTTGAGCATCTTTTCATGTGTCCGTTGGCTATCAGTAGGTCTTTGGAAAAATGTCCACTCAAGTCCTCTGTCTATGTTTTAATCAGAGTGGTTTTTTTTTTTTCCTGTTGAATTGTATAAGTTCTTTATATATTATGGATATTAATTCCTCATCAGATATATCAGTTACAGATATCTCCTTTCATTCACTAGTTGCCTTTTTGTTCTGTTGATGATGTCCTTTGCTGTGAAAAAGCTTTTTCCTTTGGTATAGACTCAGTGGTTTATTTTAGCTTTTGTTTCCCTTGCCTCAGGAGACATAAATATGTTGCTAAGGGTGATGTCCAAGAGATTACTGTCTGTGTTTTCTTTTAGGAGTTTTTTTTTTTTTTTTTTTTGGTTTCAGTTCTCACATTTAGGTCTTTAATGAATTTTGAGTTTATTTTTGTGTGTGATTTAAGAAAGTGGTCCAGTTTCATTCTTTCGCATGTAGCTGTCCAGTTCTACCAACACTATTTATTGAAAAGGCTGTCTTTTCCCCATTGCATATTCTTGCTTCCTTTGTCATAGATCAATTGACAGTATAGGTGTGGGCTTATTTCTGGGCTCTCTATCCTGTTCCATTGGTCTGTGTATCTGTTTACGTGCCGGTACCATATTGTTTTGATCACTGTAGCTTTGTAGTGTAGTTTGAAGTCTCAGATTGTGATGCCTCCAGCTTTGTTCTTCTCAAGATTACTTTGGCTGTGGCAGGTCTTTAGTGGTTCCGTATAAATTTTAGGATTATTTGTTCTAGTTCTCTGAAAAATACTATTAATATTTTGATAGGGATTGCATTAAATCTGTAGATTGCTGTGGGTAGTATGAACATTTTAACAATATTCTTCCATGAGCATGGTATATCTTTCTATTTGTGTCATCTTTGATTTCTTTCATCAGTGTTTTATGGTTTTCAGAGTACAGATATTTTACCTCCTTGGTTAAATGGGATGGTCAAAATGGATTTTTAAATTTTTTCTTAATCTTTGTTTATTTTTGAGAGAGAGAGAGAGACAGAGTGTGAGCAGGGGAGGGGCAGAGAGAGAGGGAGACACAGAATCCGAAACAGACTCCAGGCTCTGAGCCGTCAGCCCAGAGCCTGATGCAGGGCGTGAACTCACCGGCGATGAGATCACGACCTCAGCTGAAGTCGGACGCCCAACTGACTGAGCCCCCCGAGTGCCCCCTTTAGACAGTTCTTAATGTAATAAGGAGGTAAACACATGCATGTGGTTTTTTTCCACATACTGAGCCAAACTCTGCCATCTTGTATCTCTTACCAGCATCTCCTGGCACCGTTTTGGGTCCTGCGTGGCCTTTCTGTCCTCACCTCCCGGCACTTGGTGCCACCCCCCAGCTCTGCATCCTGAAACCCTTGCCGCTCTTGGGTCTCCTGCCCACCCACCACCGGGGAGCCCATCCAATTCCGTGGTTGTAAGCGTTCACCAGGTGCTGACGGAACCCAGACCTCTGTGCCCAGACCAGGCTGTCCCCTGAGCTCTGGCCTTCAACGTGTAGCCTGCTTGGCTGGTAATAGCCATGCGAATTCGGTGAGGCCCTTTTCAGGCCCTTAGAACCCTCAGTAAAATAGGATTTCTGTAGCTTCCATCATCAGACGGGGAGGGAAGACAGGCCACAAATGAGAGAGTAATGTGAGGGCAGGTAGTGGCAACCACAGAGACCAGGAAATGAGCGTGGGGGAATATGGAAGTCTTGAGAAAGTGGCATTTGAGCAAAGATCGCAGTGGCGGCTTATTTCCAGCTTCAGGGCATCGCAAGTAGGGTCCCACACAAGTCTTTGTGTGGACCCGCGCTTTCGTTTCTCTTGGCGACGCCCAGGAGCGGAGAGGCAGGAGCCTGTGGCGGATGTAGCGACTCCGTTCCCAGCAGCTGTGTGGGCGGCCTCCGGTTCCTCCGCAGCTGCGTCAACACTTGCCGTGGTCAGTCGGCCTTCTCACTTCCTCAGCCAGTCCAGCAGTGTCACGTGCTCTCCTACTGTGGCTCGAACTCGTGTTTCCGCGATGGCTGATGCCCTCGGGCATCCTTTCGTGTGCTTCTTCCCAGTTGATACGTCTTCTTTGGGGAACTTGCCCAAAGTTGGGATCTTTTGCCCATTTTCTTTAAGTTTTTATAATCCTTTATGCATTCTGGATGCGAGGCTTTTGTAACATATATGTGTAGCAGCCTATAGCTTCTATTTTCATTTTCTGAACAGTTATTTTAAGAAGGGTAAAAGATTTTAATTGTAATGAATTTGTCAGGTCTTTTTCTTTGATACTTTGTGATCTTTGATTTAAGGAACTTTTTGCCAGATCCAGGGCCACTAAGATTTTCTTCAGTGTAAAAGTTTTGTAGTTTTGATTCTTACGTTTAGGTGTATAATCCATGTTGCGTTAATCTTTGTCCAGGCACGCTTCGGAGATATTGCGGGCTGGGGTCCACTGCAGTAAAGCAAATCCTGCAATAAAGTGAGTCAAATGAATCTTTTTGGTTTCCCAGTGCACATAAAATTTATGTTGATAGTGTGTTGTAGTTTCTGAAGTGTGAAGTGTCTAAAAAAACAATGTATGCACCTCAGTTTAAAAATACTTTTCCTGGGGCGCCTGGGTGGCGCAGTCGGTTAAGCGTCCGACTTCAGCCAGGTCACGATCTCGCACTCCGTGAGTTCGAGCCCCGCGTCAGGCTCTGGGCTGATGGCTCGGAGCCTGTTTCTGATTCTGTGTCTCCCTCTCTCTCTGCCCCTCCCCCGTTCATGCTCTGTCTCTCTCTGTCCCAAAAATAAATAAACGTTGAAAAAAAAAAATTTAAAAATACTTTTCCTGCTGAGGCACCTGGTTGGCTCAGTCGATGGAGCATGCGACTCTTGATCTCAGGGTCGTGAGTTCCAGCCTCATGGCGGGTGTAGAGATTACTTAAAAATGAAATCTTATAAAGTAAAAATAAATTTGGGGCGCCTGAATGGCTCACTTGGTTAAGCGTCCGACTTCAGCTCAGGTCATGAACTCACGGTTCGTGGGTTCGAGCCCCGCATCAGGCTCTGTGCTGTCAGCCTGGAGCCTGGAGCCTGCTTCGGATTCTGTGTCTCCCTCTCTCTCTGCCCCTCCCCTGCTCACACTCTGTTTGTCTGTCTCTTTCTCTCTCTCAAAAATAAATAAAGGTTAAAAAAATATTTTTAAATAAAAATAGATATTGGTAAAAATGCTAACCATCATGTGAGCTCAAGGGACAGCTGCTGACTGGGCACCGTGGCGGGTGCCGAAGGCTGGCGTGGCCGTGGCGATTTCTTAAAATAAGACAACAATCAGCTTTGCTGCACTGATTAACTTTTCCTTTCAAAGATGATTTCTCTGCAGTACGTGTTGCTGTTTGATAGCATTTTACCCACAGAACAACTTTTAAAATTGGAGCCCATCCCCTCTCACCCTCCTGCTGCTTTATCAACGAAGTGTATGTCATATTCTATTTTTAATGTTTATTTATTTTTGAGAGGGAGAGAGCACATGTGCGAGTGAGCAGGGGAGGGGGCAGAGAAAGAGAGAGACGGGGATCCAAAAGGGGCTCCGCGTTGACGGCAGAGGGCTCAGTGCGAGGCTTGGACCCACGAGCCGTGAGGTCATGACCTGAGCCAGAGTCAGACATTTAACCGACTGGGCCACCCAGGTGCCCCAAGTGTACGTCATATTCTAAATCCTTTTTCACTTCAACAGTCTTCATGGCGTCTCCAGCAGGAGTAGATTCCAGCTCAAGAAGTCACTTTCTTTGCTCGTTCGTAAGAAACAGATCCTCATCCATTCAGGCTTTATCCCAAGACCACGGCGACGCAGTCACCTCTTTAGACCACGCTTCCAATCGTAGTGCCCCTGCTGCTTCTACACACTTGCATCCTTCCTCCCCTGATGGCTAGACCCCCTGAAAGTCCTCCATGAGTGCGGGAGTCCACTCCTTCCAAACTCCCATTCGCGTTGATATTTTGTCCTCTTCCCATGAATCACAAGTGTTAATGGCATGTGGGATGGTGAACTGGTGAACCCTTTCCAGAAAGTTTTCAGTTGACTTTGCCCACATCCGTTAGAGGAATCACTATCTGCGGCAGCTAGAGCCTTGTGAAATGCGTTTCTGTAATAATAAGGCTTGAAAGTTGAAATGATGCCTTAATCCAGGGGCTGCAGGATGGCTGTGGTGTTAGCAGGCATGGAAACACCCTTCACCTTGCTGTACATCTCCCTCAAAGCTCTGGGGTGAGCAGGTGCACTCTCAGCAGTAATTTTTTTTTAATTATTTTTTTTTAATCTTTATTTTTTTTTTTTAATTTTTTTTTTCAACGTTTATTGATTTTTGGGACAGAGAGAGACAGAGCATGAACGGGGGAGGGGCAGAGAGAGAGGGAGACACAGAATCCGAAACAGGCTCCAGGCTCTGAGCTGTCAGCCCAGAGCCTGACGCGGGGCTCGAACTCACGGACCGCGAGATCGTGACCTGGCTGAAGTCGGACGCTTAACCGACTGCGCCACCCAGGCACCCCTTTAATCTTTATTTTTGAGAGAGAGAGAGAGACAGAGCACAAGAGAGAAGGAGACACAGAATCCAAAGCAGGCTCCAGGCTCCGAGCTGTCAGCACAGAGCCCGATGTGGGGCTCGAACCCGTGAACCGCGAGCGAGATCATGACCTCAGCCGAAGTCGGACGCTTAACCGACTGAGCCACCCAGGCGCGCCTGTCAGCAGTAATATTTTGAAAGGAGTCTTTTTTTTCCTGAACAGTAGATCTCAACAGTGGGCTTAACATATGTAGTCAGCCATGTTGTAAGCAGATGACTGTCATCCGGCTTTGTTGTTTCTTTTCTAGAGTGGAGGCGGAGTAGACTTAGCATAATTCTTTAGGGCCCAAGGATTTTCTCCATGGCCACTGAGCATTGACTTCAACCAAAAGTCACCAGCTGTGTTACACTGGTGAGAGAGTCAGCCTGTCCTTTGAAGCTCTGAAGCCAGGCACTGACTTCTCCTCTCCCGCTATGACAGTCCTCAGTGGCATCTCCTAAATAAGGCTGCTGCGCCAACATCGACAGTTTGTGGCTTGGCCCAGCAGCCTGATGAATGACCTCAGCCCGATCTGGAGAACTCGCCCGAGCTTCTGTAGTGGCACCTGCCGCTCTTCACCTGCAGGCTCACGTGAGGCAGGCAGCTTCTCTCCTCAACCCTCACGAACCAACCCCCGCTGCCTCCCAGCTCACCCTCTGCAGCTTCCTTGCCTCCCTCAGCCCCCACAGACTTGAGGAGAGTCAGGGCCTTGCTGTGGATCAGACTGCGGTTTGAGGGTGTGTTGTGGCTGGTTTGAGCTGCAAGAAGGCCGTTTTGCTTTCTCGTCTGTGTGTCCGTTCACTGGAGCGCGCTTTTAATGCCCTTCGGGATCTCTTCCTTTGTGGCCACGGCTCCACTGTTTGGGGCCAGAGGCCTAGCTGTCAGCCTGTCTCGGTTTTCAATGCGCCTTCTCACCGAGCTTGGTCATTTCTAGCTTCGATTTAAAGTGACCCTTCGGGGCGCCTGGGTGGCGCAGTCGGTTAAGCGTCCGACTTCAGCCAGGTCACGATCTCGCGGTCCGTGGGTTCGAGCCCGGCGTCGGGCTCTGGGCTGATGGCTCAGAACCTGGAGCCTGTTTCCGATTCTGTGTCTCCCTCTCTCTCTGCCCCTCCCCCGTTCATGCTCTGTCTCTCTCTGTCCCAAAAATAAATAAACGTTGAAAAAAAAAATTTAAAAAAAAAATAAATAAAGTGACCCTTGATCTCAGAGTTGTGAGTTCAGGCCCCACTCTGGGCGGAGCCTACTTAAAACAAACAGACGTTTGACTTCTTTCACTTGGACACCTAGAGGTGATTGTGGGGTTATTGATTGGCCCATTGACAACATTGTTGTGTCTCAGGGCAGGGAGGCCTGAGGAGAGGGGGAGAGACGGGGAGCCAGCCAGGCAGTGGAGCCTTCAGGACACGCACAGCACTTACCTCTCCAGTTTGCTGTCTTAGGTGGGCACAGGGTCGCGGTGCCCCAAGAGACTTCTAATTGTAATCTCAGAGATCGCTGAGCACCATGACAAGTACGGTAATAGAGAAAAAGTTTGAAACGTGCGAGAATTACCAAAATGTGGCTCAGAGACACAAGGTAAGCCAGTGCTGGTGGAAAGTGGTGCCGGGAGACTTGCTCGCCACGGGGTCACCGCAGACCTTCAGCTCGTAAGAAACGCGGTGTGTGCAAAGCACGATAAAGCCAAGTCCTATGAAATGACTTACGCCTGTATGTGGTGTGAGGAAAGAACTTAACGTTATTCTCTTAGACATGGCTACCAAGTTTTTCTAGAACTATTTGAAGAAACGATCTCTCTGTCGAATCACCTTGACCCTTCTGTCGAACATCCATCGATTGTGGGTCAGCCAGTGGAGCAGGCGACTCTTGACCTCAAGGTGGTGAGCTGCAGCCCCGTGTCGGGTGTAGAGATCACTTGATTACAAATAAGTAAGCACATTTTTAAAAAGAGAAAAGAAAATCCATTGATTGTATCCGTGTGAGGGCGTCATTGTGGACCCTCTTCTGTTCCTTCAGTCTGTGTCTGTGTCGGTACCACGCGGTCTGGTTACGGTACCGACCTCGAAGTCGGGTGGTGTGCTTTTCCAGTCTTCTCGTTATTCCAGGTCCTCCACATTTGCATTTGAGTTTTAGAATCAGTTTGCCATTTTCTTTGGAAAAGTCTGCTGGGTTTTTGTGTGTGGGAATTGAGAAGAGTCTATGTACCGGTTTGAGGAGACCTTCAACTTCTCCAGTCTGGGAACGCGGCGCGTCTCTCCAGTTACGTGCTTCCTTCACTTCTGTCAGCAGCGTTTTGTAATTTTCAGCGTGAAGGGTTTGCACCTTTTACTGTTATTGAGGTGTAAGTGGCATGTAACCAACTAGTTTCAGGTGTACAACGTAACGATTCGGTATCTATATGTGGCGCAGTGACCACTACAGCGAGTCTAGTTAGCATCCCTCACCGCACAGAGTTCCAGATTGTTTCCTTATGATGGCAGCTCGTAAGCTCTTTTCTCTTAGCAACGTTCAAACGTCCGCTCTTTTTTTTTTTTTTTAATTTTTTTTTTCCACGTTTTTATTTATTTTTGGGACAGAGAGAGACAGAGCATGAACGGGGGAGGGTCAGAGAGAGAGGGAGACACAGAATCGGAAACAGGCTCCACGCTCTGAGCCATCAGCCCAGGGCCCGACGCGGGGCTCGAACTCCCGGACCGCGAGATCGTGACCTGGCTGAAGTCGGACGCTTAACCGACTGCGCCACCCAGGCGCCCCAGGTCCGCTCTTATTATTAGCTAAAAGTCTCCTTGCTGTATGTTACATCTCATGACCTAGAACTCAAATTAGGTTTTGTACTTTTTTTGTCGACCATATCCCTCCATATCTTGTATTTCAATGCTATCGTAAACGGTGTTTTTAAATTTAGATTTCTTGGGGCGCCTGGGTGGCGCAGTCGGTTAAGCGTCCGACTTCAGCCAGGTCACGATCTCACAGTCCGTGAGTTCGAGCCCCGCGTCGGGCTCTGGGCTGATGGCTCGGAGCCTGGAGCCTGTTTCCGATTCTGTGTCTCCCTCTCTCTCTGCCCCTCCCCTGTTCATGCTCTGTCTCTCTCTGTCCCAAAAATAAATAAACGTTGAAAAAAAAATTTTTTTAATTTAGATTTCTTATTGTTTGTTGCTAGTACACAGAAATATAATTGACATTTGTATATTGATTTTTTTCTTCTGTAACCTTGCTAATAAACTCAGTTATTAGATGTAGTCACTTTTTTTGTAGATTCCTTACGATTTTCTACATAGAAGATCATGTCATCTGATAGTACAGGTTTTTTTAAAGTAGTCTCTGCACCCAGTGTGGGGCTTAAACTTACGACCCCAAGATCAAGAGTCACACGCTCCGCCGACTGAGCCAGCCAGGCACCCCTGACGGCAGAGTTTTACTTGTTTCTTTTTTTTCTTTATGCCTTGTACTTTGTTGTCCTGCCATATTACACTGGTTGTGGCCTCCAGTACAGTATCGAATAGGAGTGGTTATACCAGACATGTTTTTGTACATTTTGGTTTTTATTAAAGATTTTTTCGGGGCGCCTGGGTGGCTCAGTTGGTCGGGCGTCCGACTTCGGCCCAGGTCATGATCTCACGGTTCGTGGGTTCGAGCCCTGCATCGGGCTCTGTGCCGACAGCTCAGAGCCTGGAGCCTGCTTTGAATTCTGTGTCTCCCTCTTTCTCTGCCCCTTCCCTACTCACACTCCATCTCTCTCTGTCTCTCAAAAATAAATAAACATTGAAAAAACAATAAAAAAAATTTTTTTCATATATTTGGATAAAACATCAGTGTTTCTCAAGCTAGGAGGATATTAATCTACTAGAGTAGTGTTGTCAACTCCAGCTAAAATTTAGAATCACTTGCGGAGCTGATGCCAGGGCACTTGCGCGACTCAGTCCATTAAGCATCCAGTTCTCGGTTTCGGCTCAGGTCACGATCCAGGGCCGTGCGTTGGAGCCCCCACGTCAGGCTGTGCGCCGACAGCGTGGAGCCTACGTGGGATTCTCTTGCTCTCTTCCTCTGCCCTGCCCCCTATGCATGCTCTGTATCAGGATAAATAAACATTGAAAAACAAAAAACAAACCAAAAAACTGCTGATGCCTCTTGGGACACCTAGGTTAAGCGTCTGACCCTTGATCTAAGCTCAGGTCTTGCTCTCAGGGTCGTGAGTTCAAGCCCCAAGCTGGGCTCCATGCCCAGCATGAGGCCTACTTAAAAAAAATTGCAACAAACTACTGGTGCCTTTGGCCTGGGTTGGGTGTAGGGACTATTTTCCGAAGCTCCTCAGGGGGTTGGAAGGTACGGCCAGGGTGGGAGTGCAGGGACACCGTCACCTCTGACCTGAGCACCGAGGCCCTTCCTGTCCGTGGGCTCTGAGCTTCCCTCGTGCCTCCTCCCCCCCCAGTGCCAGCCTCTGCTGTCCTCGACCCTTCTGTGGAACGCGTGGCTTTGTCATGTGTGTTGTCATCTCTCCCGGTCCCTGTGAAGTGGGTTGTGCGGCTGGTTCCCCTGCTGGGTTCCACCCGGGGTGTCCCCTTCAGGGGTCTCCCTTCTCGAGGAACTCATCCCGCCTGCTCTCCCCCAGGGGCCCCGTCGCCCTCGCCCTGAGGGGGGCTGGCCACGGTTTGCGTAGACCACTGCCCGTGTAGCCCCTTGGTCTGCGCTGCCCCCGGCATCCTCCTTTCCCCCAACTCTGCTGTTCTGCAGATTGTCCTGCGTGCTCATTTCCGCCTCTACTTTGGTCACCTCTTCCTTTCTTAGGCTTCTTTTATTCCTCTCCTAGCTTGACAGGGTTAAATCTCAGCTCACTACCCTTCATTCTCAGACACTTCAGCACAGCTCACTGGAGCAGCCTAGACTTTGGCTTGTGTTTACATTATTCTTGTCGCTGCGATATGTTGTGATGTTGGCTTGGTGCTCGTTTTGATCCGTGAGTCGGCTAGGAGGAAACTCACGCGTTCCCGAGTGTTGCAGGATTGTTTCCTTTGTTCCTACTTTTTTGTCTTTTCCTGATTTTATTGTACTGTTGTCGGAAGATAAGCTTCTCTACCTTCACTAGAGTTTGGAAATTGAGTTTTCTTTAAGACTAAAATAGGTCAGGGGGCGCCTGGGTGGCTCAGTCGGTAAAGCATCCGACTTGGGCTCAGGTCATGATCTCGCGGTCTGTGAGTTCTAGCCCCGCGTCGGGCTCTGTGCTGACAGCTCAGAGCCTGGTGCTGCTTCGGATTCTGTGTCTCCCTCTCTCTCTGACCCTCCCCCGTTCATGCTCTGTCTCTCTCTGTCTCGAAAACAAATAAATGTTAAAAAATAAAATAAAAAAAAAAGCCTAAAATAGGTCACGGGTGCTTGGGGGGCTCAGTCAGTTAAGCGTCTGACTTGGGCTCAGGTCATGATCTCACACTTCATGGGCCTGCTTGGGGTTCTCTCTCTCTCTCCCTCTCTCTCTCTCTGTCTCTCCCCCTGCTTGCATTCTCTCTGTCTCTTAAAAATAATAAATAAACGTTTAAAAAAGCTATTAAAAAAAACTAAAATAGGTCAGTTTTGACAAATGTTTTATTGGTGCTGGATTGAAAATTCAGGCTTGTTCGCGGGGCCCAGGGCCCAGTGTGTGTCTTTCTCACTGGGCTCCCTGAGTGTGTCCATGTACCTGTCCCGCACTGAGGGGCGTGTAACACTGGACACCCTCAGTTACTGGTTCCTCCCTCGGTAACGCGCCATCTCCCCTGCCTGGGACCTCTCCTCCCAGTTGGCCCTTCTCCTTGTCTGTGGGAGAAACCTGGCACAGCCCCAGCAGGTAGTTCTTTCTCGTTCTTTGACCTTTAGATTCACTAAAAACCACAGGCAGGTTCCTGAATTCTTAAATATCCTTCGGGTAGAATGGGATAGAAAGAGACTATCTCAAGTCCTTTGGCAAATAGGACTCGAGCCATTTCGCATTATGCATGCATAATGGGTGCATGCGTGTGTGTATATGTCGTTTTGTGCATATGTGTTCACTTACTTTATTTGTTTTATCAAGGCATCAGTGTTCTTCTGATCCAAGGCCTCATTTACCCACCATGGAAACAGAACAAGAGAAAGTCAGCGTGAGCAAGGCGCCTGGCACAGACTCGGCCTCTTACCGCTGCTCCGCATGCCATGGGGACGAGGCCTGGGGGCCCGGCCATCCCACCCGGGGACGGGCCAAGTCCCGCAGCCTGTCGGCCTCGCCCGCCCTGGCGAGCACCAAAGAGTTCAGGTACGAAGGCCCCCCTCTGGCCCCCGTCCTCACCTGCACACTCTGACTTCCTAAAGCCGTGACTGAGGTTCTTTTCAGGAGTGGATGGATGCAGATGGGGCGGTGGATGCTGACTGGGACGTGTGGGCGGCAGGAGGGGTGGGGCTGGGTCCCAAGAGCAGGGGACGGACGCCCACCTGGCGCGGCTCCCCAGATGGCACCAGCACAGCGTGACTGTCCTTTTCTGCCTTAACAGCCAGTGCCCGCGCTAACTCTGGGTGTTTGGGGGTGTGGGCACTGCCCCGAGGCGTCAGCAGGCCCCACACTGTGGCAGGGCTGGTGGAGGGCTGAGCATGGCCGCGGGGTGTCAGGCGAGCACTGGCCCGGCGTGCCCTCCCCCCGCGAGCCTGCCGTGCGTGTCTTCGCACAGAGCGCTCAGGTCACAGCGCTCAGAGCTTCGCGTGGAGCGGCCTGCCGGGCGGCATTGCGATGCGCCTGTGGGTGTCGCCCTGGCTTCTGGAACAATAAGTGTGGTGAGTTTCAGGTAGAAGCAAGCAAGGGTCACATCTATCAAATGCCAGGGGAGATTTTGGTAAAAAGCGGGTAGTTCTCTCAGGAGAGGGGGACGAACCCGAAGCACCCTTCTCTTGGATGGCGCGCAGTGCTGGTACGGTCTTCTGTGTGGACAGCTGTAACCCACACGCGTGGGAGAGGCGGCCACAGCACCGTGGCCTTGGCCTTGGCCTTGGCCTGAGTTTTCCGTCGGTCTGCTTCCCGGCCACCGCACGCAGCGCAGGGATTTCGTGTTCCCGGCAGGACTGCTTTCGGTTGTTGGTTTTGTGGGGTTCAGTCCACACCCTTTCTCGTTCAGAGACCGCAGACCCTGGCATGGTGACAGAGGTCAAGGGTAGCCTCTGCCTGTGGGTATTGGCGGAGGAAGGAGAGAGGAATGTGCCCAGTCATCCCGGTTCTTGAGCAGCGAACTTAAATTAAACACTCGCTGAGTAAGACCCACCGTGACCTGTGTTTCCCCGAGGTTCTCATAGCCCACTCCATGCGCTGTCACCATGGGGGTGTCCTCCTCACTCCTTCGAGTTTTAATCTAGATTGTTAATCCAGATCATTTTAATCTAGATAATTCAGGGAGGGCCTCTCAGGTCTTGATTCCCAGGTATGGACCCGAGGACTGGTCCTCAGACAGACTGGGTGAGAGAGACTGCTCCAGTTCAGATTTTCAGACCTGTCCCCGGAGGTCGCCTTCCCTTTTTCTGGGGTGGGGCCTGGGCACCTGCGCTGGTTTGGGGTCCTTTTCCTAAGGAGCGCTCGGGTGCGCCCCAAGCATCTCTGATTGCTGATGCTGCGCAGAGAGTTGTGCGAGGCTCAGAGGCAGCACTGCGCACCCCCAGGGTCCGTCGCGTGGACGCCGGGCAAGGGATGGAGTGCACATCTTTCCGAGGGTCTGATATCTGTACCTAGGTCTGCTCACCTGCCGTGTCCCCTCTCCACACAGGAGGACACGCTCTCTGCACGGGCCGTGCCCGGTGACCACGTTTGGACCAAAGGCCTGCGTACTGCAGAACCCCCAGACCATCATGTGAGTGCTGGGGTTGCTCCTTGGGAGGTCGTGCTGTCGCGGGATCGCCGCGCCGTGGGGTGTCCTGACACGGGGAGTGAGAGGTCGACTTGATGAGTCAGCAGGAGCCACAGGGCATCTCCACCGGCTCCAACGGACGAGGGGCCCCACTGCCCTGCAGACAGCGGACGGGGGTCCGGCCAGGCTCTGCTTCTCAGGCACCGCAGGCCGGGTGGGCTTCGACTGTGATCTTTAGGGTTACCGGTTTGTTCTCTATAGTAAAAAGTCTGGGAGGAATCCGGTATATTTCACACGCTACACTGGCTGGGTCAGACATGCTTCTCCTTGAATTACCCTTTTTTTTTGAGAGAGAGACAGTGCACGTGTGAGTGGGGGAGGGGCAGAGGGAGAGAGAGAATCTTCAGTAGGCTCCACGCCCAACACGGAGCGCGACTCTGAGACCGGAGCCGAAATCGAGTCAGACGCTCAACCAACTGAGCCACCCAGGCACCCCTAATTATTTCTAAAATACAGAGACATCAGCTGGATTTTTCAAAAGCCTGTGTTCGCTTTTGCGAGACACCCCACCGTACGGGTGCGGCTGTTCCTGGCGCTCTGGGTGGGGGCGTGTGGCCGGGACTCCCAGTGCCTCTGCGGTGGCCACGAGGTGCCCAGATGAGACGCTGTAAAAGCTAAGCAATGGAGGTTATTTGTCTGGACTCTCAGTGAGTCTCCAGCTTCTCCCATCTAGTACTTGGGGAGTTCCAGAGGGGCGAGAGTTTTGTGCGGGGCTCTGTGAGATGGTCTGGGTCTGGTTCATATCTCGTGAAAAACATACACTTACTGATGTTAGTGCTTTCTGTTAAACGGTCAGAATTCCATCCCACCCTGACCCTTGTGACGAGCTTCCCAGCCTCCCTGCAGTCCAGGCCTCTTGAGGAACCCCCAACAGGACCCCCCCCTTCAGGGCGAGCTGTGGGGATCCCACATTTTACACAGGGGTGAGGCCCGTGGGCCCAGGTGTGCTTCCACGACTGGCTGGTCTGGGGGTCTTTGCTGTCTGTGACACAGCGCCAGCAGTGGGGACCCCAGGTTTCAGGTCACAGCCCTTCTGAACCGGTTCCGGGCGGTCAGCACAGGGGACCGGGACGGCACCGATACTGCCACCTCCAGGCTGCCCAGGGAATTGCTGTGCAAACTGGGACATCTTGTGACCCGTGAGACCCACTGATGTGGCGGCCCTGCCTCTTGCAGACTCTGGGGGCCAAGCCTGGGTGCTGGAGCGAGGCCTCAGTGTCTCTGCTCCATCCAGGCGCTGTCTGCAGCCAGGCTCAGGACGCAGACCTCTGCCCATCTGCTGCGGCCCCTCTGGTGCCCCTCGGCCCACCCCGTGCAGCAGCCCCGTGGGCAGTGGGCCCACCAGGCGCCCCCAAGCCCAGAGCCCCAGCCACCTGCTGCTGCTCCAGCCCCGCCTCTCCCACTCCCCAGGCCTTCCCGTGTGCTCTGCCCAGCCTGGCCCCGTCTTGGCCTTTCACCAGCTGCCTGAGGGCCCCTCCCTGCACTTCCTGGTCTTGGAAGAACTGTTCTCTCTCCTCGTCACTCAGGTCGGCCTAAGTGCCGCCACGGGCGGCCTCTCACCGTGCAGCCTTGATTAGCTGTCATTCACTCCAGCTGAGCCACAGTCCCCCCCCCCCCACACAGAGGGAGGCGGCGTGTGCGGGCCTCGTGGGCCTCAGGCAGGTCAGATGGGTGGTTCAGTGGGGGACTCCAAGCAGAGGGGCGGATACCCCAGAAGTGCCCCTGGGCTGCAGGTTGGGTTTGAGGAGTGAGCAGCCTTCTCGGCCCTTTCTAGCCCGTGTGCTCAGCACAGTCTGGTGGGACTGCCACTTCTGGGGGACAGGGCTCCTTTTCTCCACCTGTACCTGCCCCTCTCCGGTGTGGAACCTGGCTGGGGCGGGTCTCCGCGTGTCCTAACCTAACATCTTTCCTAATGTGTGAAAACAAGATAGCACAGAGGGCTGGATTACAAAGAAATTTTACTTCCTGTTTTATTGTCTAAAATTTCACCGTGAACGTGTGTGCGTCTTCTCGTATGTTGAAACGTGTGGAATTGCCAACAACCGATTGCCTTTGGCTTACTGGGCAGTGGCTCAGATTGGTCAGGTGTCCTTGACTCCCATCTGACACCCACAGCCTGTGTGCTGGGGAAGGGTCAGCATCCCACCTCGCAGGTGACCCAGCAGGGAGCTGAGTCACGGTCGGCACCCAGGACGCACTGTGGTGGCTTCGGCTGGGCACAGCCGAGTCTGAGGGCCAGAGGGGCCGCGGGCCGTGCCCACCTGAGTCAGCGGTGAGGGGGCTTTGACCTGGGCAGCGGTATTCGAGCCGTCCTTGCTTGTCCTGAGGCCCGCAGCCAAACGGTGACCGTGTTGGGGGAGCGCACCCCCCTCCACCTGACCCGAGGCCTGACAGCTCCTCCCACGGGGCTGAGCCGGTTCCACGGCCCAGCTCGGATTCCTGTGTGGCTGGGACGTGCCACTGCACCCGGGGCGCTGGACAGAGCACGTCCCGACCTCTGAGGGCGGCCGAGCACTACCAGCCAGCTTAGTGGGGAGCAGGGCCCCTCAGGTCCAGCTTTGCCGTTGAAAGTGATCCCAACGACTTTTTGTTTCAGATACATGATTGGCCAAGAGGATTGTGTGAACGGTGAAGAGATTAAATAAGATTTGTTTGATTTTTAACTTGAGGGAGCCTTTTGGCCTTAGTTGTTTTATACAGCCTCTCAGAAGTCACTCTCGGGCTGTTGGGCTTTCAGGGCCGAGGTTGCAGAAATTAAGTTGATAGTGCAGATGTGCAGTGGAGAGTTTTGGGGGCCGGTGTGACCGAAATGCTATGCACAAGGCAGCGGCGTTCTGCTCGTGAGCGATGCGTGTGACCTGGGCGGGCGATGAAGCTCATAGAGGATGTTATGAGCGACCCCTCCCCTTGCAGAGACGCCTGGAAAGGGTGAGTGACGGTCCGTCAGTAACCGGATGAGATCGGAAGCCACATCTCTCATACTGCTGGTCTGGGTCGCGGTTTTGGAGGTTATTTGTGGGGCTCTGAAATGTTCAAGGGAAGCCGCTGCCCCTCGAGGCACGACTTGGAGCAGGTGTCTAAGTTGGGGACTTGGTAGGAAAGGGAAGTCTTTCTGCCGACACGCAGTGCGGCTTTGAGGACTTTGCCACCCGGCTGAGGGTCGTGGCCGGCCTGTGGGCGCTCTGCTCCCTGCAGCTCCTTTGCCACGTGAGTCCCAGCCGGTTCCAGGCGGGTGGGGATGGGTGTTCGCCGAGGCTTTACCAGGAGCCGGAGTCCCAGCTAGGGGGGGGGTCTACCTCCCGTGGGACGCTGTGCCCTCAACGCAGACCCACCACCCATGCACCACGGTGTGCACGGCCTCCCCACGTCCCCTGTACCGGCCGTGACCGAGTCAGAGCTCTGGGAACCCCAGAGGGCAGGGTGCTCGAGAGCTGTGTAAAAAATTAGACCCTGGGGTTCCTGGGGGGCTCCGTCGGTTGAGCATCCGACTCTTGATTTCGGCTCAGGTCGTGATCCCAGGGTCGTGGGATCGAGTCCCCTGTTGGGCTCTGCGCTGAGTGTGGAGCCTGCTTCTCTCTCTCTGTCTCTCCCTCACCCCCCTCTTTCTGCCCCTCTCCCCAGCTCATACATTTCTCTCTCCCAAAAGGAAAAAAGAATCAGACCCTATTATTTGGGCAGTTTTCAGTTCACAGAAAACTGAGGTGCGGCTGCAGAGATTCCCATGTGCCCCCACCCCCACCATCACCCTCCCCTCCGAGGGGCCGTCTGTGGCCGCCGCCGAAGGACGGGGACATGGCGTGGTCTCCCTGGTCTACAGAGGGTCACTCGCTGCTGTGCTCTGTGATTTGGACAAAGGTGTAATGATGTGTGGTCACTACTGGGGTCACACTGAGTAGTTTGCCCTATGATCCTGCCACCCACCTTTTTAATTTATTTTTGAGAGAGAGAGAGAGAAAGTAGAGAAGGATCAGAGAGACGTGGGGCAGCGGGGAGAGAATCCCAAGCCGGCTCCGCACTGTCAGCATGGAGCCTGACTCGGGGCTCAAACCCATGAAACCGGGAGATCACGACCTGAGCCGAAATCAAGAGTTGGACGCCCAACCGACTGAGCCCCCCAGGGGCCCCTGCCACGCAGTTTTTAACAGTGTGAGTTTTAAGTGTAAAAGTTAAGGGTCACCTGAGTCGTTCATGCCGTGGTGTAGCTACGGGGCCATATCCCTCCCATACAAGTCCGTAGGAAGCCTGTGTCCTGGGGCGGGGCGGGGGGGGGGGGGGTCTTCAGTGGTCCCTGGGGACAGAGTCCCCAGTCGGCTGGTGTGAGTGTTTGTGGGAAGCCTGCTGTCCTCGATGCAGGGAGGGTACGGAGCAAAGAGCAGCTCTGGTTGGGTCTCCTCTCGAGCATCCGTGGGTGATGTTTGCTCCAGAGGAACCATCAGTCTGTGAGCATCGTTAGAGCAGGCACACGTGAGGTCCAGGGCTGCACAGGCGAGTCATGGGTGCAGCGGGCAGCAAGGGCCCGGGGGGGGGGGGGCGGGCAGTGGGACGAGCAGCTAGAAGGAGGGCAGCCTGCGAACATTCCAGGGGGTCAGGCCCGTACTGGCCACACAGGCCCCCGGCTGAGCGGCGTGAGCAGGCGGCTTCCGGCACTCGGCCCGGGGCCCGAGAAGACGTGTGTCCTCGGACGCAGTGCACCTGTGCAGACGCTCCTCTCCCCTCACAGGCACATCCAGGACCCTGCCAGCCAGCGGCTGACGTGGAACAAGTCCCCAAAGAGTGTTCTTGTCATCAAGAAGATCCGGGACGCCAGCCTGCTGCAGCCCTTCAAGGAGCTCTGTGTGTACCTGATGGAGGCGAGTGAGCCAGGCTGGGGGGTGGCGACCCCAGGACTCCCCTCTGCACCCCCGTTTCATTCACGTTGGCTGGATTGCACTCTGGAGATTGGGGGACATGCTTGCCAAGGCTCCGTGCTCACTGGGGCCGTAGATGGAGGGGGGGAGCTGGCCTCCTGCCCAGGTTCTGGCTCTCTGATCCCAGAGCTGGCCAAGTCAGGAGGCCAGTTTCAGGGAAGTGACTTCCATAGGCGGGTGTCACAGAGCCTCCGGAGAGAGGGAAATCTGGATGGACAGGTCGGAAGCAATCTCTGGCCAGGACTAAGGCATCATTTTCTCCCTTCATCATAAAATGCTAAGGCCTACTCCTGAAATCTACTACACTGTTTGTTAACTAACTTGAATTTCAATAAATAACTTTATTTTTATTATTTTTTTATAAAGAGGTATGATTTTAAAAATTTTTTAATGTTTATTCACTTTTGAGAGAGAGCACGAGCAGGGGAGGGGCAGAGAGAGAGGGAGACACAGAATCCGAAGCAGGCTCCAGGCTCCGAGCCGTCAGCACAGCGCCTGATGCGGGGCCTGAACCCACGGACTGTTGAGATCCTGACCTGAGCTGAAGTCAGACGCTTAACCGACTGAGCCACCCAGGCTCCCCTAAATAAATATATTTTTAAAAATAAGATGCTAAGACTTAAAAGGAGGCTTTACGCAAGAGCAGCGTGACCTGAACTGGCTCTTGCTGGCCGAGCTGACGTGCTTGTCTCCCTTCCAGGAGAACAACATGATTGTGTACGTGGAGAAGAAAGTTCTAGAAGACCCTGCCATAGTGAGCGATGACAACTTTGGACCAGTGAAGAAGAAATTCTGCACCTTCAGAGAAGGTGAGTTTGTCCTCGGCTCTGTCACGCAGCTCATTGGCATCATTGCCCTGGACCTGGCGGAAGCTTCTAGTGCTCTGCCCCATCATGGGCAGCAGCGCCCTGTGGGGCCTCGAGGCCTACTGTGACTCCTTGTCTTGTGTTTGTTGTTCTGTTTTCTAGATTATGATGACATTTCCAATCAGATCGATTTCATCATATGCCTGGGAGGGGATGGGACCCTGCTTTATGCCTCCTCCCTCTTCCAGGTGAGGTTTCCAGGTGGTTCCAGTCTCGGTGTTGCGTGAGGAGGCGCTTCCCCAGTGAGGGTTTCCATCCCTTGTACCTGTGGCTTTATACCACGGGGCGAGGAGCTTCGGTGCTCTTACTCTGACACAGACCAGATATATTTATTAGTTGGGTTATTTGGCCAAAGAGCAGGTTTGCAAGTCACGGCAAATGGCGCCTCTGCTCTGTCCAGGTCTCCGGCCAGATAGGCCCGGCGTCCCCGTCCTCCGTCGGGGGCATGGGGTCGGTGGGAGAGGTGGGCATACAAGCCCGGGCTGGGCAGAGGGAGTGGCCAGAGGAAGGGGGGGCTGCTGCGGCTCCTCAGGCGCGTGGCACCCACAAAGCAGAGCTGGCGCCTCGTGGCCAAGGTGACGGGGCCACGGCAGAGGTGGGGGTCTGCCCAGGAGCCCACCTTCCCTCTCCGCAAGGCAGGCCCCGGAGGGCCCCGGCTGGGGTGTGTTAGAAGGTGAGGCATGCGGGCTCCCCTAGGGTCCTGCGTGCTGCCCTCAGCCCCTCCCCCTGCCCTCCGTGGCCAGCAGGCAGGTCGGTCCTGTCGCCTTTGTTTCTCATCGGCTCTGTACACCACTACCCCCCCCCCCCGGCCTCCCGGACCGCCTGCTGACCTCCCGTGTGGTCACTCGAGTCGGCACCGACCATGCACTCGTGTGCCTGTCCCCTCCCGGAGACGGTCAGGGGCGGGTCCGTCGGTGCCGGGGTCAAGTCGGGTGGCTTCTGAGTGGATCGGCCATCTGACCGACCTGCCTCGTTGGCTCACAGGGCAGCGTGCCTCCGGTCATGGCGTTCCATCTGGGTTCCCTGGGCTTCCTGACCCCCTTCAACTTTGAGAACTTCCAGTCCCAAGTTACTCAGGTGATACAGGGTAAGTGGGAATGTTCTGGAACCCTCAAGCAGTTCTGAATATGGGATTGTCTTCTCACTTGGTGTTTGGGTTTTTCAACGACATACAGAACAACACTTCGTAAGTGTTTCGGGATTCAGAGATTTAAAAATTTTGCATGGTTCAGACATTTCTGCCTAACGTTGAGAAGTTGAGGCCACGCGTGAAGGTACGTGTGTGCTGGTTGGTAGCAGCGAAGTGACTTTCACAGAAGACACAGACGTGTTGCTCTGGAGCTGGGAGAAGGCGGGCGGCCCCCGGTCAAGCAGGGGTGCCTCTGCCTCCTGTGGGTGCCGCCACCCCATCCCTGCTGGCCCCCAGGCAACGCGGCTGTCATTCTTCGGAGCCGGCTGAAGGTCAGGGTCGTGAAGGAACTCAGAGGGAAGAAGACGGCCGTCCCCAACGGGGGTCAGCGAGAACGGAGTGCTGGCCGCGGACCTGGCCGCGGAGGCTGGGAAGCAGGCCATGCAGTACCAGGTGTGTGGGCACGTGCCCTCGCGGACCCCAGGCCTTGCCCTGCCTGTCACGTGGCCTCGGGGAAAGGCACAAGGTGGGAGGACTCCGGAGTGGGGTGAGGGGTGGGAGGGGCCTGACCTCAGGGCCTCCCAGAGAGTCCGGGAACAGTGTGGGTGCCTGTTGGGCGGACCACCCGGGGCAGCCCTGCCGGCCCCTCCCAGTGTGCGGTGGCCTCGTCCCCCCAGGTCCTGAACGAGGTGGTGATCGACAGAGGCCCCTCCTCATACCTGTCCAATGTGGATGTCTACCTGGACGGGCATCTCATCACCACGGTACAGGGTGACGGTAGGTGGGCGCCCGGGGTCCCGCGGGGTGGGGGTGGGCAGGAGCCCACGGAGAGTGACCCTGCGGCCTGTCCACCAGGGGTGATCGTCTCCACCCCGACGGGCAGCACGGCGTATGCGGCCGCCGCCGGGGCCTCCATGATCCACCCCAACGTGCCGGCCATCATGATCACGCCCATCTGCCCCCACTCGCTGTCATTCCGGCCCATCGTGGTCCCCGCGGGGGTCGAGCTGAAGGTCAGAGTCCACCCTCCACCCTTTCTGGCTTGAGCTCTCGTCTGGGACCTGCGATGCTGACCACCCCCCATGCCCCCGGCTGAGACCCCAGCACATACTGGGCCGTGGGCCCTTCCTCCCTTGCTGGGTGTGGGAGGGGGCCTCACTCTCATCCTTGTCTGTCCAGTTGGCAGGGGCAGCCCTGAGAGCCGGGCTGTGGGCCCTTAAGGGGCAGAGACAGTCCCTACTGGGTGGGGGCAGGGTGAGGGACGCCGAGCGAGGACTGGGGGCCTTGGGCCTGGCGTGCACATGGCACCCGCTGCTGCTCCCCCGTCTCCGCTGTCTGCCTGCCTGCCTCACGCTCCCTCCTTCGGTCCGCCCTAGGCCGGTGTGCCCCGGCCGAGAGCCCCGGCCGTGAGCCCTGGTGCACAGGGCCATGTCTGCAGGTCACAGAGAGGACTGGACCCAGACCCCTGGCCAGTGTCCCTAACCCTGGGCAGATGGGCAGCGGCTGGGCCTCACCACCGCCGGTCCTGTTTCCCAGGGCTGGTGTCGGCGAGACATACACTAATCCCTTCAGGGCCTGGGACCGCCTTGGCATAGTGTGGGTGCTGTGGACACCTCCGTGGTTCCTCCCGACCGGTGCCGCCCTCCCGGGGTGGGGGTCGAGGTGCTCAGCGGCACTCACGAGCCCACACCTACCTGTCCCGCTTGACCCCTTCCTTCAGATCATGCTGTCACCGGAAGCCAGGAACACTGCGTGGGTGTCCTTCGATGGACGGAAGAGACAGGAGATCCGCCACGGAGACAGGTGTGTGCGCCGCGGGGCCGGGGCAGGGCGGGCCCGGGAGGTACAGGCCCCGTAGGCAGAGCTCCGTCACCGGGGAGGGGATGCGGACTGGTGCCTGTCGGGCAGCTGGTCGCACGCGCAGCATGTGGCCCCACGTTCTGCTGTACGCGGGCGACAGACCCACGGTCCCTCCCCCCGGCCCGCCCTGGAGCTCCGCTGAGCCCCCCGCCCGTAGCTGTCTAGAAGGTGAGACAGGCCCCGGGCTGTGAAGCCAGTAGCGTGAGCAGCACAGACACGGTTCCCAGCCGGGCTGGGGTGGACATGGCCCTTGGGGAGGGGTCTCGGCCTGGTGCCGGGGGCTCACCTGTTTGTGCCGCGTTGCCCCCCTGCCTCAGCATCAGCATCACTACCTCTTGCTACCCACTTCCCTCCATCTGCGTCCGAGACCCCGTGAGCGACTGGTTTGAGAGCCTGGCGCAGTGTCTGCACTGGAACGTGCGGAAGAAGCAGGCGTACTTCCAGGAGGAGGAGGAGGAGGAGGAAGAAGAAGAGGAGGAGGAGGAGGAGGAGGAGGACGAGGGGGAGGAGGGGGAGGAGGGCTAGGCCTGAGCTCCTGCTGTCCACACCCGGGACCCCAGAGTCCCAAAGCCGTTCTGCTGCCTCCTTCCCCTCGCCCTCCGGGAGCGGGCTGGCCTGAGCACGTGTGCCGTGCGCCCCGCGCGCAGGCGTCACGGGTCACGGCGCTTTGGTCTGTAGCCAGAGGAAGAGCCGGGATCTGCCTTTCGTCGACCAGATCAGCTGTTTTTAACATTTTAAATCTGACTTCTTTTTTGCATTTCTAAACAAGAAAAGTGAGTGACGGCGGGGGACTCTGAAGCAGACACCATGCTTACCCGTGTTGTGGGTCGGAGCCTGGGTCCTGGGGCAGGGACACCCGGCTGGACGTGCTTTTTGTAATTTCTTGTCAGGAAACTTGTGCTTAAATCAGTCTATTGAAATTCAGAGGGGATCAGAACGGATTGATCTGTCTTTCCATGTCGAAAATAAATGTCTCGTAGCCAAAAATCTCACTTGAAGCTACCACGATTTCCCCCTTAAATCTTGCACCTTTTTCGCCGAAAGGACCCGGAGGGGACGCTTCTGCAGAGAGCGGTTTGGTTTGATCGGCTGACGAGCGGAGGGTCCCCTCTCCCTCCTGCGCCTCCGTCTGGGCCTCCCCGCCGTGGCCCCCAGCCCTCCTCTCCTCCCTGCCGTGGGGTGACAGGTGCCAGCGCTGTGGCCCCACCGGCCCTGCGGACGACGCCTGGTAGGGGGTCAGGCCCACACACACATTCCTCACGAAGCCGGGACGGCGTCCTCTGCACCCTGGAAGATATTTTAAATCCTGTGTCTACTTTGTAGAGATGATTTTAAACTTTCTGAACTGCTATGTACAGATTTTATTGTACACTCTGAAGATTTAAGAGGGAAGGGGATTTGTACTGTTGGGAAATGGAGCCTTGTTCCGATGTTTGCACGCGTTCTGTGTGACGCCGTGTGCTGGGACCACTGTGTTCCGCATCGTCGCCGTAGAGGTGACGGTCCAGGAGCGAAGGGTGCTTCTCCCTCGGGAAGCCACCGGTCAGCGAGGAAGGCGGTGCTGGGACGTTTTGTGTCCTTTCTGCTCTCGCTTCTCCCTGGGCGTCTTGGGCTTGCGAGGAAACTGCCAGCATTCCAGTGGCCCCTCCGGCCGCGCAGGGCGTGTGCGCGGGGCTCCGGCCCCTGCTGGTTGTTGCCTGACAGATGTCCTCCAGTCGGGCGTCTGTTTCAGAGTGACTGATTTCTCTTTGAGCTACATCATTAACCTGTTAAGGTGGCAAGAACGGAAGGGACGGGGCTGGGCCTTGCTCTCCTGGAGGGTCACAGGCCTCATTCTGGAGCTGCTAGAAAGGCTCCGGGGCCCCGGGTGCCACCACCCTCGGCCGGGGGTCTCCGCACGGCGGGCTGTGCAGCCTGGGCGCCCGCGTCTGCCGCGTCCGTGGTTCAGCGTCTGTGGAGCTCGGCAGTCGGCGTGGGGCTCGGAAGGGAGGTGGGCCCTCACCACCACCTGCCCACGGGCACGGGGCACCGCCAGAGGCCCGCCGCCCGGCCTCCCTGGGGCAGAGAGGGGGCCGAACCAAAACTTGGCTTTAGGTCCAAAAGAGAGTGGCGTTCGGAATTCAGGTCGTTCATTTAGACAAAAAAAAAAAAAAAAAAAGCAAGTCTGAAAGGAGCATGATTTGGAGTGATTTAGAAAACTTGGGATTTTTTGAAGTAAATTCTTAATGTTTCATATTGTTAATATCTTGAAAATTTGTTAAATGTTGTCGAAAGCCTTATTACTATTTTCAGATTCTTTCAATAAACAGACTTGTTTAAAAAGTTGGATTGAGTTACAACTGGTATTTGGTTCTTTGTAACCAGTGCACAGACACTAGGGGGGTAGCCCCAGCCCAGGGCTTCTGGAGCCCGCCGACCCCCTGAGAACCCTGTGGCGGGCATGGGAGGGGCAGGGTCCCACCCAGGCAGCCTCCACCTGGAATCCCACCCCACATGGCCCCCAACGGGCCTGGAGCTCGGGGGGCGGTCCAAGCCCTGGGGGGCGGAGCCCACAGCAAGGACTGGCTCCTGGGGAAATCAGAGGGCTGGACCCAGGAGCCCCAGAAGCTGTGACGTCCTCATCACAGCTCAGTCTGGGCCTGTTGGGGTCCGTCAGGCTGGGCCAGGCCCTGGGGCATGCTCACCTCCCTCCTCCCCTGTCCTCTTGACCGGTTCCATGCGGTCTTGACCAGGCTTTGGGGGGGGGGAGGGGGAGGCGGCAAAACTTCGCCAGGAGCCAAAGTGCCTGCAGGTGCGCACGAGGACGCGGACAGACCGCGCGCTGGGCGCCCCGGCCACCTGCAGAGGCCAGAGGCCGGGAGTGGGCAGCTGAACTCTCCTTCCTCCCAGGCCAGCCCTGGAGCATCGGCCTCCTGGGCCCTGTGTGGTCTTGGCCTGGCCTGAGCCGTGACCGCCTGCTGCTCTCCTGGCACACGCGTGGGGGCGCATCACCTTACTGCTCGGGTGTCCCCTGCCCCTGGGTTGGCCTCTGCCTGGAAACGGGCACCTGCGGTCAAGTTTGCACAGGTGTCACGGGCAGCAGGGCGGGACAGCTGCTGGAACTCAACCCCGGCATCCGGGGCTTTCTGAGGCCCAGGCTCTCGGGATTCGAGCCAGCAGTGTGTGTGGAGCCCAGGTGGGGCCTTGTCTCCTCGGCTGGCAGAGGGCCCACTTGGAGGGTAAGGGCCAGAACCAGCTGGCCGGAAGGGCTGGCTCACTGGTGGGCACCGGTTCTGCCCACGAGGCCGCACGTTTCAATAACGGCTGTTGACCTGTGAGCCTTGGGCCTTCCTGCTTTGGGGAGAGGGGGGTGGGGGGCACAGAGGCCACAGGCCAGGTACCCCAGGACACCTCCTGACCGGGCTGTGGGCCGCTTCTGTGGGCTCAGGTCTCTTCGGGGCTGTAGCCTTGGACACCTGCCCTTTGCTAGCTGCTTCGGAGGAGCACGAGGTCAGACCCCGCCCCGGCCTCTGCTGAGCGCCCCCCCTCCCCTCCGGCTGGCCTCCCCTCCCTCCCAGGCCAGGCCACAGGCCGCGTCACAGCAGTGCTGTCCCAAAGAGCAGCGGTACCCCCACCCAAGAGCCACCGGGTGCCAGGAACCGGCTAGTCCGCCTGGGGGTGACGGGGACCCGGTCGGGGGGACCAGCTGGAGGAGCACAGAGGATGGGTGGGGGGTGACAGGGATGTGAGAGGAGGCGGGAAATGCACAGTCACCACGTGGAGGAGAGCAGCCACTTCTGGCACATTCTCCTTCGGAAAGATCCAGGCCAGAGCTTGGGTGGTTTTCAGAATCATGGAAACTGAGGATTTGGTGGGAAGAGTGGAGGTGGGTTGAGGATGGGGTGGGGGGTGGGGGGAAAGAGAGGGACGCCGCGCAGGCTCTTTGGCGAACGTGCCTCCCGTGGAGGCCTCCAGTCGAGGCTGGCTTCCCTCCCCAGGAGCATGGAAGACGAAGGCCGGTTTGACCTCAGCCCACGGCTCCCTGCGAGCGCAGCGAGGCCAAGTGTGGCCGGGCCCTGCTCACCAGCACTTCTCCCCAGACACTGGCCTGACGGAGCAAGGGAGCTGCTCCCTAACCCTGTGGTCTTGCTTCCATGACCTTTAACCCCACGGATCCCAGAGGCTGAACCCCAGGGACAGAGGCTGCAGGTGCCCCCACCAGGACGAGGCCAAGGTAGGGGACGAGGCGGAGTGAGCCCAGGACAAGGGTCACACCGTGGGGCGTGGGGAAGGGCCAAGGGCTCCCAAGGAGGGCTCACATCCCTGGTTTGGGGACAGGTGGTTTTTCCCAACCAGCTGCCGGTCAGTGCTTCCTGGCAACCTCGGCAGGGGACCTGGCGGCACAGGACAGGGGTCCCCAGCCCTTTTCCCCCCCGGTGAACATGACCCAGGCCCTATTCTGTGGGCTTTTCGGGATCCTGGGTCCCTGCCTGCACTTCTCTGCTGTCATCACTGTCGCCTGGGAATAGGGCTCCTTTGGGCCTACAGGTGGGGCCATCAGACCGGAGCCTAGACCCAGATGAAGCCTGGTGAGAGCAGGGAGGGCTGGGAAGCCAGGAGGTGCACACAGAGAAGCCCAGCCATCCGGGAAGGACCCAGGAAAGTGGTGCAGCAGAGCTTGCTGTGGACGCGTGCCTTCCCGCTTTCTAGAAAATCACCCTGTATTTATTTATAACTTTTTTTTAATGTTTATTTACTTTTGAGAGACAGAAAGACTGCAGGGGAGGGGCAGGGAGAGAGGAGAGAGGCAGACACAGAATCTGAAGCAGGGTCCAGGCTCCGAACTGTCAGTACAGAGACCGACGCGGGGCTCGAACCCATGAACCGCAAGATCATGACCTGGGCCTAAGTCGGACACTTAACTGACTGAGCCACCCAGGTGCCCCCCAAAATAATTCTAAAATGAGTATATTTTCTCCCTCAGACTAGTGAACAGCGCCTGCAGGCCGGGCTTTTCCTGGGCAAGTCTGCAGGGCGGGCCGAGTGGGGCTGGGAGCGGCCAGGGCTGGCCAGGGGCCTGGCCCAGAGGTGACAAATACACAAAGAAAGCAGAAGTGAAATTCCTGCTCACTTACGTGCCTACCTCAGAACATACCATGGCGCTGTCTTCGTCATCCCACCCTTCTGAACGAAGTTCACAGAGTAGGTTTTCCTTTGCACAAAACCCTGAGATGCTTGATGACCGCCCAGGGGTCCTGGGGTTTAGGGGTCAGTGAGTCATTTGTAGCCAAATAACTTCAAAAGCAAATTTATGAAAACTCAAAATTGTTACAGCAAAATCTGTCTTAGGTTTCATCTGGGGAAACGGTTTTGAAATGATGTCATGTGACTCTGGGGACCTTCCCCTCCCTCCTGGGCTTCCAGTCGGCCACTGAGCAGTGCCGTCCAGGCCTCCAGCCACCGCCTGAGGAGGCCTTGCTGCATGGACACACCCCAGAGTTGCTATCCTGTCCCTTTCTCTTTGTCCCGTCAACAGTTTGTCTCTGAATAGCCAAAGGAAACACTGCTGCCTATTAAGGTTGCATGAGCAATTTTACCACCGGGCCATGTCATTGGGTCATTCACGACAGACATCACAACAACTTCTTCCTTTAACTGGATTCCAGGAAGCAGGATTTCGGGAGAAAGACTACAGACCGGCCAGGATTCTCCATACTCTGCTCAGTTTCAAATAAGGCCATTTAAATAATGCCTCTGCTGATTTGCAGTGTAGATCCCAATGCAGACGTGAATCAGGACACAGTCTTCACAAGGGAGGGGCCTGACCAACAAAAGGACTGAAGTTGGGGCTCCCCTGAAACCTGCCTACGAAGCTCTAGCTGGGGCATCAGGTGCTCCCCCCAAGCCCTGCCTCCCTCCACAACGCTGGTGGGGGGGGGTGTCTTCTGACTCTAGGACCCCTTTCTGACAACTCTCTCCTCCTTCAGGATTTGCAAGATGTTTAAAGGGTAATTTTCTAGGGGTGCCTGGGTGGCTCACTCAGTTAAGTGTCTGACTTCGGTTCAGGTCATGATCTCATGCTTCGTGAGTTCGAGCCCTGTGACGGGCTGTGTGCTGACAGCTCAGAGCCTGGATGGAGCCTGCTTCAGATTCTGTGTCTCCTCCCCCCCGCCCCACCTCTCTCTCTCTCCGCCCTTCCCCTGCTCGCGCTCTCTGTCTCTCAAGAATAAATGTTTTAAAAAATTAAAAATAAATTCTTTTTAAAATTATTTATTTAGAGAGACAGCATGAGCAGGGGAGGGGCAGAGAGGGGTCGGGGAGAGAATCCCAAGCAGGCTCCATCCTGTCAGCGTGGAGCCCAATGTGGGGCTTGAACTCACGAACGACGAGATCACGACCTGAGCGAAGTCATGAGCCGGATGCTTAAGTGACTGAGCCACCCAGACGCTAATTTTAAAGCATGATAAAGAAAAGTAAGTCGGAGAGAGCTCCGGGGTGGTTCAGTTGGTTAAACATCTGATTCTTGGTTTCAGCTCAGATCACGAGCCCACGTTGGGATCCTGCTTGGGATTCTCTCTCTCTCTCTCTCTCTCTCTCTCTCTCTCTCTCTCTCTCTCTCTCTCTCTCTCTCTCTGCCCCTCCCTCGCTGTGCTCGCTCTATAAATACATACATACAGAAAAGCTATGAAACCTAACATCAGGAAGGAGAGCCCGTTGGCCATAACCTCGCTCCTGAAAATTATGTAAATTATGTGGGCAGGTACAGGTGCAGCCCTCCAGGTGTAGCCCAGCACTTCCCCTCCTGGCCTCAGGACCCAGCTGCGCCAGAGGCCTCCGGGCTGCTAGTTCCACCAGCCAGTACGCTCCCTTCGTCTTCCTCTTCTAAAGTTGGCCAGCTTGGACTGCAACTGCTGTCCCTCCAAATCAAAACCTGATCAGCAGCCGCGAGGCGAACTCAAAGGCCAGGGCCTCCACAGACTACCGGGACTTCACGGCACATCCCCAACCCGGGCCTCGGTGGTACGGTCCAGACTAGAACAAACGGGGTGGGGGGTACGCCGACGCCCAACACCCCCCCAGACCTGGGCAGCAGTGGTACGGTCCGGACCAGGACAATGGGCGAGGGACGCCGACGTCCAACATTTCCCCCCGCCACCCGGGCCCCGGTGGTACGGTCCAGACAGGGACAAAAAGGTGGGGGGGAAGACGCCGACGCCCAACATTCACCCCTCCACACTCGGGCCGCGATGGTACGATCCGGACTGGGACAAGGGGCGAAGGACGAGGAAGTCCAACATTTCCGTCCCCCCGCAACCTGGGCCGCGATCCTAGGGTCCGGACCAGAACAAAGAGGTGTGGGGGGGAGAGGAGGAGGAGGAGGAGGAGGAGGAAGAGGAGGAGGAGGAGGAGAAGGAGGAGGAGGAGGAGGAGGAGGGCACCGAGGCACACTCACCCCTCCACACTTGGGCCGCGGTGGTACGGTCCGACCAGAACAATGGCGGGGGGGGAACCACGACGCCTAACATAACCCGCTACCAAGGCCGCGGTGGTACAGTCCAAACTAAGGCAGTGGGCGGGGAACGCTGACGCCCAACATAACCGCCCCCTCCCCCCAACCTGAGCCGCAGTCCTACGGTCCGAACCGGAACAATGGGCGGGGGACGCTGACGCTCGATACACCTCCCCCAACGGGGGGGGGGTGGTACGGTCCGGACTAGGACAGTGGGCGGGGGATGCCGTCGCCAGTCACACCCCCTCCCGCCTGGGCCGCGATGGTAGGGTCCGGACTAAATGGTCGAAGGTGCCGTCGCCAAGCAGCGCGACTGCGTTTCCAGTTCCGACTCGGTGGCCGGGAAGCCCTGGGGCCCGGGACCTCGAGGAGCGCGGGTCGCGCCGCCACAGGGGCCGCTGTCGGCTCTGGGAGCGTCGCTTCCGGCGCGTCGCTTCCGGCCGGTTGCGGGCACCTCCGTCTGAGGCGCGGCCCGCCCCCGGCCCGACGGCCGCGTAGAGCGGGGCGGAGGGACGATGGCCGCCCCACGGTGAGGCGCTGCCCGCCCGGCCTCCGCTCCACACAGGACGGAAGGCTCTGCTCGGGCCTTCCTTCCGCGATGCGGCCTCTCCTACACCCCAGCCTCACGCCGAGCCCTCGGGGCGTGGGAGCCCACCCTCCGCGGCCACCAGGCCCCGTGCCGGGCGCGCCCCGGCCAGCAGCAGGCGGCCCCGGTCGTTTCCCCCGGAGGCCGCCCTCTCCGACGCGCGGTCCGCGGCCCACTTTAAACGCCGCGCGCCCTTAAGGCCCCGAAGTGAGGCGGGGTCGCCCGGTGTCGAGAAGGCGCCGCGCCCCCCACCCGCCCTTCCCGGAGACCTCGCCCCCTCGGCGCTCCCCGAAGTCGGGTGGCCCACCTAGTGGGGTGGGCGCCCTGTCCACGGCTGTGAGCGGCCCGCGCGGTCGCCGATGCTCGGCGCTCTCCCACCCCCGGCTGTGCACGGAGACCCCGCGCTGGCTGTCTTCCCGCGGCCCCGCTGCGACCGGTGGGTGGAGAGACCGCGGCGTGGGGGAAGGGGCCCCCTGGTCCCGCAGCACGGCGTCCGGTTATGCGCCCCGGAATAGGGGCCGTTTTCCCGCCGGAGAGCAGAGGCTCGGGCGCGCTCGCGCCTGGAAGGCTCTCCCGGCCCTCTAGCTTCCGGGCTCACGTCGGGGGCGGGGGGCGTCCTCGATGCCTCGGGGCTTTGTCTAGGGGTGGGTGGCCGGTTTACGCGGAAAACGCTGAATAAAAAAACGGTAAAGGTTGCCTCCGATGGTCGCCTGTTGCTGTAGGGACCCGAGCCCGCCCCGCTGGCCTGTTCCCAGTCCCTCTCCTCCGAGAGGCCCCGGCCCACCCCGGGGCCTTCGCGCTCGCCGTGCCGCTCACGTCCCCGCTCCGAGAGACCCCTCGCCTTTGGGCCGGTAGCACCGGCCCTTGTTCTCCACCTCGCCGGGCCCGCCCTTTCCCACGAGCCTGCGGCTCCCGGAGTCGCCCTCCCACTCCTAAATCCCGCCTCGCACACCCGAAGGCGCGGGACGCACCCGCGGCCGCGCGTCCTCGCTGCGGGGGCCGATGGGGGGGGGCGTGTCACGGTTCCCGGGCTTCTCGAGTTTTATGCCCCGAGGCGGACACGGCCCCGGAGCGAACCCAGGTAAAAGACGCCTCATCTGTCCCAGGGACTAAAGGCACGGTCGCCCACGTATTTTATTGCACTTGATGTTTCTTCTGCCTAGGATTTTAGAAAACTGTCAAGGATAAAGGCTGGTCTCCTGCCAAGTGCTGGTTTTATCGGACTGTTAGTTTGTCAATTGGGGTGGGAAATTCAGGCTCAGGGTTTCCTTCACTCCAGTCATCGGTTGACATCTTTCCCTGGTTTCGCTGGGCCCTGTCCAGGTGACTGCCGTGCAGTACTCCTGCTTGGGCCTTTGACCCAGTGCTCACCGAGGCTGTGAAAGGGGGAGAAGAAAAAAAAAAAAAACACAAAAAACCTGTCTAGAGATGGATTCTTTGTTTGGTGGCTTTTTAAAAGTCTTTTTGTTTAATGGAGTAGAATGTATTTTACCAAAAGTATTTGAACTTGCAAGTAACGTTTTAAAGCAGAATGAAACCGTGTTAAATAGTATGAAAAGGGAAATAGAAAGGTTTTTAGGTTAAAGAAATCCACTTTGAGCATAAATTAGAAAGTGAAGAGAAACCAAACAAACCCCAAAATATTGATGAATGTGGAACTCCGCCTGAGTTGACCACAGTTGGTAACCTGGCATTTTGACAGAGAGACTGAGCACGAACGAGGGAGGGGCAGAGAGCGAGGGAGACACAGAATCCAAAGCAGGCTCCAGGCTCTGAGCCGTCAGCACTGAGCCCAACGTGGGGCTCGAAGTCACAGACCTTGAGATCGTGACCTGAGCCGACGTTGGACGCTCAACCGACTGAGCCCCCCCAGGCGCCCCGATATATTCCTTGTTGGATACTTGGATAGCGTCCTGTGTCTCGGTCTTAAAAACAAAGTTATTTTAAAACCACGTCTATCCTCTATGTACAGAGGGCCAACAAGACCTTTGTTCAATTGTTTCTTCAGGATAGATTCCCAGAGATGGAATTTTTGAATTATACTGTGTAAAAACTGGCAGCCTTTCAGTACATTTTATCTAAAATGCCCTGTTGACAATTTGAACCAATCTAGATTTCCTTACCAAGTGTTTGAGGACATCTTGAGCTCTTTGTTCCAAAACAGGAATTCTTCACCTCAGGCTTTAGAATTTAGGAGTCTGCAACATTGTACAGGGAAATATTGACGTCTTTATTTTTATTAGCCTCCAGCCGAACTTTTCTTCAGTGGTGAACGTACCACGGTGGCATTAGCAGGTGACACTAAACAGCACCCGTGGCTTGGTCTCCATTTTGGAGCGTAGGCACCTTCCCAGCTGATCCTGGGCCCCTCACTGCAAAATCGAGCAGAGTCCAGCCCCCTGTTTAGGACGTGTTACCTAGTGCCAGGCTCATACAAAGTAAAGCTACCACGGATTTGTTTCTTGTGGGGTGTCCCCACATTTCAGTAGACCTAGTTTCCTTTTATTTTATTTTATTTTATTTATTTTTTTTTTTTGAGAGAGAGCACAAGTTGGGGAGGGGCAGAGAGAGAAGGAGACACAGAGTCCAAAGCATGTCCAGGCACAGAGCCCGACACGGGCCTCAAACCCACAAACCGTGTGAGATCATGACCTGAGCCGAAGTCGGACGCTCGACCAACTGAGCCACCCAGGCCCCCCGACCTAGTTTCCTTTTAGTCACGCCGTGTGAACATTCTGAGGACGACTCTGGGCAAGAGAGAAGTTAAGAGCTGGTCTAAAGGCAGTTCATTAGCCACCCACTCCACGCTGGGCTGAAAAGGTTATGGTTTCGTTCTTGTTTGTACCCTAATCAGAGAGAGAGCATTGAGACCTTTCTCACCAGTGACCTGGGGACAGCCAGCGCTCCACAGCCACCTGGTCCAGCCTGCCCCACCCTGCTTCCAGGGCGACTCGAAATCCACTATTGGCTCTTAAAGTCAATTCCTTGTCACATCAGGGTTGCTGACCTTTAGTTTTTGCAGGACAAGAACTGCTTCTCTCTGAAAGCTCCTTGAGTCGCGTGGTTTAAGAAAGAAGAACAGGCCGTGGAAACACGAACTGGAGTCCAGGAAGGCATCTGTGACCCCACCAGGACTTGGGTGAGTGGGACCTTCTGAGCCCGGGGCCAGCTAACTTCCGGCTTCCGTGTGTGATGCCCAGCACAGCTTCTGAGGGTTTTCACTGCCTCCTGGAGCGCGTGTTCTGTTCAAGATTCGAACTGCAGGCTGTTTACTGATGACAGACATCGATGTCATTTGATCCATGTTGAGAAGAGGTTCGTGTCATTGTCCTTTGTGTATTTACTGTGCGTTACTCATTTTTACTGTTGTCTGATGTTGCGCTGTGTGACAATTCCGTGGCTTCTGTGTTCATTCTCTTGTGGAGAGACAGTTGGGTTTCTGCCGTGGACATTCCCACGTGTGTCTCGTGGAACCCGTGAGCAGGACTTCCTCTAGCTGAAGGGAGATCTGTAGGGTGCAGTTGTTAGTGGGACCGTGGTGAAGGTTGCCGAAGGGTGATTTTGATTTTCTCATTCTCCCCTCCCTCTTCCATGGGCCTGTTGACTGTGTCCTGTGGGGAAGGGCTTTCTCCTCATCCCTGTTTATCACTGTGGATGTTCGGGTGCTGATTCTATTCAGCAGGCTCTAATCCTGTGCTACCATCATTTACTTTCTCTCTCACGCTGCCCCTGGATTTCTCCAGAGGGCGTTCTCTTGTGCTTCGTTCTGTGTCCTTTGGACGCGTCCCCATCATTGTTTGAGCGCTTCCTTTTCTGGCCCAACTAATGCCCCAGCCCTGGAATCGGCCGTTTCTCCGAGGAGGCTGGTTCATTTCAGTGGAGAATGAGATTTAGAAACAAACACTGGGCCAGGGTGCTGGCTGCCACTGGGCTGTCACTGCCTCGGGGCCCTCAGCGGCCAGATTGCGCAACAGAGGCAGAGATGTGTCTGTTGTGGACACGCACGGTGACTGGGCCTCTATCTGTCCGGACCCTTGAGTGCCGCTGCCGGATTCCTCCACTCCTCTCAACGCCACTGTCCGTTTCACCCTTCCTGCTCCCTGTGTCTGTGCCGGGTCTGAAGACACCTGAGGTCTCGCTCCCGTTAGCTGCAATATACTGCCTTATTGCCCAACCCAGAATTCCTGACCCATGACTCAAGAAAAAAGCCTACCTTTTAGAGTTCAGTGTTTGCTTGGGATTCTTTTGGTCTTGAATCTGAGCACGTGTATTTTAAATACCATGTTCAGAAGGTACTTGGGTGGGTTCTTTATCTCCTCTCTTCAGTGTGACTGTGTTATTTATTTGATTTGTGGTTTGGCTCATATATTTTTGTTTGTGTCTCACTTTATTTTTCGTAAGTATTTACTTTGAAAGCGAGAGAGTATGTGTGCCTGTGTGTGTGAGCGGGGGAGGGGCAGAGAGAGAGAGAGAGAGAGAGAGAATCCCAAGCAGGTTCCACACTGTCAGCCCAGAGCCCGATGCGGGGCTCAAACCCACAAGCCCTGAGATTGTGACCTGAGCCAAAGTCCAGAGTAGGATGCTTAACTGATTTGGCCACTGAGGTGCCCCCGTATCACACTTTAGAAATTTTATTGATTGTGATGAGGGAGCATAAGGCAAGCTGAGGGCAAATCGCAAGCTAGTATGCCCCCCCTCCTCCGGCACCAGGTGGGATACGTGTGACATTCCTCAGGCACTGCCGACCACCCAAGGACAAAGGAGAGGACAGAAAACCAATGGTAGCTGATAGAGATCTCAGTCCTGCAGGACCGGAGTCTCCATCGGTTTACAAATATCTTAGTAAATTACAAGAAAAAGGCAATCTTGCCAATAGCCTAACCTCCAGAAACCTGTAGGCTCAGTTCCCTGGAGCCTCAGCATCACTCTCCCCTCCATGGTGATGGGGGAACAGAGGCGAGAAGGAAGTGGCAGGTCCGTTAAATTTCCTTAAATGTCCTTATGACCCGCAGCCCATTGACAGATACTTGTGGCAAATACAGAGCAAGACATTTCTCCAGAAACCCCTACTGTCCTAATGTTAATGTTTCACTAGAGAGAAAACAGCCCTAGCTTGACAATAGCAAGGCGTCTGGTATCCCGGGAGTCTTCTTTAGTACATGAAAATCCCTTTAGAAGCTTCCTCTCATCTTTCCCTCCCCCAACTCCACAGTATATAGCCAGTCACTCCGTACAACCCCAGTGCAGTGCTTTCTGCCACGGGTCCTGTCCCTGAGCTTTAATAAAATCACCTTTTTGCACCAAAGATGTCTCAAGAATTCTTTCTTGGCTGTCAGCTCTGAACCCCTATCACCACAAAACCCCATCAATTTGACTTTATTTTATTTTATTTTTTTTTTTAATTTTTTTTTTAACATCTATTTATTTTTGAGACCGAGAGAGAGAGAGCATGAACAGGGGAGGGTCAGAGAAAGAGGGAGATACAGAATCTGAAATAGGCTCCAGGCTCCCAGCTGTCAGCACAGAGCCCGATGCGGGGCTCGAACCCACAGACCGCGAGATCATGACCTGAGCCGAAGTCGGACGCTTAACCGACTGAGCCACCCAGGCGCCCCACTTTTTTTTTTTTTAAACGTTTATTCATTTTTTGAGAGAGAGAGCGCGCCTGAGCCGGGGAGGGGTGGAGAGAGAAGTAGACACAGAATCTGACACAGGCTCCAGGCACCGAGCTGTCAGCACAGAGCCCGACATGGGGCTCGAACTCATGAACTGTGAGATCATGACCTGAGCCCAAGTCGGACGCTCAACCGACTGAGCCCCCCCCCAGGCACCCCTGACTATTTTTGGTTTTTAAGCATTTAAGCGTTCATATAGTTCCAGAAGTCACAACTATCTGAACAGGTGCATTTGAGAACTTGTCCTCTGTCGTCCCCTCTCCGTGCCCCCTCCTGGCCCACCACCAGTCTCCTTTGTCTTGGGCTTACCCTCCCGCGTTTCTAGTTGCTCGGTGTAATTTTAATATTGTTGTCTTGTGCGTGATCTGTACTCCGCCTGGGTGCGTCAGAACCTTCCCTCTGTGGCGTTCTGTGGCTCATCACTGTGTGTCTCCATGTGGGTTTCTTATTTATTCTTTTTAAGGTATATTCTGACTCCAGAACTCAGATTTTCTGTTACTTCTCAAAGTTTTGTCTTCTTTATATCTATTTTTTTTTTAAGATTTTATTTTTAAGTAATATCTACACCCAATGTGGAGCTTGAACTCACAACCCCAAGATCAAGAGTTGCATGCTCCCCATTAGGGGCACCTGGGTGGCTCAGTCCGTGAAGCGTCCGACTTCGGCTCAGGTCATGATCTCGCAGTCCGTGAGTTCGAGCCCCGCATCGGGCTCTGTGCTGATGGCTCGAAGCCTGGAGCTGCTTCGGACTCTGTGTCTCCCTCTCTCTCTGCCCCTCCCCCGCTCATGCTCTGTCTCTCTCATTCTTATAAAAAATAAATAAACATGAAAAATTAAAAAAAAAAAAGTTGCAGGCTCCCCCAACTGAGCTAGTAGGCACCCCTTCTTCATCTCTTTTTTTCTCTGCTGGAAATTTCTTTCTTCTTATTTTTTCCATGCTTGGGTTAGCATCTCTTTAATATTTTAATTTCATGTCTCTGTGCTGCATTCCAGATAATTTCCTCAGATATTTTTTCAAATAACTTTTTATTCAGCTCTAATCATTTCTGTTTAACCCATCACTCGAGTTTTTTATTTCAAAATTTTAAACTTTTTATTTTCAGAAACTTGTAGACTTGCAGAAGAAAAAACTTTACCTGTGTACCCATCTCCCAGCCCCTCCTGCTGACGTCTTACCTGAGCTTAGTTCGATTTAGTAAGTAGTCCAGGAGTATCGTCCCAGATCTTAACTTGGGGACAAGACCACTGTCTAATCTGCAGACTGTATTCAACTTCAGCCAATATGCCATGGGTGTCCCTTTTCTGGTGGGTGGTCCTGTCTGGGGACAATCCCACCTTGCATTCAGTGACCGCGTTCCCCCCCCCACCCCGTGGTCTTTGCCGGTGGTCTTGACCTTTGTGATGTGCGTACTTTTGGGTGTGTCTGACGTGTACTCGCGACTACATTGCGGTTGTGTGTCTGTGGGCACCAACACCACGGCAATACCACATTCTTCTCAATGGATCGGGGCAAACGTGGACTCTCATCTCTAGTGATTTCAGCTTCGGCAGCTCGCTTCCAGTGCCAGTGTCTCAGGGTGAAGTCAGGCCTCCTGCCTGTGACTAGTCTGCACCTGCCGGGGAGCAGTGTGGACGCAAGCGCGCCCTTGCTTCAGCTCCGCAGGCGGGTGACTCCTCTCTGGACATTCCGTCTACCCCTCCCCCCCCACTCCCCCCCCCCCCCCCGGGAGGCGGGCCCTCCCAGGGTCTGCCTGGCCCTCCTGTCCTTCTGAGAGCTTTAGGACCTGGGGCCCTGGGCTCCACCTGTCCCTCCCTGCAGTGGCCAGGCTGCCGCCCCTCCCCCACTGGCCACCCCCTCTCAGCGGTGATCTTTGATCTTTGATCTGCATCCATTGATCTCAACCCGCCAAGGTCTTCAGGCCTGAATTGAGGAAGCTTTTCTTGGGAGCAGATCTGTGGGTGTGGCTGGGAGCAGCCCCCGGCTCCTTTTGGGGGGGTCCTGCCCTGAGCTGGAGCTTCCTGGGAGCTTCTGGTGAGATTTCGCTCCTGCTGCCCTGTTCTGGATTTCCAAGGGCCCTCTCCTGCTTGTATCTCCTTGTGGCTGGGCACTTCTCTCTGATGCCCCCCCTTCTGGGACTGACCTTCCTCCCGCTCTGCCCTCCTTCCAGCCCCTTCCTCACGTTTCCTGTCTTGCTCATGTCCCAGCAGGCGGCTCAGCTGCAGTCTCTGTTCAGACCTCTCCCTGGGGCCTCGATTCCTTACCTGAGGTCTCTCCTTTGCCTGTTGAGTTCTCCAGAGAAGATTCCTCTGGTGGTTTGCCTGGCCACTCTGTGGTCCTCGGCCCCTGCTTCCCCTGCCTATTTCAGCCCCCACCCCAGGCCCCCGGAGGAGCTGAGTTCTTCACTCTCCTGACCAAGCCCCTTGACACCCTTGCCTTCTCCTGTCCCCCACCTCCGCGGGTTTCCGCCCCACCAAACGGAAGCAAGCAAGGCCGGGAATCCCTGTGTGATTAGCGAGTGTTGATGTGAAGGACAGAGGCAGAGCCAGCGTCTGTTCTGCCCTGGACGGCCCCAGACCTGGTGTTCATATTTGGACTTGGTGTGGGAGCCTTGCACACTTGGAGGGCCCCTGCCCCTCTGTCCCCCCGGCTGGACGTGAGGCCAGTGGTCTGCCCGTCCCTGTGCCCAGTTGTCACGTTGGTTTGTCACCGGACTGGGTGGACTGTCTTTGGAGATGTTGATGGTCCTAAAAAGACCATGCACTGGAAGGTGAGTGTTTTGTGGTGGCCTGGGCCTCTGCCCCTGGCTGCCTGTGCCTTGTTCTGGACATGGGGGATGGGATCACTGGTGTGTTGGCCGCTGGTCTGCGGGACGGGGCCTGAGTTCCCTGCTCGCCACTCTTTTACACTCTTTTACACTCTTTGTTTGTAAGAATATGGAAGAATGTGGGTGGTCTTGGTGGGGACAGCCTTGTGGGTAAGCGTGTCATAGATTGCCTTCCACCGCTTGGTTTTGTCGTTTCGGGGCTCCGGCAGCTGGAAGGTTTCCCCGTTGGCTGTGGTGGCGGAGGCCCGCGCCCCGCTGCTGTGCGCCTCGGCCCCGCCGTGTGCTCTCACTTGTTTCTGCTTCAGGAGACATTTAGGTTGTGTTTTGCTTTTGTTCTGCTAGTAACAGAACTGCGGCATTAACCCCGCCCTCAGGCGATGTGTTTGAGGTGCCTGAAGGGCTCACAGCACCCCCCTTCCCCCCAGGACCACCACCTCTGCTCCTGCAGCCAACCCCAGCCACGGCCTCGTGGGTTGTCCCTTCTTTCGTTGCTTCCTGTCACTCGCAAAGACTCTAGAAAGGACACATCCACACCGGTTAGGTCTGGAACCTGTTTGCATCTGTGCTGTGGGTGTTTTCAGCCTGGGACAGTCAGTAACAACTGTGGGTGCCTGGGTGGGAGCGCGGTGGCTCTCTGTTTGGCCGCGGTTGAGAATCAGCCAAGGAGCTAGAAACCATTCTGGTGCTTGGGCCGCACCCATGAGTCCCTGTGCTCACTGGTGTGCGCAGAGCTGGGCCCCCTGTGGCCAGCTTGTTTGAGCTCTGGGCGTGTGCGTGTGCAGCCAGCATTGAGGGCCTCCCCTGGCCTGCCGGAAGGGTGCTTCCCCGTGTGACCCTACGGGAGCGGAGCGGCAGGACACAGGAGCAGCAGGGCGAGTGAAGTGGCCAGGTGCAGGTTGGTGCTGTGTCTTTGGACGCCATAGGCACCCATGACCAAGGTGTCACTCCGGGGCACAGGTCCAACAGAAACACACGGAAAGACGCGCACAGAATGTTCATGGGGGCACAGTGTGAATGTTTGTTAGCAGAGGGTTGTGTCCAGGCGTGATTCAGGCATGAGGATTGGAGGCGTGTCCTCCTTCATTTAAAATCTACTTTCTTGTTAAAGGTCTATATACAAAGAGAATATGTGTGTCATTCAAATGGTTGTTTCTGGTTTCTTAGGTCTCTGATGATGACTGGGGGCAGAGGCACCCACGGGACCCACAGTCCCAGCGAAGAACAGGCTGGCGGGGAGCGGTCCCCTCACAGCACCCATTCCCCCCCCCCCCCCGCCCGGGCTTCCCTCTGAGGATCTCCCAACATCCTAGGAGGAGCTGTGGTGCCACCCTCACTCTCCTCCTTAATAAAGTCCAGTCTCCCTCCCACTGAGAAGCCGGGGCCACCCCTGGATCGGTAGCCCCTTGCCCTGCAAACTGGGTGGACCTTGGAATCTCAGCAGCGGCTTCAGGGCCCCTGTGCCAAACGCTGCCCCCGGATCACAGAGGCGGCGAGGGGCAGGGAGACAGGGCGGGCAGCCAGGCCCCGGGCAGAAGGGTTCCTCACTCCCTCTGTAAGGAGCCAGGGTCTGGGGCCTGGAGGCCTTTGGGGTTGCGGTGCTCCCTCTGCTCTCAGAGACCCTGTGCCACAGCAGTGGGCTTGTCCCTGCATTTCACCTGCCCCTGCAGCCAGACCCTGGTTCCAGGCGGGGCGGGGGGAGGCGGGGGGGTGGGTAGAGCACGGACTCCCCACGTCCCCTCTGGCCCGGCCAGTCTAGCTGCACGGAACCCCCGGACACGCCGTCACCCTGAACAAAACAGTGGGACCGGGCTGGGGAAGAGCAAGCAGAACACGAGTGTTGCAGTCAGCGTCCGGAGCCCTTGAGCTCGTCCTCGGGTGGGGGCGGTGGGGGCCCACGGAAGGGCCGGCACCCCTCGTCGTGACCTGCGCTGCACTCTGGGGAGGCTGTCCTGGTGCAGCGGGGGCTGGGGTGCGTGCGGGCAGACTGGGCAAGACGAGGGCGCTCGCTGGGGCTCGTGGCTCCGGGCTCGTGCACAGGGGGAGGGACACCAGGGGCTGAGGCAGGGCAGGGGGCGGATGGCCGCGTCTCTGGTGCTGCCTCTGCCCGGGGGCAGGACAGGAACCAGCTTTGGGCTGTGGGGAAGTCAGAATCTGAAGTGCGAGGAGCCTTTGGGCACTTGCCCGCAGAGGCGCAGGGGCCGGTGGGGCAGGTGGGGCAGTGGGCAGCCTGAGCCCCGAGGGATGTCCTGCTGGAGGGGCCGGGGCTGGAGAGGGGGGTGCGGCTCCCGCTGGCGGTGTGGCCGCCTCAGCGCCCGGCCCCCCCCCCCGCTCCACGTGCCTGGATGTTAGGGATGAAATATGACGGACATCCTTTTAGATGTGTGACTGAGTTCCCCCAAACAGAGGAAACCCCAGGCGTCAGAAACTGAGGGAACAGGAAATCCGAGTGGCCAGCCCATCGGAGGCCGCCTGGGGTCCCGGGTTTGATGTCATTGGGGAAGGAGATGGGACCCTGGCCCTCCTGAGACGGGGCAGGCAGTTGTCACTGGGACTCTGCTTAAAGCAGGGACTTGGAGAACTGGCCAGCCCGCCACGGGAGAAGTCGGGTGTGACTCAGCCTGTGATCCCTGGAGAGAGGCCGGAGGCTCACCTCAGGAGCCATGCCCACAGGTCTGAGACTGGCAGGTGTGGGTTTCGTATGCCGCAGGGTTCATCTAGAAAGTAGCATAAAGGGGCGCCTGGGTGGCTCAGGGGTTAGGCACCTGACTTCGGCTCAGGTCATGATCTCACAGTTCATGAGTTCGAGTCCCATGTCGGACTCACTGCTGTCAGCACAGCACCTGTTTCACATCCTGTCTCCCCCTCTTGCTGCCCCTCCCCCCCTCTCAAAAATAAACAGTAAAAAAAGATAGAAAGGATAAAATGGGTCCTGGGCCAGTGACACCCCTGGGGCACGTAGCAGCAGCAGACCCCAAGCCCTCAACTCTGGAAGTAACCCCCTCGGCCCAGGGTGTGTGGGGTCCCCGCGTATCAGGATCTGACGGGAGGTGACCGTAAAGTGCAGTCCAGCCCCAAGGCCAGAGTCTGCTGGCACACACAAGACACCAGGGTGACCTCGCTAAGGTCCCGGGTGATGAGCTGTGAGAGACCGTAAAACAAAAGATACAGGAAGGGATCGAAAGCTTAAGGAAATAACAAGACACCAGGGGCGCCCCGCGGGCCCAGCCAGCGGAGCGTGCAACGCTTGGTTTCAGGGTGTGAGTTTGAGCTCCACGTTGGGCATAGAGTTTACTTAAAAATAAAAATTGTTTTGGGGCGCCTGGGTGGCGCAGTCGGTTAAGCGTCCGACTTCAGCCAGGTCACGATCTCGCGGTCCGTGAGTTCGAGCCCCGCGTCGGGCTCTGGGCTGATGGCTCGGAGCCTGGAGCCTGTTTCCGATTCTGTGTCTCCCTCTCTCTCTGCCCCTCCCCCGTTCATGCTCTGTCTCTCTCTGTCCCAAAAATAAAATAAACGTTGAAAAAAAAATTTTTTTTTAAATAAATAAATAAAAATAAAAATTGTTTTAAGTTGGGACACCTGGGTGGCTCAGTCGGTTAAGCGTCCGACTTTGACTCAGGTCATGATCTTGCGGTTTGTGGGTTCGAGCCCCACGTCGGGCTCTGTGCTGACAGCTCGGAGCCTGGAGGCTGCTTCGGATTCTGTGTCTCCCTCTCTCTCTGCCCCTCCCCTGCTCATGCTCTCTCTCTGTCTCTCAATAATAAATAAACGTTAAAAAAAATTTTTTTTAAGCTGGATAAAATATTCAAAGCCAGGTGAGGTGTGGGAGAGCGGCAGTGTGCATTACAGCAGCCGGGACCACAGAACGGGCGGGAAGGGGCAGAGCCCTCGGGATGGCTTCGGGGACCTGGTGGCAGAGGCCGGGGCGGGGTCGTCCAGGTCTCCGTGCACGCGGTGGGTGCCTGGGGAAGGCCAGGTGCGGAGGCTTTGGTTTTCAGCACCTTGGGGAGGAGGCTTGGGAGCTGTCGGGGCTCCCGTCCTTCCGTGGCAGTTAGAGTAGCAAGCAGATGTGAAAACAAGACCGAAGTTCCATATTTGCATTTTCAGAGTTACTTCAGATCGGTGCCTGAAACTTTTAAGGACATTCAAATGTTCACCATCAGGAACGCATTGTCTTTGCTTAACAGCTTGAGCCTGCGTCCCCTGGCGAGGGGCGAGTGACGGCCACCACTCCCCGGGTGGTGCAGGCCTTCACCCGGGAGCCGGCCCGACCCATGCTGCCCACGGTCCGGAGGAGACAAGCATGTCAGCCTCAGCAAAACCCTCGGCGCCGGCAGAGCTGGCCCCTGGCCCCGAGGACCAGCCCAAGGGGAAGCCGCTCCTCGGCTGGGGCTCTCTCTTCGGCCCCCGCAGCGAGAAGATTGTTTTCAGCAGGAGCGAGGGCGCCCCCGAGGAGAACGTGCTCACCATCACCATCACGGAGACCACGGTCATCGAGTCGGACCTGGGCGCGTGGAGCTCCCGGGCTCTGCTCTACCTGACGCTGTGGTTCTTCTTCAGCTTCTGCACCCTCTTTCTCAACAAGTACATCCTGTCCCTGCTGGAAGGGGAGCCCAGCATGCTAGGTAACGCGGGTCCCCCGCCCCCGGGGCTGAGGGCCAGGCCCGCGTGCTCACAGGTCGGTGCTGTCTCCACGCGGGAAGCACACGGAGGAGCCCACAGCCCCTGGGAAGGAGGGCGCCGAGGGTTCGGGATGGGAGCTGTGTCTGCGCCGCAGAACGGCTTGTCCTGTCTGCCTGCACACCAGCAAGGGAAGTAGTTCTCCCCTCAGAACTTGACCTTCTTCTCTGCCTCCTTCAGGTGCTGTGCAAATGTTGTCAACTACGTTTATTGGATGCATTAAGATATTTGTTCCTTGCTGTTTATATCAACACAAAACCCGGCTTTCTTATCCCCCCAATTTCATCATGATCATGCTGTTTGTGGGTCTAATGAGGTAAGGAATCTGACATTTTGGTTGAGAGTTGAAGTTTCTTATGTGCATAAACTGTCTTTGCCGTCACTAAGTGGGAGACCAGCTGGTGATCACGTGTGTTTTCATTGCACGCTTTATATAATCATCAGGACCGTCTAGATATCAGGACGACAAATGTATTGGTTCTGTGGATCTGGGTGCAATCAGATTCTTTCTGGAACAGCCATGAGTGTAACTTAATAATGGTTTGAGAGACACGCCCTCCTCTCCCTGGGCCTGCTGCACCTTGCAGGTGGGACCTACTTCCCACAGGGCCCTTCACCTTCACCTTCATGGGAGGCGAGGAGGGCGGGGAGCGGGGGAGGAGAACAGCCAGCTCCTCAGAAGGTCTGTCGTGCAGCTACAAATGGACTCCTCAGTCCTAATGACACTTTGGGCTTATTTGTAGGTTTGCGACGGTGGTTTTGGGTCTGGTCAGCCTGAAAAACGTGGCGGTTTCGTTTGCTGAAACAGTGAAGAGCTCTGCTCCCATTTTCACCGTGATTATGTCCCGGATGATCCTCGGGGAGCACACGGGTGAGCCCGCCTGGGTGGGGGCTGGGGCGCTACACCAGGGTGAACGGTGCCACAGCCCCCCTGGAACGTTCTCCTAGCCCGGTCATGAGTGCCTCACGAGTTCACTTCAGCAGGTGTTTGTTCACCTTGGCTGACGCACAGAGGCCTCTGGTTGGTGGGGACATGGGAGCTGGGGAAAGAAGTAATGGTCACTTGTCCCAGGAAGACCACCTTCCGTGTCATGCGAGGTGGCCCCTGGTGACACCCTTGCCCAGGTCAGCCACCTCCTGTGTCCCTCCCCGGCTCCTCCGTTCCCTCCTTCTCACCTCCTCCTTCCCCGCCTCCCGTTCATCACTGCTTCTCAGCCTCACTTCTCCATCCTCCGTAAGGCCCAGCAAGTCGGATTTATCCACAAATCCCAACCCTCAATGACCGGCAGACTGTTTCTGACTACACATCACACACACGTGTCCCCGTTTCTCCTGCCAGCCTTTTGAAACGCAGCCTGTCCAGTATCGTTCCATGAAAATAACCAGAGTGCAGAATAGTGCGCATCTAGGAGCAGTACCGACACGTGTTTAGATGCAGATGCACATCTGCTGCAATTAAGAAAAGGACAAGATTAGGGGCGCCTGGGGGGCTCAGTCGGTTAAGCGTCCAACGTCGGCTCACGTCATGATCTCACAGTTAGTGAGTTCAAGCCCCACATCGGGTTCTGTGCTGACAGCTCAGAGCCTGGAGCCTGCTTCGGATTCTGTGTCTCCCTCTCTCTCTGCCCCTCCCCTGCTTGTGTTCTCTCTCTGTCTCTCTCTTTCTGTCACTCTCTCTCAAAAATAAATAAATAAACTTAAAAAAATCTTTAAAAAGAAAGAAAGAGGGGCGCCTGGGTGGCGCAGTCGGTTAAGCGTCCGACTTCAGCCAGGTCACGATCTCGCGCTCCGTGAGTTCGAGCCCCGCGTCAGGCTCTGGGCTGATGGCTCAGAGCCTGGAGACTGTTTCCGATTCTGTGTCTCCCTCTCTCTCTGCCCCTCCCCCGTTCATGCTCTGTCTCTCTCTGTCCCAAAAATAAATAAAAAACCTTGAAAAAAAAAAATTAAAAAAAGAAAGAAAGAAAAGGACAAGATCCCACAATAAGGCCGATGGGGGAGGAAGGACAGGGCTGAGCACCCTCCCAGATGTGCCTCTGGAGCCCCACAGGCGTTTTAGGTGATGTGAGACCATCTGATCGGAGGGTAAACAGCAGCTCCTAGAAGTCATAAGCAACGTGAAACAAACGAACTGGGTTTCATATCAAGCCGGTGGCTCAGCCACACTAAAAACTTTATTCCGGCAACTTTAAAATGCCATGATTTGGCCTCTAGCTGTGGCGGCTGAGCCTGTAGCGAGTCAGCTAGTTCCCTTAGCGAGGTCAACGACAACATCTTGGTGACAGTTAGCAAAAAGAATCAGTTGGGGAGAATGACCGAGGGACCAGGATTTCAGAGCCTGCAGACGGGACCCCGATGTGTGGCGCCCTCCCCACAGAGGCATTTGCTGGTTCTCGAGCACTGGCTGGCACGCCAGGTGGACCAGCCTCGTGGGGCCGCAGGGCCGAGGGCAGGCGGGGCCTGCCAGGAGAGGGGGATCTCCGGCAAAGCCCTGGGCTCTCACCCTGGACCCCGAGCACGCCGATGCCCATGGACGCCTCCCAGCAGCGAAAGCCAGTCCTTCTAAGGGTGAAACGGCACTCACGGCCACCGGCCCTCTAGGATCCACGCAGACCGTCTGTCACACAACACACATTGCCTGGCCGGCCAGAGGACAAGACCACGTGCAGAGCCGAGAGGGCGCTGGCGGCTCCCTAGGGACCTGAGTCTGGACAGCATTGTCCTGTGCCGGGAGGTGGCCTTGGTCTCCAAAGGTCAGCGTGGACCTCTTAACACGGAAGACTTTTTCCCTCGTCTATTTTGAATTTCAGAGTAAACTAAATAGTATCTGAAATCAAAGTACCCGGGAGGCCCCCCACCCTGTTCCCAAAGTGGCTGTGCCTTTCCATCATGCTCCACGGGCTTTTTTACCATTGGGTCAAGTTTCCTGGATTTCAGAACGCAGCAGAGGAGTAACCTCCACTTAGAGTGAAGAACGCAGACCGTGTAGGGGTCTCCCTGCAGCAGGGCCCCCCGCCCCCAGCTCCCCTTTCTGACAGACTGGTCCAAAGACCACTCATCCACTCTCGTCATCCTTGGTGCTGGCCAGGGAGGGGCTTTGGGGCCCAGGGCCCCAGCTTCATGCGTCCTGCCCGCCCCCGCCCCCCCCCCCCCCCCGGCCCCAGGCCCAGCAGTCGTGCCTCGAGGAAGGGTTCATGCGGTGCCTGGCTTGGGAGAGGGTGATGGCTTGGGGGCAGGCGTGCACTTTGATCCTCTGTGTTTCTCCAGTGTAAAGACCCAGTAGCTACATGTTTTCGAATTAAAGTGAAAGAGGCTTTCACGAGGGGCGTAAAAATGGCCTCGCACCCAGAAGCGATGTCGCAGCGGGCAGGCTGGCGGCCGCAGCCCTTGTGTGTTTTGCCCTTTCCAGGGCTGCTGGTCAACCTCTCGCTCATCCCCGTCATGGGAGGCCTGGCACTGTGCACGGCAACGGAGATAAGCTTCAACGTCTTGGGGTTTTCGGCCGCGCTGTCCACCAACATCATGGACTGGTGAGTCAGGAAGAGCATGGGGACACGTGGTGTGATGGGGACGATGGACGTTGAAATCCAGATTGACTGAGAATTATGTCCCGTAATTCAGAGCCGGGCCCAACTGATGCCGCCTTTTCCTAAATACCAAAATACCTCGTATCCCAGTAAGGTAACCTTTTCTTAAAAAAACAGCCAGAATTTGACAATACATGGTCTTGGTATTAAGAACACGCATCTTAGGGACATGGTTGGCTAACGGAGGCCAAATGCACAGAGCTAGCGGGCCCAAGTAACGTCACAAGAGTAACGCCCCTTGTGAGTAACGTTACAAGAGTAACGCCCCTTGTGAGTAACGTTACAAGAGTAACGCCCCTTGTGAGTAAACACGTGTGTGTTCAGCTAAGCCAAGTGGAAGAGGCCATCCTACAGCGGGAACAAAGGGACAGTTTCTGGCCTGGTGGCTGTCTGTGCCCCGAGGGCCGTGAGAGGCCGTGCCCGCAGGGGAAGCCCGTGTCAGGTGCCCAAGGAAAAGCACCGCATGGGAGGTTCCTTGTCCTGCAGCAGGACGGGGCTGGCTGTTGTGTTCTGGATCGCTCCTTGGATAGTGTACAGCTGCCATCCACATCCAGGCTGTGGTGTCTGAGTCCATACTTAGGCATCGGCCAGACCTGCTCTTTGAGAATTACCAGTTGCTTCTAGGGTCTGTCCCGTCTCTGGGAAAGAGAGGAAGTGACCACACGAATGTCCAAGAGTTTATCATTGCTTTACTGTTAAAGTCGGACAGCCTCACCCTGAGGTTTTCCATCCCACCGCCAAGTAAACATTTAAAAGTCACCTTTAATTTCATTTCTGACACGCAGGTGTATTTCCTTCTGGCTTTTTCTGCCTGCACTTATAGTTCCTAGAAACCGAATACAGGCTCATCATGCATTCTGTCTGTATTTCTCCTCCAGTGGAAAGGCCCAGTAGCTGCTTGTTTTTGCATTAAAGTAGAAGCGGCTTTCATGAGGGGTATGCTCTACTCCCTCTGCGTGGCCCTGTGGGCATCGTGTGCTGCCACCAGGGGCTCTCAGAAGCCTGGACCCTGTGACCGCCTCCTCGTATGGCATACAGATGCCTGCGAGTTAACGAGTCTGTTTAGATGTGCATGGAGCGTCTCTTCACACGAGGCTCCCATTTAGGTTTTTGACCATCACGAAGGCTAAATTCCCATCAGAGAGACGAGCCCGTGACGTGGATCAGGGCTCTCGATCCTCACTGCCAGTGTTTCCCAAAACGATTGTTTTGGAGCAAGAGCTTCGCCTTCTGGAGCCCAGAGAGCAGTCACCAGTGGGCGTGCCAAGCCCTTTGGTTTCTGGGGAAGGTGGGCACAGTTTCATCTCATTGGCCATGTGTGGGTTTTCCCTGTGGTTTGTCCCATTCTGGAGTTTTGTCCATATTTTTTCCACCGGAGTCTTCACGTGCTCAGACTATTTTGTTCACTCGCTCTCACACGTGGAGTCCCCAGGTGCCCGGCCCATGGCAGTTAACTGATTTATGGGAACTCTTGGTTCAAGGTGGGGTTTTGTGCAGCACTGAGAGCAGGGACTTTGGGATCCTTTGACACCTGAGAGCTAGGTAACGTCAGGTACATTGCTCAACCTGAGTGCCTCAGTTTACCCTTCCGTAAAGGGACCAGGCCTGGTGACCCCCTCACAGTGAAGTGACATCCAGGAGCCCCCCAAGCATGGGCCCGGCTCACAGCGGACATCCAGGGGCCATCCCCGAGGGGCCGCCGTCGTTGTCCCTGCTTAGGAAGGACGCAAACACTTGGTCCAGTCGAGGTCTGTGCTAACTTCTCGTATCGCCAGGTAACCTCTTCTTTTCTTTATTCTAGTTTGCAAAATGTTTTTTCAAAAAAGCTCCTCAGCGGGGACAAATACAGGTTCTCGTAAGTATCGTTAGCCCGTGAAACTCCCAATTTCGTAGGCCCGAGAGGACTCCCTGCCCTTTTGAAGTTTCAGAATCCCCCGTAGCCCTGACACCTTTCCCCCTTCGGCTTAAGTGGCTTTTAAAAGTACTCTGTGGACGGGGCGCCTGGCTGGCTCAGTCAGAAGAGCCTGTGACTCTTGAGATCTCGGGGTCGTGGGTTTGAGACCCACGCTGGGTGGAGAGATTACTAAAGAAATAAATAAACTTAAAAAAACAAGTAAGTAAAAGTGCTTTGTGGAAACTTGGAAGAAAAACCCCACCTGTTTTCAGCTGCCCTGCCAAGGCACCCCAACGGCCGGCTCGTTCGCGGCTGCCCTGCAGGGTGCGCCAGGCGCGCGGCCAGCAGGCACACGGGCCCTCCCTGGCGCCCGGGTTCTCTAGAGCATTCTCGCTGTGAACTGTCTGGTTGAAAGCCGGCCTCTGCCGTGCAGAGAGAGCGTCAGGCATGTGTGTTGCCCCCGCAGGGCCGCGGAGCTCCAGTTCTACACCAGCGCGGCGGCCGTGGCCATGCTGGTCCCCGCCTGGATCTTCTTCATGGTGAGTGTCAGGGCGCCGCTCGGCACCCAGGCTGCCGTTGCCACCAGCCATCTGGGGGTGGAGGGGTTTCACTTTCCGGTCCCGTGGGTAGCTCCTTGGCGTGGTGGCTTCGTGGCATCGTTCACGAAGGCTCAGCAGGGTGCACTTGAGGAGGAGGGAGACTGGTGGGAGCCGAACCTGGTGCCCCAGGAGGCCAAGCCATAGCTGAGGGAGTTTCCTGAAAATCTTTGTGTCAGGGTGTTTCGGCTTGCTCGTTTTAGTATTATTATTTCAAAGTCACGCGTGCCCGCCTAGAGCAATCAGCAGGGCAGGTGTACATGAACAAGAGAGGAGGTCTGTCTGGTGAGCCCTCCTGGACCCCCTCCTACAAAGCCCCTTTCCAGACGGGTCTGCATAGCTAGGAATGTACTCAGGTACATGTATGTCATGTGATCCCACCAGTCTTATAAGAGCGTATGTATCTGTCCGAGCAGACCTTTTTTTTTTTTTTTTTTTAAACACAAATGGAACTGGGCTATTCTGTCCTATTCTTGTGCTCCAGAGCCCAGCTATGCCCTGATCTGTCACTGCCCCCTTGACAGACACCTGACTGCTTGGTGCATTTCACACGGAACTGGAAGTTTCTTGTGTCTTTAGCAGATAAAGGTGCTTTTCTTGGGAGACACCTGGGTCAGTCAGTTAAGCGTCCGACTCTTGATCTTGGCTCAGGTCTTGATCCCAGAGTCATGAGTTCGAGCCCCAGGTCAGGCTCTGTGCTGGCAGCTCGGGGCCTGCTTGGGATTCTGTCTCTCCTCACTGCCCTTCCCTGCTTGTGTTCTCTCTCTCTCTCTCTCTCTCTCTCTCTCTCTCTCTCTCTCTCAAAATAAGTAAATAAACATTAAGAAATTTTAAAAACAAATAAACTAAATTACCTTTTTTTAAAAAAGGTGGTTTTCTGGGATCCACTTTTGGAATTGGAATGATTGAAAGAATGTGCATATCTAAAAATATGTGTACTGTGGTAAAATCTACGTAAACATAAAATTTATGATTCTAACCGCTTTAAACTATATGTCAAGTATGTTCAGGCTGTCACACAAGCATCCTCACCATCCATTTGCAGACTTTAATTATCTCAGACTGAATCTCTGTCTCTGTTAAACACTAACTCCCCATTTCCCCCATAGGGGAAGCGAGACTCTACCTCTCCTCCTAGGGTGTCCGGCCGGACGATTCGCGGGGACAAGCCCACAGCCCGAGTAACATAAGCTTTATGTGACACGGGAGCCTCATAAAGAAGCCAAGACGGGAGCGCTCACGCGCCAGGCTGAGCAGGGAGAGGCGACTGCGGGAAAGTAGGCTGTGTGTGGGGTAGAGGCAGGTGAGGGCGACCTTAACGAGGTCCGCCGGGCTCGGGTCCCTGGCGACGCGCGCGTTCCTTTCCCCCTGCTGCGTGGGCATCCTCCACGTGGGGCCTTTGTCCCTGCTTCTCAGGGAGAGAAAGCGACGCCAGAGCCCTTCTTGCTCCTGTGTTTTGAGGGTCTTCAGCTCAAAATAACCCTGATGCCGAAGTGGCGTATTTGTGAACTCCTTCACCCCTCCCCCAGACCCTGCCACCTACCCTGTGCTTTCTGTCCCAATGGATCTGACGACTCTAGGTCCCTCGTGTAAGTGGAATCCTATGGGATTTGTCCTTTGGGGACGGGCTTATTTCACTGAGCATGATGACCTCGAGGTCCATCCACTCTGTAGCAGGTGCTGGCATTTCCTCCTTTTTAAGGCTGGGTGATATTCTGCTGTGTGTTGGGACCACGTTTTGTTCATCCACCCGTCTGTTAGCGGACACCTGGGTTCCTCCCACATTCTGGCTCTTGTGGACAGTCCTGCTGTGACTGTGAACATGCACACACCAGTTCAAGACCCTGCCTTCAGTTCTTTGGGGCGTGTACCCAGAGGCGGGATTGCTGGTTCTTCTAGTAGTTCTCCGTTTAACTTTTTGAGGAGCAGTCAGACGGTTTTCCACAATGGCTGCACCATTTTACATACCCACCAGCCGTGCTCAGGGCTTCAGCTGCCCCACATCCTCGTCAGCACTTGTCATTTTTATTTATTTTTTAATTTTTTTAAATTCTGTTTATTTTTGAGCGAGAGACAGTGTGAGAGGGGGAAGGGCAGAGAGAGAGGGGGGGACGCAGAATCCGAAGCAGGCCCCAGACTCTTGAGCTGTCAGCACAGAGCCCAACGTGGGGCTCGAACTCAGGAATCGTGAGATCATGACCTGAGCGGAAATCGGACACTTAACCGACTGAGCCCGCCAGGCGCCCCTGATTTTTTGTTTTTGGTGGTAGCCATCCTGATGGGTATGAGGTGGTCTCATCGTGCTGTTGATTTGTGTTTCCCTGATGATCGGTGATGTTCAGTGCTTTCTCCTGTGCTTATTGGCCACATGTACACGCATGTTGAAAGTGTTGGTAAGCGCTGTTTGGTTGTCACCCTAGAAGGCTATTTTCAGAGCACTCCTCAGCATCAGTTCGTTTACCCAGATTACTGGGCACGTGTGACCCCGCGCTTTTCTGACGGTGATCAGTAGAAGGAAGACAGGCACCCGCAGAGCATCATTTCTGTTCTGCGCATAGGACTTGCCGGTGATTGGGAGAAGTGGGAAGAGCTTCAGTTACAGTCAGGACGTCGTGTTGCTGCTGATGATGGACGGCGTCCTGTTCCACCTGCAGAGCGTCACGGCCTATGCCCTCATGGGCAAAATCTCCCCCGTCACTTTCAGGTAAGCACGGTGACTTCCCAGGAGACAAGGTGTGTCCAGGTCATTTACAGAGGAGAAGAATTTAAATCCAGGTGTTTTTACAAAAGGTATTTATGATTGTAAAATGCTAGTGTGAGGACTGTGGCCACATGTCGTGATTCCCAGGCTGTTTTGTCTTGGTGCTACTTGAAACACAGCAAAGTTCACGAAATCCCCACCAGGAATCTACACGTTAGCACAGGAAGTGTTTGGAGTGGTTGAAGTATTTTTCCGTGGGGAACAGCATGTCCGTGGACTCGCCTGTGAAGCTGGAATGTTCGCTTCTGGGCTGTCCGGTGGGGGAGCCGTGTGCCTCAGGTGGTTCACCTGAAGTGTGGTGAGTGCAACAAGAGACGGGATTCTTAATTTTATCTCATTTTAAGCGATTTAAAATTTTTTCAATGTCGATTCATCTTTTGAGGGAGAGAGACAGTGCACGAGTGGGGAGGGGCAGAGAGAGACAGAGATGGAATCCAAAGCAGGCTCCAGGCACCGAGCTGTCAGCACAGAACCTGACCTGGGGCTTGAACCCACAACCTGTGAGATGGTGACCTGAGCCGAAGTCAGATGCTTAACCGACTGAGCCCCCCCAGGTGCCCCTTAAACGAGTTAAATTTGAGGAGCCACACACGGCCGTTGGCTCCCGTGTTGGAGGCACACCTCCGGAAACTGAGAGGTGAGCCAGAGGCCTCACTGCCTTCTCTTCATTTTTGTAACTGGAAAAGTTCAATGAAAGCGCCATTTCCAGACTGGACGTTTTCAATAACAAGCAGAAAAGCGTGAGCTGACGCCTCCGGCGGCCTAGAAGTCTATTCTTTGCCCGCACCGTGTTGTGTAAGTTAGCGGGCCTTACTTTCTCTAACTTCTGAGCTGGCCGAGAAGTGGCCCGATGGAACCACACTGCGTGGAAGGCTTGTCGAGCCGTGCCAGCCGTGTTTCTGTCTCCCCACGGCCTCTCTGACTGGCTCTCGCTCCTCCTGCCCACGTCGGTCTGGCCCAGGTCAGCACAGCAGCCGTGCCCCGCACTGGTCACATTCTGCAGCTCGGAGGTCCAAGGGCAGCACCGCCACACGCGGGCACAGGTGGCACCAGTGCGGTGCCCTGGCCTGCGACCCGTGCAGCCCTCACATTTCCTGGGTCTTGAATGGGGAGGGTCTGCAAGAATGTTGAGAATGGCCGTGATTTTTAAGTTCTTCTGAAGCGCATGGTGGTCACTGTCTCTGTCACATGCCCTGGTTTCTGTTTGGAGCCGGGAATTATTTCCAGATAGTCCCGAAACCTTGTTTTTCAGTGATCCTTAGTGATGGTTCACAAAAGGCAAAAAGCAGAAAACCAATTCTTTAAAAAAATTTTTTTCTGTTTATTCATTCTTGAAAGACAGAGAGAGACAGAGCACAAGCAGGGGTGGGGCGGAGAGAGAGGGGGACACAGTATCTGAAGCAGGCTCCAGGCTCTGAGCTGTCAGCACAGAGCCCGACGCAGGGCTCGAACTCACAAACGGTGAGGTCATGACCTGAGCCGAAGCCAGGCACTCAACCGACTGAGCCACCCAGGCGCCCCTAATTCTTTTTAAAGCAAATAGGTTTTTTTGTGGTTTATTCATATCATAAGAGCAATAGTTACTCATTATAGGAAATTTGGAAAAGGCAGGACCGTTCCAGAAATAAAGCAGAAGTCATCATCACCCCAAAACACCAGCACTATTAACTTTCCAGTGTGTTTTGCACTAACTTCATTGTTACGGGCTCCAAGCCTCGAACGCAGTGCTGTCCTTACCATAGGTGTGCACAAAGCGCTCTTGTTCTTTAGACGGCAAGCTGAACTATTTAGGAGTAAAATGTCATCACGTCTGTAATTTGCTTAAAAATAATTCACTCCAAAAAAAAGGATGAAGCAGATAAAGCGAAATGTTAATTAAGTCTAGAAGATGGGAATAATGGCTGTTCATTATAGCATGTCCCTGCTTTTCTGTTTGACATTTTTGCTAATGACCAGAAAGCAGGAGGGAGCCAGCGAGGGAGCCCCGGGCCTGGGCCGGCTGGGCAGCGGGCCGAGCCCGGGCCGTAACCCCCTGTCGTTGCAGTGTCGCCAGCACCGTGAAGCACGCCTTATCCATCTGGCTCAGTATTATAGTGTTTGGCAACAGAGTCACCAGCCTGTCAGCCATCGGCACCGTCCTAGTGACGGCTGGCGTCCTGCTCTACAACAAAGCCAAGCAGCGCCAGCGGGAGGCCATGCAGAGCCTGGCTGTGGCCGCCAGCCCAACGCCAGAGGACGAAGCGGAGCCACTGACCCCCAAGGACCCCAGACCACACCACTGAGCTCTGGAAGCTGCGGCAGGTGGCCAGGGCCCCCAGGCCGCTGCCACTGCTGCTGTTCCCCTCGCCGACGCAGGCACCCGGCCTCCTTGGGTCAGTGGGGTGCAGGAGGCCACGGGACGGGCCGCCTTCGCTGCTCCCGTTTCAGGTTTTCAGTGAAAACCAATGGGAGCTTGAACGGGGATCCCAGATGTCCGCTTCCTGGGGTGGAGACCGGAGCCAGCTGCCGCTGAGCCACGGCCGGATAATGTGAAATCTGCCTCCTGCTGACCCTGTGCTGAGCACTCGCGAGGGCGTGGGACTCCCACATGGCCTCTGCACCCCCGTCACCAGCTTGCAGGTCTGGGTGCGGTCAGGCCACGCCCTCGTTCTCTGTGTGTGACAGCTACTGGGGACCCCTGTGAAGTGACAGCTGGATCCACGCGCACTGCTCCCCGCTGCTCGGTGCCAGCACAGAGAGCTCAGCTCCCCCTGCTCGCCGTCAAAGGCCCGTGAGGGCACACTCTGCTCCTGGGCCATCTGGGGAGACTGTCGTGCTGAGAGAGGGCCAAGGCGCCCACGGCCTGGGCCGGAGGCCACAGCAGCTGAGTGCACAGGGCTAGGAGAGTGGAAAGGGATCAGACGGGCACAGAAATGAGGGTCCCTGCTCCTGTGGGCAGGATGTTGGGCCCTTGCCTTCCTGGCCCAGAGCTGCCAGCATCCAGCACCACTTAGGGAAAGGTGCCCCGCCCCTTTCAGGGTCTCCACCGCACTAGGCCCTCCACCTCCCGAGAGTCCCAACCCTCACCTGTGGCTGGCGCTTCAGTCAGGGACCCCCGATGTGGTGATTGCTGGTCACAGAGGTAGAGGACAGACATCTGTAGTGTTTAACTCAGGATGGGGACATACTGACCCTCCCTTTTGTTTTCTGGGCCTTTGTGTGTAACAGAGGCTGTTCTGAAGGGTTCCCTGCAGGTGCCCCTGCCATCACTCACCTGGTCGGGAGCCACGCCATATTTTGTCTCAAGCACAAGGGTGTTAAGGTTTTCTCTCATGAATGAATGAGCAGGTGGAGTGCTGGGAAGATCTTTTGGAGTGTTTATGGCTTTTGTCACACTGTATTTAAAATGACTGTGAAGGTGTTAAAGAAGAAAACCCAGGCACGGGTGGCTTCTGGAAAGCACCCTGTATGGCAAGTAACCCGTACTGAACCCACAGCCTGGCTCAGCCTGGCTCTCCCCTCCCAGAGCGATGGACCCAGCACGCTGGGTATCTGAGCCCTGTGTCGGGTTGAGGCTCCTGACCTCTTCACCCTATTCCTCTTCCCACATCCTGGTGGGGTTTCTGATCGGGGCACGCCTGCTGCCAGCCAGGCTTTAATACCTCTCCGTGGCACCAGGTTCAAGCTCTGGGGTGTGTCATGTGCAGCCCAACACAGAGGATGAGGTTGGCCACACGGCTGTCTGGGGCCTGCCTGCTGCAGCTGAGTGAACCAGCCGACAGGAGCGCTTCAGGCACTGGTGGTTCCCTCATCTGATTTCCCCTCCCTGCCGTTCAGGTCCTTGGTTCCCATTATCTTTTCACTGGTTTTCCAGTTGACTGGTCAACTGGAAAATATATTGAAAAAGGCCCTCCTGGAGATCAAATCTCTTGGAAACAAAGAGCAATAATAAGTCTCATTAAGTTCTGCCTACTTGAAAAAGTTTGCCATGATGATGGGTTAAACTGAGGCCTTTAAAACTGTAACCTTTTTATGAAGCTGACTTCCTATGTCCAGAGCACAGGCAGGGGTGTGCTCGCCCGCACGCCACGCTCACCTCCACTGTGAAGACGTTTCTCCTGAGACTTTCCCCAGGTTTCTATCCCTTCCTCTCTCCTTCCTCCACAAAAAACACCGAAGAGTACTTGCTGGAGGCGGCTTGGGCAGCGGGATGTGCTGGGTCTGTGAGGCCCAGTGGGAAAGGACAGCTTCCAGAGGGCCCTGCCTCTGCCCTTAACAATGTGGCTGCTGTGGCCGGCTGTGGCCAGCTGCTGACAAGATGTGAGCAGAGAAGGAGACATGTCTACGGTCATCCTGTTGCAAGATTGTCACGTTGGCCTTCTCACAGACGTCCTCATCCAAGTAACCAGGTAGGCGGCACCTGCTTCTGAGCCTCGTTAGGGACCCGGGTCCGAGTCTCTTCTGGAACCAGCGCCCTGCACACCACATGTGCCCCGCCTCCTGTCACAAGTGGTTTTCTGCCGGTTTTGATTTTCCAAATTCTTGGACCAGAAACAAAATGAAGATTTCTCCAAATTATTAGTAAATGAGGTAATTTCCAACAAAGCTGCTTTTGAAACATTTCCTAAGAACCCAAGCTGTGGCCAGCACTGCCCGTGCCTGGGGCTTACATTCCTTCTTTGTATGGTCTCCACCCTGAAGCCGTCCGTGTCCTGCATGTGCGGGACAACCCTGCCAGGAGACAAAACATGGCCTGTCGTGGCCGTTTGTTTAATGAATGTACAGACATACGTTTTTTATTAACTTTGTGTAGTAGTGTTTATAGTATGTTTATAATACATTGCAAACATGCTTGTGTCATTGTCGTCACTTACACGGGTCATTTCCTATGTCCATGGTCATTGTCTGTGCCTTTGTAAAGAAACACTTCAAACAGGTGTCAGGTCGGGTCGGGTCGATACCTTATCTACGTCGATACTTCTAAATATACATGTATCTGACTTTCAAGGAAACTTCCACTATGAGTGGCATAAAAACCTTGGGTTTGTTTGTTGTTTTTTTTCCGACAGTCACAGTTGCATGTCATCGTTAAAATAATCTGCCCTGGAAAGCTGAGAATATTCTTGCACAATCCAAAAATGTGTCTTTGAGAAAAATAGGCATGGTGAATCCAAAGCGGTAAAATGCTGCACAAAGAGTATCAAACGAAGTTGTGCTTGTAGCCCATGCTGGAGATTCTTTTCCCAAAACCAGTGGGTTTTTGCTTGTGAACGGTCACTTGGACAGACCAGTAGGTTTGACAGACGCATATCATGGCTTTTTACATCTGTCTGAGTGTCGTGCTTTCCTAAGGCCTGGAGCATTTTCAGTTTCCCTGGGTTGGAAAAATTAATCAAGGACGCTACTGCAGATAGAATTCTTTTGCCTTTGACCGTCATACTAAGGGCTTTATTCTTTCACAAAATCCGTACATGCTCTGGCTGAAGCGTCTTCATTTCCTTAGTTTACAACTATAAATGTCCCAGCCCCCCTGGTCAATCTGCCTGTTTCCCTGTGTCCTGGCTGGTGAGCCAAGAGCAGAGGTGAGGTTGTGCTGACCACCCTCCGGCTCAGGTGGAAAACCTTCGATTTTGCTGTCCAGTTTTCCTGAGGGTTCTGATTCTGAGTTTGATGGCCACTGGATCCGTGCCCAGATTTCCTAACAGAGCTGGAAACTGTCCTAACTGGTAGAATCTTTCGTTGTCTTTTTTGTTTCTGTTTCATTTGAGTAAAACCTGCATTCACCTGATTGGCCATTTCTAGTCTTTGCAGATGTGTGAGTGGAGTCTGAACCTGCCCAGGGGGTGTTGTGGGACCCATGAGGAGGGCCACAGTCACGGTGACTTTCCCACACTGAAAAACTTGAAAATCCTATCAGTAATTGTCTACATCAGAACCAAGTGCGATCTGCTTCATACCAAACAAAACTGTGGACAACTGAAAGCGCATTGTACGAGATGTGTATCGTGTTCTTGTATTTCACCTAATTCAGTATTCGAGTGACTAAATCAGTACTTTCTAGAAAGTGGTTCTATTAAATAATTTAGTGAGTCACTGTTAAATCTACTGTGGTAATAAACTGATGCCTCTTGGCTCTTTTTGTCTAAATTAAGCCACTTGGTAGCGACTACCTAGGACTCTGGTTCTCTCAAAATACAATAAATGTTAACAGTGCCTGCCGTTGCTGTCTTCACTGTAACCCTCCCGGGTTTGTGCTACTGAAATGGTCAAAGGGGGTGGGGGGTGGGGTGGAGGGTGGTTCTTGTCGCCTTCATGCTGAAAACTCCCTTCGTGAAGAGAGAAGAATGGTTCTCCTGTCCCCAACGGCTCAGGAAGCAAAATAAGTGTGGGTACAGAAAGTGAACACCGTCCTGGGGAGGAAAAGAAAGCTCAATTCCACTCGCCCTTTTTGTGCCCGAGTTTGTCCCATTCCGCATTTCCCACTTCAAACCCGGCTAAGGACGGCGCATGTCGGTCTCCCGCTCTCTTCCCTGGGCTGCGGCTGGTGGGTTCTCCACATTCCCACGGCCCTTCCAAACCGCGGGAGGGGGCGAGGCGGGAGGGACCCCGGGGAGGCGCGCCTTCGCGCCACACGCCCTTCTAGAATTCCGGTCGAGCCTCCGGCGTCACCGGAGCACCACCGGCGGCCTCCGCGCCCCGCGCTCGGAGGGACGGCCGGCGGCGGCGCCCGGGTCGGAAGTGACGTGAGCGCGCCCGGGCCCCTCCCTGCTCCGGCCGAGCCGCCGGCGGGCGCCGCCGACCTGCGTCATCAGCCCGCGCCGACGCAGGAAGTGCCGACGCTGCTGGCGCGCGCCGGGCGCTGTTTCTCCTCAGGCTCCGGGACCGGCGGCGGCGGCGGCGGAGGCGCAGGGGTGAGTGGCGGAGGGCGGGGCTGGGCCGGGCGGCGAGCGCTCGGATCCGGGCGGACCCTGGGCGTCGCTTCCCGCCTCCTCGTTCCGCCTCGCCCCGCGCGGAGCCGGGGATTGAGGCGGCGTCGGGCGCAGACGCTGGGAGCCCGCCCCTGCGGGCCCGAACCCCGACTCGTAGCGGCCGCGCCCGGGGGGCTGAGGGGCCGGGCGGCCCGGCCGCGTCGTATCCGGTGACCGCGACCCCCGGGCGTGGGGTCTCCGGGACTGAGCCGCGAGCTTTCCACGGATGAGCTCCCTCCCCACCGGTGTTGCTCTGCGGGGGGGGGGGGTGTTCTCGTCTGTGACCGAAGGGTAAACTGAGGCGGAGGACCTTGCCCGGGGATGACGGCAAAGAGATTTGAATCCAGGCGGTCGCTCTTCGGAGCCCGGCCCGCCCCGTCCGCGAAGACGCGAGCCGCAGCGCCCCGAAGCCCACTTGCCGTGTGTCCTGCCCTGGCTCGAGCTCTTTCTCTTTGCAGCGGTTCGACTCAAATGGGTGATGAAAAGGACTCTTGGAAGGTGAAAACTTTAGATGAAATTCTTCAGGAAAAGAAACGACGGAAGGAACAAGAGGAGAAAGCAGAGATAAAACGCTTAAAAAACGTAAGCCATGTTTTTTAAGTAAGTGGTTTTCTTAAAGGAGATTTAATTTCTTTGCCCTCGTTTTTCCATTAGAACAACGCTTCTTCGGTGAAGTTCTTTTGTACTTCCAAATGTCGCAGGTGAGCGCAAAATCTCTTCTAAAAATTAACAAAAACGTTCAAATACTCGGTTTACGTTGGAGACAGATCGATAACATACTAAAGCTGTGTGTAGATGGCAGGATCCACGTGGAGATAAAGTACTTTGAACCTGAATCCATTAGTGCAGTGGGACTAATTTTTCTCATGTCACCGTTTCTGTGTCCGTGGCACCATTTCCAAGTATGTCTAGTGCAGTAGGAAGTCGCCCTGGAATTAATACTCGTGTTTGGCGGGGTCTTTGGTTGGCACAGTAACGTAATCAGAGAAACGTTTGGTACCTTGGCGAGAGCGTCGGCAGAAGTACTCGTTTCTGCTCTCACTGGTAGCTGACCTTTGTTAGCTATTTCCGAGTCACGGACGAGGTGTCCCAGAGTATTTGGCGTATAAAACACGGCGTAAGGCTCAAGTTCGGCTTATGTAAACGACTAACATACTTGGCGTAGAGTCTAATGTTCCTTGTCGAATATGCTGATTTCAAGTTTTTTCACCTGAGGCCCTGGGTTCTAGAGAGCTGTGATTTTAACGTCATACGATTTGGGTGGAAGGTTCTTATACCTCGTAACATTGATCCATTCAAAGCGTATGTGAAACTTTGGGCATTGGCAAGGTTTGAGATCGTTAACAAGACTTTTATCTGTGAGGAAATGACTTTCTCCTTGCTTCTCAGTCTGATGACCGGGATTCCAAGCGGGATTCCCTTGAGGAGGGGGAGCTGAGGGACCACCGCATGGAGATAACGATCAGGAACTCGCCATACAGAAGAGAGGACTCCATGGAAGACAGGTGGGGACAAGGTGCACGAGGAGGAAGGGCATCCAGCTGCACGTGCGCTTCCCCGCGGAGACACGCGGGGTCCCACAGCACAGCTGTGGTCCTGGCTGAGCCTCCGCAGGGCTCCTCTGAAAACGTTTGAAGCGGTGACTGTGGGTTTACCTCACAGTTGAGATGGCCTTTGTGTGGTACCAGTTGGCACCCGAGTCCTGTTGCGAGAAGATTGAATGGGTGCATATTCCCTTCTTGGCAATTATCCTTCAACCCAGTGAATTCGCATTCACAAATTGCATTTAAATAATTGTGTGTGTGTGCTTTTAGTGACTGGTAAAATTACTGCCTAAAATTTTGCACGGATGAACCACACTAGGGTGCTGAAGTGTGCTCGAGCAAGGCCCGTAAGCAGCGGTGGTCCTAGCGAGGCTCGTATATGCTAACATCCCTTCCTGCACCACGGTATCCCCTCACTTGCTTCCTTCTCGTCTCCGTCATCATCACCAAATTATCCGTCATCAAATCATTAAAGCCAGCCTAACCAGAAATTAAGGTGCAAGGACATACAGATTGTGAATTCTCACAACTTTTTGGTCATATAGTCAGTGAAAAGTGTTGTTGAGTGACCTTTTGAGGTCATCAAGTTCTGTTAAAATTGTGATACTTTTTTTAACGGCTTTATTGATGTATAAACGATAAGCTGCATATATATAAAGTGTGCGGTCTGACATGTTTGTACACGCTTGTGAAACTGTCACCATGGTCATGGTGATGAACGTGTGCATCATGCCCTGGAGTTTCTTCAGAGAGGCATTTTCTTTCCATATACACATTGATTTTTCACTTACCCTTTTCATCTGTGTCTGTATTTATAAGCAGTTTTGGCTTCAATTTCATAGTTAAGGTTTAAAATGATTCTAGATTCCACTTTCTTTGTATTCTGACTGCTGCGTTTTTCCGGGCTGAAGAAGCTCCAGGGCACCCTCATGGCTCTTCCATTGCCTGACGTGATGCTTTGTGTCTTATTTCAGAGGAGAGGAAGATGATTCTTTGGCTATCAAACCACCCCAGCAAATGTCTCGGAAAGAAAAGGCTCATCACAGGAAAGATGAAAAGAGGAAAGAGAAACGTAGGCATCGTAGCCACTCAGCAGAAGGGGGTACTGAAGCATTTATTGGTTTTTTTCTTTGTATCATGCTCAAGTATGGTCTGTTTCCTGTGTCATACTCTACCGTCTCCTCCAGAGCACAATTGAAAGAGAAGAGAAAGTAAAATCTTAGCCAAAAGCATATGTTTTTCTAGATCATTCTGAATAGTTAATTCATTTTCTTCCTGGTATTTTTTTCTCCCTCGTTACATTGTTTTGGGTTAGTTTGTTTAAATGTAATATTGTCTTTTTTTTTTTTTTAATGTTTTTTGAATTTTTTTTTAACATTTATTTATTTTTGAGAGAGCGAGCGAGTGCACAAGGAGGGGAGGGGCAGAGAGAGAGGGAAACACAGAAACCAAAGCAGGCTCCAGGCTGTAAGCTGTCAGTACAGAGCCTGACGCGGGGCTCAAATTCACGAACTGTGACATCATGACCTGAGCTGAAGTCAGACACTTAACCGACTGAGCCACCTAAGCACCCCATTAATGTTTGTTTTTTGAAGGAGAGATCGAGCATCAGCGGGGGAGCGGCAGAGAGAGGGAGACACAGAATCCAAATCCTGAGCTGTCAGCATAAAGCCTGACGTGGGGCTTGAACTCACAAATCGTGAGATCATGACCTGAGCAGAAGTCAGATGCTTAACTGACTGAGCCCCCCATAAATGTAATATTGTCTAAACTCAACAAATATAGGGTATTTATATGCAGTTTTTTTTTAGGTTTACTTATTTTGAGAGAGCACACTTGCAAGCATGAGATGGGCAGAGAGAGAGGGAGAGAGTATCTCAAGCAGGCAGCATGCTGTCGGTGCGGAGCCTGACACAGGGCTCTGTCTCACAAACTGGGAGGTTGTGACCTGAGCCGAAATCATGAGTCGGATGCTTAACCAACTGAGCCACCCAGGCATTCCTTCCTTACATTTTGAATAGTAGGTGTTTTTTTAGCTGACACGGTTGCAAGAGTATAGTAGGCAACATAAAACACACAGTGTGTGTTAATTGGCTATGTTAACAGTAAGCTCTTAGTAAAATTTTTAGGGAATCAGAAGTTATACATGGATTTCTGACTGCGCTGGGGGTCAGTTATTCAACATTGTGTTTTTAAGGGTCGATTATAGTCTAATCACAGCTTAATACAGAAAGAAGATGAAAGTTTTTTTTTTTTAAACGTTTATTCATTTTTGAGAGAGACAGAGCGTGAGTGGGGGAGGGGGAGAGAGAGAGGGAGACACAGAATCCGAAACAGGCTCCAGGCTCTGAGCTGTCAGCACAGAGCCTGATGCGGGGCTCAAACTCACAAACCACGAGATCATGACCTGAGCCGAAGTCGGACGCTCAACCGACTGAGCCACCCAGGCGTCCCAAAAGTTACAGTTCTATTCAGTGATAACCACGTTATTTTTTCTCTCACTTTGAGGCTTACTTCCATAGGATTTTCTTTTGTTTTTTTAACATAAAACGATTGTTTCTCCGAAGTCATTAATTAAATGTTTTCTTCTTCACTGAGTATTTTCTTTGAAAAAAAGTTTTTAATTTTTTTTTTAATGTTTATATTTTAGAGAGACGGTGTGAGCGGGGGAGGGGCAGAGAGAGAGGTAGACCCAGAATCTGAAGCAGGCTCCAGGCTCTGAGCCGTCAGCACACAGCCCGACACGGGGCTCGAACTCACAAACTGTTGAGATCATGACCTGAGCCGAAGTCAGGCGCTTAACCGACTGAGCTACCCAGGCCCCCCTGAAAATTTTTTTAATCTTTTAACTTACTTTTTGAGAGAGAGCACGCACAAGCGGGGGCGGGGCAGAAAGAGGGGGCAGAGAATCTAAAGCAGGCTCTGCGCTGACAGCAGAGAACCCCAATGTGGGGTTCAGATTCGTGAACCGTGAGATCATTCCCTTGTCAGACACTTAACTGACTGAGCCACCCAGACGCCCCTTCAATATTTTTAAATTAAGTTTTGGGTGTTGGGCCCCTTTGCGTGACATTCTCTCTCCTCTTAGGGAAGCATGCTAGGGCAAAGGAAAAAGAGAGAGAACACGAGCGCCGGAAGCGACACCGGGAGGAGCAAGACAAGGCTCGCAGAGAGTGGGAGAGGCAGAAGAGAAGGGAGATGGCCCGGGAGCATTCCAGGAGGGAGAGGTGAGTGAGTGCAGTCTGCGAAGGAGCCTGAAACTGAGCATTGCTGGTAGCCAACACCCCGTCAGAGCGGCGATGGAGACCGCCATTCTGGTGCACACACGAGAACCCGGCAGTATGACAGAGATGTGGGGCAGAAGTGGTTTGTGAGTCCACAGTCCTGGCACGGTAAACATGGGGTGGTGCTGACTGAAGAGATTAAGTTTTTACTGCATCTTGAAGACAGACATGGGTGTGAGTTTTCCTCGGAGAAGATCCTGAAGGGAATGGAAAACGTGTGTCGGTTTCCTCCAGGTGAAGGCTGGTGGGGGAGGTACTCGGGAGCCAGGCCATTCCAGCAGTTGCTTGAGACCCTGTGTAAGAGTGTGATTTGGGCCAGTTGGAAGGGGCATTGCTGGTGGGAGCTGGAAGTCTGACAAAGGAATTCAGACACAAGGAGTGCAGTTTGGGGCCAAAAACATAGCAGTGGAGAGGGAAAGGGCGGTGGTCGCGCAGGGAGAGACGATCTTCCTCCATCTGTCAGCTGACGCCGGGGATGGGGGAGGAGGGCCCTCTCAGATTCAGCCCAGGGCGCGTATAGAAATTCCCACACAGCGCCCAAGAGAAATCTGTTCTAGGACGATTCATTGGTCACTGGGCAAGTATTTTTTGAGTGCCTGCTCTGTACCGAGCCCTCTTCCAGGTGGTCTAAGCGAGGAAGACTAAGGAAATATATTGCTTAGGGTTCTCTAGGTCACAGCAGAAATAGACTGTGGTTCTTTCAGACAAAATGGAAATCCCAAAGGCCTTATACTAGCTTTGGAGCTGAGGCACCAGACTCTTACACATTAGTCTCCAAGTACATCTCTGTGGGCTCAGATTCCCAGAAGACATCTGTGTGGCTCCAGATCTGTTCATCTGGGCTAGTTGTGACTACTGGGGCCATCTCTGTGTATTGAGGTGTTTCCAGAGAAAGCTTGGTACCGGCCTGCTACACGGAATGGAGAAGTAGGAGGGGTAGATGGTGCCTGTGTTCCCAGCAGGCCGAATGACACGGGCACCGAAGAAAGTGCGATGAGAGCCTTTGTTCTCATGAGGAGGAGGTATGGGGGGGAGCTGATTCCTAAGGTAAAAGATCACGGGGTGAGCAGAACTGTGTGTCCAGGTCCGCTGCTAGCATGGGAAACCCCCGTGTTTGCCGAGCCCAGTGCTGACCGTTTAGGATGGGCTGACGGCACAGCTGTGCGGACACAGTGTTGATCCCCAGGAAGCCAAGCTTGAAAACAAAAAGAAACGAAGGGAAAAAACCAGCAGTGGCCGCACTCTTTTTGGAAGACAGAGTTGACAGAGTTAGCAGAGCAGGTTACCAGACAAACAGCAACAGGTGAGAGGAAAAATCAGAATCCTCAATTGCTACCGTATGTTACTTGAAATGTCCAATTCTCAACAGGACGTCTTGAGATGTAAAAGAAATAGGAAAGTATGACTTCCTGTTAAGGAAGACAAGCATCAGTAGAAACCAAGTGTTCCAGATTAGCAAGGAACTTGAAACAAAGCAATAGAAATTATGCTTTCTTCAGAACAGACAGTCAAAGGAAGAGAACTAGAGCCTCCGGGATCTGTGGCACAGCACCTGTTTCACCAACGCCATGCAACTCGCAATACCAGGAGAGAAGAGTGATGCGGCACAAAGATGTCTTTTTAAATAATGGCTGAAATCTTCCCAAATCTGATGAAAAACAGTTATCTGCATATCCAAGAAGTTCAGTGTACCCCAAGCAGGGTAAATACAAAGACACATCATAGTCAAACTGGTGAAAGCCAAAGAATAGATTTTGAAGGCAGCAAGAGAAAAAAAATCTACATAGAAGGTGTGATTGGTGGCTGACTTCTCATTAGAAACAATGGAGGCCAGGGGCGCCTGGGTGGCTCAGTCGGTTAAGCGTTCGACTTCAACTCAGGTCATGATCTCATGGCCTGTGGGTTTGAGCCCTGCGTTGTTGGGCTCAGTACTGACAGCGTGAAGCCTGGAGCCTTCTTTGGATTCTGTGTTTTTCTCTCTCTCTCTGTCTCTCCCTTGCTTGTTCGTTCTCTCTCTTTCTGTCTCTCTCAAAAATAAACATTAAAACAAAAATTAAAAAAAAAAAGAAAAACAGTGGAGGTCAGAAGGCAGTGGAATGGCGTAGTCACACTGCTGAAAGAAAACCTGTCAACCAGGAAATCTGTGCAGCAAAACTGTTGTTCAAAAGTGAGGAGACATAACAAACTGGTGGAATTCATTGTTAGTAATACCTGCCTTAAATACTCAAGGGCAGACGCCTGAGTGGCTCAGTCGGTTAAGCATCCAGCTTTGGCTCAGGTCATGATCTCATGGTCCGTGAGTTCGAGCCCTACATCGGGCTCTGTGCTGAGAGCTCAGAGCCTGGAGCCTGCTTCAGATTCTGTGTCTCCCTCTTTTTCTGCCTTACACCGCTCACTGTCTGTCTCTCTCTCAAAAATAAATACATACATACATACTCAAGATCTTCAGGTTGAATGGAAATGACACCAGAAGGTATAGAATTCACAGGAAGAAAAGACAAGCTTTAGAAATGGTAAAAGTGTAGGTTAACGTAAGATAATTTATGTATGTTTCATTTCATGTCTTCTCAGCTTCTATGAGAGACACGATTGCATAAAACAGTAATTATTAAAATACCGTGTTGTTGGGTGATACATAGCATGTGTAGAGTGCACAGGGTTGAGAAGGGAGGGCTGTGGCTGTGGCAGAGCAGACCTATGTTCAGTGGAATGAAGTTAGTGTAATTTGATAAGATGCATGCTGCCATCACTAAAACAACCTCTAAGAAAATAACTTTAACAAAATAGTGCAAACAAGAATTAAAATTATATAGTACAAATATTTATCTATACCAAACACAGAGGGGCGTCTGGACAGCTCAGTCAGTTAAGCATCAGACTCTTGATTTCAGCTCAGGTGGTGATCTCATGGTTCATGGGATTCTCTCTCCCTCACCCCCCTCTCTCTCTCACTCTCTGCCCCTCCCCTGCACTCTTCCCCTCTATCCCTCTCCCTCCCCCTCATCTCTCTAAAATAAACATTATATACATACACACACAGACCATCAAAAACTGAGAAACAGGACCCAAAAGGAAGACCTATAAAAGAAAAACCAAGAACAACAACGAAAGTAAATCCAGCCAAATCCATAATTACATGAAATGTGAAGTGGTTTCTGTACCCAAAGGAGAGGTTCTTTGATAGCAAAGCTTGATCTATTATGTTGTCTGTAAGGAGAACATGTTAGAGACCAGGACAAAAATAGGTCGAAAGTGAACGTATGGGGAGCTGCCGTGTGAAGCCTGGTCTGCATAGCTAGTGGTAAAGAGGGTATGGGAGCAAGCCAAAACAGACTAGGAGCTCACGCTGTGCCACTGTGTGCCCACCCTTCGGCTCCTGACACCAAGGCTGAGCCCAGGGTGTTTTTCCCTTGCCTGTGCCACCTCCCAGTCCCTGGCCCAACGTGGTACTGACCGGCCAAAGCCCAGTACTGACGAGACAGCTCAGTGCCTGGTGTCTGTGCCGCCTGCCAGAACACTGAGGCAGAGGTTTCCCAGGTACCTGAATGGAGTGGGGAGAAGAGCTAGCCAATGAGGTGGACTGTGCACCCTCGTTAATGGTTCAGATTATACTGGAGAGGTTTCTACAAGAGCATGAGGAAACTCCACCGTCCAAATCTGTTATAAATAGTATGCTACAGGACCCTTCTCAGATTCCACATGGAGTTCTAGCAAATCAGGGCTGTCCGTGCACCGTGCAGTCAAATACTCTACCCCTGAGCTCTACCCCTGTGTCAGCACACTATAAACGACTGCTGTTACGGACCACTGGTTGACTGCATCAAACATGCCCTTGGTCATGAGCATGAAGTCCTGCTGAGAGGCCTTCTAGAGGAAAACCTGTCCTTCCTAAATGAAGAGCAGCTCCGTGCAGAGGGTTATGACAAAACCCCAAACTTTACAAGTTCCAGTTGCTGTAGAAGGGTACATGATTCACCGGATTGAAAGCGGGGCCTCATTTGGTGATGAATGTCGCCTCCGTGTCCACCTACATGACTGACCAGGTCTGGACGCACTGGAATAGGTTTGGGTTGGGCTTCATCATTTATTGGGACAGCTTTACCCGGGAACTGGACTGTAGCTGGGAAAGGGGCATCCTGCTCAAAGCCTGTTTTCCCGTGGACATTGTCGCCTTGTGTCATAGTATAGCTTGACCCTGATGATCCTGGAAGAGAAGCCAGGAGGACGAGGCTGGATCCAAAGCAGTTTTCCTTTTCTGCAGTGTAAACTCCTGGCAGCACCTGCCCTGAACTTCAGCCGAATTCGTGCTGCCCGTAGCCACGTCACTACCTCTTGAGACAAACATATCAAGAATTTCTGTTTTTCCTCATCCGTTGCTGATGTGAACAGCCAAGAACTGCATACATAACCACTTGTTGTCATAAGCATTTCTCTGTCAGTTTACAGATAGTCATAATCTTCCTTCCTTCCAGATGGTTTCTGCTCATATACTGAACAAAAAGTAGAAATGTGGAGACTGAAAGGTGTGATTTTTCAATTCTCCCAGTTCCCGAACCACCCTCTTTATTTTTTTTCCTAAGTCTCCATTCATTCTCCCGCCTCCCCCGTTCTTCTCATACCCTCGCAGGTCCTCAGTGTTGAATTAGCATCCTGGAACAATCTAGCACAATCCTAGCAGAGTGGAAAACATGGCGGTTGAAACTCTTTTTGCTCTCACCTGCAAGGTTCCAGTAGACCTTGATGGTAGCCTGGGCTTGTTTTGTCCAGTCTTTGCGATTTTCTGATTTCTGTGGCATTAAGCCAAGCTGAGAAAATATACTTGACGAGAGGTTTTTCTTTTTACGGTACTTATTTGAACACCAAAGACTTTCCGTTTATCTCATATAAGAGTATTGGTTACATTATATCTGGAAACCACACTCCTTTGGATTGGAGGCCAAGGGGAGACCATTGAAGCATGGTGCCAGCCTGGGCAAAAGTTCATTTTTAATTTTATTTTTTAATGTTTATTCATTTTTGAGAGATAGAGACTGAGCGTGAGTGGGGAAGGGGCAGAGAGAGAAGGAGACCCGGGATCCGAAGCAGGCTCCAGGCTCTGAGCCGTCAGCACAGAGCCCAACGCGGGGCTCAGACTCACAAACCATGAGATCATGACCTGAGCTGAAGTCAGAGGTTTAGCCAAACTGAGCCACCCAGATGCCCCAGACATTCATTTTTAAATACAGCTACTTGTCAGTATGTACAGTAATCAGTATCTTTCTGAGTACAATTTTTTAAAAGCACATTTTATGCACTGGTCTATGTGCGCCTTTTATATCACATAATTATATAACACTCGAATAATTTAGTCCTTAGAAATGTTCAGCTTTGAATGAATTAAGTGTACCAGAAATAAACATAGAGTGATTTCCAAATAAGCAAAATAAAAGGGATTTTGTATATGTTCGGAAAACAAAACATGAAATTAAACACGTGGAAGAAGGTGCAACACGTACACAGCAGCCACAGCGCGCAAGTGGCTCAGCGCCAGGCCAGACGTGAGGCCAGCACCGAGACCGGGCTTCACAACCACAGGAAGGGACATACGTCAGGAACATGTGACCGCGGTAAACGTGTATGAGTCTGACAGCAGAGTCCAGAAATCTGGGCTGCAATAACCTGACAGTTGAAAGAAGAAACAGGCAGTTCCTCGATTATAGTTGGAAGTTTCGGCACCCCACTCTAGTTGTTAATAGAACGAGATGAAACAAGGATATAAAAATTTTGGAAAATACCCTGCACCAGCTCAGTCTGACTGAGCTTGCGTGCCGGACTCCACCCACAGCCACAGAAGACACGCTCATTTCGAGCATATCGTATGTGGGCCGTACGACAAGTGTCATACATAAGATAGTTGCAGTAGTACAAAGTACGCCGTCTTTCCACAAAAGAAAGTGGAAATCAACAGAAAGAAACCTGGGGAAATCCTCAAAGTGTTGGGAAATCCAACCACCCATTTCTGAGAAAAGTTTTCATACAGCAATAATCGCACCTCAGATAAACCTCATTGGCTATGATACTGCCACGTCGCAAAGCTCTTCCGTTTCTGATTAACCTGTGGCCCAAAGAAGAAATTCAAAGGAAAAATAGAAAATATTTTGAATTGAGTGAAAACAAAAGCAACGTGCCAAAAGGTAGGGGTGCACAAAACGCTGGGCCCAGAATGAGCTGTTTTAAGCACTGATACCAGAAAAGGAAGTTGTCAAGTCAGCAACTTGAGCTGCTACCCCAAGAGCAGGAGAAAGAAGCAGACTCAGCCCAAAGAAGCAGAAGAAATGTCCCGAGAGTCCTGATCTGACAGAAAGCAGATTGGGGGAGGATGGCTAGGAGCTGAGCACGGGTGGGCATGAGATGGGAATGTCTTAAAACTGGCTTATGGTGATAGTCGGACAATTTTGTAAATGGACGAAAAACTGAATTCACTGGTTGGATTTATTTTTTTTAAGTTTTTATTTGTTTTGAGAGAGACAGAGCTATGAGCAGGGGAGGGGCAGAGAGAGGGAGAGAGGATCCCAAGCAGGCTCTGCACTGTCAGGGTTCACATTCACAAATCCCGAGACCACGATCTGAGCCGAAAGAGTCGGATGCTTAACCGACTGAGCCACCCAGGTGCCCCTCGGTGGTTGGATTTTATATGTTAACTTACAACTTTTATTTTGTAATAGTTTGGACTTCTAGGCATTTACTGAATAGTTCCTAGAATCCGAGCCTTCCACAGCGGTGACCTCTGACGGGCCCCAAAGCCGGCACGGTACCAGCGACCGTACCACAGGCCTTGTTCCACTTTCACCCTTGTCCGTGCTCATTTCTGTTTTTGTTTTTGTTTTTTTGGTAATAGCTTTTCTGGTTAGATTTGGACTTAATTCTGATTCTGTCGGGATTTGAAAACTAACCGCTGCTCATCAGTTTTTACCATCTGGCCACTTTGTGGTGCATCAGCCATGCACACCGTGGTCACTAATAGTTCCTGCACTTCAGATGAGCCTTGTCCCCTCCATGAAGCAACTTTCCCTGCTGCCCCTCGTATACCACACTCGAACCCGCTTAGCTCCCCACCAGGCCCGGCTGGGCATCCGTCTACCATAGGATCTAGTAGGACAGGGCCTCAGGCCCAAGTCTAGGTCCTTCTCTCCACCTTCCCCAGGTGGGCTCTTCCACCCCTCAGTGCCCCTGAAAACTTAGTGATAAAGGTGGATTTAAATTGTACTGCCATCCATACTCAGTAGGACTGCGAAACAGAAGCCTTCTGGAACCAGTGGGCTCATCCCTCATTGGCAATATCTCATCGTGCCAGTACTTTGCTACATTCTGTTGCGGCTCTTGGGCTGTGTGCGCGTATATGTTCTACTTTTAAAAAGCCCATTATGGTTTGAACAATCTAAGTGGGCAGTTTCTAAATTTGAGCAAAAAACACTTGGGGTGAAAAAGAAAACTTCGTGTTCGCGGAGAGAGAGTTGGCCTGTGCTTGTTGCAGGGACCGCCTTGAGCAGCTGGAGAGGAAGCGGGAGCGAGAACGAAAGATGCGGGAACAGCAAAAGGAACAGCGGGAACAGAAGGAACGGGAGCGGCGCGCCGAGGAGCGGCGCAAGGAGCGCGAGGCCCGAAGGGAAGGTGCGCGTGGGCACACCCTGTGGTTGGGGTGTTGTTCCCATGGGTGAGCCCAGAGCCGCACAAATGACACTGAGGGGTGAGGTGCTCTGGACCATGGCTGAGTGAAGGGGGAGCAGGCCGTGGGGCTCGGGAGTTGCGCCTGACCACATAGTTCCTTGCCAGAGAAGGCAGTGGTCACGTCAGGCCTGAGGTGAGGGTGTGCGGCCGGGGCGCACCCAGGCCTGGTGCTGGACAGCCGTCAGGGTAACACACGGGCTGCCGCCCGCTGCTGTTTAGGCCCAGGCTTGGAGAGGTGGGTCGTGGCCCCTTCTTTTCCGGCAGTAGAGAGTGTGGAAGGCCTACGTGGGTCCTCCGGGACGTCTCACGGTTTCCACGCCTCTGTGGCCACAGAGCCGTCAGCAGGTGTAGTGGGTTGTCATCGGCAGGGGTGCAGGTGAGGACCACCTCTGACCGAGGTGGGGCCCTGCCAGAGAGAGGGTGCCGCCAGCGCTGCCTCCTGCTGTGTTCTGTGCCCCAGTGTCTGCACATCACCGGACCATGAGGGAGGACTATGGCGACAAAGTGAAAGCGAGCCACTGGAGTCGCAGTCCGCTGCGGCCGCCGCGAGAGCGGTTTGAGCTGACAGACGGCCGGAAACCAGGTGAGGGCCCGCGGCGCCTGCCTGGGGGCCAGCGTGGCGCGGTTCTTTGCTGACAGGTTTTTATGGACAAAAACTTTTTTTTGCACGACGATACGGTATGCTAAAGTACTTCCGTGTCACATGACAGGACTTTAGCATTTGTGCGGAGCACATTTGCATTTCTCAGCGGAAACCTTTGTTACGGGTCTTTGAGAGCTGTTTTCCAGCTGAGTGTGGATGAGGGTTTATCCTACACACTGAAGCTTATCTCTGTGTGAAAGATCCCATGTGACCTCGTTGATGGTAAACACGTTCACTTTTGATGGTTTGTGTCACAAGTGAAAGAAGAGAAGGTGGAAGAGAGAGACCTGCTGTCCGACCTGCAAGACGTCAGCGACAGCGAGCGCAAAACCAGCTCAGCCGAGTCCTCGTCAGGTGAGTGCGGGCCCCGCCGCCGTGAAGTCACCGCTGCCTGCGGTGCCTGCCTGCGGTCACTTCCGGCCGTTTTCTTCTGAAGCGGAATCAGGGTCGGGCTCGGAGGAGGAGGAAGAGGAGGAAGAGGAGGAGGAGGAGGAGGAGGAAGAGGAGGGCAGCAGCAGTGAAGAATCGGAGGAGGAGGAGGAGGAGGAGGAAGAGGAGACCGGGAGCAACTCCGAGGACGCGTCTGGACAGTCGGCTGGTGAGGAGGGCACCGGGCGTGACGGTTTGGTTTGCTGGACTCCACAGACCGCAGAGGTCACGGGAACTCTCGGTTCGAAAATGTCTCCAAATGGACAGTGCCTTGCTACCTGGGACTCCACGTGAGACCCCAGAATTGATCGTTTACGGCGGTTCTTGCTCTCTGTTAGCTAAAGCAGACCCTCGCTTGTGCTGGCGGAGGGTCTGAGGAGCCCTAGAAAGAGGCAGACCCCAAGTCAGCGCAGGGCCAGCAGCCCCGCAGATCTGAGCAGACGCCTGCTGTCTCTTGCAGAGGAAGTGAGCGAAGACGAAATGAGTGAGGATGGGGAGCGCGAGAATGAGAACCACGTCCTCGTTGGTGAGAGGCATCCCCGGTGCTTGGTCTTTTCCTGCGTGCTGTGGCCCTTTGTAGAGCTGGCACCTCGGGCTTCCTCCAGGGTCACCCCATCCCAGAGGCACAGGCAGCTGAGTCACTGAGAGACCCGGTTCCCTGAGCACCACCACCCCCACTCCCCCGCACCGACCACTTGCGACCGTGAGGGGCCAGCATCCCTTACTGGGGACAGTCCCGACTGAGCGTCCTCGTGAGCGTCACTGTGGCTTAGACACTGCAGGTGGCTGGGAAGCACCAGCCGGGGCCCGGCCTCTTAGCTCAGGTCCAACCAGAGGCCCATCACCATTCTGTAGACACCAGCAAGGCCTTGCCCTCAAGGCCTGACGGGAGCTCTGGGTGTGCCGCCTTTGAGCTCGGTCTCCGGCCAGGGGCTCACAGTGCATGTGGCTGAGCTGGCAAGCCCCCAGACCCCAGTGCCCTCTGTCCAGGACGGTGGGACACACGCTTGTGCACAGCATCCTGGGGTCATTCTCGTGTGGCTCTTGCGTGCACTCAGTGACCCCCCACCCCCACCCCAGAACAGGAGAGGGGTGATGACGGTTGCTTATTTTGGTTCCATAATTGGGTTTAACTTTTGAAGTTCCAGAGTCCCGATTTGACCGAGACTCCGGAGACAGTGAGGAAGGGGAGGAAGAAGCCGGTGAGGGCACCCCACAGAGCAGCGCCTTGACCGAAGGGGACTTCGTGCCCGACTCTCCCGCCTTGTCACCCATTGAACTCAAACAGGAACTGCCCAAGTACCTCCCTGCCCTGCAGGTCAGGCGTCCTTCCCATGCCGGGGTTGGTTCTGCTGATTACGAACAGGATGGTGGCTGAGAGCAGGAGCTGGGTCCCCGGGGTGTGGGTCCCCAGGGTCACGTATGCAGTGAGGGAAGGTGCCAGGGCCTTGGTGGTGTGGTGCAGGGGGCGCTCCTGTCCTCAGTGTTATCTTAGCGCCGGGCAGACAGGCCAGGCCTGGCTCAGAGGGATGCGTCCAGGACCAGCTCTTTTCCACGTTAGTTTTATTCTGTAATTGAGGACCCCGTGGTCACTGAAGAAACTGGAGAAGAGGGCTGCTCCTGGCTCCGCCACCAGATACATTCGGCGCCCTCTGGAGACCTCTGGGCAGGGTTTGCTGCACTGGCCTGATTCAGGTGTGTGTGCGGCCGTGGCCGCTGGGTCCTCACGGCAGCCTTCCTTCCAGGGCTGTCGGAGCGTGGAGGAGTTCCAGTGCCTCAACAGGATTGAAGAAGGCACGTATGGGGTGGTGTACAGAGCAAAGGACAAGAAAACAGGTGGGTGCGGTGCCGAGTGGTCCCCCAAAGGGAGAAGGGGAGACAGGCAGGAACCAGATGGCTCAGGGAGCCCGTCCCTGTGCAGGAAGGGACTTGTGCTGAAGGGCATTGTCCGTGGGTGTACCCGTTGCGCCATCTCGAGCCCGGCCCGGAGGGTTTGCTGTCCGCAGCCTCACTGGGCCCACGTGCGGGCTGGGCTCTAGGAGCGAGGCCGGGTGTCCTGCCCGGGCCACAGCCAGCTCGCAGGGACTGAGATCGAGCCCGGGCCATCCTGGCCCTCGGCACCCTCGGTGTCAAGGTCCTTGAACGCACAGTTCCTACTCTCCTAGGAGTCTCTTCTCCCCGGGTGCCCGGCTGTGGCCTCGCCTTACCTGGCCAGCACCAGCTAGTGACTCATGGGCCCCTGAGCAGTGGACTCCTTGGTACCTGTGGAGGCCCGAGGTCAGTCTGACCGTGAGGCTCTGCCGCTTACTTGTGACAGCAGGTGCCTCCGTTCTGGGACGGAGTGTGTCGTGTGCTTTGAGTGATAGCACCTGAGCAGGTGTGTGAGCCGCAGACTGGCAGCTTCCCCAGCGCCTGCAGCTGGGTCTTGGAAAGTCAGGGAGGCCACCTGAGAGCCTCAGACCCCGGTGATCGTGTCTGTCCTGGGATGTTGAGGTTTGCTGTGTCTCCTGGCAAATCACAGTAGGGATATAGAGATAAATAGGAAAATTCTCCTTAGCTGTTTGGACAAAAGTTAGCATGGAAATCTGCCTTGTGCATCTGTTGGGCCACAGGTTTGGGCTTGTTTTCTTGGTGCTGGTGTAACATGGGGCTTCCCAGTTACAACAAGGCTTCCCAGTGCCAAATAAGAAACGCTCCCTGAATCCCAACGAAATGTGTGCTTTCTCAGCCCATCTTCGAACTGTTTTCAGATGAAATTGTGGCTCTGAAGCGGCTAAAGATGGAGAAGGAGAAGGAGGGCTTTCCAATCACCTCCCTGAGGGAGATCAACACCATCCTCAAGGCGCAGCACCCCAACATTGTCACCGTTAGGGTGAGGCAGCCCGGGCCTGTGCCCCGAGGGGACCCTGTGATTCCTGTGCACCAGTGTTGTGCAAAAATTGAGCACCGGCCTCCCAAAATGTCAGCCCCCTTAGGGTCGTCACACCTATAGGTACCTGCTGTCCCCAGTGTCTGTGCCCCGGGAGCCAGCAGTTAGTTGCGGGACCTGGAGGTGAGCACGGCACCCACGGACCCGCTCTTGTTTGCTAGGAGATCGTCGTGGGCAGCAACATGGACAAGATCTACATCGTGATGAACTACGTGGAGCATGACCTCAAGAGTCTGATGGAGACCATGAAGCAGCCTTTCTTGCCAGGTGGGGCCTGCAGGCACCGCGGGGGCCGTGCCGGGAGGGTCTCCCACAGCCCCAATGTCCTCCCACAGACGGGGCCCTCTGACTGGTGTCCCCCACAAGGAACATGCGGCCCTCGGGCTGCCCAGGGTGCAGGCAGCGTGTCCCTGGGGCGGAAGGAGCACTGACCCCACCGCGCCGTGTATCCGAGTGTGTGCGCGCGCACACGTGTGCGGTCTCTGTGCGTGCGTGCGTGCGTGCGTGCGCGCGCGAGGGCCGTGCCAAGCTGAGAGCACTCCCGGGAGAAGCGCACCCTGAGAATCCCGGTTGCCGCCGAGGCGGGGCGCTGACCCGAGGCGCTGCCGTGTATCCAAGTGTGTGCGCGCGCACACGTGTGCGGTCTCTGTGCGTGCGTGTGTGCGTGCGCGCGTGCGTGCGCGAGGGCCGTGCCAAGCTGAGAGCACTCCCGGGAGAAGCGCACCCTGAGAATCCCGGTTGCCGCCGAGGCGGGGCGCTGACCCGAGGCGCTGCCGTGTAGGGGAGGTGAAGACCCTGATGATCCAGTTGCTGCGCGGTGTCAAACATCTGCACGACAACTGGATCTTGCACCGAGACCTCAAGACGTCCAACCTGCTGCTCAGCCACGCCGGCATCCTCAAGGTGAGCCCCCGGGGCCCGCCCCACAGGGGCCTGGCACCTGGGCCTCAGGGGCCTGCCCACAGCCCGCCTCTGTCCTCGCAGGTGGGGGACTTCGGGCTGGCGAGGGAGTACGGGTCCCCCCTGAAGGCCTACACCCCAGTCGTCGTGACCCTGTGGTACCGCGCCCCAGAGCTGCTGCTCGGCGCCAAGGTGAGTGCGGGGGGGGGCGGCCAGCCTGCGCGCGCTGCCCTCCCCCGGCCTCCTGAGCGTGCCCCTGGCCCCCCAGGAGTACTCCACGGCTGTGGACATGTGGTCGGTGGGCTGCATCTTCGGGGAGCTGCTGACCCAGAAGCCGCTGTTCCCGGGGAAGTCGGAGATCGACCAGATCAACAAAGTGTTTAAGGTGGGTCTGTGCTCTCGCCCTGCCAGCCACGTGCAGACACCTGTACCAGACCCTTCCCTGCAGGCCGCGGCCGTTCCAAAACTCTCTCTCTCTCTCTCTCTCTCTTTCTCTCTCAGGACCTAGGGACCCCCAGTGAGAAAATCTGGCCTGGCTACAATGACCTCCCTGCGGTCAAGAAGATGACCTTCACTGAGTACCCCTATAATAATCTCCGCAAACGCTTCGGGGCCCTGCTCTCAGACCAGGGCTTTGACCTCATGAACAAGTGTGTGAACCTGCAGGCTGTGCCCCTCCGGCCCTGGGCCTCCCCCTCCCCCACCCCACCCCACCCCCACGTGGGTGCCAAGTGCTCTTGTTCTCCTAGGTTCCTGACCTACTTCCCCGGGCGGAGGGTCAGTGCGGAGGACGGCCTGAAGCACGAGTATTTCCGAGAGACCCCCCTCCCCATTGACCCCTCGATGTTCCCCACGTGGCCCGCCAAGAGTGAGCAGCAGAGGGTGAAGCGCGGCACGAGCCCACGGCCCCCCGAGGGCGGCCTGGGCTATAGCCAGCTGGTGAGGACAGGGCCGCAGGGGGGAGGCTGTGGGGGTCCCCCCCAAAGGTGGGGCCAGCCCAGCCGAAGCCCCACGATGACGCTTGCTCCCCAGGGCGACGACGACCTGAAGGAGACAGGCTTCCACCTCACCACCACAAACCAGGGGGCCTCGGCCGCGGGGCCCGGCTTCAGCCTCAAGTTCTGAGCTTCGGCGCAGAGCCCGTGCCAGCCCTGCGGGTACCGACCAGCAAGGCTCAGTCGGGACCAGGGCAGGCGCCAGAGGCAGCATGTGGGTCCAGGCCGAGGCCTGGCCCTGACTGAGCACAGCCGCTGGAGGCCAGTGTGGCCGCGGATCTTGACCTCACATCTCAGACTGCCCGTCTCGTTCGCTTTTCCAACATTTCATTTTTATCTTGGCTTGTACATTTGTAGAATTAAATCACATTTTCCTCGTTGTGGAAGGAAAGGCTGTATTTTTTCGGATGTGTCAGACTCGCCCTGCGAAGAGGGGGGCATCTGTAGGTGGCCAGTGTCGGCGGACACGTGTCCCCCAACACACAAGGTCAGCACGGTGACCACTGGGGACTGCACTGTTAGGACACTGGCCCTGGAATGGAGCTGTGGGGGGGATTTTTCTATTTAATCTTCAGGCTCCTTTGCACCTTCCTACCCTCAGGGCATCCACAGCCCCAGGCCCCCCAGAGCCAGCGTGCGAGTTCTTGGCCACAGTGAGACCGGTTTTGTACCAAGGTTAACGTGTTTTAAGACGCAATAAGATATTCTTGGGGGGAGCTTTGCTACGTCGGTCCTTTCGCTCCCACTGGAGGCCTCACGGGCACGGTGGTCCGGCCCTTCCCAGCCTTCCTGCCTCCCCACCCCTGAGTGACCCCGAGACACAGCCAGGAACCCCGGGCTCCACCGGCTCAGCCTATGTCCCCAGCGATGCTGCTCACGTGTGGGGGTCCCTTTTCCCCACTTGTCCAGGACCAGCTGGAGAAAGCCTTCCTTGGCCTTGGCCTTGGCCTGTGGGGAAGTTGGGGCGTCCGGGCCCCAGGCTCCCCACATCCAGCTGAGCACAGGCTGGAGGGCCCCACCCTGCAGGACCCAAGGCTGTTCGCCCTCCCTCCCAAGAAAGGGTGCGCAGACTTGAGAGAGAAAGTGCTTTATCGGCCGTCTTGGCCCCGCGGGCGCTCAGCCCCGCACGCGGACCCGCCAGGAGTAGGTGCTGAGCACCCGCTGCCGCCGGCGCACCACGCACGTGTACGTGCCCTCGTTGATGGCGTTGGCGATGATGCTCAGATGCGCCTCGCCCAGCGCCAGGTAGCCAGGGTAGGAGAATTCCAGGGGCTCCTGGTCCTTGTACCAGCTGCGGGGAGGGTGGGGAGGCTGGGCAGGGTCCCGAGCACCCGCCACCCACCCTCGGGGGGTCACGGGGACGCAGGGCCACTCACTACACTTTGCCTTTCTTGTGGAGGATCTTCTGGCCGCAGCGGAAGGTCACGTTCCGGCCCTCGGGCACCAGCCTGGTCTTGGTCCTGGGTGGCGGTGCAGTGGCAGCCACCGTGGGGAAGGGAAACTCTGCTCCGGAGTCAGGGGGGGAGGGAGGGCCACATCAGTGCCCCGCCCCCCCGCCAGACCCGAGCTGGGACTGGGGACCCTGCCTCACCGGCCTCACCGTAGCAGAAGTCACAGCTGCTGGGACAGAGCCTCTTCATAAGTCTCCGGCGGGTGTCACAGAACCCCCTCCGTGCCCAGGATGTGCACACAAACAGTCGGTCCAGGCAGCCTGCGAGAGGGCAACCTGTCCTCAGGGCCGGCCCGGCACGCCACCCGCCAGCCCGCCCACCCACGGCACTCACCGTAGAGTCGGTGCAGCCCCCACAGCTCGTCCTGCGACAGCGTCTTCCAGCCACGCAGCGTGGCGTTGAGGTGCATGAGAGCCCGGCCGTGCTGCGAGTGCATCAGGCCCAGCGCGTGGCCGATCTCGTGGGCCGCCACGTGCACCAGGTCAGTGAGCCAAACGCCTGCAGGTCCCGAGGGTCAGGCCCTCGGACCCTGGCCCAGCCCTCCCCGTTCTGCCCGCCAGCCTTGCTTGCCGTGGCCACATCTGCTGCCGTGCGGCCACGGAGCCTCCCTCACTCGGCACAGCCATGGGAAGATAAGAACGTTCCAGGCCAGCAGAGGCAGTGAGCTCGGCCCCCAGGAATGCAGCTCCGGTTCTGTCTCCAGCAGCAGGGGGGAGGGGGGGCAGGGGGGTTTCAGGGCTCCTGGAACCCGGGCCTGTGGCCTCTTCCCAGCCTCCCCCTTCCTGCTTACTTGACCCCAAATCATAGCCGTCACCCCCAAAGCCCTCCTGCTGTGCCCACCGTGGCGCAGAGGGCCCCACAGGAGGCCAGGCCATCACCTTTCTTCCAGCTGTAGCGCGTGGGGCCCAGGACCCAGTATTCGCTGTCATCGAAGTGGATGCCCCCGTGCGGGGGGAAGAAGGCGTGGGCCAGCTCGCCTGTCGGGCCGTCAAAGCAGTGGTGCAGGGCAGAGACCAGGCAGTCCGTGTGGTTGACCGGGTAGAAGCCTGGGGGAGCACAGGGGCTGAGAGGGGGCCGCGGGGCTGGGCGGGGGCAGGGGCACGGTGCCCACCTATGCGGAGGTCACTGGGCTGCTCGGGGGCCACCTCTCGGAAGCTGAAGGGGGACACGTCGCTCCACATGCGGAAGGCGGTGGCCAGGCCCCGCCGGGTCTCGCTGGGGCTCAGCAGGTTCCGTGGGAAGGAGAGAATCCTGGGGTGGGGGTTAAGGTCAGGGGTGGCGGCCAGGCTGCGGCACGCTCCCCTCCACATCCTGGCCCACGGTCACACCTGTAGGTGAGGTTGAAGTGGTCCCAGCGCAGCCTGGCGGGGGTCAGCGTGTAGCGGCGTCTGCGGGGCGCCTGGAGGGGCAGAGGACCAGGTCCCGGGGTAGCGAGGACACCCGCGGGATTGGGTGCGGCGAGATCTCCCTTCAAAGAAAGCAAGGGCTCGTGGGGAGGCAGTCGGGACCAGACTTGTGTCTGAAAACACTCGGAAAAAAGACTAAAGGAAACGGGGTGGGGTTCGTGGTTCAGGGAGTGCTGAAATTCCCTCCTTTGGGCTCTGTGTGTTTTTGGGTTTTCTACCCTGGTCGGTGTTACTTTTACAGCCAGAATGAAAAAGGTTACTAACCACAGGCCAGGTCGGAGTGGGCGGGGCTGGAGGCCTGATGCTGCCATCCCCCCCCCCCCGCCCCCGCTTCCCCCCTCCCCCAACACGCAGGCCCTTGGACCCTCGGGCCGCCCACCCTTCTGCCCAGTCCCGCCCTGCTCTCACCTGCGCTGCGCTGGCTGCCAGCCGGGCCGTGGGGGCCCCCAGCCGGGCCAGCATCATGAGCACGGGCAGCAGGCACAAGGCACCCAGCACAGCTCCCAGCCGGCCAGCCTGGGCTCGGGCCCCCGACGCCGCCGAGGACACGCAGGCCCCGAGGCCCATGGCGCCTGCGGACTCGCTGTCGGGGCCTAGGGCCCAGTGGGGCTGCGCGGGGAGGCGCTGAAGCGGCTCGGGTTACAGGGGTGGGTGCAGGGGGAGGCGCGTGCCCCTGAAGGGAACCAACTGGCCGTCCCCGCTGTCAGGACAGCCCTGCCGCCAGTGTGGGGTGCGGACCCGGGGCCTGTGGGTCGGTGGCAGCAGCTTGGGCAGGGCCTGCTGGGCGGGGTTACTTGGGGAGGGGGGGTGAGGGGGGCCAGGCAGCTAGAGAAGGGATAGAGTCTCGGGCTCAAGGAAGGGAGGTCAGTTGGGGTCCTGAGACCCGCTTTTTCCCTGGATGGAATCTCTTCGGCTCCCTCGCCACCGAATGAAGCCTGGGAGCGAACCTCCATTCCAGCCAACTTGGGACAAGTCCCCTGCCGGAGCACGCGGCCGCCTGACAGGGTCCCGGAGAAAGGGGAGGGGACTAGGAGAGTGAGTACCGGGTGCGCCGGCTGGCGGGGCAGTGGGGGCGGGGCGAGAGGCAGGGGAGGGGGCAGGTGGCCAGGGGAGTGTGGCAGAGGACCAAGCTGTCAGAGCGGGAGAGAAGGGACCCCATCGGGGTTTGGGAGGGAAGCCCGTGAGGTGCCGGGGTTGTGGGAGCCCCGGACCCGTGGCCAGGGCCAAGGCCGGGAAGGGGCCTGGGCCGGCAGGCAGGGAAGTGGTGTCCTGAGGCCCTAGGCCTCGACGGGACGGCCTGTAGGCTGCAGGAGCTGAGCCAGGCAGGGATGTTGGTGAGGGCTCCTCCGGGTTGGGGGACCTGGGATCTGGGGGTGGGTGGGTGGGGGCTGAGAAGGCAGAGTCAACAGGGATTGGTGCAGAGAGGGAGCGAGGGGAGAGGCAGAAGGCCAGACCGGGCTGGGGGGTCTGACCCTCCCCGTTCTCCATCCGGGCCTGGCGCCGAGTCACAGCAGTACACCCAGCCGACGGGGTCAGTGCCAAGGTGCTGGCAGACAGCTCCGGGGGAGCATTTCGGGTGGTTCTTGAAAAGCACCCGGCCGCTGAGCGCAGCTTTAAGCTCTTCGTGGTTCAATATTTGCCCAGCTCAGACTGGCCCTCCCACCCTGTGTCCTGCCCTCTCCCCAGCGCCTGTACCCCCCTTCCACATTCAACGGTCCTAAGACACTAGTGGTGCCGCCGGCCCCAAAGAGGCCCCTTCCCCAGCTCCCTGTTTAGCAGGGACCCCCCCAAGGGCCACCGAGAGAACAGGGTCGGAGGTGACCACACAGTCGGCCCAGGAAAAGATTAAGGGGCCGGGGAGATGACGAGGAAGACCCCCAGCTGGGCGGACACAGGGGTTCTGGCTGACCCAGGGCTTCTAGAGGACACCACGCTCCCGAACCCCCAGGCCAGGGTCGTGAGAGGCGGCCCGTGCCTGGCCCAGAGAACGGGTCCGGGCAGGCGTCTTGTGCTGTGAGCGCCACAAAGAGCAGGACGCGCGGGGCACGGGCCAAAGCGCAGAGCCTGGATCTGGGGCAGCGGCGGAAGAGGGGCCGGTCAGGACTGCCCGCGTAGGGGGCGGCGGCGCGGCGGGGCGGGACCCGGGTGCCGACCGGCCCGGCCCCCGCCCCAGGCAGGCACCAGGCGGAAAAGTCCGAGAATCTTTTTATAAAACACGGGGTGGGGGCTTGCGAAGGCGATGGCGGGACGTGGCTCCGGAACGTGGCGGGGCGCGGCCGGGACGCGGGGCGGGGGCGGGGGGGGGGGGTGGCGCGGACTACACGAAGATCTGGATGCGGTCGCGGATGGGCTGGCGGCAAATGGGGCAGGCGCTGAGCGCGGCGCCGCAGGGCGCGCACGCGCCGTGGCCGCACTGGAACACGAGGCGGATGTGGCTGTCGATGCAGATGGGGCAGGTGATGCGTTCTTCCATCTGCCGGTAGCGGCTCTGGAGCTCCTCCACCAGCTGCCGCGGCGGGCCGGGCGCAGGGGGCGCGCCGGCCACCTCCGTGCCGTCTGCGGGCGGGGATCGGGGTCAGGAGGGGCGGGGCGGGCGGGGGGACGTGGGCCCGGGACCCGGCTCCCCACCCACCTGGGCGCAGCTTCTTGCCGATGACCACCTGGCACCTGATGCACTTCTTCATCCTGCGCGCACACTCTGCGGGGGGAGCGCGCGGTCGGGCGGGCGGGCGGGCGGGCCGGCGCGGGCCCCGCCCCCCGGCGCCCCCCTCCCCCCCGCACTCACCCTCGCACACCGTGCGGTGCTGGCACGGCGAGAACAACACCAGCAGCGCCAGCTCCGAGCACACCAGGCACTCGGCGGCCTCGGGCCCCGACGGCGCGGCCACGTGCAGGTTCGTCACGGTGTTGGGGGTGCCGAGCACCAGCCTGGGGCCCGGGGCCGCGCCCCCGCTGCCGCCCGCGTGCCGCTCCCTGCGGTCGGAGGAGGGGGCTCGAGGGGGCCCTGGCGGGGGCGGGGAGGGGAGGCGTTGCCGGGGGGAGGGGCGCGCGCCGGGACCCGTCCCCACCCCGCCCGGCTCACCGGAAGCGCTGCGCGCAGCCCTGCAGGGCCTTGAGCACGCGGCCCTCGGCGGCCAGGTCCAGGGGGCTCCGGCCGCGGTGGTTGGCGTAGCTCACGTCGGCGCCCTCCAGCGCCAGGAAGCACGCGACCGCCGCGCCCACCGTCAGCTCCCCGCTGCCCGGGAGGCCGGAGGCCTGTAGCTGCGCGGCAGACAGACGCCAGTGAGGGCGGGCGCGGGGCAGGTCTCAGGACCAGCCCGGCCGCCCGGGCCTCGGGTCAGGGGCCTGAGCACCCCTCGCCGTCTGAGGCCGTTAGAACGTTAGAGCGGGAGATGGGCGGGCAGGAAAAGCGGGGGACTCCAGGGGGAGGGGCGGGGTTCGGAGACAGTACCCCTCCCCCGCCCCGCCCCCACGGGGCCCGGGGTGGGGGGGGAGGGGGGCCCTTTCCCAGGCTGGTCGGCAGCGCATTTTCTCAGGAACGCAGGGCCCCGGCCGGGGTCGCAAGGACGCCCCTGGCCGCAGTCCCCCAGACTGCCCCGCCCCCAGGAAGGCCTGGCTCCCTGGGCCGGCGCCCGCGGCGGAGGCGAACAGCCCCTGCGGCCCACCTCCGCGGCACCCAGACCCACACTTCCTCACCCTGGACAGCAGCTGCAAGGGCCCCGGGTCCCCCCCGGCCCCATCGGCCGCCAGGGGCAGCAGCTGGTGACGCTGCAGTGCCACGTGCAAGGCCGTGTCCCCCTCCTCATCCTCGGCATTGACGCTGCAGCCAGCGTCCACCAGCAGCGGCACGAGGCCCACGTGGGCCTGCTGCACCGCCAAGTGCAGTGCGGACTGGAGCTGCCGGTTGCGGACGTTCACGTCACAGCGGCCCTGGGGAGAGGGAAGGGGGGAGGGTGGGCACAGGCTCCGGCCAGGGACCCGCCCCCGTCCCTCGGCTGCGTCCACACCTCTCGGATGAGAATCTGGATCACCTCCCGGTGGTTGTTGAGGGCGGCCAGGTGCAAGGCCGTGAAGCCGTCCTCTTTCTTGGCATCCACCAGCTGACGTGCCCGACCTAGGATCTTCCTGACAGCTCTGGGAGCAGGGAGACGCATCGGGGGTCGGTCGTGTCCCCAGAGCGGCCCAACAACTCGGGAGGCTGGCCACCGGCCGTGCCCACCCCAAACTCACAGTGTGTGGCCCTTGAGGGCCGCGTGGTGCAGCAGGGTGAAGCCCTGGCTGTTGGTGGCAGTGACGTCGATGCCCGGCACCTCAGTGAGGACCTCCACGATGCCGCTGGCGCCGGCGCCCGCCGAGATGGCACAGTGCAGGGGTGTGTCTGCATGGGCGTCCTGCCGGGGTGTGTGGGGGGGGGGGCCAGCGGTCACTCGGCAGGGAGGTAAATGCCACTGCATCCTTGACCCCAGGGGTAGGGCCAGGGGACCTAGCACTCACAGGCAGATTGACGTCACAGCCGCGCTCACACAGGACCCTCACCACCTCCAGAAAGCCCCTCCGCACGGCCACATGCAGCGCTGCGCTCCGGGTGCCGTTGAGGGCATTGGCCCCGCACCCGGAGCTCAGGAGCACCCGGGCAGCCTCGGGCTGGTTCCTGGCGGAAGAGGGAGCGGGAGGCGCGCTGCGTCCACCTGCGGACCCATCCCCCACCCCGTCCCCGCCGGGCCTCACCCCAGGGCCGCGTAGTGCAGCGCCGTGTTGCCCTCATCGTCTGGCAGGTCTGCGCCCGCCCGTGCCTGCAGCAGCAGCCGCACCAGCTCCACCTGGCCCAGGTAGGCAGCCACCTGCAGGGCGGTCCTGCCCTGGTTCTTGGCGTCCACCTGCCAGGAGAGCCAGCAGGTCAGTCCCCAGCCCTCTGTCCCTCTCCCTGGGGCTGGCCGGCGGAGGGGTGGAGAGGCAGGGGTCTCGGGAGCTCGCCTGCTCTGGGTGCCTCCTCAGCAGGTCCAGAGCCCCGGCCATACTGCCTAGGGCCACCTCCACCACCAGTCTCCCTGGATGCTCAAGGTCGCTCTTCTGGGCTCGAAGCTTGTCCAGGGCAACACTCAGGGAGCCTGGGTGGGGCAGGGCTCGAGTTAAGTGGCGGCTCAGGGGGCGGCCCTGCCTCCCACCGGCCACCCAAGCTGGGTGCCCGCACTTTTGTTCTCCCTGGCACGCTCTACGACGTCCAGGTTGGCATCTTCCTCAGGGCGGTAGGCCACCAGGCAGGAGGGGCTGAAGGTCCACAGCTGACCGCCGACTGCCACGCGCAGGTTACCGTCTCTGAAAACTTTTACCACCTTCCCGACGCGGCCCAGGGCCTGAGTGGGGAGAGGGTAGGGTCACAGGCGGGTCTCCCAGGGGGTGAGGGAGGCGGGGGTGGGTGGAGGCACTCACAGGGGCCATGTCATCTGTCCACTCGCCGTGCCCAGCTTGTAGCCGCTTCACCGTGTCGAGGTCATCAATGACCCGCACCACGTCACCCACCCAGAAGGCGTTGTGCTGAGTGACAGACAGGCATGTGAGGGGCACCCCCCAGGCAAGGGTGGCTGCCCGGGGCCTTAGAGCAGGGAGCCACCTCCACTGAACTCCACAGGATAGGCGAGCCTCAACTTGACCCTAGCACCTGACTGAGAGCTGGATGAGGGCCACAGTGACCAGGGCAGCCCTGGGTGGCCAGCCCCAGAGCCGTGGGAGCGACAGCCAGAGAGGCACCCAGGCAGTGACACCCAGACCAGACCAAAGCCAACTCTGGGGTGAAGGCCAAGGCGGGCCTGACCCTATGCACCACTGGAGGGACAGGCAGTGTGGCTGAGGCCAATCTAGACCAACACAAGGATGGGGGTGGGGTCCTGGGACGACCAGGGGCATCAGGAGCCACTCCTCCCCAGTCCCCAAACCTTTCCTGGCTGCACCCTCCCTGTACAGGTCTTGCTCTACAAACCGTCTGTCCTGTGATACCCGCCCCCCCCCCCAACCCCCAACCCCCGGGTCCAGGACTGTGCTAGGGGTAGCCGCCCCACCCACACAACCCTGCTTCCCAGTGTTCACCCGCACCCACCCCCGGCTAAGTGTCCACCCTCCGTCCTGAAGGGCCTTCTCACTGCTCCCGCTTGCTGCCCCCCATGTGCTCCCCACACCCATAGGGAGCACTGTTTAGAAAGTCACCTCCCACCTGTAATGCAGCAGTGGCTTCCTTGGGCCCAGGATCAAGCCCCCAGCCTCCGCCAGCCCCCAGTGCCTCACCCTCTGGATCCCTATACACCTGGATCCCTCTCCGTGGAACTCAGTCCCTTCTAGACCCTGTAAAGCCCCCCCCCCTTCAGGGTTGGAGAAAGGCATTCCCAGAGCTGAGCAGGTACACGGAGGGGGTGCAGAAGCGAACAGACGGGCTCGGCCCAGCCCCCCATGCACCTTGGTGAGAGCCCCAGGGTGGAAGGTCCAGCGGGTCTCATGGCCGAACTGCACGCGCACATCCCCACGCTCCGTGATGCGGTGCACGGTGCCCGTCTGTCCGATAAACTGTGGCGGGTCATGGAGACCGTGGCTGGGTGGAGCGGGAGGGCTAGGGGTCCAGAGGATGCGGGGAAGGGAGGGTACGGGGGGCTCAGCAGGTGGGGCGGCTCACCTCCGCCATCCTGGGGTTCCACCCGCCGTGGCCTTCCTGCATCTCCCTCAGGATGTCTGTGTCCAGCAGACACTTAACCTTGTCCCCGTGCTGGAAAGGCTGGCCATCAGCACTCACCCTGCGCTGCAGCTCTGCCGGCTTGCCTGGGGGCGGGCAACAGGCCCCCCTCAGCAGCATCCCTCCTCCCCGGCACCTCCAGAGGTCAGCCCCCACCCAGCGCCGCCCCAGGACCCCGCTGGGGCAGGAGGGCGGCAGGGCGGCGGGGCAGGCGGGTGTGGGCTACTCGGGGCCAGCCCCTACCGAGCCTTGGCAGGTGCTCCTTGTAGTAGAAGCCACCGGCCGCCTCGCCTACACACTTGAGGTCCACCTTGCCCTTGTGGCCCACTCGGTACACATTGGTGGTGCCATCTGCCCACGTCACACTGGCCACGCTCCGGCCTGTCTCCACATCCCAGCCACGGATGTCCACCACTCGGCCTGGCTTCCCTTCCCCGCCTGGGGAGACAAGGGTCCCACCAGCAGGCTAAGCCCGTGCCGTGAAGCTGAGCCACAGCCAGGGGCGGCCTGGTCCCCCACTCACCGTCCTGCGAGCCCCACTCCCAGTCAGGACCCCGTACCACCTTCGCCCCCTGGAAGATGCCCCTCAGCGGGATCCTGGGGAGGCCCTGGCGGGGACTCAGCGTGACCCTGCAAGAGAGCAAGTGGGTGCTGGGCCACACGGGAAGCAGGGCGACGTGCAAGCCCTCCGGCCCACCCAGCTCTCTTGCCCTAGGGCGGCTGGCCCAGCAGGTCCCTGCCCTCCGCTCTGGGCCCCTCACAGCAGGGCCTCTGTATGCAGTCACTTGGCACCCAGCGCCTCCTCCCGGGCTGAGCGCTGTTAGGGTTGTTCCCAGAGCTCTGCACACAGCCTGGCCCGGAGAGGGCTCAGCGCGTAGAAACGTAGACATGGAAGAATGACCAGAAGCGCCCAGGCAGCTGGCCCTGCTCCCACTCTGGCCAGCAGGCAGCCGGGAGCCAGAGCACACACCGCCCCTCCACGCGCACGGGAAGCGTCAGGGAGCCGTGGGTGGTGCCTCTGGGGGGCCACCCCAGCCCAGGGGACTCCTAGTTCCATCCCCCCGCCCGCCGTCCCAGCAACGGTGCCTCCCCAGCTACGCCTTTGGGTTCGCTCCCAGCACAGGCTGCCCGGGGGCTTCCCCAGGGGACGCAGGCCACCTCCGTGCCCCCACCACAGCTGCACCGGGGAACCAGCCACGCCTGGCTCTAGGGCCGGTGCCAGGACAGAGTGGACAGACTGCCTTCCAGTGGGCGGGGGGGCGCTGGTGCCAGTGACCAGGCCTCTGGAGCGACCGTGACCTCGGCCACACCTCAAGGAAAGGTGCTGCAGGTGCTCTGGCTGTCACAGGCCAGGGCCCCGACCCTGCCAGGCGGGCGGAACTCACGGGCGCGAGTGGGCCGTCTCGTAGCGCTCGAAGGCGTGGGTGAGGTCGTGCTTGCCGTGCATGTAGCACTGCGTGCACAGGTCGTAGTCGAAGCAGACGCGGCACTTCCAGCGCATACCCCGCAGGCCGTGCCTCTTGCAGCAGTCGCAGACAATGTTGGGGTGGCGGACGCCTGGGGGCGGGGCAGGGTCAGGGGACGCGGGGCCTCTGCCCCCCACCCTCCAGGGCCGCTGTCTCGTGCACCCATCTGGGCACCGTCATCTGTCCCCCGCCCAGGGCCCGCCACCACCCCACGCACAGATCTGGGCGTCGTCACCTGCCCCCTGCCCCTCCAGGGCCCGCCACGCGCACCGATCTGGGCGTTGTCGTAGAGCAGCAGGTCGTGCGCGCCCTGGTAGCCTGCGCGGTAGTTGGTGCGGGTGCCGTGGTCCCACTGCACGACTACCGTGCGGTCAGGGGTCGAGGGGCTTCCATGGCGGCCAAGCTCCACCACAGTGCCCACGCCGCCCTCGCCGCCATCCTGCTGGCCCCACTTCCAGTCCACGCCGCGCACCACACGCATGCCCACCTGCACGCCTGCCTGGGGGTCTGGGTCCATGGTGGGCACGACTGCTCCGGGACCTGCAGGCAGATGGTACCCTCAGGCCACATGAAGAAGGCCACACAGGCTCTTGCCAGTTCTGGGAGGGCTACCAGAGAGACACGGTGGGGAACAGGTCTGGGGGAGCTAGGCATGGTGTGTGGGGGTGAGGGGGGGGAGCATGCGCAAACGCCCTGGGGCAGGGAGAAGCGTGGTGAGCATGTGCACTACAGACCAAAGGAGGCTCAACTGGCCACCGGCTGGTGGAAGGGGACACGGGCCACAGAGGCTCAAATGGCACCTGTCTTCGAGGAAGGGTGGGATGCCCCTTTGGAAAGTCCTCTCCAGCCACTATGAGGTGCCGCCCTGTGGTGAGCAGGGGCAGAAAGAGGGCGCAGTCCCGGAAAGAGGACACTGGATCGCCAGGGAACGAGACCTGGCAAGGTAGGGACCCTCAGCAAATGCTCGTGGAGCGTCTGCCTCTGCTAGGGGGTCCGGTTCTGGGTGGTCGGCACACAGTGGGCCATCAGCACATCTTTGTTTGAAAATTAATGGATGGCGGGGGGGGCCCTGAGTGGCTCAGTCGGTTGAGCGTTTGACTCGGGGTTTCGGCTCAGGTCGCGATCTCACAGTTCCTGAGGTCAAGCCCAGCTTCTGGCTCTGGGCTGACGGTGAAAAGCCTGCTTGGGATTCTCTCTCTGCCTCTGTCTCTCTCTCTCAAAATAAATAAGCATTAAAAAAATTAATGGATGTAAAGTAAGACAATAAAACTATCAGAAGAAAACACACTCTTTTGTGCAGCCAGTTTAGAAGCTGGGCTGCACTGAGGTCCAGCGTCCATCAAGACACCACTAAGAGAGGGGCGCCTGGGTGGCGCAGTCGGTTAAGCGTCCGACTTCAGCCAGGTCACGATCTCGCGGTCCGTGAGTTCGAGCCCCGCGTCGGGCTCTGGGCTGATGGCTCGGAGCCTGGAGCCTGTTTCCGATTCTGTGTCTCCCTCTCTCTCTGCCCCTCCCCCGTTCATGCTCTGTCTCTCTCTGTCCCAAAAATAAATAAAAAAACGTTGAAAAAAAAATTTAAAAATAAATAAATAAATAAAATAAATAAATAAAAAAAGACACCACTAAGAGAATAAACACCCAGCAGGCCCGGAGGACGCAGCAGCCACGCACACAGAGCACAGGGAGCTTGTGTCTGGGGTGTGGGGAGAACGTGCAAATGCAGACAGCCCAAAAGAAAAGGGGCAAAGCACTGGCATAGGTCCCCCCCGCCCCCCGCAAAGACTAAAAAACACATCTGGTCACCAGGCCACTGCTCGAGTGTGACACTATCCTAGGTCATAGACAGTGCCTCAAGGTCACTCCGGGCCCTGCTTCTGGGGTCTTCTCTGCAGAACCGTGGTCTGCCCGCTCGACTTGTACCAGACGAGGTGGCGCCTGTGTTCACAGCAGCACCCTCCCCCGTATGCTCAAGGGTGAACTGGGTCACGAGGCATGATTTATCCCCAGAGGAACACACACCCACCACACCGTACGCAGGAGCCGCTGGGAGGCAAAACTCTACAGGTGCTGAAGGAAAGCAGCCACGTGCCCGCTACCTGAATCCATTTACAAGAAGTTCACAACCAGGACAAGCAAATTCATGGTGGCGGAGGCAAACACGGGGCTCTGGGACCCAGAGATGTACTATTTCCTGATGTGAGTGACGCTTATGTGCCTTTGCAAACTTGGATCACTTCTGACCTGGGACCTGCATTACATGTTTCTTCAATAAAGTATTTTTAACTAATGACAAGAACGGATTTGAATGACCGTTAAGAGAGAAAATCAACAGCACGTGGAGAGGGCCCCAGGGACTCCCAGCCTGTAAGAGAGCAATCACCACTCCACTTCTGCCACGGTCTGCCGTGTGGCCAGGAGGACCCCGACGCTGTGAAAACAGCTGGCCTGGGCGCTGTCCAAGGCAGGGCTGGGTGTGAACCTGGGAGGCCGGAGGGACACTGAGGCTGGCTGGGCTGTAGCTGAGAAGCAGACAGGCTACTGCCAGCTTCCGTTAGGGCCCGGTGGCCCCGCTCAGCCACAGGACACTGGCCAGCAACAAGGGAGGAAAACCACAGGTCACTCCTCCGCCTGGGGCCCTCTCCGAGGTCCTGAGTCCCACCCCCATCCCCATCCCAATGCTCCCAGGCCTGGACAGCTCAGGAAACTGCCATCCAGCCAAGGCCACAGGCGGGCAGAGAGGAGGGACGGTGGTCAGACTGCCAGAGGCAGGGGCCGAGCCCCACGGACCATCTGACGTCCACCCTCTGCCCAACTCCGTTCTGAGGCCCACGTCCCACCCAGGGTGGGCACCAGAGGGGCGCTGCCCATAGGGCTAGGGCCTCAGTCCGTGCCTAGCCTGCATGTCCAAGGCAGTGCGCCCCTCGGACTCTTAGAGGCAGGAACCACCCGGCCAGGTCTGACTGTTGCAAATTCTCCCTCCCAGACGGGCTCCCTGTGATGCTGCTTCCTCACCCCACCCAGGCAGGACCTCCAAGGCTTCCACAGAAACAGGTGCACGTTTCAGAAAGATAAACCTTCCCAACCCATGAACTCATTAGCAGCCTTTCCTCAAGGAAACTCCTCATTGCTCACTCACCCCGACGGCCTCACCTCTCAGGCCACCCTGCCTCCCTGCACTGTCGCCTCTCAGCTGCCTTCCCTTCTGGTCTCTGGCCCTTGCTGAGATGGGGCAGCCGGGCCTGAGACCGCAGCAGACCCCAGCACCAAGAGCTTCCTATTTCTTCCACGAGCCCAGGCCTGCCACCCAAGAATGCCTGTCACCCTTGGGTGCCAGCAAGCTCCAGAGGAGGGGGGACATCCTGGGGGTCAGGTCCAGTGGGCCGCCCACGTGTAGCCTCAGCCTCCTGCCCCCCCCCCCATCAGCAGCTGCCACACGTGTGTTTCTTAGGCCGAGCAGCACGGCCTGAGCCTGTGGCCTGCCGGCAGAGCAGTGGCCGGCCCCTTAGTGTACAGGCCCCACCCCTACCCTGCCAGATGCTCCTGCCTGCTGGGAAGCCACCAGAGCTGGCTGTGACAGACGGGTCACACAGAGCTGCTCCCTGCCCTTCCCAAATGCTCTGCCGACATATACTCCGCCACAGTGGGCCTCGTTCCAGGCAACCGCAGACCCAGACAAGCCTAGGCAGACAGGCCCAAGGAAGGTCCCTGCCTGCAGAGCCCAGAAACTGGCCCCACACTGTAATACAGGACTCGGCGCAGGAAGGGACCCTGCGAGTGCCACGAATCAGTGCCATGAGCCGTTCCTTGGCCAGGGTGGCTTGTCCTCTGTGAGGCCAGCCTGTCAGCCTGCCCAGCCAGCCACACCTGCCCGCCTACTGACCTCAGGGACCCACCAGCCACGTGCTGCGGAAGCACTTCCAACAAGACACGGTGGGGGGGGCACCCCAAGAAGGAGAGCAAGTTGTGCCCGTGCCTGGCCCTGCCCTACGGGAACAGGCAGAGAACAAAGAGGGGGGTGGGGGGATGCCCGGAAGGGTCTGTGGGAAACCAGGACCAGGCCTGAGCCGCCGCCAGCCCCACGTGGGGCAGCAGGGCAGGTCCCCAGGGCAGCCCAACACCTGTTACACACGCGGTCGGTATTTTTAGCACAGCCGGCTCTCCCCTATCTGCCAGGCCCCCCCAGGGCTGTGCCTCACGGGAACCCACCAACCCATGTGGGACACAGCCCGATGGGACACACAGGCCGTGGGCTTCTTCCTGCCCCTCACCATGTGCACCCAGACCAGCACCCCTTGAGGAAGACAATGGAGAAGAGAGAAGCGGCCTGCTCTGGAGACACCCGCGGCCCTGGGAGCCTCTTTGTCTCCTCGTCCCCAGCACCTGATCCCCGCACGTCCTGAGGTCTGCCCCCTGCTTCAGCATCTCCATCCAGCATGGTGTCGCCTCATCTCAGGCCTGAGCAGAGCCTCCAGCAACACCTCCCTGCTGTCCCCTCCTACATATCCACCGCAGAGATCGGACACCCGGCTCCCGGGCCTTAGGAACGTCTTGGCCCAGCATTCTAGCACCCTCGTGAGGAGGCCGGTAGCTTTCCAGGTCTCTCCATCACTTTTCTCCTCCCACCTCTCTGCCTGGTCTTTGTCACTGTCCTTGGGGGCCCAGCACGTGCTGATCATACCCCCAGGTACCCAGCCCCCAACCCCCCATCAGGACTCTCTACTTCACTTTAGACAGTCCCACCAGAGGGCTCGGGAAGGGCATGGCAAGTGGGGAATGGACCAGAGTCAGGAGTCGGGAGGCAGTGACAAAACCCAGAGGGGCTACAGAGAAAGGGGGCACCCCTTCAGTGGGATATTCACCCAGAGACTTATTTTTTACTTCCTTTACCAGAAACACTACACTCGGACATCTTCCTCAGAGCTCACAGGCCACACCCCTGCCTGGCACCCAAACGCCCTCAGAGGTCGTCGCTAGGAACGTCAGAGCAGCAGGGTCCGGGTGACAGGTGCACATCAGCAGAACTGTAACTTACCTTAGAACACGAACCAGCCTCGAGTCAGCATCCCAGACCTTTAGCTGCTACTTCTTGGGTCACAAATTTGACAGTCTCCAAGATTTCCTGTTGGAAACTAGCAACCATGCCGACACAGAACGCAGCAACCAAACAGGCAGCCAGCGAAGCAAGTCTGGAGAGAACGTTGTTTAAAAGGCAGTTTTACACTTTTAGCATTTACCATTTCAAGCAAGCAGGCGGACACCGGGGTCTATTCCGGGGGTTTCTAGTTTCTCGTGTCTCAAGGAACTGTCAGCTCTTGGGAGGCAAAACGATTTCCGAAATATGCACGAGGACAGTGTAGAAATAAGGTGTCTTCCCTATTTGTGAATATTTTATTGGAAACACTTTTAAAAGCCGTAAAGATCAAATACCACTTAGCTAAGAAACGGGCAAACTGCCTTTATTCAAAGGAACACAGTTACATGACACTGACACGGCATGTGACAGGCAGCTGCCACTCCTTCCCCTGTGCCTCCGGCTGTGTCTGATGATGCCGTTTGAATCAACACCATGTGGCGCACAATCAACTGGCAAAACTTGGTGAACCACAGGCTCCTGTCATGTGGCAGCTCTGGCCACGACAAAGGTGGACATCCTGGGTGCTGGGGAGTCCGGCCCATTAGGGACCAGGGTGAAGCCCTGAGACGAGAGCCCAGGAAACCCAACTTGGCCCAGCAGGAAGACCTGCCCAACGCCTAGAGGAAGTACAGGACTGTCATCAGCTGACTCCTGCCCCGCCCCCACCCCCCAGACGAAAGGCCTCAAGAACCCTGAAGACTGGGGCGTCCTGCCCCAACCACTGCCCAGGGCCAAGCCGAGTGGGAGCAAGGCTTTCAGATACTTGTTGCATCTGCAGTTGACAGGAGGGGACCTGCCAGGAAGGACTGGGTCTGCCTCATCCCCAGCCCCGCTCGTGCGCACCAGGAAGAAGCCTTTTTGTCACCTTTCCTTATTTCTTCATTTAGATATGAATTCAGAGCACGCCGGAGCAGAATTACGTATCACCCTCACACATACACACACACTCAAAAACAACTAAAACTCCTCTGACATGGCATCAGATAGAACCCACAGCATGAAACAGCCAGCTCCAAACTGTCACACCACAAGCCTGTCGAGAGCTCACCTGTCTGGCCGTCCAGTCGCCCCCCCTGCCCGCCTGGACACTGGTGGGCAGCCCTGATGCCTGGAGACGTGGGGACCGGCCTCTAGCCTCGCTGAGCTTCAGCGCAAGCCCTGAGCCATCCAACCCTGTGGCGCCTGGGAGATGCCAACACGCACAGTTAGCACCTCCGACGGGACCGCGGCGAGCGGGCTGAGCTAGCCGGTCTGCTCCTGGGTTGCCCGCTGTCTACATGCCCACTCCCGTGCAAACACCGCGACACCCGGCGCTGCCCCAGAGGCCTGCAGGGCTCCCTGGGCTCTGGCGGCCTCGCTCCTACTGCAGTAGTCACTGTCTGAGGCGCGCAGGAGCCGCAGCGCCCGAACACGACCTGCGGCCGGGAGCGGAGCAAGAGGGCTGGCGGCCCGGGGGGTTGCAGCCGTCAGGGCCCGGCGCTGCGCCCCGGCCGAGGCTCCGCGGGGGACAGCGGGGGTGGGCCGGGCCGGGCCGGACTGGGCAGAGCGGGCGCGCAGCCCGAGCGTGACCCCGCCCTACCGGCCCGGGTCCGCCCCGCCTCCTGCCACCCCATCCCCCTTCCTCGGGAAGCCGCCCCGGGCCCCGACTGAGGCCAAACCCTAGTGCCCCCGTCGACCCCTCCACTTGCCCGTAAGTTTGCGTCCCGCCCGTTCGGCGCGGGAGCTCCGGGGGCCCGAGAAGCGCCGGTTCTATCTGCTAGTGACCTGCCAAGCGGCCTCGGTGTGCGCGGCAGCCTGCCCGTGGCCCCTCTGCCGCTCAGCGCCCGCCAGCCAGGCCGCCCCGCTGCGCCGAGACCACCGGCCGAGGCAGGCGAGGACCCCAAGCTCGGGGCTCTTGGGGCCGCCGCGGAGCCTGTCGGGAGTTGTAGTCTGCAGCCCGCTGGGGCCGGAGCTAGAGGGGAAGGGTCCGAACCACAACTCCCAGGAGAACCCGCGGCGGTGGTGACGCACGCGGCCGCAGGAGGCGGGGCGTACGGGAGGGAGTCCCGGCCAGTGACCTGACAGAGACGGGGAAGCCTGCTGCATTGCTCCCGGGAAAGGCGCGAGCTCGGCTCCCCGCCAAACGCGGACGGAAGGCGCGTACACATCGGGCAGCGTGTGCCACACGTCGTCGAAAGGCTGCGGCGGCCTCGGCGCACTTCGCACCACGTTGCGGGCCGAGGGCGCGGACCCAAGCAGCGTGCGCCTGGACGGGAAGGGGCCGGGCTCCTCGTCCAGGTAGGCGCGGGGACCCTCGCGCCCCGGAAGCCACCGAGGACCGAGCTCGTGCGGGCCGAGCAAGGTGGGCCACTCTACCGGGGCCGGGAGGTCAGCCCCGCCGGGGCGCTGAACTTGAGGCCACGCCCCCGCGAGGGGGCGTGACCCTCGCCGGAAGCTCGTAGACCTCGCGCCGGCCCTACGTGGCGCGGCTCCGTGCGAGGACGCGGCCCGTTGCCATGGAGACGGAGGCAGCGGCGGGCCGCGGAGGCCTCACCAACGACTCCTTTGACTTGATTGGTTTTAAAAATCAGAATAACGCCAGTCTGAGCCGTACTCCTCGCGGAACCGAAGCCCGAGCGAAACGCGGCGGGCCCCTGCGCTTCTCCCCGGCAAGTACTTTGGGCGCTCTTAGCTTCCTGGTGACGGAAAGCCGCGTGTGTGAAGCGGCCGCTGCTAGGCTCTGACGCGGCCGTGTGACAGGTTTCTGCGGGCCCCGCCGTCCCCGCAGCTCCGCCCCGCCCGCGTGGCCGCGCGTGGCCCGGTGTCCCCGGGGCGGCAGCTGTCGGTCCGCTTTCACCACCTCTCGCCGGCTCCCGCGGCCCCCCTGGCGCAGCCTCTGCTCTGGTCTCTCTTCGTCTTTTGTCACGCTCACATGTCTTCTTTTTCAGACGTTCGGACATTTTTGCCACACGCCCGTCAATAACGTTTTCCCTCAGCTCAAGCTCCTGGATACCTCCCTCCAGTGCGCCCTGTCCCTTGTTCCGGTCCAGCCGCGTGGCTCCCCAGACCTGCTGCCCAGTCTCCCCCCCGCTAGAGCTGTTCTCCGCTGTCATCCTTGTGCTCCCTGGGCTGCAGTTCTTGTGTCCTGGCACCCCTGCCATCTCCATCTCCCTTCTTGGTTTACGCTCTCATTTTGCTCAAGTCAGCCCTCCGGAGCTTTCTGGAAAGGGCGCATGTCTGAAAGGTGTTTGTTCTATGCCTGTCTCTGATCGACAGTTTGGCAGAGTCTAGGATTCTAGTTTGGAAAGACTTTATCTTCACATTTTCTGACGTCACATATTTTGCTTCCAGCTTCCAGGGACACTGTTGAAAAGTCCAAAGCTATTCTGATGCCTGGTCAGCGGTCTGCTCTCTGTGGGTTCTCTCTCTGAAAGTGGTTAGGATCTTCTCCATATCCTTGGTGCTCTGAAATGCCATGGAGATACCCCTTGCTGCCTCTCCTGACTGTACTGAGCACACCATTCTCTTCATTCTGGAGGCTCTTAGCCTTCCTTCGGTCTGGGAACTTCATTGTTGTTGTTTTTTTTTTTTTTTTTATAAGTTTCTGTATTTATTCTGAGAGAGAGCGTGCATGTGGGGGAGAGGCAGAGAGAGAATCCCAAAGCAGGCTGTCTGCTGTCAGTGGGCGGCCCAACTCGGGGCTCGATCTCACAAACCATGAAACTGAGCAGAAATCAAGGGCCGGTTGCCTAACCGAGCTTAACCCACTGAGCCAGCCAGGTGCCAATTTGGGGAACTTTAAAAAAAAAAAATCTTTGTTTTTCTGTGTTTGCTCTCGATGGGATTCCTATTACTCAGAAAACCTAGTGTTTTTCTGGTTGATATCCTTAAATTTACCATCCATCCGTTCTGTCGATTGGTTAAGTTCTGTGATTCTGTGACTTATAATAAGAAATGTGCACTTGGTTTTCATCCCGTTTCTGGCACAGAGCTCCTAAAACCTTTGAATTTCCTAAGCGAAAAGAGTCACAAAAGGGGTATTTTGATACAACAGGCCTCTTTCAACCACACTTGAGCTTCTGTTAGTAAGGTGGCTTTTGGAAAAACTCTGTTAACCTTGAAAATAAAACCATTATTTACCTTTTGGGATGAGCACTGGGTGTTGTATGGAAACCAATTTGTCAATAAATTTCATATATATATATATATATATATATATATATATATATATATAAAATAAAACCATTATTTTACCTGCAAAAATGGGTTTATTTGGGATAACAGAACTGTAATTCAGGATAGGCAAGTTATGGCAAAACCACAGGCAAGTCCAGAGAACAAAGAAGAGGAGCATTATTTTATGGAGAAAGGGGAAGTTAGAGGAGTTGTTTGGAAACAAAGCCCACTGGAGAGAAGCAGGGGTCCAGGGGGATGAGGTTTCTCACTGGCCGAGGGGCAGGTGTGGTGGACTTCCCGTAGGAGACGCAGTGCACATCTTTTCCTGTTGGAGCCTATAATTGATGTCCTTCCTGTTGGTTCTTCCCTTGGGGAGACACTTCTCTCTCTCTCTCTCTCTCTCTCTCTCTCTCTCTCTTCTAAACATGAGCTTTGTTTTTTTAATGTTTGTTTATTTTTGAGGGAGTGCAAGCAGGAGAGGGGCAGAGTTAGGGGGACAGAGGATCTGAGGCAGGCCCCTCACTGACAGCAGTGAGTCCGATGCGGGGCTCCAACTCCTGAACTACGAGATTATGACCTGAGCAGAAGTCAGACACTCAACTGACTAAGCCACCCAGGTGCCCCAGGGGAGACATTTTTTCTTATAATTGACACTGAATGGTGGCTCCCCCTTCCAGCCTTTCCTTTTAGCATCCCCAGTCCACTTTAGTGAGGTTTCCCTTTATTCATTTCATGCTCCTAGGGGTGAGGGCTGGTTGCCAGGGGGACCAACCATGCGATTGGTCAGAACTCAGCCTCACCCCCTGACCTCCGGGGAGGGGAGAGGGGCCGGGGTTGGGCCCATTCTCCAATGGCCAAGGCCTCATCAGTCACGCCCCTGTTACGAAGTCTCCACACAAACCCAAAAGGACCACGTCTGGAGAGCTTCTGGTTGGTGACACGGGGAGCTGGCCTGGACGGAGCACGGACACCCCGCCCCCTCCCCCCAGCCCTGGCCCCGTGCACCTCCTCCATCCGGCTGTTCCTGAGTGATCTCCTTTTATCACAAACCAGGGTGCCAGGAAGTAAAATATTTCCCTGAGTCCTGTGAGCCGCTTTAGCAAATTAATTGAACCCAAGGAGGAGGTTGTAGGAACCTTTAATTTTTAGCCAGTTGGTTAGAAACACAGGTGAGACCCTGGGCTTTCAACTGGCATCTAAAGTGTGTGTGTGCGTGGGGCGGGGTGGGGGGAGCCGTCCTGTGGGACTGAGCCGTTAGCCTGTGGGATCTGACACTGTCTCCAGGTAGCGTCAGAATGGAGTTAAATTGGATCTTGTCTTGGTCTTGAAGAAGTAGAAGCCCTGAAAAGGTGAGAGAGGCGTTACAGGAAACGTGGTAGCAATGCGGTCCAGCACCAGAGAGGCCGTGAGCGACCTGGTTGCCGTGCTTCCGAAATGTCGTCTGGACCAGCCTATATGTAAATGGAAGGTGCTGAGGAAAGTAAGTACATTTGAGAAGTGAGAATATGGGGTCGAGGACGTCAGCCTTGGCAGCAACGGCCCCTGAAGCAACCGCAACGGATGCTGCTGTTCTAGCCCCGGTAAGCATCCAAACCGACCAGACTCTATAGTGGCTCAAGCGTGGATTGACCAAAGAGAAGCTTCAGGAGAGCAAACCGCTGTGGTGGACCAGCTCGGAATGATGCCAAGTTGACGAGATTGTCCACGATGAGATCTGGTCCCAACAGTTGTGGGTGTTTTCAAGGGGATTCGGAGTTTAACAGAATGTGGCAACCACAAAGAAGAACGTACCTACACCGCCCCGCCCCCGCCCCCGAACAGTCATCAGCACCAGGCCCAGCGGACAGTGCTCCCGGAGACAGCTGCAGTCAAGACGCGGCGGATTATTGCCCTGACAACAGGCATGTCGTTACCCAGAACAATCAGCTTTGGCGGGCCACCCGTTAATTTTGCACTGGGGCCAGTATACCAGTTGGACTGTCAGCGTGGGGCTGCTTTTGGTCCCCTGTCAGGTAGATTTCCTCCTCCCCGTTGGCAGTCTGAACCGCCAGGATCTCTGGCCCCGCCTAGAATCGAAAACAAAGGCCATCATCACTGGGGACCGGCAGGGCTCACCTGTGACCTCCCTGTGAAGCAGGAGCCTCCACGAGTTGCCGCGGGGAGACACAGGACTCCCAGCGTGGATTCAAGAAGGTTTTGAAAGAGATGGAACGTGAAGAGAAGTTGGAGAAAGGAAGAGTGGAACGAGAGTGTTCACAAGCGTCCAGAGAGAGAAAAGAAGGCCACGGAAGAGGCTGGCAGAGGAGGCGGCTTTCGTTTACCTGAGAGAAGTACATTTGTAATGATGGGTAAGAGCAAGACGCTGAAAATGCTTCAAGCAGGGAAGCGCCACCAGAAGTCACACCCAGTTCCCAAGAAGAGCAGAGGAAACCTGAGGTGAAGGAAGAGCAGAGAGAACCAAACGAGGCCATTGGCAAAAATCCTTCTGCCTGAAATTCGCCTGGGCGCCACAGATGAAATGTGTCACGGAGCCGAAGACGTACCCTGCCGGCAACAAAAGCCCCCACAAAGCTGACCCGGCCCGGGCGCTGGCTTCCCTCCGTGGGAGGGCGACAGTGCCTCTGGGTCAGGAGACCGATGGCCAGGCCACGACAGGCGTCCACCTGCCCGGGGAACCTCTGGTGCTGGGTCCAGCAGAAACAGGAAGCTTTTTGGAGAAAAGAAAAGCAGCAGCTGTTACTTAATAAGCAAAGAGAGGAAAAGCAACAAACAGAAAACACGGATGAAAAGTCCATAAAGAGCCAAGTCGCCTGTCGCCACTGGAAGCAGGAGAAGCACACAGTGATGTGGTTAAAGGAAGGGACCCCCAGTGAAACATCACTGTTAGAATCGGGGGGGAAAAGGGCATGAGAGAAGTGAGGAAGGAGCACATCACATCTCCAGCTCTTCACGCCATTCCAGAAGGGGGACTCTCCAGGTAGGTGTCACACTTCTAGATGTTCTCCCCTTCAAGGAAAACGAGACGTGGTAGGAGCTGATCTTCAACTATGAAAGCTACACGTAGTAGGAGTGCAAGTAACTCCCCGAGAACGACAGTCTTGAGCAGTAGGAGTAAAGATCGGGGAGAAGGCCAAGGGCATCGTGGACCTTTCCGAGAGAGGCAAAGAGGAACTCGCTGAGGGGACAGGCGCACCGACCGGCCCGGGGGCAGAGGAGCCGATATGGGTGTAAAATTGATGACCAGGGTGGACATCCCAGTGGGAGCAGCCGTAGCACAAAGACCAGTCGCCCTCCCTGTCATGAGTGCTGGAGAAGGACGAGGCAACAAGGGCATGATGTTTAAAAAAGTCCATGAGTTTGGGGCGCCCAGGTGACTCAGTTAAGTGTCTGACTCTTGATTTTGGCTCAGGTCATGCTACCACGTTTTGTGGGTTCGAGCCCCACATCAGGCCCCGCGCTGAGCATGGAGCCTGCTTAGCATTCTCTCTCTCTGCCTCTGCCCCTCCTCCAGTCTCTCTGTGTGTCTCTCTCTCTAAAAAAAAAAAAAAAAAAAAAAAAAAATGTCCATGAGTTCTAAGGGCTTGTACCCCCAGCAGAGGCACTTTGTGGCTGTGTATGTGAAACCATAATCTTTTTTTAAGAACCTATGAGTGGGTGTGCTTTTCCCCAAATACTCTCCAAGTTACTTAACAAGATTTCTTTGTATTGCATTTAAAAAGAAATGGTGGGGCGCCCGGGTGGCTCAGTCAGTTAAGCGTCCAACTTCGGTTCAGATCATGATCTCACAGTTCATGAGTTCAAGCCCCGCATCAAGCTCTGTGCTGACAGCTTGGAGCCTGGAGCCTGCTTCAGATGGTGTGTCCCCCTCTCTCTCTCTCTGCCCCTTCCCCACTCGCGCTCTGTCTCTCTTTCTCTCTCTCTCTCTCTCTCAAAAATAAACATTAAAAAAAAATTTTAAGAAATGGTGCAGAGGCACCTGGATGGCTCAGTCAGTTGAGCGTTGGAGTCTTGATTTCGGCTCATGTCGGATCCCAGGGTTGTGAGACGTTGGGTGCCTCACTAACAGATTGGAGCCTTCTTGAAGTTCTCTCTCTCTCTCTCTCTCTCTCTCTCTCTCTCTCTCTCTCTCTCTCTCCCCCCCTCCCTCCCTCCCTCCCTCCCCCTCCTTCCCTCTGTCCCTCCCCCGATTGCATGGATGTCCCCTCTCTCTCAAAAAATAGTACAATCAGACTTTAAACATGCCATTCTTTTTCAGCTGTAATATTCTTAAAATTATTCTGGAATTTACTCTTAGTTCATTTTTGCTAATTTTGTCTTCTCTTCTAGTTGTCTGTCCCCAGCGAGCGTCCGCTGCAAGGCACAGAGCTGCGTGGTGGTGCTGGAAAGACACGCCAGAAGCTCTCACGTGTTTTATCTTTCCGACTTCATGTTCATTTCTTCTGATTCTTTTTCTTGGATAATACTCTCTCATAAGTGTAATTTTTTCTCACTTATAGAGAAATTAGAATCATAATTTCTGCAATTATAGATTTTTTTAATGTTTGTTTTTGAGAGAGAGAGAGCACACGAGCGGGGCTCTAACTCATGAACCTTGAGGTCATGACCTGAGCCGAATCAGAGGCTTAAACGACTGAGCCACCCACACACCCCAATTACAGATTTTTAAAGCCTATTTTTTCTGCTGCACTCTCTTCAGTCCAGTTTCCTTTCCTCTGTGTGCTTCAGTCTCTCTACTCCATGTTGAAAACTTTCCTCAAATGTCTGATGAGCCTTCTTTCCCTGCTTGAATGTAGGAGACACCGCAGTGGGTAGGCTCGGGCTCAAACAAGCGTGTCCCCAACCTCCAAGCAAAAGTGGTTAAAACAAGACAGAGGGTGGTTGCTCCCTTTAGTGGGGGTCCGAGGGCTGGTGTCAGGGTTCCCTAATCTTCAGGGACCCCATCTTTTCCCCTTTGCTGTTCCACCGCCCTCACGGGCCACGACGGCCTCCCAGGCTGCAGCTCTCGTGCCTGTGAGCCCGCCGGAAAGGAAGAAGGGTCAGGAAGGTGAGACCTTGGAGCTGGTATCCATGGACCAGAACTTGGCACACGCAGCTGCAAGGAAGGCTGGAAGGCAGAGTTTTTGTGGGAGACACGTTTCCAGGTAAAGCAGCGCCGGCGTGACTTAGAAATAAGGGAAGAGAGACGCCTGGGGGGCCCAGTCCATTAAGCCTCCTACTTTGGCTCGGGTCATGATCTCACGGTTCGGTTTGTGAGTTCTGGTCCCCTCGCTCCCTGCCCTTCCCCCACTCACTCTCTCTCAAAAGTAAACATTTAAATGAAAAGAAGAGCAGAATGGATCTTGGGAATAACTGGCAGTCTCAGCACTTCAAAGCTGACTGGGGGCTCTGCTTGCCTGAGCTTGCCGTCCCGAGGTCGTCCAGGGTCCTGCTGGGCGAGCTGGTGAAGCCTCCACAGCCTGTAGCAGAACATCTTTTCTCTTTCTTCTGGGACTGTTCCACTTCTGCCCTTGGAGAGCATGCCTGGCAGGGGGGAAAGAAGCTTGGAAATCACGCCCCACACCTAACCTCCCTTCTAGATGTTCTAACACCTTCTAGATGTCCTCCCCTTCAAGGAAACCTCCTAACCTCCCTCCACAATTCAAGTCAAATCATCAACATCGGTATTTTCTCAGGGCTCACCGCACGGCAGGCAGTGTTCTAACTGCCTTGCGTGTTTTCACACATAGTTCTTGCTCAGCCTAACAAGCTGGGTGATATCTCCAGTCCTGTTTTATAGATAAGGACACTGAGAGTTGGGGCACCTGGGCGGCTCTGTCGGTTGAGCATCCGACTTCGGCTCAGGTCGTGATCTCACTGTTCGTGCGTTCGAGCCCCACGTTGGGCTCTGTGCTGACAGCTCAGAGCCTGGAACCTGCTTTGGATTCTGTGTCCCTCTCTGCCCCCTGCTCATACTCTGTCTCTGTCTCTGTCTCTGTCTCTCTCTCTCTCAAAGATTAATAAAACATTAAAAAAATTTTTTTAAATAAATGTATGTTACCAAAAAAAGATAATTAAAATTCATACATTTAAAAAAGAACAGGGGCACCTGGGTGGCTCAGTCAGTTAAGCGTCCAATCCTTGATTTTGGCTGGGGTTGTGATCTCACGGTTCCTTAGATGGAGCCCACGTTGGGCTTCGAGCTGACAGCGCAGAGCCTGCTTGGGATTCTCTCCCTCCCTCTCTCTCTGCCCCTCCCCTGCTCACTCGAGCTCTCTCTCTCTCAAAATAAACTTTTTTTAAAAAGCAAGAATACCCAGAACACTTATGAAAAACAAAATGAAGGGGTTATGAGCCCTACCAGATGATAAAGCATATTCAGATCCAAATACTTAAAACAGTGTGCAACAGAGCAGAACCCAGCAATACTGCATGGGACTCCTCTAGGGATTCCTCCCACACCATAAGCCATTTAATAAATGAAGCTGATTGGAGGCTTGTGCCTTACACCAGAACCAATCCCAAGTTGATCAAAATCAGACCTGGAATAGATAAAACCAAAACAGCACAGGGGGTGGGGGACAGGGAACCAAAGGAGAATCCACACCTTTTTTTTCCCCTAAAGATTGGATTTTTAAGTAATTTCTGCACCTAACATGGGGCTTGAACTCACAACCCTGAGATCCAGGGTCAGATGCTTAACTGACTGAGCCACCCAGGCTCCTAAGGATCCCTTTTTAACATCAAGCTGGAAGGCTTTTCTAAATATGACCCCAAATCCAGAAATGATAAAGGGCGTTACGTTTTACCACATACACATAAAGCATTTTTGCCTGGTGGAACCGTTACAAGCAGATCCAAAAGGCCACAAACTGGGAGAGGTGTTTGCAACTTAACATTACAGATAAAAGGCTGGGACGACACAAATTGGTAAGATGGAGAGGAAATGGGTCAAGGACACAAAAAGGACAGAAAATACATTTTTAAGTGAAGGTTCCTGTAGTTTTTTAAAGTCAAGAGCCCCCCCCCCCCCCAACACACACACACCTGGGACGCTTCCAAAAGGGGGAGGCTGCTGGGCCCCACGTCCTGGCGCCTGTGCAGTACCCCGCACGGCCGGTAGGTGGCGATGCCCAGCCCTGCGCCCCCTCCCGGAGCAGGTGTGACGCGCTCGCTCGGGGTCCTGAAGCCCAGTTAGTTCCATTGCTTCCAGGGCATCTTGGCGCAGGTGCACATGGCGTCCGTTCTAGGGCTGCGTGTGCGGCAGTGTGGACGCTATCAAACCACGGAAGCAGCTTGCCATCCACAGGGCTCTGCCACGTAGTTCCCGCGTGCATCTCAAAGGCATATCATCAAGAAGAGAAGGCAAGAGGAGAGAGCATTTAGTATGCTACGACTGTAAACAGGGGCCTGCACACCCTTATCTGCTGACACGCTAACCGCCTGTGGAGGGAAACACGCATTGCTGACCACGGTGGCTGGCTGGGCCGTAGGACAAGGTTCACCATACTTTTATAATGTTGTATATGTGAGTCAGGTTTTGCCTCTGCAAGCAAAAAAAAAAAAAAAAAAAAATCAAATGATGAAATAAACCAACAATTAGGAAAGCAGAGTCCTGTTTTCAGTAACAAGGTGGGTTCCGGCACTTGAAAGCCCTCAATGAAACGATGGGAAATCTGTGCAAAATATAAACAGATGACCATTGGAGTGTGGCACTTCAGATGGAGAAGTGCACGTGTGCAAAAGGGCAGCCCTGAGCCGGAACCGCGGGAGCTGAATAGAGGCCTGCCGCCCTCCCTCCCGAAGGCCAGTCCCAGCTGAACTTCCCCAAGTCAAGTCCCTCCTGACTCCACAGGAGGCCTGGGAAACCATGTGTTCCCGTCACAGAAGCGGTTCCCCGGGTTCTTGGTCACAGCCCCAGGCTGTGGTCCCCACCTTGCCAGCCTCTGGTGCCTCACACTGACCCCTCACCAGGAGCTGGGTCCCAGGGCTGTGTCTAGGCCCCCCAGGCACAGCTGGAGGCAAGGGACGGCGGGACCCGCTACCCACCGTGCTGCCTCTGAGGCCCCTCTGGACCCAGCCGGGGTGTGGGAGGTGGGACCGGGCAGAGATGCTCAGATCTGCAGGGAGGAGCCGTCAGGCCGAAAGAATGACCTGGGGGTCCTAGGAAAGAGAAGGGGTCCGTGGAGGAGGAGGAGGTGAAGTCGGTGAGGTTGGCAGGGCCCGCTTAGGACCTCCAGGTCACGCATCCAGGGGACTCCGAGGTGCACAGTTAGAAAATAGGTGTGTCGATGTTTAGGCAGGAGTTTTCCTGGCTCCAGTGGCCTTGAAGTTCGGGGGCCTCCTAGCCTCGGGCAAGGCTGGATCCGGAGCCTCGGAGCAAAGAGTCTGTGCAGGTTGCTTGCACTTCTCAGGGGTCGGCTTCGTTCTCAGACCAGCTCTTCCCACACCTCATTAGGGCTGCAGCAGCTGGCAGTCCGTCCCCTCCAGCGGAGCAAATGCCCCTTCCCGCGCCCTTCGGCAAAGGCCTCGAGGCCAAGGAGATCATCGTCTGAGAGACCAGGCCCGGGTGCCCCGCCAGCCCGTGGGCGGGGGAGGGAGGGTGAGGACGGAGAAAGGAGGTTCCCAAAGAGAAATGAGGGGTCACTACTCCTGGAAGTCGGAAGGGGGGGCAGGTGGGCACCACCAGGGTTTCAGCTTCAGTTGGCGTCTCTCTCACTTCAGCCTGGCTGCACCCCAGTGGCCAGCCTCCGTGCCTGCAGAGCCCAGGCTCCTTCCCCTGGTCTCCCACGAGCCTGCCCAAGAAGGTGACCCCAGGCAGAAGTGGGGGCCACCTATTCCAGCCCACCCCACCCCGCCTCTGGGGGTCCTGAAAGGTTGGTGAAAGGAAAGCTGGTGTGTGTGTGTGTGTGTGTGTGTGTGTGTGTGTGTGTGTGTGCTTTTGGCGGGGTGGGGGGAACTTTGAGCGATGGGCCACGTGGTCTGTGCACGGGAGGCAGGCGGGCTAAGCTGATGGATGTGCACGGGTCCTGCCCACGTGCCTTTTCTGCTGGCGGGGAGGCCACCGGAGCCGCACTCAGCTACCTGGGGAGGGAGCGTGCTGACCCTCGACCTCCTCCTCCCCTCCCCTTCATGGAGCAGAGATTACAACAGGCCCAGATGCTCCCACAATCCCCATTAGCCCTTATATTTCTGGGCAGGGGGCGGCTGAAGGGGGTTCTCATTGGAAGTTCTCAGGACTGGTGGATCCGGGATCACAGATGGACTGCCTCTGGGGGGCCAGAGGAAAGGGCCCCAATCCTTCCACTTTCCCCTCAGGCTGTGGCTGGTGGCAACACAGAGCCACGCCCTGGGACTGGGTGTCAGGAAGAGTACAGTAGCTATTCTGCTGGCCATTGGCAGGGGCAGCCATGGAGGTGGGTGTGGAGGTTGATGTGGGGTGTAGGCTGGTTGGGGGGGTGTCCCTTGTGGTCTCTGGGGACAGTTCCTTTGCTTCCAGGGCCCAGAACTTCACATGGGAAGAAAGCCTTTCTCACGTCTGCCCTCCCCAATCCTGCTGCATCTGAACAGAACTCACACAGGGACACGCGGGCACAGGTCTCCCCTCCCTCACTCGCTCTTTGCCCACAGTAGGCAGGATGCCCTGGACGGAGCAAATGCCCACGTGGGGGGACAGCAGAGCCTTCAGCCTCATGGTCAACCCTTCCACCCGGCCAGGAGTTGCCCTGACCAGGAAAAGCTCTGCAGTGGTGAGCCCCCAGCCTCAGAACAGGCTCAGGTCACGGACACCAGAGTCCCCAGAGAGGCATCAGGCTGGATCTAACCAGATCTCCACCTCGCCACTTTGCAAAATGCTGAACGGCCCTCCTATTTCTGCCTGGCTCTTCTCCGTGGGGTGGACTGGCAGATTGGCTACCCGTAGGTCCTCAGGCCCAGAGATGCCACAGTAGTGGAGATTTGGGCCACTGGAGAGAATGGGGCCTCCCCCACCCCCACACTGTCGCCTGGGGCAAAGTGACTGCAGGAGCTTCAGGCTTCCATGGGAAACCGCAGCCCAAGGAGCTCGGGGTAGGGACATAGAAGTTCCTAGATCATCATCACTTTCTGCTTCCCTGTGGAAGCGCTCAAGTCCCCCACCGAGCTGGGGCAGTCCGAGCCCAGGGCCCTCCATGCCAACAAGCACCCCTCCCCAAATCTACCCACAACCCTTCCCCACGAGGTGTAGAGGCCTGGGGAGACCCTTGCAGGGTCCCAACCAGCTGGAGGGGCCTGGTGTTGGGGTCAGGGTCCTCCAGGCTGGTAATGAGGCATGCTGGGTACAGGGCTTCTGACCCTCGGCCTCAGGTTTTGGTAGAGGCCTTGAGATCTAGCGCTGCCCTAGGACTTTCTGGGATGACCAGAATTATTAAGGCTGGGGGTGGGGAGCAAGGATTCTGTGAGTGCTGCAGCCCACATAGTCCCTCCTCTCTCCCCCAGGTGAAAACAGCACGTGGGAGGTGCTACAGGGAACACAGGGTCCATGAGACAGTTGCCAGGGACTTCTTGTCGCCTCCCTTCCCAGGGCAGAGTAGCCCCTCAGACAGAGACATGTCCCCTGCACCTGACGTGTTTCTGCTTCAGGTCCCTTCAGGTCAGGCGGACCCCCAGCCCTGGAGGGGTGTCCTGAGAACCGGGTCCTCTAGGCAGGGACAGCACTGAGGGGCTGCTGTCTTGGGCTGGTCCTGAAGACAAGAGTAGGAGAAGGTATGTGTCCGTCCTTCCCCGGGGATGCGCCAGGTGAACTTGTTGGGGGCTGTTCCCTTTGCCCAGCCCTGACCCCCTCCCCAGGGCATGGGGGGAGGGGGGCTAGCCCAGGGTCATGCGTGGGAAGGGAAGAGAGAAGTAGAGGACTGATTAGAGCAGGGGATGCTCTTTGATGAGAAGCTCCATTCAAGTTTTCATCAAAGGAATCCTCGTCTCTCCGGTGCCCCTCCCGCGTGGGCGCTGCCTGGTCTCTAACCCGGTGAAGTAAAGTGTCCGTCTTCGGCCCCTCCTCGTCACTGCAGGCCGACCCTTACCCTGGGTCCCCACCGCGTATCTGGGGAATGGGGCAGCCGAGGGCAGAGTGACCCGGACTCCTCAGCGTTCCACGGCGCTGCCTCCTCTCCCTGTCCGGAGGCGCTGCCAAGGGCGGTCGAAGAGCGGCTCTCGGAGGCCACCACTCCCCGCCCCGTCCCCCCCACCCCGGTCCCCAGAGAGCCTTCGGAGACGCCTAGAGGGGGCGAGGAACGGGCGGAGAGCCGCTCGCTCGGCGACAAAAGAAGGGACAGGCGGCGTGGACCGCGCGCGCGCGTGCGCGCGGGGCCCGTCGCATCTCACCCCGCCCCACGCGCGGGGCCGGGATCTCCAGGCCGCGCTGGCCACCCCCTCCCCTCGGCGATCCACCCTCCGGGGGCCGCGGGCCCGCGAGGGTTAAGGGGGGTGGGGCGTGGGGCGGCCCCGCCCCCGCCGCCACGCCGGGTCCGAGCGCGCACGGGGCGCGGGGGCGGGTCGGAGCGGGCGGCGGCAGCGGCGGCGGCGGAGGGCGCGGCGCGCCGGGGAGCGCGGGGAGCGGCGGCGGCGCGGCCCGCGTGACCCTCCGCCGCGCCCGTGAGCCCGCGAGCCCGCGCCCCGCCGCGCCGCCCAGCCGCAGGATGCGCGCCCCGCCGCTGCTGCTGCTGCTGGCCGCCTGCGCGCCGCCGCCCCGCGCCGCCGCCGCCGCCCCGACGCCGCCGGGCTGGGAGCCGGCGGCCGACGCGCCCTGGTGCCCCTACAAGGTGCTGCCCGAGGGCCCCGAGGCGGGCGGCGGGCGCCTGTGCTTCCGCAGCCCCGCGCGCGGCTTCCGCTGCCAGGCGCCCGGCTGCGCGGCGCACGCCTCGGCCGGCCGCTCGCTGCGCGCCAGCGTCCTGCGCAACCGCAGCGTGTTGCTGCAGTGGCGCCTGGCGCCGGCCGAGGCGCGCCGCGTGCGCGCCTTCGCGCTCAACTGCTCGTGGCGCGGCGCCTACACGCGCTTCCCGTGCGAGCGCGTGCTGCTCGGCGCCTCCTGCCGAGACTACCTGCTGCCCGACGTGCACGACGGCGTGCGCTACCGCCTGTGCCTGCAGCCGCTGCCGCTGCGCGCCGAGCCCGCCGCCGCCGCCGCCCCGGAGCCCGCCGGGCCCGCCGAGTGCGTGGAGTTCGCTGCCGAGCCGGCCGGCATGCGGGAGATCGTGGTGGCCATGACGGCGGTGGGCGGCTCCATCTGCGTCATGCTGGTGGTCATCTGCCTGCTCGTGGCCTACATCACCGAGAACCTCATGCACCCGGCTTTTGGGCGCCCCGGCCTGCGCAGGCAGCCCTGAAGCTCCGGGCGGCCCACCGGGGCTCTGCCTCCTCGAGATGGGCGCCCGCTCCCCACTCCTCACTCCTGCTCCCTCCTTAGGATCTTCACGCAGGGCCCACCGGAGACCGGTAGGGCCTTGGAGTCATCGCACGACCTTCCTAGCCCGGCCTCTGCCTCCCAGACTCCAACTCACTCGGGACTGACCCTTGGGCCTGCGCAGGGGTGCCAGCCTCGTCCAGGGCTCTCCCTGCTTTCCAGAGGCCTTTTTAGGGGCCACCAGGACATACAGCCCCTTCTAGCAAGAGCCATTGGCACCCCCGGGTCATCACCCTGCACCTCCAGCCTGTGCCAAGTTGGAAAAGGAACAGGCTGTCGTCATCGCTTGGTCACTGTGTGCTTTGCTGGCTCGACGAGGTCCCTTGGAGCCTGTCCTCTCCCCACCTCACCCCAGTGGGCTTAGATTAGCTTCGTGCCTTAGTGTCTCTGGCCCACTGCGGAAGCCAACCACCCGTCCTGTGCTGTCTGAGGGTGTCCGGTGGCCCTGGTACTGGCCGGCTTGTGTGTGCTTCCGGCCAGGGCCCCCTGGGGAAATTCCCCCCCCCCCTTCAAGCTTTGCAGGAGCCTCAAGTGTGGGTAAGCGTTGTCCTGTGTTGTCTTCCTACTCTGGTGTGTGACACGCCGGAACCATGATGTAGCAGCAGGCAGGCCCAGCCTTTCATTGCCACGTCCAGGGGTGAGTGTCCTCTTACCTTGTGTGAAGCTGGCGGCTCTCCAGGGCTGCCCCTCATTCTGTTTTGTGGGTACTGCCTCTGTCGAGGGCTTTACGTGGTGAGTGAGGGCAAGTGGCTGGAAAGAGGGGTCTGGTTGGAAAGGACAGCGTTGTATCCAGAGGGTGGAAGGAGGGAGGCCGGCCTCGCCCAGCAGGACTTGCCTCTGTGGTCTGGGTCCCAAGCCTGGACCACAGCATGATGGACAGCACCGCCCCACCCCTTCCCTGGGTTGGCAGTCAAGAGCCAAGGACTTGGCTGGTGATGCCGCTGCCCACGGTGGATGGAAGGCCGGCCCTGCCCCTTTCTGGGAAGACGTGAACCCCCTGGCCAAGGTTGCTTCCTGAGCTGGGCACCGGGCATCCCCAGGAGGGGTGAAGCTCACTTAGCTCTCCAGGAGCCCCTGACTGTGACCACATCCTGGACCTGGCACTTCTGGAGTCACTGTGGCCAACCCCTCCCCGCCCTCACCCTAGGTCCTGGCTGGTGCCCCCACAGTGCCCGCTCCCTACCTCTCTGTCTTTGCTCTGCCTGCCCTTGGCATGGCGCTGGTCAGGTGCAAGCCTGGCGTCAATGTCTAAACGTCCATCATTTTAGACCAAAACCACTGTCTTGTGTGTTTACTGGGGAGGAGGGAGGGAAGGGTGCAGGGTGAGGGGAAGAGGTGGCTTCTCCTCCCAGTCCCAGGGCAGCCTGCCCTTCCAATTTGGGGCTGGAAAAGTATCTCCTGGGCCTGTGGTATTTGGGGGGGAGGTGGTTGTGGCACTGTCTACACTTGGAAGTAGTCCAGTCTCACGGGTGACCCAGTTGAGCCGTGACACGTGCTAATGCAGCTCCAGGAGGGTCCTCTCCCCAGCCCGGGCCTCCCCACGCAGCGCTAGAGCCGGGGAGAGGGGGACCTGGGGGCCGCAAGTGGAACGAGCACTGGATCACCACCCATCCTCCCAACAGCCCGCCCCCTTCTTGGCTGTCCTTGAGATGCTGGAGCTGGCTGTGACCCTGAAGAGCAAAACCAGCTGGGGGCGGGCCAGGCTGTGAGGAGTGACTCATCCCTGTGGAGGGGGCAGGGTGCAGTGATGTGTCTGTCTAGACAGCTGGGGCAGGAGTGGGTTCTGCCTCCAGAAGCTTTCATTCCGACTTCCTGGGGGCCCTTTGCCTGCTGCAGCACCCACCCCCACCGCCCCCCACCGGTCACGTGCTTGGGCGTCTTCGACAGGGTAGAGGTGGGAGCCCTTGGCAGCTCTGGTCTGAGGAAGCCTGGCGTCTGCCATCAGCTCCTGGGTGCCGTTGGGTTCCGGGACCGGAGCCACTGGGAGGCTTTGTGAGGCCTGCCCTCATCCCGTTCTCCCCCTTCCTTGGCGCTCCACCTGGTTTGGGGCCCCTTTGTGGGTTCCAGCTCATACCAGCCGGAGCTACAAGCAGGTCCCATGCGCCGCTTGGCCAGGCTGGTCGGCACTGACCTGCAGCCTTCTGCTCCGTACGGTTTCACTCCAGGGGCTCCTGGAAGGACTGGAGTCCGACTGTGGGTTTGCAGAGGCGAGCGGCCCTGCCCCGGCGCGGTCCAGTCGGCGAGCCTCGGCCTGGGGGCTGCCCCGGAGCTGGTCTGGGTGGAGCGCTCCTGCTTCGGAGCTCACCGTTATCCTCACCAGTGCTCCCTTCCCCCCTGGCCCCACCGTCCTTCCAGGGGCGCAGGGGACACTCAGGCTCGCTCCTACCCCACCTGGCATCACCCCAGTCCGCCTGAAAGACTGACCGGTGTACCTTGTCCAGGGCGTCCCCTCCCCTCCATCCCTACCATCTCCTGGAGGAGACTCCCTCTCCTGCCCCCTTCTGTCTCTCTCCCTTTCCCTCTCGTGTGGCCTCTGCTCTCCTTGTGGCCACTCCAGTTCTGACTGGCCAATGGGTAGACATGCCACCCTCCTGTAATCTCCACGGCTTCCCTGTGTCCTGCAGGTGGGGTCCAGATGCCTCATTTGTCGGTTGAGACTGCCAGTCTCGCGAGTGCCCGGAGATACTTAAGCTTCTGACTTTCTGACGTGGAATATAAGTAACCGCTCTGGTCCCGAAACGCCGAAGGGCTGCCTGGCTGTCATCCTGGCCGTGCCGTCCAACAGCCGTGCGGCCTTTCAGAGCCTTGGTTTCCTCCTCTATAAAATAGAGACCGTCACAGAACCTAATTCACAGGCTTGTTTCAAGGCTCACATCGCTGTCCACGCCCACTTGGAGTGCCCTCTGGGCTGAGACCCCCAGGGCTACATCCCCAGCCGAACCGCACGCGAAATGTAGACATGCGGCCCTTCTTGAAATTCCCATTACGATGCCTTCTGTGTGCAAAACAGAACCCCTCATCCATCCCCTGCTCAGTCGCCAAAGCTGGTTCACAGCCTTTATTTCTCGCTTAGCGGGCAGGAGTGACCCACCGTCATCCTGTGAACACGCGCTGAGTGCCCCGGGGGGCTGGCTCTGCGGCCCCTGCAGCGACTGCATGACGCGGGACGCAGCCCGGGCAGCAGCAGCTCGCCCCGGGGCCCGGGTTCCTCGGGCGCTGGGAGGCCATTCAGGCGTCAGGCCTCACGGGAGCCGCCAGGTTTCCTCAGCGCTGGCCCCCGTGAGGATGTCATACTCTCGGAGGCTGCTCAGCTGGGGGCGGGGGGGAGGGGGGGAAGGTACACACAAGGCGGCAGACAGGATGAAAGGCGAATAGAGGAAAAGTCTCTTGACGGGCACATTGCGGTGCTGGCACTTCCCTGGTCATCTCAGGATTGGAGGTCAGGGCTGGTGGATCTGGTTTTCAGGGACAGTCGGGAGCTGCCGAGGACCCCGGCTTGGGGGACCAGCAGTTTGGCCCCTTCAGCCTGGGTCTATAGAGGCCGGGGACCCTGACACCCAGAGCCTCCCCAGACTCGCCACACCTCTCTGCTGCACCCATTTCGTTCCTCACTTGTCATTTTCTGTTTAGCTTTGCTAACCTAGGCAGTTAAGACTTTTATGTTTTCTGGACTTGGCTTTTTCTGCCACGCTTCCTTTATCTGTAGGGATGTTACTATGCTTCTCGTTCTCTGCTCTTCTCACGGTAAGTCTTCCTGGGATTCAACTGCCACTCTGTTCTGTTGGTCATGTAGAACCGAGACTGGTTTCCTCAGGCTCCTCGCTGAGTGTGGGTGGGCTGAGATAGCTTTCCTGACTTCCCGACTGTGTTAACACTGTTCAACACGTGGCCTCACAGAATCTGGGATCTGCCTTTTCTTTCCCCTTGTCCATTTTGGGGGGGCGGGGCACAGGGAGAGAGAGAGAATCAAGCTCCACGCTCAGCACGGAGCCAGACACCAGGCTCGATCCCATGACCCTGGGATCACGACCTGAGCCGAAACCAAGGGTCGGACGCTGAACCGACTGAGCCATCGAGGCACTGTGCCCCGTCCACTTTTATCTGGACTTTCTCATCCGTTGACCCCGGCATCTCTGTCCTGCTCAACTTGGATTCTAGTCCCACAAATTCTTCCACGCCCATTCCCTTCTTCCCTCGTTAGCAAGCACTCTCACGTGTCCTCAGATAATCTGCTTTTTAATTTACCTCCAAGTCGTGCTGTTGATCTTTACTCTTTACCCAACTCCGCGTCTGAGATTCGCCATGTTGCAGTATGCACAGACGTCTGACGGCTTCTCTGCCGCATACTATTCCTAGTGTCCTCGCCCCTCGGGAGAACACGGGTAGGTGCAATACAATCACGACGTTTCCATGCAAATCCTCAATCGTGCTCTTAAGCAGTTCTTGCCCACCCAAATACTACAAGAATACTTTCCTAGGGCGCCTGGCTGGCTCGGTCAGTATAGCATGCAACTCTTGATCTCAGGGTTGTAAGTTCAAAGGGCAAAAAACCCCGAAGAAGAAAGAGGACACGTAGATCTATAGCTTAGTACAGACTAGCATGTGTGAGGGAATTATGAGGCCAGCCAAAGAACCAACAAAAAGGATCAGAGGGCAAACTCCTAGAGTTCAAGCAGGGCCAGGAGCCTCTACCAACCAGCCAGAGCGCAGGCCTGCTTCCTGAGATTCGGTCACACACACATATGCTGCCTGACGTCGCTGTGCAGCTCACTGATGCGGTTTGTTTTTATCCTTTCTTTGGTTTCAATTATAGTTTCTCCTTGTATGTCTTCAATTTCACTAACTTTCTCTTCTGTAATGTCCAATCTACCATTAATTCCACCCAGTGTATTTTTCATATAGATATTTCAACACAAACCATAAAACAACAAATTGATAAGCATAGTTTATCAAGCTTCAGAACTTTTGTCCTTCAAAAGAAATTGATGAAAGGAGAAAATATTTATTTTTAAATGTTTATTTTGAGAGCGAGCACAAGCAGGGGAGGGACAGGGATAGAGAGAGAATCCTAAGCAGGTTCCGCACTGTCAGCGCAGAACCTGACTCGAGGCTCAATCCCACGAACCATGAGATCATGACCTGAGCTGAAATCAAGAGTCAGACACAACCAGCTGAGCCACCCCGGCGCCCCGAGGGAGAAAATATGTATAAATTACATGTCTGGCATATGTGTGTGTATATATATGTATAAACATAGATATAGAGCTTGAAATGTAACATGATGATAAATGTATAAATGATTTAGGCACTTCACCAAAGATGTAGAGCTGGCCAACAAGCACGTTAAAATATGCTCAATTTCATTAGTCTTTAAGTAAACATACACTAAGACTACATTAACATACCATGAGATACCACCTATTAAAATGTCTAACACGAAAAAGACTAATCATATCAAGTGTTGGCAAGGTAACTCCAACACTACTGGTGGGGACGTAAAATAGCACATCCACTTTGAAAACAATCTGGCAGTTTCTTAGAAAGTTAAATATACAAACATCTGACCTAATCATCCTACTCCTAGGTATTAACCCAGGAGAAATAAAAGACTGTGTCCATACAAAGGCTCACCTATGGATGTTCAAAGCAGCTTTATCTGTAATAGCTAAAAAGTGAAAACCCAAATGTCAGCAGATGGATAAAGTGTGGCCCACACACTCAATGGAATACTGCCCCGTAATAAGAAAGAGCCAGGGGCGCCTGGGTGGCTCAGTCGGTGAAGCGTCCGACTTCAGCTCAGGTCACGATCTCACGGTCCGTGAGTTCGAGCCCCGCGTCGGGCTCTGGGCTGATGGCTCAGAGCCTGGAGCCTGCTTCCGATTCTGTGTCTCCCTCTCTCTCTGTCCCTCCCCCATTCATGCTCTCTGTCTCAAAAATAAATACACGTTAAAAAAATTAAAAAAATAAGAATGACCCACTATTGATACATGGAACATCTCGCCTACAGGCACTCAGCAAGTGCCAATAGGGACAACAGCTCGATGTGAAGAAAAAAGCCATCTCAGCTGGAAACAGAGGTCTTAGCTCTTTAGAGCTGAGTCTGTGAATGTGGTGGGCAGAGCAGAGAGTGCTAAAAACAACGTTCAGAGTCACCAAGAACTAGTTGAATGTGGTGTTGGGAGCACAGAATGGCCGATGGGAGAAGGTGGGGGGAGTGGGGAGTAACGTTTCTTCAAGTTGGTGACATTTATCTGAATCTCAGTCCGAATCTCAGTCTGAATTTGGGGGGTGGTATATGCAGAGGTATATAAGGCATGAGACAAGCAGGTTGTTGTTGTTGTTGTTGTTGTTTAGTTGTTGGGCCACTAAGTTCTAAACAGGGAGCAGGAAGAAGGAGGTAAGAGAGCTTGCTACTGTCAGACCAAGTCTTTGAATTCCGGTTAGTAGGTTCTGAGCACCTAGGGAAGCCACTGAGGACTTTGGTCTTTAAAATGTAAATAACTCTCGAATTTGTTGTGAATGTAAAAGAAAGTACATGTTCATCATAAAAAAACGGAATCAAAGAATTCCAAAAAAATATAAAGGACATTCAAAGCACCCTTAATCCTACCACCCATAAATACCTGCCACCTCACTTTTAACATTTTGGTGTGTGTCCTTCTTATGTTCAAATAAGTAGACAGCAGGTGGGGAAAGTGTCCTCATTCCTCCTCATTCATCCCTCAAACCCCCAAGTTCTTTTTTTTTTTAATTTTTAAAAACATTTATTCATTTTTGAGAGTGAGACAGAGCATAAGCAGGGGAGGGGCAGAGAGAGAGGGAGACACAGAATCCAAAGCAGGCTCCAGGCTCTGAGCTGTCAGCACAGAGCCCGACGCGCGATTCGAACTCACGGACTGCCAGATCATGACCTGAGCCGAAGTCTGACGCTTCACCGACTGAGCCACCCAGGCGCCCCACCCATTTTATTTTTGAGAGAGAGAGAGACAGAGGGGGAGAGAGACACAGCATGAGCAGGGGAGGGGCAGAGAGAGAGGGAGGCACAGAACTCGAAGCAGGCTGCAGGCTACGAGCTGTCAGCACGGAGCCCGACGCGGGACTGGAACTCACGGACCGCGAGATCATGACCTGAGCCGAAGTCAGATGCTTAACCGACTGAGCCACCCAGGCACCCCAAACCCTCAAGTTCTTCCAAGTAAATGCTTCCTTGCTGCCGTCTGCCCTGTCCTCCCCCACCCCAACTGTGTCCAGCAGTCCTGAGAGTCTAGGGGCCGGGTTCTCAGCTTGTTTTCCCTGCAGACAGCATGAGCAAGGATAGGATACTTCAGTATCGGTGACGGTGGTCCCTCACCATCTGGCTTCTGGGTTTCACACGTCCTCTCCAACAGGAAGCCTCTCTTCCACCGTGCCTACGGTCACACCTAGCCTTTCGAATACCTAGTTCAAAAAGCCGCCACCCCCACGTCGACAGCTCCAGGCACCCCACTACCACAGCTGTTCCACTCCAGGGGGATCTCCAAGTCAACGCACAGAGTGCCCCTCCACTGCCGCCACCCTTGCATGGCCTGATTCCTCCTCTTACCCAGTGCGGCTCCCACGGGGGAGCATCGCCCTCCGCTTGCCCCCCCCCCTTTGTCGTGCTCCCCTAGAAAACACCAACTCCCTGTCCACTCTAAACCCGGATCCAGGCGGTGGACAGGGCTGGAGAATGACAAAGGGGGTTCCCTAGTCTGTTACACCGTGACCCTAAATCTCGAGCCCGCAGTGCCTCCAAACCGACCCGAGGACCTAGTCAACTTGCTCTCCCGCGGGTCCTTCACGGGTCCTCTCCCCAAGTGCTTCGTAACTTCACCTAAATGTTAAACTTGTAAGGGTTTTGAGGAGAGCCGTGCGCTGACGCTTGCGCGCGCCCCGGGCCGCAAGGCGGTTCCAGAAGAGGCGGCGGGGGCCCACGACAGAAGCGACCTGGAGCACTGGGGACTGACAGCGTGCGCGCGGAGCGGGTCTAGGGGGCGCGTAACGGCTCCGGCGGCAGGAGCGAGAGCCCGCGGTCCGGCAGGCCGGGGACAACGCACACAACCGACCCCAGCCGCTGTCGCGGCGGGCGCGTCACTCTCGACGACGACGGCGGCGAGACGTTCGGGGCGTCGGGGGCGACACTGCCGGCGACGGCGGCGGGGTTTTGTGACGTAGGACGCCAGCGCGAGGCTCCCGGGGGGCCCTAAGGCAGCCCCTGCGAGGGACGAGGGCCGCGGCCGCACACGCCCGGAGCAGCGGAGCGCTCGCCGGAGGCCCGGCGCCCGGGGGCGGGGCCTCCTCCTCCCCTGGCCGGGCGCTGAGGGCCCGCGCGAAACGCCGCGGGGGCGCCGCGCGCCCGCCCGCCCGCGCCGCGCGTCTCGACGCGTTACGTCGCGGCGCCGCCGCCTTGGCGTCATGACTTCCGGGCGCCGCGGCCGCCATCTTGCTCGCGCGGAAGCTCCGCGGCTGGGTGGGAGTCTCGGAGCCGGCGCGTCGCGGTCGGTGCGGCCGCCGCTATGCCGTCGTCGCCGCTGCGGGTGGCGGTGGTGTGCTCGAGCAACCAGAACCGGAGCATGGAGGCGCACAACATCCTCAGGTAGTTAGGGCCTCCGCCCTGGCCTAGCGCGCCCTGTCCGATGCCGGCCGACAGGCTGTTTCTCCGGCCTCGCGCGCCCTGCCCTGCCTGTGCTGGGCGGCGGCGGTCCCGGCCCCGGTTCCCGGCCCGTGCTGGGCGGCGGCCCCATTCCCCGGTCCCGCAGGCCCGACGCCGGCGGCCGGGCAGGCGGTGCGCGGCGGCCGCCGGAGGACGCCGGGTGGGCCGCGCCGGGCTCGTTGGCTTCGGGGCCGAGCGCAGCGAGGAGTCGACGAGGCTCGTTGGTCCGCGCGGTACCCCCACAGGGTTCCTAGCGTCGCGGGAGAATTCAGGTTCTGAGCCCAGAGGTTCCCGTTCGCGCAAACCTCCAAGCTCCCGGTAAACCCAGATGCTTGATGCTGTTGCATCCACTTTGCACGTATGTTTGTGCATCTGAAAATAGCCGATCTTCTGTAAGATTTTCATCGGTGGGGCGGTAAGTGCCAAGTCCAGGTGAGGGTCTAGGAGATGGTAGTGTCCTGACGACTGTCTCCAGGGGGTGTCGTCATTTATCAGATCTGGAAAACGTACACAACGTAAGCTCAGGATAAAGGAAGGCTTAAAAAAAGAAAAACCCGCCTATTTTGTAAATTTTATGTATTTGTATTTTTGCCCCTGACTACATTTTCGAGTCTCCTGCCAAAAAATGCCCCTCTCCCCAAAGCCTCCAGTCAGTAATTTCTGCACTCCACGTGAATTCGCTTTTTGTGCGCTTGCAATCGACGTGTCAGCACTCTCTTTTGTGATCGTGGCGTTGTATGTATTTAATAAAAGTTTATTCCCGCTTGGTAATTTTTTTCGTTCAAAATCACTTGTTAAAACGTGAACTTGATCTCTCACATTACAGTTAAAGTTTGGTATACATTGTCAACTTTGGTAGTAAAGCAAAGTTGAAACCGCCTTTTCTGCCGGAAGTTTCCACAAGGGATAACAACAGTGCCTGCTCGCAGTTCTCACAGTGCAACTTTAACTCTCCCCAGTAACTTGGAAAACTTAGAATATCCTGCACCTTCTCCCGTTTCTTAACGAAGGTAGGAGTGTCAGGTGTCCAGGATCTGCTAATTAGAAGTTTAATTTTTTCTAATCTATGCCACACAGCCCACAGTATTCGCTTAATGTTTTTTGTTAGAGCATGGGATGCTTTGAACCTAACAATTCATTGTGAAGGTGGTTTTTAAGCTACAACCTTTAAAACCGCGAACTTGTTTTATTTTTTATTTATTTATTTAAAAAAAAAATTTTTTTTTTCAACGTTTATTTATTTTTGGGACAGAGAGAGACAGAGCATGAACGGGGGAGGGGCAGAGAGAGAGGGAGACACAGAATCGGAAACAGGCTCCAGGCTCTGAGCCATCAGCCCAGAGCCCGACGCGGGGCTCGAACTCACTGACCGCAAGATCGTGACCTGGCTGAAGTCGGACGCTTAACCGACTGTGCCACCCAGGCGCCCCCCGCGAACTTGTTTTAAAACCAGGAATGTGCTAGAATTAAGTTCAGAGTCATTAAATGTTTGGTGAGTTTGAGCAAAAGAATGTAAGGTTAACATTCCTGGAAGATTCCTCAAGGAAAATAAAATTTAATGTCCTGAGTTCTAAGAACGCATTATTTGGAGACCACCTCATTCTGCTGGTTCTGGCCGGTGATCTGCATAACAAAGTTGAGATGAAATGTAACAAAAGGAAAATGTTTTTTTAGTTACCTAAAGCAACTTTGTTAATGAAACCAGTTCCAAAAGTCTTGCCTGTCTGATAACTTCCCTGAGACGGTCATCACAAGACGGCGCGCCCTTGTTTAGTTCAAAGCGGCGGTAGCGGCTCAGCACTGCGTCTCCTGTTTCCCCTGGAAATGGGGGTGCAGAAGAGCCCCTCCGAATAATCACCAAGAAGGAATTATGTGTGTTTTTACCTGTTTTACTGTTAAAATTTTACTCAAAAAGATTCAGAATGAGGATACAAGGAGGTAAGTTTAGGTAACCTGTGTTATTGATGTGAATGTGACATTAATTTAGACATGAATCTTTAGGGTCTAAAATACTTACATTTGGGGAATGTATTTTGTTGTTAGAAAGTAGTGTTTGTACAAACAAAGTTCTCCTTGTAAAAGATACAGAGAAGATGGAGACGATGGCGATGACTCAAAGGACCTTTTCCGTGTACCACCTTCTGGAAGTTTCTGTGTGCACAGACGCCTAAGAGATTAAAATGTTGTTTGGTAATCTCACATAATGTTTGATTTCGGTTCTTGTTTTGATGTATTGAATTTGAATACCTCTGTTCACATTGAGTAATGGCAGTGGTTACAAAATCAGGACACAGTAATCCAGAGGAATTCTGTGTAGCAATTAATTTTGTAGCCAGTTCCTCATTAGGAGACACTGGGGCTGTTTTCTTTCAGTCTTAAAATGTCAACATCCTTGTGCCGTATGAATATCTTTGCACAGTTTTCTGATTTCCTTGGCATGAATTCCTAGGGATAGAATTGCTAAGTCAAAAGATAGGCATATCGTACGTTTTCATATATTTTGCCAGACTGTCTTCCAGAAAAGTACCTGTTAGAGAATTCCCAGTTTCTCAATTTGGGTGTTTCATTTTTTCATGCTGCTGGGGCAAAAGAGGATCTCCCCCTTCCTTTGGTTTTAAAATTGCTATTGAGATGAACCAACTTTTCATGCCATTTTCACTTTTGACAATTATTTGTGGTTTTCTATTTGGATTATTTACAGGTTTTAAAAGCATCTTTAAGAAATGGATGTGGTGGTTTTGTTACCGCCTTAGAGCTTATGAACGTCAGGGCCTATAAAGAGGGCGTTTGTGAAAGCCTAGGAAAATGGCGTGATAAGTGAGAAAGGAAAACTGCAGCTCGGTTACAGCCACCTGAGACGGCATAGTATCAGAAGGAATGCAGTGAATTGAACCTGCACAGTAGGTAGTTTTTTTAGTGAAACCCTATTTTATTTTATTCTTTATTTTTGCCCTTTTGAAAATCAGTTTTGACTATTTTTGACAGCTTAAATATTAGTGGTAATAAATGTTGGCATTTTTAGTCACAGTGTTCCCTGGGGTGATCATTTTTGATCCTTGGAGACTAACTTGTTTCAGATACCAGTCCTGGGAGCACTTTAGGTGTTTAGGAGTGTTTCCACAGAGGCTTCTGTTCTTTGTACACTGTAGATTGAGATTGCCCTTTGGGGTCAATTAATTTATTTTTTGTTCCAAACAGTCTCCTAGATGTCAGTGGCCATGTTGATTTTTTAAAATTTTCGTCTGTTTATTTTTTCAGAGAGCACGAGCGCATGTACGTGAGTGCAAGCCAGGGAGGAGCAGAGAGGGAGAGAAATGCCAAGCAGACAGCTCATTGTTGGCACAGAGCGTGACGCGGGGCTCAGACTCACAAACCGTGAGATCGTGACCTAAGCCGAAACCAAGAGTCCGACACTTCACCAACTGAGCCACCCAGGCACCCTAAGGGCCATGTTGATTTTTAGGAAGCTCTCTGATGGTAGCCATTCAAAACAGATTTTAAGGATAGACTTATATATTGCTGAACTGAGTTCTCAATTTGCTTTTAGTCAAAGGCAGTGTGATTTGGGGAGGATGAGCAGAGAGGCTGCAGATGTGAAGGAAACCAGGTGGGGGTCAATCTCTTGAGCTCCTCTCTGCCAAGCGCTTTCTGTATGCCATTTGATTTCATCCTCGTAACCATTAGGAGGTCCACACTTAATACAGGTGAGGAGATGGAACCCAGCGCAGGAAGCCCTGGCTCACGAGTGACAGCAGGGATTTGGACACGAGGGCCTCTGGGTATAAACCAAGACTCTAGATGGGAAAATCGTGGGCTGAAGAGGGGTCCCGGCTGAGGGGAGGACAATGGAATTGGCTGAGGTCCTGTGGTTTTCCGATTTGGGGTGAGGCAGTCAAGTCTTCGTGTCATGACTGGGTCATGTGGGCCTCCGGCCACCCTGGGACAGGGGCAATTAGACATCCTCTCCCAGATGGGACCAGTCTCAGGCTGCCTGTGTTTATACCATAACAGCACACCCAGTTGTGCTAAATCCTCATTTCCAGTAGTCTCTTGTCCTTTACCGGGGGGGGATAGTCAGCTATGCAGCCTCTCTGGCTGTATCTTTTGATATTTTGGTTCTGAGCACACTGGAATGGAAACCATTTGGGAAGGTGAGAGGATTTGAAATCACATCTTTATGGCAGAGGATGGGGCGCCTGGTGGCTCAGTTGGTTCAGTCTGACTCTGGATTTCAGCCCAGGTCGTGATCTCATGGTTCGTGGGATTGAGCCCTGTGTGGGGCTCTGCGTGGAACCTGCTTGGGATTCTCTCCCCACACCAGCCCCCCACCTACTTACGTGCACATGTTCTCTCTCAAAATAAATAAACGAACTTAAAGAGGGAGGTGCCTCCAGGGGAACACATGTGCCTTCATAGATTTTAAGGGACTGCGTTGTTTTTTGTCTTCAGGAGGCAGAACTGAAGTGAGGGTGATGGAGGAACATAGATTTTTGTTTGAATACGAACATGGGTTCAGAACAGGGTAGACCAAGCATGGTAACCACTCTAAGAGCTAAAATATTCTTCCCTGCATCAAGGATCATCTTCAGTCTTTTATAGATGAAAACAGGAGGAGCCCAGAGCGGGGAGTGGTTCAGCAGGCTCCCATCTATGAGGAACACATTCTTGTTTAGGGCCAGTTAGTGTTGGAGCAGGAAAGCAGCACATCGGTGGTCAGCTGTTGCTGGGCCATCTGAGGTACCGGGTCTCGCGGGTCAGCTCTGCTGGCACTGTGCGGCGTGGGTGGGCAGGGACACGAGAGGCTGACAGGAACCAGCAGAGCAGGGTGGCCTGCCAGAAGCCGGGGTTGAGGAAAAGGAGAAGTCGGGGGGAGGAACACCCGAGAAGGGGTGCTGATGGGGGGGCTAAACGTGATGGCTCACTTGTCGCAGGCCTGGCACGGTGATCTCACGCTTAGCCGTTCGGTTTTGTCGATGACCTTGTGGGACGGTAAGAGTAAGGTGTAAACCCTAGAAAATATTTACCGGAATGTGTTTTCAGCCAACGTGTAGCAGACGATGACGAACCTTCCTGGAGTGTTAACGTTCCAGAAGAGCTCATCTTGCAGTCGTCGCGCTGTGACACGGCAGGCAGGCATTCAGGTGCGATGCTTGTGAGCAGTTGATTTGTGTTCTGTACGTATGAGGTCATCACATACCAGACGTCGGGCCGGTGAGCAGTGAGTGATGTGCCTGCGTGAAGGTGACCTGGGCCCGTGCGTGCCTCGCGCCCTACTTAGACACAGGGTGTGCCTTCAGAGGGTTGGCGGTGGGTCTAGGGTTCCAGTCGTAGCCACAGTAATGCTTGAAATTAGATTAATAACCATACTGTAGAAAACTTGGATGTTAGCTTATGATCCTTTTTGGTATTCATTTTAACATCATTATTTTACCTTTAGCCATGGGATGGTAATTGAAACAATTCGTTTCCCAAAATTTAACATTTTCTTTGATAGGTTCTTTGTGATAGGTTTTTTGATACTTGGGAAGACATTTGATAAAGGGTAGTTTAACATGCAAAATAGTTGGTCCTTGAGACGAAGCTTCTTGGTTGTCAGGAATGTTTTTATAGCGTTCAGTTCTCTTATGTAAGGTCATTGTCACACCGCAGTGTTGTCACAGCACAAGATGGGCTGCTCTGTCACTTGCATCAGCTGAGAAGAAAGGGAGCTTCTGTTGCCAATTAGTCTTTTTGCCACTTGGGAACATTCTGCTGGGGGAAGACCGAGCCGCATTTCGTTTTGTTTCAAAATACGCTGGATTGCCATTTCGGAAAGTCGGGGAGGGTGGGGAGGATGGGCCCCAGGCTGTTCCCAGTGGGGGCTGGCTTCCTCCATTCAGAGTCCCACCTGGCCCTTTGGGGATCCTGCAGTCACCCCCTCGGAAGCCTAGGGTATCTACTTTCACGGCTGTGGACAGACAAAAGTGGAAAATGTTCCATTTGGACACCTCATTCAAACCTCGAACCCCCCTGTGATGGAAGATGGGTAGAAGAGATAGGTGGGCCTGCCAGGTGGCGGCCCCAGCAGGATGGTGGACGTGAGTCCCTGCACCGAGGGGTCTCTGGTTGGAACCTCCTGGGAGCTCAGTGGGCAGCTTTCAGGTGGCCTGCCTGGAGCACCCTGGGGTCCGGTCCAGGGTCTCTGCATCACGGGCTAGGATGTGAAGATCTTTGAGGTGCCCTGTCTTCCCGCTCTCCCCGATCCCCTCTGCTCCTGCCCCACAGCTTTCTTCACTGCTGTCCTCTCGCCGGCCTGTCTGTGCTGCGCACTGACCGTTTTACCTGCTTTGTCGTCCCTCCGCCCGCCTCCTGACCTCCTGACCGTCTGAGAAGAGAGATTTGGGTCTGTTTTCATCACTGCTGTGTCCCCAGTGCACAGTAAGCTCCAGGAAACGTTGTTGCATCAAAATGGAATGATAAACCTGCCATTGGAAGTGGTGGTGGGTTTCCATCTTTTGAGACTTGAGTTGTGCCCTTGGGGGTCTTGCTTCTGTCGCTGATGTGGTCTCACAGCACACCTCCGTCCTTTCCCTCGCTGGCTAGAGTTGCGGTGCCCGGGCCAGCAGGTGCTGGGGATGCGAGCGGCCCAGCGCCCCCGGACACTGGTGAGGGGCCGGTGGAGCTGGCTTACCCGCATCCCGGATACTTGCGACGCTTCCGGGAGCCTGCCTTTCCAGGAGCCACAGGGTAGACTCACAGGAGACTTGAGGCTTGGCATGGGTTCGCACACCAACAAGGGGGGTTATGCCACTGGCCAGGGTTGGTCTCAGGAATCCCTCCCTCTTTCCTTCAGTGATGTGCATTTTCCACCTTGCATCAGGCTCTAAGCCGCTGGGGCATCCTGAGGACACTTCGGGGGAAGTGGCTCCGTGCTAAAACAGCAGGCTGCTTGTTGCGGGCAGTTCCTGACAGATTCGGGCTCACCGCTGTGTGCCCTCCAGGGCTCTGTGGCCACGACCTGCTCGCTCAGGACCCTCTTAAGGGGAATGGGACCCGCACGGAAGCAGGTGCCCATGGACCTTCCTTGCTCGGAGATCAGCAGGTGGCTGGCGCCTGGGTAGCAGCTTGTCCCTGTCGGCTGTTGAGGTGACCTTCATCGTGGGCGTGTCGGTGATCTGGCAGGAAGTACTTGATCGTACGTGATCTGAACTAGCGAGGAATCGGGTTCGGATTTGGGGTGAAGACGGTCTGCGTGTACCTCCTCAGGGCACACGAGTAGAGGTGTCTGTGTGTCCGTGCCGGTCACTCTCTGGTCACAGCACAGGGTGTGTTGTGGTTAAGTGTCAGAAATGTTGGTTGTCTTTAGGGTTTTAACGGTTCAGGTACGCGTGGGCCTTGGTTTGCTGATCATCGTGTTCTCTGTCGTGGGTGATGTCCTGGGGGCCTGCTTGCACAGCTCGGACTGGACTTCTAAGGACGCAGGCAGGTGACTCCACCCTTGCCAAAGTCGCAGGACTCGGGTGAGGTGAGAGACGGAGTGTGAGTGGGGGAGGGGCAGAGAGAGAGGGAGACACAGAATGTGAAGCAGGCTCCAGGCTGTCAGCACAGAGCCTGATGCGGGGCTTGAACTCATGACCTTGAGATCGTGACCTGAGCTGAAGTCAGACACTTAACCGACAGAGCCACCCAGGCCACCCCTGTTCCAACTCGATGCCCCGAGTAGGTACCGGCTGTTGAGGCTTCTCTTCCCTTGGGGACACAGCCCCTCCCAGGCCCCTGTGCCACCACAGTTGGACATATTTCCACTCTTTGATTTTTCTGTGAACAGTTGCACCAGATTTTGTGTGGGTGGCACCCTTCACCCTTTTCACAGCGGCAGTTGTGTCCCGCTGCGTGGAGGGACATGGGCTGGTTCTCGTCAGGGTTGCGAGGAGTGTCCTGCGGGCCGTTAGCAGATGTGTGCACGTAGCCCGCAGGACGGACTTCCAGAGGGAAGTGTGTACGTTGGAGAGGGTGGGCGGTTTGTGCTTGACGGATGTCGGTGCCCTGTCCGGAGGCTCACAAGTCCTTGCAGCAGCGCCGTCTGAGGATTTTCTCCCTTGTAAAACTGCTGTTCGTTCACCGTCCGTCGGGTACTGTAGGTGCCAGGGACACGGCGGCAAGCAAGAAGGACCACGTCCTCGCTGCGTGGCGCTGACGTGGCAGTGGGAGGGCGCTGACCCCTGAGCACACTCCCCGTCCTTCGTCTGATGCGTTTCTCTTGTGACGAGTCAGATGAAGCCGTTTCCTTCCTGTAACTTTCATGCCTGTGCCCTGCTCCTCTGGGTTATCTGTCTCCTCCTCTACGTCAGGGCATGCTCAGCCGTGGCCTTGTTGACATTCTGGCCTGGAGGACTGTCCTGTTCCCTGTTGGAGGCTTAGCGGCCTCCCTGCTACCTAGATACCGGCAGCACCTCCCAGTTGTAAACAAACAAAAATATCTCCAGACATAGTCGAATAGCCCAACTTCTAGAAAAGCCTGAGACCCTTCTTGGCCAGGCGGGGCTTGCGCGAAGGATGTGGGAAACACACGTGCTCTCCCGAGGCCTGCAGCTGGGGGAGTCCCTTCAGATGCAGAAGGTTATGGTTTACAGATAGACAACTATGATGAGAAGTCCCATTTATTGAGACGCTTTTACTTAAACTTTTTACTTTTACTCACCGTGAGTTTGGAAGCTTTCAAGTTCTATGCCGACTGACTTTTGCACATGACCGCCACAGACCCGAGAGTGGTTATCAGTGGTGACAGAGCGTCGTGGGCCCTCATACCTCTGGTGGTTATTGTGAGAGGACCTCTGTCCCCGTGTGGGTTGTCACAGGGGCTGCGCTTCGTGTACATCCCCCGGTTGGTTAGGAGACATGCTCGTCCCTTTCCTTATCTTTGATCCAGGTTACAAGAGTCTCCAGCACTCGGGGACTATCTGTTCTTGGCCCTCACAGCCGACACGGTGCTGCCGGCCGCCCCTGGGCTCTCGGTTCTGGTTTCCCGGCAAGCCCCACACCACAAGATGCTGGGGACGGGACGCGTGGCACTCCCCGTGGTAGAGTGTGCTGTTAAGTCCATGGGAGCCTCTCAGGAGTCAGGAGATAGAGGTCCTGTGAACCTGAACCCTCTACAGAGGTCAGGGTAGTGGTCAGGCATCAGGAATGTTCCAGAAGAAATCTTCTCTAACCCTGCATGTCTGGCAGGCCCCTGAGGGTCAGAAAGTTTCTAGAGGGACGTGGTATACAGCTGTGGTGCTCAGACGCCACCTTGTAACTGGGTTGAGACCCTCTGTCTTCCGTCCGGGTGGGCTTCGTCCAGATTCGCGCAGTATGCTGCAGGATTGCTGACAGTTTGTGCATGCGATGCCAAAAGTTACAGATGTAAAAGCGTGTTCTGTAGCATCAGCAGTCACTCTGTTTCCCATGTCATATCCCTTAGTTTGAGAGGTTTGTGTCTTAATCCAACTGTGATTCTTTCTCTCCTTCTGTGTCTTTCAGCAAACGGGGATTCAGTGTCCGGTCCTTTGGAACAGGAACCCACGTGAAGCTCCCAGGACCAGCACCGGACAAGCCAAATGTTTATGATTTCAAAACTACATACGACCAGATGTACAATGATCTCCTTAGGAAGGACAAAGAACTGTATCCCAGTGGGCTGCCCCTTTACAAACCCCATGTGCTGGTCTCTGGCAGGTGTAATCTGTGACGTGTACGTCACTCTGACCTCCGGTTTAGGGGCGTCCGTGAGGTGGGCACGTAGTGGCCGCCTCCGTGGGGTGTGTGGAGTCACCCCACACGCGGTGCAGAAGCGGACACGTAGGGTGTGCAGATGGAAGCGTGGAGCGCACCTTGACAGAGTCGAGGAAAGTTCCGATTTAACATTAAGCAGAACAGCTTAGGTGAGGAAAGCGGAAACCACAGAATTAAGTTGCTTTTCTCACTGCAGGGCTGCCCACCGCTGTCCTCTGCAGGTAGGTAGGCGTGTGCGTGGGTGTGCGTGTGTGCGCGCACGTGTGAGCGCGGTGTGCACTGATGCGTATGTAGACAGGCCGCTTCACACATCTCTGCCACGTTGCCACAGGGTCAGATTAGTAGGAGGGCCAGGTTTGCTACCGAGGGAAGCATGTCAGAAGCAAATAATCTGAGAGAACTTTATTTCATCCCAAGAAGAGGCAAAACAGACAGGATCTGCTACTTAAGACTCGTGTGAAAGAAAAGGTATTTTTTAAATAGGTTTTTATGAACGTGACCTCCGGCTGTGCAGTGGTTAAGATCATTGTTGCCTGGCTTTTGCCCAGGGCGCTTCACGATCACCCTGTGCTGCTTTAAAACTTCGGGGCCTGCCTTGTTACGGTGAGTGATTTATAGTTTTCAGGATGGAGCCCAGACATGTCCCAAGTGCAAGGAATATAAACACCAGACGGAGAACTTTGTCTTCGTGTTGGTGCTCTTACAATTTTTAATAAACTATAAATGTTTTTTTTTGTAAATCTGTAGATTAATCGGTTAGCTGGAGTGTGGCTCCACGTGTCATTCTAGCAAAGTGTAAAACTGGACCCTGACGGTTATTCCGTCTGCCCCCTATGCTCTCCTTCCTCACCTACGATGAGAACGTTCTCAGAGGGCACTGAGGCCACAGTGCCATAGCCTGGCACGTGGGGCTGTCTGTGAGTCGCTGTGGATGGTGGGTCACCTGTGACGCACCGCTCCCAGGAGTCCAGGACACGTGGTGCAGTGGACCCAGCGTCTTCCTGGGAAGTCCTGCGTGCCCCCTTTCTCAGAAGCCCAGAGCCTGCTCTGGGAAGAGACCCCGAGGATTTCCAGTGAGCTGTGCCCCGGTCCCTGCATTGCAGTGACGTGCTCTGCTTGTGTCCTTGGGCCAAGAAAGAAGGCTGGGCCCTGGCTCACCGAGAGCAGCATCTCAGAAAGGCTTTCTCCCTGAACTTCTCCCTTGCGTTGAGAGCTGGTCTTAAGTCTTGCAGAGAAGTGTTGACCACAGCCCCTTTACCCTGGAAAAACCTTTGACCTTAAGTCAAAAACCTTTTTGTAGCTTGTTATAAACTCTCCATGTGTCGTTAGGCTTATCTTGAGACTCTGTTTTTGAAGATTACTCTTCAGCTGGCACCATTCATCTCTAAAACTCTTCTGTTCACGAGGGAAATGGAATCAGAGAATGTTTATTTGTTCGTACTCCCTTAATCATTACAGATTAGGCCTTCTGACCACGGAGTTGACCATGATCCCCCTGTTTCTAGGAACAGGCAGCATGTAACCACATTTTAAAAAGACCAGAATGAGAGGGTTTGGAGTAGGAGGGTTGATGTGATGTCCTGGCAGTTCTGAACGAAAGAGCAGAGAGCAGCTGCTCAGAATTCAGAATCTCCTTTGTAGGCTGACTTTGTACAGAGGCACAGTCTCTCCACAAAGCATCCAGTCCAGGAGACAGCCACACGTGTGTGCCTTTGCTGCATTGTGGGGAGGGTGTGGCTGGGAGGGACGTGGCTGTTCCAAGTGTCACTGCGCTATTTGCCTCCTGAGACCCTGCGTGGGAAGGTCATCTTCACAGACCTCCCTTTTTGATTGCCCCTCGTGAGGCTCTGGGAGGGACACCTTTGTCGATTTATTAGTCACTTCTCTTGGGTGGGATCTCTGTCCTTTAGGAAGGGGGGTTGTACTTGGTTAGCTCGCCCAAGTACAGCCCTTGGCCAGTAAAGGAGGGACACGTGTTCCAGGGGTTCCCCGTGGACACTGGCAAGACTCAGGACGGGGGCATCATTCTTCGTGCATGAAGGGAACAGGGAAGGAGGCGATGGCGGAGGATCAGCTGTGTGTTGGGGACAGACACCGGGCTTGGGAGGTGCCCTGATAACACGGGAGGGGATACTTGGCCGGTAACGGGGCACATCCAGCTGCAGGGGGCCTGCCCCTTTGGTTGCTTCCCCCATTGGCTTTTGTGCGCAGATAAGAGCTAAAAAGCCAGATCTGTAGCCTAGACTGCCAGGGCTCTTAGGGAAGTGACGGTTAGAACCTGCTGTGGAGAGCTGGAAGGTATTTTAGGATGTAACCCACAGATAAAACACCACATTCAGTACATGCTCGAATTTTCAAGGGAGAGAATGACTGGACAGGAGAAAAATGGCACATGGTGAGCAGAGCTGGGAGGTGAGGCCGAGTGGCCCAGTGGCACGGGTCGGGCGCCCTATGGGTGTGCGTGCACGGCACTCCTGAGGCAGAGTCAGGACGCGGTGCTGAGCGCGGGGCTCTCGCTAAGTTTTGGCCGGCAGGCCTGCTAGTGTGAAAGCACTTTATAGGTAGGTGGTTTTCTCTGAGCGGGGTGGGCCTCGAGGGGTTGGGGGCCTCTTGCCTGTGGCTCCCGGTGATGCTTGAGCGGCCAAGCCCTGGTCTACTGTCCCTGTAGGACCTGCCGTGGGAGGTGCAGCAGGGCAGGGGCGTGAGGTGGGATACAGACCTTGTTCAGCTAACCCTAAACTAGTCCATAAAGCTGGACTGGTCTGGTCACCAGTTTCCTGTGGGAATTATCTACCACTAGTACTGGGAGTCAAGTTTACAGAAGAGTTTTGTGGTCAGAGAATCCATGCAGCACACGAAGCTCACGGTCTTGTGGGCCTTCGTGTACTTCATGGGGCCGGGCAACCATCACCGCGGTGATCGTGGACCGTTTTCACCCCCCCCCCCCCCCGCCAGCGTCCCCCGCCCCTGGCACCCACCGGCTACCTTCTGTCCAGACGCTTCGTCCAAGTGGAGTCCTGGGCCTTGTGCCCTTTTGTAACAGGCTCCGCCCCTCAGCATGTCCTCGAGGCTCGTGGGGCCTGTATCCAACTGTCCATTTTTAGACAGGATTTTTTTTTTCCCTCTTTTAACCTTAAGTTTTGTCTTCCTTTGCCCTGGAGTTATTTTGAATATGGAGCAGCTTTAAAGTTAGGTTTTCGCCCTGTGGGCTTGAGCACGGCTCCAGGGCTGGAGTGGGGCAGGCTTGGAGGCTCGGCTCGCACTTGCCTCCACGGCATTTCCTTGGGGGGGGGGGGGGGTGAAGAGCCCTGGGCCTGCCTGGAGCACCTTTCCTGAACCGGAAGTAACTTCTGCGACAATAGCAGATCACTGGACCCAGTGGAGGGGAGGGCTGCAGTGTCCTCCTCGGGCCTGAGAGTTTTGTGCGTTCAGATTAGTGCCTGTTTAAAACCTTTGAGTAGCTACATGCTTTGTGAACTACAAAATCACTTAAAATCACTTGTCTTTAAAAGCAAGTCAGTGTGTGGCTCTAAATATAGTCAATGACATTTTTAACTGGAGACCAGTTGCCCCCTAAACATGGATTTGAAATGCAAATGGAACTATCACTTCCTGGATCCTGGATCCGCCATATTCTTCTCATTTTTCTCCATCTTTTGTAATTACCTTCTGGGGTTAGCTTTTTTTTAACCATTTGTTCCTTTTCATCCTCATTTGCACGGTCTTTTAGGCCTTGGGTTAATTCATGTGTACAGTCGACCCCAAACAGCATGAGTTGAAATTGCCCAGGTCCACTGGTGCGCAGATTTTTCTCGATAAATACAGTACGGTGCTGTAAGTGTATTTTCTCTGCCTTGTGATTTTCTTAAATTTTTCTCTAGCTCCTTTGTTCTAAGAATACAGTATATGATACATACAAAATATGTGTTAATTGACTGTGTTCCCAGTGAGGCTTCTGGTCAGAAGCGGACTGTTAGTAGTTAAGTTCTTGGAGGGTCCCGAGTTATACTTGAATATTTGCCTGCGGGGAGCACCCCTCACCGCCCCCCCCATGTGGTTCCAGAGGCCACCGTACAGCCCGTTCTTTACTGTGTACTTGTCTTGGGGTGAAAGGCGAAAATAAAAATGATCTCTAAGATCGTAAATCCCCACAGCCTCCTGACCCCTGTCTTGGGTCCGAGGTCGGTGGACACGGGAGCTCAAGAGGGGGTCTGTCCTCCCTGAGGCCCTGTTCCTGTGTGACAGGGCCTCTCCCCTTTTCCGGAAGCTTGTGGTCTGGGTCTCCTCAGGCTCTTGTGTCCAGCTGAGCTGAGCCCGGTGGGGAGGAGGGGGGTGCCCGCCTGCCGGTCCCGTCGCGGGAACGGTTCCCGCAGCTCCAGCCAGAGCTTTCTCGTGCCTGCCCCGGGCCCGGCTCCGCTGTCGGATGAGCGCGCTCGCCTGGCTGCTGGTCCCTGGCTGCCCCCTGGCTCGCTGCGCTCGAGGCGCGCCGAGGCTCTCTCCGCTTCTGCTGCGTTGCACCTTGTCTCATTTCATGCTGGTCGGTTGGCAGCCCTTTAAAGTAGTTTTTAAGTAGCTTTTGAAAACAGTGTTTGTTTAACAAACGTCTACTTAAGCCAAACACTGATTTCTAGAGAAACTCTGATGTAGCGTTGCCGGTATCTAAGCTTTCAGGTCTTAGAAAAGCACTCGTGCTTGAAGTTTACAGATGAGGAGCCGGAACAGCCACCACCGTGTCGGAGAGTGTGTGCCACCTCGGCTGGGGTAGCTGCCAGGGGTCGCTTGCGTGTCTGGGCATGACAGAGCCAACACTGACCTCGCCCGCTGCTTCCGGAGCTCACCCAGGGCTGGGGGCAGGCCTGGTCTCCCCAGCCTGCGGGAGGTGATTTGCTGATGCCGGGCGTATAAACCCAAGGGTGGTCCGAGGACATTGTAGACGGGCCTGAACTGGCCGCCGAGCCTCGTGTTGGGGCAGCAGTTAGGTTGGATGCTGGTGGCTCGGGAGCTGACTTTGACATTTCTTCCGGGGGTTGCCAGGTTCTCATTTGTGCAGCCTGTATGCTCTGGAAAAACCGCTCTGATTTCCGAGTTGAATTTCTTCACGTGAAAGAAGTCCCGACTCAAAAGCTTTTGATGTGGTGGTTCTGAGTATGGTCCCAGGGTCCCAGTGCTCCCTACGGCCCTTCCCGAAGACCCCGTGCTTAAAGCTTACCTTTCTCCCTCTCCCCGAAGCGTGGAGAGGGCTCTGGCAGAGGCTCCCCTGCCCACCGTTCTCAGTCCTCCCTCTGACGGCTGACAGGTGTTTGAATGCTTTTGAAGACGCCCCAAACCTGCCCTTTCCCCCAAAGCACTGGGCGCACCCTCTCCGGCTGGCTTTTCTCCGCACAGGATGGGGAGGAAGGGGGACAGAACCTCCAGGTGCGGTAGGTCGCTCTGAGGCCCGTGCGGACCAGACCCCGGGGGCCCAGGGAGGCCTCCGTGTCCCACTCAGCCTGATAACCTGCTGCCTAAGGAGCAGCCACAGGAAACCCGTTGCTTCCGTGCTGCTTCAGTGCTTTGCCCTGAGAACGTGGGCTCGGGGTGTCTCCTGTATCCGGTGGGCGAGGGGTGGTCTGGGTTCCCACGTGTGCTCCTCTCCTGGGGCCTTTCCTCTTAGTCCTCAGCTTGGTAGCACTTGGCGTGCTCCGTGATTCCTCCGTGTGGTTCCCTTTGGCCTTTCTCCCCTGAATCGAAACTCCGAGATGGTGTGGCCCGTGGCACGTAGCCAGTGCTGGACAGTGGGAATCCAGGTGAGCCACCACGGGCTCGGATGGGGGGGCGGGGGCCGGGTGGGCACATGGGAATGGGCCTCTTCCCCGGGCTGGGGAGCCTGCCCGGGCCTTGACCAGGAGGAAGTGCGGGGTCAGGGAGGGCTCCAGGGAGACAGCTGGGCTGAGCAGCAGACGGGGGTCTGGGGTCCCGGGGGTCCCTGCGGCATCAGTCTGGCTTTCCCACCAGCCTTGGGGGTGGAGTGCCCCCTGAGGGAGCCCCGAGTGCAGACACTGGTCCAGCGGCGCCCACCTTGGTACTGACCACTAGCTGGAGCTGTGCGGCAGGGGAGCTCGTGCACACGCAGGGCCTGAGGCCCCACTGGGTCTTCCGGCTGCCCAAGCTGTCGTCGGCAGATGCCCGGGCCCTCTGTCCAAGAGGGGCTCCCAGTGGGCGTGTGGCCTCTAAAACAAGGGACTACATCAGGGTGGCTCTGAGGACACATCCTGAAGGGCAGGCAGCAGCTGCCATCAGCACCCGCGAGGAGGGCCTGCTCCCTGCCCCCGCCTCTGAGCAGGTCTGAGCGGCGTGTTCTGCCAGGATGGCCCCCTGGATTGCAGGTCACCTGGAAGCTTTGGAATCCTGTCCGCCTTTCCCCGATGCGTCCCTGTCCCGGCCTCGCTCCGAGCTTGCTGGGCATCACCGTTACCCTCCAGAGTAAGATTTCCAAGTCCGGGAAAAGCATCCCCACCGGGCCTTGTTGCGTGCAGTTCTGGGCGCGTCCCAGTTGGCGGGGGACGCTCAGTGAGGCCTTTCTCTCCAGAGGCCTCTGCACAGCTTGCTTCTCCGCTGGCGGTGAACCTCGCCGTCGGCTCTCCCGTGGCCACGGCTGTTTTCCCCGCTGGCTGTTTTCTTCGAGGCCTGTGGACCCGGCTGCTCTCGATCCCCACGAGGAGCCCTGCTGGGGGCAGGTGCGCGGCTGTGCAGTGAACACTGGCCTCCTCCCTCGGCAGACGTTTCGACGCTGTAGAAGCTGAGTGCTCAACGGGGGTGGGGGCGGTTTCAGCTTGGTGACCGCCGTGGGCTTTGTCTACTCATCGTGTCCTGTTCCTGCTTTGGGCTTTTTTCTTCTGAGATTCTTAAATTTTGTGATAAAACAAGGGGTTTTTTTAAGGTTTTGTTTTTTGTTTTTTGTTTTTTTATGTTTGTCTTTGAGAGAGGGAGAGAGCGAATCCGGGCTCTGCACTGCCTGCGGCAAGCCCAACGCGGGGCCTGAACTCCCAAACCGTGAGCTCGTTATCTGAGCCCAAGTCGGACGCGCAACCGACTGAGCCACCCAGCCACCCTCAACTATTTTTTTCTTAGCTCACTAAATAACTAGAGTTTCAGTGAGGAAGAGGGATCGTTTTACTTCTCCTTGTACTCATTCACAGAGGTGTCGGCCGTCGAGAGTAACAGCCCTTGCTCAGCCTGTGGGACGCTGCCTTCTGATGGCAAAGCCCCGCGTGTCACGGATGTAGGTGGTCAATGCAGGCGGCCCAGAGAGCAGGGTGTCTGCTGTTCATGCTGCTGGGCTCAGCCCTCCTGTCTCCACGGCCCACCTGGGATTTAGTCCAGTTTGGAACCATTTATGTAAACTAGACGTGATGATAGTCTAATTCATAATTTTAAAACTTTTTCCTAAAAAAGGTTCAGAAAGTAAGTTAATTTTCACTAAAATGCTCCATCCTAGGGCTCAGCTTTTTGCGTTGAGGTTGAAATTTGTATAAAATTAAGCAGCTGGGGGTAGGTATGTGTCTGTGCCTGGCCGGCTTGGTCAGTGGAGCATGTGACTCCATCTCGGGTCGCAGGGTCCAGCCCCTCGTAGGGCTTGGAGCCTACTGTTAAAACACACACACTCACAATTTTTCCCACTGTAATTTTATTTATCTGGCCAAATTATTTAAATTTGTTTTCTGAACTTCCTCAAATTTAAGTGGATGTGGTGGTTTAACCTGTTTGGACAAGTGGTCTCTTCTCGTCTCGTCTCGTCTTTCCTGTGTATTTATTGAGACAGAGAGAGAGAAGGCAAGCAGGGAGGGCCAGAGAGGGAATCCCAAGCAGGCTCCGTGCTGGCAGTGCAGAGCCTGACGTAGGGCTTGATCTGACGAACTGTGAGATCATGACCTGAGCTGAAACCAAGAGTTGGACGCTCAACTGACTGACCTAGGCGCCCCCGTCATCTCTTTATTACGTAAAAGCCTTCTACGAAGCGCTAAAGTTTAATCATGCTGGACAACGTGTTATGGTGGACCTTTGTCGTCTGTTCACTTGAAGCCGACTCTAGGTGGCCAGGGGTGAGGCCCACGCATTCGCTAAAGCCGGGAGCAGCCTGGGGGGGGGCGGTCAGTGACCTCACTGCCCCCACCTCCAGGTTTCTGAGGAGGTGGCGTGGCCCGCAGGATGGAAGAATTGTCATGCCAGGGCTGCATTTTGTAAGCCCCCTTTAAAGCGGGTGTTTCCTTTGAAGAAACGAGCGGCTGTAACCCTTCCCTCCGTAGTGTCTGCTGCCTCTTTGTGCAGGGCCGCCGAGGCCAGGTGTGGGGCGGCAGCCGCTCCAGAAGCCGAGTGCCAGGGTAGTTCCGACGGCATCCTTCTGCGCTGAGTAAACCAACAGGATGTGAGCCGCATCACCCCCCCCCCCCCGAACTGGAAACTTCCCCAGTGAGTTGTGGGGAGGCCATTGGTGCCCCTGGGCTGCGGCGGCCCGTGTGTGCCGGGTGAGCTCGCCTGGCAGGTGCCGGCTGTACTCAGGGACGCTCTGACTCGTGTGCCCCGGGAGCCGGGTGTAAATGTCTCCGCGGCTGGCACACTCAGTGTGACTACTGACGCAGGTCTCTCCACGCACTCTTCTGGTTGAACCCAGCAAGGGCGACCCTGCCGCGGCTGTGGGATTCTGAGCCTCGTGGTGGGCGCCTCCGCTTTGGTGCACCTGCCGTGTGCCCTGCTGTCCCGTGTCCCCACTTAGCGCATTTGCACTGTGGGGTTGCAGGTTGGGCCTCCCGGGAGGCCTCTGGTCCCCGCACTCAGAACGTGCTACCCCAGAGGCCTGTTCTCGTTTTCTTTATCTTTCACGTAAGTAACACTTGTTCCTAAGAACAGTGCCAGTGACCTCTCCTGGTGGGTTCTTGGGAGCTGTGTTCTCTGGGGGGTGCTGTGTGTACAGCCCCCCGTTGCCACCTGTGTGTCTGCAGGACCCGGTGCTCAGCATTCTGTTTGTGGACGTGGTCATTGAACATTAAGTTACCCTGAGGGCTCCCCACAGAGACAGAAGTGCTCCTGACCTGCTTCCTCCGCAGGCCAGCCGCTCTTGGGTTTGTGTTTTGAATGAGGCCTTAAACTAAACCCTGGAGGTTTTGTTCTAATGTTATCTAGGATCCAGGGAAACCCTGCGGCGTCTGGCCCTGGGTGTGTGAGGCCGACAGCCACGTCACTGTGGCTCCCGGGGCAGGGAGGGCACCAGCCCGTGCATTCAGCAAATGCGAGACCTCGCTGGCCACAGGCCTCAGTTGGTGCTGATTTGAAGTTGAAGGCAGAAATGCCACCACATAATCCTGAATTTGAACTGAGCTCTTGAATGCTCTCTGAGATGGGTGGGGAGGCTCATTCCCTGCCTGTTCCCTAGGTGCGTTGAGGGGAGCAGGCACCTGAGAGGCTCCAGCTGCACGGTGGGGGCGCCCGGACGCCTCTCCCCACTTCTGACAGGTCACACACTCCAAAGGAAAGTCCCCAGGGGTAGGAGGGGTGCCCAGGGGGTTCTTGAGAGCAGCAGAGAGGAGGGCTGACGACTGGGAGTTCTAACTTCCTGGGCCAGGGAGTTGTCCCTCGTGGTGGATTTGGGGTCGGGATATTACCCTGGGCTTCCTGGAAGCATGGCCCTGCTGACTTTAACACTGTGCTCTGTCCCCGTGCCTTTCAGGGGGTTTTCAGAAGCCCCAGTCCTCTCCTGGGGCATGGCTGGCTGTCTTCCTGCTTGGGAGCATGGACCTGGGCTCAGCCAGGCGGTGGGCCTTTTCCTCACCATCACCCACCCCCATGCTGAGCACCTGTGGTGGCCCAGACCCCGCGGCGGGGGGTGGGGGGGGGTGCGGTGCTTGGGCATTTCTGAGCTGAGCTCCCTTTGAGGGTCTTTCCCCAGAGGGGACTTGGGTCCCCACTTGAAAATTCTTGCTCCGTATCTTATGTTTGCATATAATCAACCCTAGATGCAGGGTTTAAAAAGATGAGCAGGTTCTCTGGGTGTGGCCCACGCTTGGGGAGCCTTAACTATGGAGGGTTTGGGTTTACATCCAAGGCCAGCAAGTGGAAAGACCTGAACTAAGTATGGTAGTGTTGGGGACCAGAGCAGGTGTTGACAGGGGTCTGGTCACCCATCGTCTCAGCGGGGCATCCTCTGTTAACACAGCCTGAGCAGTGGAACCAGGGCCTGATCCAGCCGCCTGGGGTGTGCTAACCCCCACGGGGGGGTGGAAGGGGAGCCCACTGCACCCCTGCCTGGGTCAACTGGCCCAGGCCCCGCCCCCCCCCACCCCCCCACCCTGCCCCAAGGTGAAGGTTCTGACTTGGCCTGGTTGCTAGCCTCTGGGATCCACGGGCGCTCTGGGGCCAGCATGCCCCGCCTCTCACCGGGGTTTGTCTTGATTACGTTTGGTTGGTGACATTTGTGGGGAAACGAGGCTTGGGCTGTGCTTCCCCGTCCTTGGCAAGAGCCTCTGTTTGGCTGGGGAGCAGGGACGCTGGTGCCTCGTGGCAGCCTGGCGAGGGTGTGGAGCGTGAGGCTCCCCTGGGAAGTCCGTGGCCTTGGTGAACGAGCGTCAGGCCCTCGTGCTCCTGCGGCGCCTTTCCTGTGCGAGCTCTGCAGATGGCTCGTCTCCTGTCACTTGTCTTTAGCGTAAACCTCCGCCTTCCGTCCGTCCTTCATGGAAACCTCTCTGAGCCAAGGTTCCGCAGGTGCTCCAAGGGGCACAGGCCTTGCTCTGTGGCAGTCCCTGGCTCCCTCCATCCCCTCCCTCACTCTCCTCACGGGACATCAAGTTGTGCTTCCCCTGGGGCTGTGAGGGTCTAACTCGGGGGGCCCAGGGTACACGTCCACAAAATGGCTGTGGAAGCCCTCGTCTTTGGGAAATCACTGGAGAGAGAAAAGAGTTCCGCTAAACCTCTTTAGGTTAAACCTAGCATTGGAAAAGTTGCTTTGAATCAGAACGAGAGCCTGTGGCTCTGCTCTCAGGGAGAGCCTAGATCCCTCAAAGGGCGGCCCCTTGAGGCAAAGCTGGCCCCAGGCCCCCGGGGCTCCTGCCGGTCTTGGTGTGGTCTCTGCAGTGTTTTGCCGTGCGCATTTCAACTTTGCAGAGAAGACGAGTTATCGTGGCTTCCCCGTTCCTTCTCTCATTGCCTTGCTCTCTTTCTGGGGACAGTCTCCCATCCTGTATCCCATGGGCTTCCCCTGAGTCTCGTTTGGCCTGCATGCTGAGATTTACATGACAGCTTTGAAAGAGCACGTGCTATGCGCTGGTGCTGGCGAGGTCTAAGTCGTCTGCTAGTTGAGACCCCAGAGTGTTTGAAGACGACCCTTCCTTTTGTACTTCCTGTGATGTGACCAGAACACCAGGTCCTTCCCCGGGGGAAGCCAGGGGGTGCGGGGAACCTGCTGCCTTCACCTGTTGCAGGTGAGAGCGGTGAAGACAACTGCCTTCTGAAGGCCAGGAGTGAGGCGACAAGGCCGTCAGCCGGGAGTGCGCGGTGGCTCCTCGGGTCACACCATGCTGCTCGGCAGGTGGGAACCTCGCTGCGGGTCCACATTGTGCCACAAGAGCGAGAGGGCATAACCGGCTTCATCCCCAGCAACTTGGCCTTCTGGAAAGATCTCGGGGTTCACTTGGAGGCGGAAGCTTCATTAGGAGCCTCCCCGTTTATCCCAGGGCGCTTCCGGTCAGGGTGCTGGGGAGAGTGGCAGCCCGCATGCCACGTCCCATGTCCCCACCCCCCCGGGAACCTGTTTCCCAGCTGGACAAGGGAGCTCGTCCCTTCTGAGGGTGAGACTCTGGCCTGCTGCTGTCCCATCCCTGGAGATGCCTTCCTGCCTCTGGGAGTTGGCCGGCCCCTTACTAAGCTGGTGGCCGCTTCCGGGCCCCCGTCGCTGCCAGCCACAGGAGAACTGTGTGTCGTGGGGGGTCTGACGGTGCTGCCTCCTTCCAGAAGCAGGGCCCTCTGCTGACCTCTGCTTTGGCCTCGCTGTGCCCAGATAAGTTTTTCAGCGGGGCCTCTCTCTGCTCCTCCACATCCTGTCCCTGTCCCTGTCCCAGGCCACTGTGACTTGGAGAAGCAGGTGGGTTTGTGGTCAGTCTTCAGAGGCTCGTGCCCAACCCGGCCTTGCATCTCTGGTGTTTGCCAGGAAACGGTCCAGAAAGGCCACCGTCACTCTTCCCTTGGACACTAATGAAGGTTAGGGTTTAATCCCTGAACGAGGCATTTTTCTCCTTACAGGAATCATTTCATCTGTTCCTCTTCTCCGTAAGTAATTGAGGCTGAAGTAAAGGAGGAACGGTTTCACGAGGCCTTAGTGCCGCAGGCCCCAATGAGGGGCCTTCCCTGAGCGCCTGGTGGCCACCTGTCCCCAGGGGCTGGGAGCCTCAAGCCTCGGCCTCGCCCGAGACAGGTGTGTGTCTGAGGACACACAGGACACGGTCGGGCGCTGTGGTCTTCACCCTGCCGGCAGGGGTGCGGGGGAGCGAGACCACGGGCCGCCCCGGTCGCCTGAGCCGCCTCCGTCCGCCCTGCACCAGCGGGTGGGCCTTCCCGAAGCCGTTTCTTTACGCTGGACTTCGGTGCCAAGCGTATGAAGGGCCGGGTGCTGAAAGGCCTCCGAGTGGCAGCACAGCTGGCTGGGGGGGCAGGAGGGGCTGCGGGCCCAGCCCAGGGGCGCACACGGGGGTTCGGCGGCCCGGCAGCTGACGGGTGTCTTTTCAATGTAAAACTCGACACGGGCCACTCACAGATGTTCTAGAAGCTCTTTCCACTATCCAAAGAGGTAGGAAATGTATTTTGAGTAATAGGAGATTAAATTGCCCTAACTTAAAATCTGGGGGAGCCCTAAACTGTATCACTCAGAAGTCCTCCAGCAGCTAATCTGTCTCGTAAACAGAATTAAAGATGCTTATTCCCAGCTGTCTGGAATGCCCTTTAGTGATAACCATGGACCTCGTCTTTGGGGACTTTGTCCCTGTCTTTTGAGGTGGTGAACCCTATCCCTGTGGTCACTGGGTTGGGTCGGGTGTGGCCCTGTCTGGAGGGTCCCATGTGAGGTGCTTGCCCCTCCTGCGGGGCCTGGGCCACCTTCTATTTTCAGTTGGTCCCCTGCTTCCCCCCTCCCCCACCCCACCCCCCAGCCTCCTCCATGCTTCCCTTTCTCTGGTGGGTTTCCAGACTTTTTTCTTTTTTTTTTTTTAAACTGCTGCAACTGAGCCAGACCTGGGACTGGCTTTGTCTTTGCTGAAGGGCTTGTGCTCAGTGTGAGTGATTGCAGAGTTGCCGGGGGATGAGTCAAAAAGCAGGTTGTAGACACTAGGTCTCTGCTCTCTAGAAAAGGTTGGTCTGAAGGGCTGCCGGGTGTAGGGCAAGCGCGTCCCCCGCCCGGCTTGTCTTCCGCAGGACTCCAGGGACTGGCCTGGTCCACCCTAAAACGGCCTCAGCCCCTCCGTGGCTCTGATGCACCTGCCAGGAAGGGGTCCAGCAGCTCTGCTGTTGCAGACGCTGAGGTGCTGGGCTGGGCTGTAGGCGCTCCCAGCTTTACTACAAGTCTTTAAGGTTCCTTGACTCCGGCGCTTAGCTATACGCAGAACGGCATTTTACATATGTTGGACAGAAACAAGAGAATCAAGCCCCGGCCAGAAAGGTTCCAGAACTGCAGAGACCTGTTCGATCTGATCCTCACCTGCGAAGAGAGGGTGTACGACCAGGTGGTGGAGGGTAAGGATGCAGGCTGGGCGCGCCCCGCACACCTGCTGGCCGTCTGCCCGTCACGGCCTCGGGGGCCCCCCGGCTGTGAAGCAGAGCCGGTCCCCAGACGGCCAGGCTGCCCTGCGCACGGCTCGCGCTTCCCGGCCCAGGGCGTGGCGCGGGGTTCCTGTGGCTCCTGTGGGCAGGGGAGGGCGGTCAAGGCCGCGGTGGGGAGGAGGGGGCCCTCCCTCCTCCTCGGCCCCCAGCCTGCAGGCCGAGGGTGGAGGTGGGGGTGGGAGGGGGTGGCCTTCGGGTGGCCACGTTCGTCAGAGCAGACCCACCTGTGCGTTGGCTGACAGCATCGTGCGGGTTTTAAGTCTTTTGGGCGCATGACGAGCACGTGCGAAGCAGAGGAACCAGGGGCCTGGTGCTCGGCGAGTGGGACCACGTGGCCAGCTCGTTGAGGATGACCGTCGCCGGGTCTCCTCGAGTCGCACCACGTCTGGCGCGCAAGTGCTCGGGCCTGGCTTGTTACCCAGAGGCCGGAGGCAGGGAGCGCGTCGGCCCCCTCGCACTCTGGTTCTGAAGCCCCTGACCGCTGTGTCTCGTCCCTGTTAGATCTGAACTCCAGAGAGCAGGAGACCTGCCAGCCGGTGCACGTGATCAACGTGGACATCCAGGATAACCACGAAGAGGCCACGCTGGGGGCGTTCCTCATCTGCGAGCTGTGCCAGTGTGTGAGTACCCTGTGCCCTCCTGTCCCCTGCTCTGGCCCAGGAGTCCAGGTCTGCCTGACCCAGGGCCCCAAGGAGCAGTCTCTGCCAGAGGGACTTGACCAGGGCCACCTTCTCCCGACACACGGGTTTTACCAGGAAAGTGGCTACCACGTGATTCGGATTCACGTTCGGGTTATTTTCAAATGTTAAAGTAGGTGCAGAGGCGCCCACAGATCTGTGGATCAACCACATGGCTCTGGCTTAAGAACTTGCCTCTGTGCCTCTCGTTGGGTTGATGGAGGCGCGGTGCCCTGCTCCACGTCCGGCTTCCGCGGAGATGGCCGTGCGTGCCCACCAAGACCCGTCTGCCGAAACCTGGCTGACGTCGAAGGGAGCCTGGGGCCCTCAGAGGTGCCGTCAGAGCTCTGTGGACGCGGTGGGTCCTCCTCTCTTGACCCTCAGGACCTGTCAGTCCTTGGCCTGCCCGAGTGGCCCTGGGCAAACCTCCCTTGAGTGGAAAACCCCAGGGACTTTTGCAGCCACTGTGCAGCTGTGCTCAGAGCAAGACCTTCCCTCTCAGATGTGACAAAAGGACTGACCCAAGCAGAGACCCATGCGCCTCGTCCTGTCCTCTGCCCGCAAGCTCTGCGTTGAGGTCAGCTGGCTAGGAGTGGCCGAAATGAGGGAAACAAGTGGCTTAACCAAGAAGCCAGAGACAGGCAGGCCCGGACTGTTTTGCTGTGAGGGCCCAGGCCCTGGTGTCTTGTTCCACACGGCCAGCCTCTGTTCCCAGCACGGCCATCGTGCAAGACAAAGGGCTGAAGGGGAGCGCGTGGCCCAGAAGCTGCGCGTGCGCTTTCCGTTCGGGTCACCCGACGAGAGGCGAGCTACAGGGGGTCTCTTCATGTCGGAGAGGCGCTGCTTACAGGCCGAGGCTTGGGCCGGTGAGCGGCCTCGGCCACTGTGCGGCCCGCGCCGGCCCCGGGCCACCCTGGGGCTGTCCGCCAGCAGCACCTATTTCTTCCAGGAAGGGTCTCCACCAGGGGACGTCTGGCCTTCTCTGCTAACAGCTCTGGCTGTCACAACTGGGAGGGACCATAGTGGCAGCCGGGGGGGGGAGGGGACGCCACAGATGTCCCAACACCCTGCCCTGCACGTGACGCCACCGATGCAGAGCACGGGCTGGCTTTGGGCAAGTGACCGAGCCTTTACGGAATGGGGACAGCGGAGGCGGCGAAGGTCCCCAGTCGGTGTACTTGGGACATCAGTGGGCAGGCCTCCTGCGGTCAGAGCCCGGCCCCTTCCCGGGTGGGCTACAGCAGGCGGAGGCCGGGGACTGCCCGAACCCTCTGTCCTCAGGCCCCCGCGGGGGTGGGTGCCAGCGAGTCTCCAGAGCACAGGTCAGCACCGGGTCGGGGCACGGGCGGCTGGGTGCGCGGCAACCCCCCGCCCCCCACTCCCGGGGCCATCGCCCACCTCCGCACCCGCTCAGGCGGCCTGTGCCTCCCCCCAGATTCAGCACACAGAGGACATGGAGAACGAGATCGACGAGCTGCTACAGGAATTCGAGGAGAAGAGCGGCCGAGCCTTCCTGCACACGGTCTGCTTCTACTGAGCCGCCCGCCCTCCTGAAGCCGACTTTCTGAGCTTCGTTTTGTTAATACTTTTCCTCCCTGATACCTGTTTTTACTTTAAGGTATTCTGCTGGCGGACAGCAGCAGTGCCCAATGAACTGTACATACAAAATGAGAAGATACACAGACACCAGATTAAACCAAATTCTTTTCTTTCCCGCTTCTCCTTATGAGTGGGACGTCAATTAGGAAGTTTTCTTTCTTTAACCAAAAATGTAAACAACGGTTTATAGTACATTTTCCCCGTACATTTGTGGCTCTCATTGTGGTTCCTCCCCTGTGCCCCCCAGACTTGCTGGAATGTGCAGATAACCTGAATGAAGCCGTGCACTCTGTCTCACTAGGAGAGAACCTGCAATCGTCCAATAAATAGATGCTGCTGCCTTTGCTTTGTCCTCAGTTGCCCACCTGGCCTGCCGGGGGGGGGGGGGGGGGACAGGGGGCGCTCTGGGACCTGTGGACCGCAGCCTGACTTCTGGTGGGACCCTGAGGTCCTGCTACCCACAGGGACTGCTGGAAGAATGGAGCCCTCCCTGTGGCACCTCCTGGGGCTGAGATAGTTGTCCCCAAGAAGCCTTATTTCCTCGTGATCCTCCTGACCCCCATATCTGTGGTAGACCTCAGGTCACCATGGGGAGGTGGTAGGGGCTCCCACACCGGCAGTGCCCTTCTGGGGGCTGTGGGTGCGGCCTTGGCGCAGGGACTCTCTCCCGGACCTCCAGCATCCCCGGGCACTCTGAGCAGAGCCACAGACACTGGCCTGGGTTTTCGAGGTGCCCAGTCCCGGTGCCTGGTGCAGACTCCTCAGGGAAGATGGGCCTGAGGCTGGCCCTGCCGCCACTGTGAGGCACCCTTTGGTCTTTGCTGGGCCATGTGGCCATGGCTTTGGAGTGACCTCCCTGGCAGCTCCCCAGCGGCCCTGCAGGGCGGGCGCTCCACCAAAGGCAGGTACTTGCTGGAGGAAGTCGGGGTGCCAACCAACCTGCCTGCGGCCCGGCGACCCGGGAGGAGGGGTCTTCAGTTGAGCTCCGGGGCGGAGGGTCCGGGAGGGCGCAGGGCCCTCCCCAGGAACGACCGGTCCGGTCGGGACTGGCCAGACGGGGACGAGATCCCGCCCTGCGGTCCCCGGGGAGGGGTCCGGCCGACGGCGCGGGGCGGGGCGGGGCGGGCGGGCGGCGCGGCCCCTCCCGGGAGGCGGGCGCGGAGGGCGGGCAGGCAGCGGAGGCCGGAGCGGCGCCGAGCGCGCGGAGGGAGGAGGCCGAGGGCGGAGCGGAGCGCGCGGGCGCGGCGAGCGCGGCGGCCGGGCGGCCGAGCGACCCCGGGAGCGGCCGCGTCCCCTGCCCGCCCCGCCCCGCGCCTCCTCCCCGGCGGGTGCGCGGCGGGCTGACCTCTGCGGAGGCGGCGGGGGCCCAGCATCGGGCCGGGGCCGGGGGGGCGCCGGGGCCGGGGGGCGGCGCTCCGGCCCGGCCCGGCCCCGCCCGATGTCCATGAGCGCGAACACCATGATCTTCATGATTCTGGGGGCGTCGATCGTGATGGTGAGCGGAGGGGCTTCCCGTGCGCCCGCGCCCGCCTCCCGCGCCCGCGCGCCGCCTCCCCCACCTCCCGCGCCTTGTTTACCGGCCCGCGCGGCCTGCGCTCCCCTCCCGGGCTGCCCCGCGCTCCCCATCCCCGGCCTGCGCTCCCCATCCCGGGCTGCGCCGAGCTCCCCCTTCCGGGCCTGCTCTCCCCATCCCGACTGCCCTGAGCTCCCCGATTCTGGGGCTCCCCCGGGCACCCCTACCCCCTGGCCTGCGCTCCCCCACCCTCAGCGCGCCGCACCCCTGTCCCCCAACCCCCGCCCCGGGGCCCCGGCCAGGCCCCGCTCCTCGGCGCTGACCGGTCATGGGCTCTTCCAGGCCATCGCGTGCTTGATGGACATGAACGCACTGCTGGACCGATTCCACAACTACATCCTCCCGCACCTGCGGGGCGAGGACCGCGTCTGCCACTGCAACTGTGGCCGGTGAGTCCGCGCCCGGTTGGGCACACGCGTGATCACACATGTGCGGCGGCGGCGGCGGCGGCAGGGCCCACTGGGGCGCAGGCGAGCCCCAAGCGGGCCTGGCTGCAGGACTGCGCTAGGCCCGCGGGGGGAAGGACTAACCAGCCTCCGCCGGGCACCTGGGGATTGGCCAATCGCTTTCCAGCAGGGGGAGCATGCCCGGGTAGTCAGGACCCCCTCCCAAAATGCCTTTAGAGAAAGGGCCTGTGCCAGGGCGATGAGCGGAATGGGCCCGGGGCCTCCGGGTCCAGGGCCTGGAAGCCAGGAGGGCGACAGTCCAGTCCTGTGTGTCAGGAAGGATCCTGCGCACGGCCGTGCCCACAGAGTACACCATCCTCCCCGGGCCCTGCACTAATGTTCGTGAACTTTCCTGCGAGCCAGGTACGGGGAAGTGCAGAAGGTCAAGGTGGGCAGACCATCTGGTCCCACCCTCTCCTTAAACAGAGGAGGGACTGGGGGAGAGCTGGGTGTGGCTTGCTCAAGGTCATTCAGAGAGGGATGGGAGAGCCCAGGCCCCCACATCCACCGTGTGAACGCCCCCATTCTGTGCACATGTAGTAACGGAGTCTTCCTGGCCATGCATGTTTGTACGTCCATGTACAAAATAAACATCTTCTCATGAGACGCGCATATGTGTACTGTCTGTGCATATACATGTGCGTACACATAGCACACGTACACATTCGCATGCACGCCATCCCCACAGGAAGCCCTCTTGCCGGGGCCAAAAAAAGCAGAAAGATGCTCGGGTGGGTAGAGACTCGCCCAAGGTCACACAGCTAGTAAGGGACAAGGGGCGTGGGCCCAGACGCTGTGTTCCTCACCCTTGTCCTGTACTTCTGCTCCACGGACATGTGTGCGCACACAGTGGGTGTGGGGGGTTGTGTAAGAGAGGGTAGTTTCATGCCTCACTAAGCATGCCACGTGCCCGTGGGTGCAGACCAGTGTGTGGAAAGCAGAACACAGACGTCCAGGAAGGTAGAGAGGGGCGTGTAAATGACCCCCACGTGTGCTGGCCAAGAACCGTCAGAAGCGTTTGCTGGGCGGGTGGCTACTCTTTCCCAGAGATCCCTGTGTTCCTTCCCGGTGCACGCGGCCCCAGGCTAAGGAAAGGCACAAGGTCAGCCCCACCGCCTCCTAAGACAGCCACGGCCACGCGTGGGTATGAACCGGGGCGGTCTTGAGACCCTCCCGGTGGCTGGCAGTGTGCGCCCCGTGAGGCCCGGGCTCCGAGCTCCATAAACGTCAGGAATGCACATTTTACGTGTGTGTGGGCTATCGTGTTACGACCAGCGTGTAAGTGCCTGTGACCTCCTGCCGAGGGCCCGTCTGGGCAGACGGGCTTTGCTTTCCGAGCGTATCTGCCCAGGGTGTGTGTGCGCGTCACACGTAGCGTCCGGAGTCAGGTAAAGCCAGTGCCCACGGAGGTGCGGCTGGAGCTCCTGGTCCCGTGTGTGCAGGTCAGCGTGTCTGTGGGTGCAGAAGACATGGAGAGTCACACCCGCCGCAGTTTCCGGGTGCGCATGTCCACGTGTGTGCTGTGTACACATCACCTCATACGGGATATGTAAATTCAGTGTACAGCGTGGTACGTGTGGACGCCATGTATGTGGACGCGCGGCACGTGCGGATCATGCATACGGTGCGGCAAAGCAGGTGCTCCATGTGGGCGCGGCGAACGTGTCTGCAGAGAACAGTTTTGCACGCGAGGGATCCGTGTGTAAACCGCGCACACGAGCCGCCACGGCGGACTCCCCGTGTGCAGTGAGCAGGCCGCACACCCACAGAGGATGGCTGTGTGCAAAACTGAGTGCATGCGCACGTCCATGTGATACGCACCGTGCTCGTGCCCGGGCAAGCATGCACATGCACAGCGGAGCTCGTGGCCTGAACCCCCGTATACACGCCACGTCCTGTGCATGTGGCCGGCGTGTATACACAACATGCATCGGACCGCAGGCAGACACAGGCAGCATGCGTGGCCCAGACAAGACCCATGTGTGTACACATCGTGAAAACACGTGGGCACACGGGAGACCCGAGCCCCTGTCCCCAGGGGCCTGACTTGGAGGAAGGAGGAGGGCAAGGGGCAGGGAGGAACCCCAGAGGCCAGGCCAGGGCTGGGGGCACAGGTTGTGACCTCTGACCCCCTGGAGGTCCCGAGCCACCAGGGCTGGTCGGGGCCCTGGCCTCACCCTGCTCCAGGGCACCGGGGGCGTCTCTGGCTTCCGTGGCAGCTTGGTCGTCAAGCTCCCCGCCTTGGCCGGCTGCGTGTCCAGGGGCCCGAGGCAGCATGCCGAGGAAGGCCCTGCCGGGGGTCTTAGGCCCGGAAGGCTGGGTAGAGCAGAAGGCGACCGTGCCGCTCCCTGTTAACAGCCCCGGTGCAGCCTGCCCGGCCCGGTGCGTCCCAAGTGACGGGCACCTCGAAAGGGTCACGAATCTGCTCCTGGGCAACCGGCAGCGGCTGCACATTCCGGGTGGTGATTAACAGTCTTCCGCCACTTATTGGTGACTCATGGTGGCTCCTGACAGACTGTCAACAGAGGAGCAGGGCCGTCCTTGCTGACTGACTCCGGGCTGGTGGCCCCTGCTGCTCCGTGGGGCTGTGGCCGAGGCCCCGCCACTGGGACCACTCGGGACCTGCGGAGCGGGATGGCCTCCGGGAGTTCCCAGGAGGAGCAGGAAGGGGTGTGAGCAGAGGCCTGCCCACTGCCATCCCTGCTGGGCTGCTGCCGGGAGGAAGGCGCTGTGTGGCCGCCGCCGCCGCCGCCGCCGCCGCCGGTGCAGGGACATCAGCAGGGAGGGAGCAGCAGGGACCTGTGATCAGGGAAGAGCGGTGCGGTTTCTGGTTTCGAGACGGTCCCTCTGGGGGGCAGCGAATATGGCCAGTCAAGAGGTTGGGGTGGGGAACAGGGACCCGTGTTGGCTGAACACCGGCGGAGGTGCCAGTAACTGAGGGGAGGATGGGGAGGGGTTTGGGGAGGGAGGAGCTATTTTTAGGTGTGCGTTTGAGGTGTCTGTAGATCCCACGTGGAGACGCCACACAGGCAGCTAGAGCTCAGAACAGACGTGGGGGGCAGCGGGGACTTCAGGGGGGTGGGGCTGGAGAGTTGGAGACCAGCAGAGGGCCTCGAGGAGGAGGGCCACCGGGAGAGGTGGCCTCCTGGGCAGAAGGGCCCCAGAGTGGTCCCTGCACTGCCAGGCAAGAGAGAGGGCTGCAGCCGGTGAGGATGACAGGGGCCAAGGGGGGGGGGGCCCACGGTCCCTCTCCTGGGCTCTCCTGCAGGCCGAAGCAGAGGTGGGAGTGGGGACGGGCCTGGGTCGTCCTGGGTGCTTATCTCCAGGATAGAGCTGCCTGACCCAGGACCTCGGGAGCCCCAAGGGCTTCTTGGAGGAGGAGGGAATCCAGACAGGCCCGAGGCTGGAGAGAGCCTTGTGGGGAGAGTTCAGAGTTCCGCAGAGGTAAGCAGGGCTGCAGTTCAGAGGGCTCAGCGGCCCCGGGCCTGGCCAGTTGAGGGAAGGGGGGCTGAGAAACACCGCACAGACCTTGGTAGACGATGGAACACGTGGGAGGGAGCCCCGGACAGCTGGAACATCCCAGGAGCAGCCGAGCAGGGCATAGACGTGCGGCTCCGAGGGGACACCGGCCGGCAGGAGAGCTCCCCCAGGAAAGGGGGTGGGAGATGGACACCCGGCAGAGCCCCGGGAGCCTCCCCTCCCGGCACAGAGAACTGAGGAAAGGGAGGTGCCCGCAAAGGGTGGAGAAGGAAGACCAGAGGCCCAGAGCAGGGCTGACCCACTAGGCTCTCCGCAGAGAAGGTAATGAAAGGACATAGCGAGTGGGAGGGGAGGACAAAAGAATGGACCCCTAGGAACCAGCAGGCCCCCGCATCCGGCAAGTGGGCTGTGACCCTGCCACCAGATGGGGACACCGTGACCGGGGCCTTCGCACTGGAACAGCTTGTTCACCTGCGCTGTGTTCCCGCGACCCCCGCAGGGTTGCCTCTGAGCCCCGGGGCAGGAGGAAGGAGGGTGATACGAGGCGCAGGCACATCCCTGGCCAGGCGCGGGGCTTCCCTCTGACCCCTGGCCTCGCACACTTCCACCCTCTGGGCAACCTCCGGCCGGGTGACTGGGCCCTGGGCGAGTCCGCTGGCCCCCTCCTGACCTCAGCTCCGCTCAAGGGCTGCTTCTAAGACCAGCGGGGCGAATGGGTGCCGCTTACCGCCGGGGTCGCTGCCCGCCCCGCGGGAGAGGTGCCAGCCCGCCCTGCCGCCCCCAGGCACCACATCCACTACGTAATCCCTTACGACGGGGACCAGTCGGTGGTGGACGCCTCCGAGAACTACTTCGTGACAGACAACGTCACCAAGCAGGAGATCGACCTCATGCTGGGGCTGCTGCTCGGCTTCTGCATCAGCTGGTTCCTGGTGTGGATGGACGGCGTCCTGCACTGCGCCGTGCGCGCCTGGAGGGCCGGCCGGCGCTACGGTGAGTGAGGGCGGCCCCACCCCCCCGCGACCCCGCCTCCACCCCAACGGCCACGAGACCACGCCCACTCCGCCCTCTCCGGCTCCGCCCGACGGCGCCCCGCCCCCGACAGACCACGCCCACCGAGCCCTCCCTGGCCTCGCCCCGGCCAAGACCCCGCCCCCATCCTCTCCCTCGCCCGGCCACGCCCCCGCCCACCGTCCGGCCACGCCCTCACAAGGCACCGCCCTGCCTCAGCCGCGCCCCGCCCAGGTCATACCCCCACCGCCCGGCCACGTCCTCACAAAGACCCCGCCCTCTCTCAGCCGCGCCCCGCCCAGGTCATACCCCAGGCCGGCCACGCCCCTCAGGAGACCCCGCCCGCGCCCCGCCCCGCCCACGCCCCCCGAAAGGACCCCGCCCACTCGCCCTCTGCGTCTATCCCTGGCCCCGCCCCGCCTATGCTTTTCCTCGGCCGCGCTCCCGCTCCCGCCCCGCCGCGCCTCCGACCCGACCGCGTTCTGACACCGCCCCTGCCCCGCAGACGGCTCGTGGACCTGGCTGCCCAAGTTGTGCAGTCTGCGGGAGCTGGGCCGGCGGCCGCACAGGCCCTTCGAGGAGGCGGCCGGCAACATGGTGCACGTGAAGCAGAAACTCTACCACAACGGCCACCCGAGCCCGCGGCACCTCTGAGCCGCGCGCAGGACTCGCGGGGCCTTCGGCCAACGCGCCCACGCACACGGGACTGGACGGCCGCCCCGGGCCAGGGCGCCCGCCGGGCGTGTCCAGCGGAAGGTGCTGTCTCCTCTTCTTTTTATAAAAGGGGGTCGGGGCGGGGCAGGCCGCCGGCCTGGGGACAGAACCCCGGCCGTCCGGCCGCATAGGGCGCGGGGGCCGGGACGGCGGGCCCCGAGCGGGGGCGCGCGAGGGGCGCGGGCACCTGTACGGGCGGCCGGGACCACCACCTCGCCCCCGCGCACTGCAGACTCGCTTGCGCCTGGGCTGGGACCACGTCTGTTACTTAAACCCGGCTGCTCCTCGGGGCCAGTTCCGGCAGAGGGAAGCGAAGCCGGGAGAGGGTCTTGACAGGGAAGGGGGCCGGCCCCCGGCCGCGCCCACGTCTGCACACGGGAGCATGTGCATGGGGCGTGTGCGTCCGCGGGCCGCACTGGGGGTGGGGGGCGGGAGACAGGGGTCTGGGGGAGGCCCCGGCCCAGCAGCAATAAGGCCCCAGAGCCCCACCGCGGCAAGTGCGGCCACCCTGCCCAGGGCATCCCCGGTCGGGCGCCTCACTGTGACCCCCACCCCTGCTGGTCAGTAAATTCTCCAGAAAGCTCCAGCCTCTGCCTCTTCTTTCATTTCTGAACCTGTGACCCCCTTCAAGCCCCTGCCCGTTGAAATCAGCCATGAGATACACACGTTGTGAGGTATCCTGTCAGAGTTTTTATTAGATTCTGGATAAAAAGACCCCCATCCAAGGGAGGGAGGGCTGCAGATCCTGTGGACTAGGGCAGCCCCCCCACCCCCGCCCCGGATGGTCCTGGCCAGGGGGTCTTGGGCCTCGTGGGCAACCCCACCAGTTGCTGGCAGCTAGTTCGTACCCCCCGGGTGGGTGTATCACAGTCAGACGTGTGCAGGGTACATCCTCCTCCCTAGCACAGGGGAGAGCAACTCCCACCAGGCAGCACGGGGGCCTACTCTGCTCACCCCTCACCTGCCGGGTGGGCCTGGGCAGGGTCAAGCCCCCCACGCGGGCCCAGCTCTCTCAGCCAGGCCCCCTGTACTGCCGGTCACAGATGCAGCAGCTGGCCACGGGAGCTTAGCCAGCTTGGACACTGTCCCTGGGCATGGGGACAGTGGCTTCTCCCCCACTCAGCCCGGCTTGGAGACTCCCGTCTCCCGGTTGTGTCCTGGGGGGCAGGGGGCGGCCCCAGCCCGGCAGAGAGAGGAGCCGGCCCCGCCACAAAGACGCCACAGCTGCGGCTGGTCCCAAGCAGAGGCCTTCAGTGCTGTCCTGGCCCTGACTGGAGAAGTACTTAAAAATGCTGAGGTGGGCGGCTGTGTAGGCCCGCCACAGGGAGAGGCGGGCATCTTGGGGCTTCTTCCTGGCAAAGCCACCTGGCTTGCGTGCCCCAGGTACCAGGGCCAGTTCACGCAGCCTGGCCACCCTCAGGCCTGGCTCCCTCAGCCTTCAGCCACTGCATCTTCTGCTGGTGCTGCTGGATGGCATCCTGGACCCGGGCATCCACCATGGCCTCAGTGAGGACTCCATCCTCAGAGGCATATGCCATGGCCTGGCAGGGAAAGAGAGTACCGATGTGGGGCACCCAGAGGGTCTGCCCGAGGGGAAAAGGGTCGCCCAGCCTCAGGCTTTCAGCGCCCACCAGTCCCCAGGAACGGCCCGCCCTGCAGGCCAGGGCCAGACCCAGGGATGAGGCAGCCAGGCTGGCCCCACCCTTGAGAACCTGACGGCCTCCTGTGGGGTGGGGGCCAAGTCCACTACCCTCAACCTTGGGCCTGCGCTCCGTCTCAAGAGGGGCCTGGCCTCAGAACACACACGTGCCCACGTGCCCACGGCACACGCCTTGCTTCCCCGTGCGTGCAAGAGTGCCCCCCCCACACGTGCGTGCTCACGAGGGAACCCACAGCCACGGCAGCTGCCGTCCCCGCAATGCCCGCGGCCCTGCCCACATCCCCAGTTGGCACCAGTGCAACATTCTCACGTCACTGAGTTTCTCAATGACTTTCTAAAAATAGAAGGTCTGAGGCCAGCTGTCAGGAAGCAGCTCAGCACCCCCATCACAGGCCTGGAGGGCCTCTACCTGAGACTGGAGCTGGCTTCAGGGCCAGGGCACACGCGCCACTGTGGCACTGGAGGGAGGGCAGGGCCCCTAGGCAGAGCGCTCCCCAGGAGCCCCCAGCGATCCCAACTTGGTCAGAGAGTATCCCACCAGGCCCAAGCACCCCCAGAGCACACTAGGCTCCGTCTCTCACGAGCCCCCGCTGCCCAGGGCTCCCCAGCCCCAAACCCGGCCATGCGCACGGGTGGAGGCACCGAAGCGTGCCGATCAGATCAGGCCCCAGGGTGGTCCACGTGCCTCGGCTACCAGCCAGGTCACCTACGGCCAGGCTGCCACCCCTCCCAGGTGACTCACTGTCTCACCTGCTTCCTGTCACCCAGCCTGTCACTCTGACCGAGGTGGCTGTGCGGACGGCCTCAGTGTTCGCCAGGCAGGGGGCCAGAGCCAGTTCACCTGTCTCTCTCCAGCTACCTGAGTGGCCTCAGCCCATGTTGGGCACTGTGAGAAAGTCCCTGCCATCTGAGATGGCCGGTCACTTTGTTCACACAGGCCGGCCCTACCCTTAGGACACGGCCACCCTCAGTACCCCGTGGCCAACCACGGAGCCAGGGGGCTGCAGGAGGAGCACACAGGCTCAGAAGAGCAGTGAAGGAGAGGCAAGAGGGGACCGCCAGGGGAGCACACCGGCCTAGGGGCCCACGTGGGTCAGGGCCTGGAAGTGGCTGGAAGCTTCCCTGGTAGGAAGGTAGAGGGAGAGCAGCAGCCCCTCTCAGAATCCCACAGTGCCCAAGGGGGGCTGGGCCCCTGCTGAGGGATGGCTACACTTGGCGATGGGCTTCCAAATAAAGGAGGAAAGGGGGAAGCCAGTAACTCTGCATGGAGAACCCTGGCGGGCACCACTCTGACCAGGTCAACATCCCTGTGATGTTGTACGGCACTAGGTGCCCCCAGACCGGAGGCCATGACCAGGAGGACACCTCATCGCTGGGGTCTTCTCCCCAAACCCACAATCTTGGTCTGATTGTGAGAAAAACATCCGAAGGAGAATCTATGTAACGCCTGACCAGCACTCCTCAAAACTGTCAGGACCATCAGTAACCAGAAACATCTATCTGTGAGCTGTCACGGCCTGGAGGAGCCTGAGGACACAGGGCAACCGAATGAGACGGGGGACTGTGGATGGGGTCCTGGAAAAGACGAAGTCCAAGTGGAGTCGACACTGACGTGGCAAACGTGCCTCGGGAGAGGGGTCAAGAGGGGTCACTCATACACGGTGGGGGAGGCTCCGCGCTACCCTTGCAACTTTCCTGTGAGCCGGAAATTACTGAAACAGGAACCTTCATGAAAGAAAGGAAGGGAGGGAGGGAGGAAGGAAGGAAGAGAGAGAGAGAGAGAGAGAAAGAAAGAAGAAGAAAAAGAAAGAAAGAGAAAGAAAGAGAGAGGGAAAGAAAGAGAAAGAAAGAAAAAGAAAGAGAAAGAAAGAAAGAAAGAAAGAGAAAAAGAAAGAGAGAGAAAGAAAGAAAGAAAGAAAGAAAGAGAAAGAAAGAGAAAGAGAGAAAGAAAGAAAGAAAAAGAAAGAAAGAAAGAAAGAAAGAAAGAGAAAGAAAGAAAGAAAAGAAAAGAAAAGAAAGAAAAAGAAAGAAAGAGGAAAGTCCTGGACTCAACGGCTTCACCAGTGAATTCTGCCCAACGCTTATGAAACGGATCCTTCTCACACTTTGCCAAAAAACCGAAGAGGAAGGAACACTTCCTAATTCATTCTGAGGCCAGCATAACCCGGACAGTAGAAGCAGATAAAAATACCACAATAAAACTACAGACCAATACCCTCTATGAATATTGATACAAAATTCTTCAATAAAATACCTGCAAACCAGATTCAGTAGCAGGTTGAGGGCATTTACTTCTGGAATGCACGGATGACCCAAAAGAGGAAAATCAATCAACGTGTTACACCACACAAACAGAATAAAGGACAAAACCCACACGATCATCTCAAATTGATGCAGAAGACGCATCTGACAAAACTCAACACGCCTCCTTGGTGAAAGCACTCAACCAACCAGGAACAGAGAAAATTTTCCCTAACGGTCTAAAGGTCATATGTGAAAACCCCACAGCAAATATATTATCAATGGTGAAAGGCTGAGAGCTTTTCCTCCGAGGTCAGGAACAAGACCAGGGCGCCCGCTCCCACCACTTCTATTCAGCACAGTACTGGGAGTCCCTGCCAGAGGAATTAGGCAAGAAAAAGAAATGAAAGGGATCCAGTTTGGCGCGGAAAAAGTAAAATTATCTGTGTGCAGACAATATAATCTCGTATGTAGTAAATCTGAAAGATCTCCTCCCGGAAGTTGTTAAGAATAACGCATTCAGGACGTTTGCAGGAAACAAAATTAACACACAAAAACCATCTGTCTTTCTATGTCTTTCTATATCATAATGAACAACCTGGAAAGGAAATTAAAATTAGAAAGTTCCATTTACAACAGCATCAGAAAGAATCAAATACGCAGGAAAGTAACTTAACCAAGAAGGCCAAAGAGTGGTATCTTCAGAACTACAAAACACTGCCGAAACGAAAGAAATTAAGACACCAAAGTCAGGAAGACATGTGCGTCATGCGTCATGACACGTGAGTACGTCAGTCCTACCTACCCAAGCGGATCCACAGCATCAATGCAATCCCTATCAGAAATCCCAAGGTGTTTTTGGCAGAAATCAAAATCCATCCTAAAATTCATACAGAATCTCAAGGGAGGCGGAACGGCCAAAACAGTCTTGAATAAGAACAGATTTTCAAGTCTCAAGTTTCCTGATTTTTAAACCCACTACGGGGGCACCTAGGTGGCTCAGCTGGTTGAACATCTGACTCTTGACTTCAGCTCAGGTCATGATCCCACGGGTTCATGGGTTTGAGCCCCGTGTTGGGCTGTGTGCTCACAGCCCAGAGTCTGCTTGGGATTCTCTCCCCCCCCTCCCCTCTCTGCCCTTCCCCTGCTTGCGTGCACTCTCTCTCAAAATAAATAAATACACTTAAAAAAAAAATCTACTACAAAGCCACGGTAACACAGAGTAGTGCTGAGACGGTCATCTAGACAGATGAAGTAGGACTGAGAGCCCAGAAAGAAACCTTCACAGGGGCGCCTGGGTGGCTCAGTCGGTTAAGCGGCCGACTTCGGCTCAGGTCATGATCTCGCAGTCTGTGAGTTCGAGCCCCGCGTCGGGCTCTGTGCTGACAGCTCAGAGCCTGGAGCCTGTTTCGGATTCTGTGTCTCTCTCTCTCTGACCCTCCCCTGTTCATGCTCTGTCTCTCACTGTCTCAAAAATAAATAAAAACGTTAAAAAAAATAAAATAAAAAAAAAAAACCTTCACATGTGGGGTGAGATGGTTTTCAACAAGGGTGCCACGCACATTCTAATGGGGAGAGGACAGTCCTCAACAAATGATGCCGGGACACAGGACGTCCACACGCAAATGAAGTTGGACCCCTAAATAACAGCACGCACAAAACTTAACTCCAAATGAATCAAATACCTAAATGTAAGATCTCGAAGTACAAAACTACTAGACGAAAGCACGGGGGAAGCTTGCAGACACCGGATTTACTGAGGATTTCTCGGCGATGACACGGCCAGCGTAGGTAACAAACACAAACCGGACTTCATCAAAACTAAAACCTTGTGTGCATCAAAGGACACTACCAACGGAGTGAAGAAGGCAGCCCACTGAAGGTCAGGAAATCTTTGTAAATCACACAGCTGGTAAAAGGTTAGTATCCGGAATACGAAAACTGCTAAAACTCAACAAAAAACAACCCGATTCGAAACTGGGCAAGGACTATCCATATAGACACTTTTCCAAGAAGACACACGCCTGGCCAGAAAGCACAGAAGATGCTGTCACTAACCAGCAGGGAAATGCCATCCACGTTACAAGGAGACACTTCGCATCCCCCAAGATGGCTGCTATCCAGACTCGGGAAAACAAGCGCTGGTGAGCGGGGCGACGGACCGGAGCCCGTTGCACAGATGGTGGCAAAGGGAAACAGTGCGGCCGCTGTGGAAGTGGCCTGTCAGCTCGCCCGAAACTAAAAACGGTATTATCATGTGATCTGAGAGCTCCACTTCGGGGTGCACGCTCAAAGGAGTGAAGAGTGGGGCTCCACGGAGACCCCCGCACACCCATGTTCACAGCAGTTATTATTCACAACAGACGAGAGGTGGAAGTCACCCAGCATCCGTCTCGGTGGACGAACGGACGAACAGAATGAGACCGGCCCATTCGGCAGATCACCACTCCGCCCCGAAAAGGAAATGCTGGCACCTGGTCTGGCACGGACGGACCTCGAGGACATCACACAGAGGGCAGTCCGTCACAAAACGACAAATCGTGCGTGACTCCCCTCACGTGTGGGATCTAGAGCGGTCACATTCGGAGAGAGCGGGTGCCACGGCCTGGGGAAAGGGGTGGGGTTGGTGTTTAATGGGATGGCATTTCGGCTTGGGAAGGTGAAAATGTTCTGGATGCGGACAGTGGGGACGACTGCACAGCAATGTGAATGTGCTTAATATCACTGAGTCGTGCACCTAAAAATGGTTAAAGTGGCAAATTTTGGTTAAAAAAAAAAAGAAAGAAAAGGCAGCGAATTCGCACGCCAGAGGACTCCAGTGTGCTAAGAGGCAGCACGGACCCCACCGACAACATCATCATACTAACAACGTGGGCGGGGGTGCCAGGAGGGGGGCGGGAGGGAGGCTCAGTCAGTTGAGGATCCGACTGCAGATTTCGGCTCAGGTCATGATCTCAGGGTCGTGGGATTGAGCCCTGGGCCAGGCTCTGCGCTGAGTGTGGACCCTGCTGAAGATTCTCTCTCTGCCCCTCTCCCCTGCTCTCTCTCCCACAAAACAAACAAACAGAAGCAACGTGGGCTTCAGGGAACAAGTCCAGCCTGGAAGGAGGGGGAGGTGTGCAGGACAAGCCCCACGAGCACCCTGAGCCAGAGGGCACACCAGCAAGGCCACCACACCCCTCCCAGACGCCGAGGCCCGAAGCACCCTGGTTCACTCTCCTCTCCCATGAGCACGACAGGACTCCCGGACACATGCTGGGCTGGGCTGACCAGTCAATGACCGGACGCGCTCTGGTGAAGTGCCAGATCCCCCGGGGAGGGCACCCTGTGGGCTTCAGCACCTACTCACTGCCTCCTGCAGCGGTCAGGGGTCAGACCGGAGGTCTCCCCGGTTCTCCATCCATCAGGCTCGCAGACCTGTCACCTCACGTGGGCAGGTGACATGTGACGTAAAGAGAAGGGAGGTGTGCGGGTTCTTGGTGGAAACACCGGGCATGGACTGCAGGGCACGGTTTGCAGTCAGGGACAGACGCGTCCCACGTTCATACGGTGAAGCCCTGACCCCCAGAGCAGCTGTAGTTAGAGGTGGGCCCTCTAAGGAAGTAGGCAACGTCAGAGGAGGCCGTAGGGGCGGGGCCCTGATTCTACAGGACCAGCAGCCTCACGCGACAGATCTCTGTTTCTGCCACAGGAGGAGGAAACCGCGAGAAAACAAGCGTCTGAAAGGCAGAAAGGGGGCTGCCGTCAGAACTCCACCACACTGGCACCCTCGTCCGGGCCTTCCTGCCTTCCGGACCTTGAGAAATACACGTCTGTGTTTAAGCCCCCTGGGCTGTGGCACCGTCACAGCAGCCGAAGCTGACAGACATCCTATCCTCCACTCTGTCGGTTGTGGAAACGGAGCCACCCTCGTCGGGCCTGGGTCCTGAGTGAGGACGGCTGGAGCAGAACGCCTGGCTGCCCGATCACACGTAGGAGCAGAGTCTGCAGTCTGGAGCTGGGCATAACCCGGCTCATCCTCAGACAGGCTCCTGTGTATCCAAGCTGCTAGGTTCAAGTCACAGTAGAGGTCTATTTAATTAACATAATACACATCCATTTAAAAGCACTGTCACATTTCTAGCGATCAGACTGTCACGCAGCCTCAGTCAGATTTGACTGCGGGCCCCATGGAGGCAGTGATGGCGGCACAAAGCCAAGGGCGGCTGCAGACAGGAGCCACTGAGCACCCTGCACCCGATAAAGCTTTTCTCCTCAGCCATCACCAAGCTGCAAATGCTTTCTAGACGGCTGCACCCAGGACCCCTGGGGGTCAAATGGCTTCCCTGTCCTGGGCGGCGGGGGGGGGGGGGGGGGGGGGGGCTTGTGGGCACTTCAGAGGAGGAAGCGGGTATTGGGTAATGCCAAGAACCACTCTGGGCTGTGTGCCCTGGGTCACAGCACGGCACAAGGCTAAAGTCAACTCGCATTCGCTACGCTGCCCTCGAGACCCCACAGCAAACCCGATTATGTATGGAGCGGACAACATCCTCAACACCAGCAGTCTCCATCTGGCACAGTGCTGGCAAGGAGACGCCCAACCCTTATCAGGTCAGATTCACACCCTGGCTCATCGCACACGCCCTGCGATGAGCTCACAGACCACTTACGGGAAGTTCCATATGCCCCCGCGGTCTCCCCAACCTTCTGTAGAGTCACCTGCCCCAAACGTGCTAGGCTTGAGACCACGTCCCATCTCCAGTGGTGCCTGAGCCTGAGTCTGTGGGACCTTGATGCCGATGTGACACTTGGCTCATTTCCAGGGAACCCCAACTGATTTCAGAGCCCTATCTGATTTGGACCAAAACTACAATGCCGATAAGGTAGGCCATAATGTGGGAAGCCAGGGACACCTCTCCACACGCTCCCTACAGTGGGGGCAGAAGCAGGTGGTGGCAGAAAGTAGAGCAGGGCGTGACATCTGTGTGCAGAAAATCCTTCAACAGAAGCACCCTAGGGGGGCAGGGGCCTGCACGGGCTGCCTTCAGGTGACTCAGTGTCTCCCAACCAGTTGGGCTCACGCCTGCAGGGCGCATGTCCCCAACTCACCTGCCATGCCACGGCAAGCTGGGAGATCTCCCGACCCGACATGCCCTCCGTCAGGCGTGCGATCTCTGAGCACTTCTTCCCGTAGTCAAACTGAGCCAGCTTCAAGCGCCTGGGGAGAGCAATTCCCACATGACGCCCTGGGGGCCTGGGACGACCCCTCGGCTCCTACGCGAAAGGAGGACTGGGTATCTGCCAGGCGCAGGAGCCTGTACTGGGAAGCCCTGTATCTGCTCCTGGTTCCTGCCCTTTCTACCCGCTGGGCACCTCCCTCCCTTCTGGAGCCCCGGTGGGGTCCGTGTGGGGGCCGTGTACGGACAGCAGCGCATGACCACTCCAGAGACAGGTGGAGGGCTGGTCAGGATGTGCCAAAGAGGAGGGGCTCTCGGAGCCTCGCACACAGCGCCACCACCAGGCTCGGAGGCAGGGACCGCGTCCTTCTCCCTCAGACCTCCATCAGCGCCCAAACTAGCGGCACAGCAGCCACGCCCTGTCAGGCGTAGGAAGCACGTGGGAAATCAAAGGGAGAAAAGCCAACACCTCCAGGTTAGAGTGACACGTCACTGCTTTGGTTCGTGTGCGGACCCCTTCCTAGTCAGGTCTGGCTGAAGACCCAGGAGATGAGCTCACAGGAGGAGAGTCATTCAAACACTCATGGAAAAAGAGGCCTCAGGAACTCAGACCACACTGGGTGTCAGTCAGGCTAGAATAGACGATTGGGAGGGTGGGGGGTACTGGGGCCATCCGGGCACACAGGAGAAAGGAGGCCCAGATAATGGAATTCAAGGGGGCAGGGGGACAGCAGGGGCAGGCAAAGCCCGTCCCAGAACAGAAGACAGCTCTCACTGCCACCAGCGACAGGAAGGATTCAGGTCAATGCTGCTGCGAGGTCTGGCTCCCTGGGGATAGTTAAAAATAGACCAGCCCTCACGTATCTGGAGCACTGTGGACAGAGAGCAGTGAGGGAGAGGGTGGCCCGGACAGAATGTGGAGGGCGCCCCCATCGCCCGGTGACTTCTGCAGAATGGGGGCCTTGCTGCGTGCTGGTGAGGGGCCCCAGGCTCCTGGGAGTCAGGATGAGCAGGGAGCCCGTGTCCAGGACGGCCACCAACAGCCTCAGTGAGCAGAGCTCGGCCAAGGTCTGGCAGCCACCGTCACGGCCCCGCACTTCCCAGGGCAGGACTGCAGCCTGGATTCCTCAAAAGCCCCAAATCGTTAAAAGACGCTTCACCTAGCAGGAAAGGATGGAGGTGCCAGCTAGTTTGTGACGATGGGCCGCTGAGTCAAAAAGCTGGCAAAGACTGGGACGGAAGCACAGGGCCAGCAAGTGAGCACATCTGAGCCCCAGGTAAAACCACAGGGTTAGGACTGGGTGTGGCACCTGGGCCAGAAGCTGGTGGGGTACGGAGGGCCCCACACACCCAGGCCATCAGGACACTTACTGCTTTCCTTCTGTGGCTGGCTTCAGAACATACTTGTCAAAATACATCCTCACCAGGCGTTCCCGCTCTTCCTGCCGCGGCAGATCGAAGCGGACCATCTCGTCGATGCGGTCGTTGATGGCCCAGTCAAACTGCTCGGGCTGGTTGCTGGCCAGGACCAGCATGAACCTGAAGGCAGCAGAGACAGCAGGGGCTGAGGGCTTGCCCCTGGGATAGGGGGCCTCTCCAACCCACACAGGACTATTTTCTAACGGGATCTATCTGGCAGCTTTTTAACCCAGAAAAACCCAGACCCAGCATTGCCCTCTACCACCCATCCCTCCCTCCAACACCTCCCTGACCGATGGGCCAGCGTGACGGGGCGGCCATGTAAGCCTCGCTGTGCGCGGGAAGCACAGGGACCCTGGGGTACCATACAGATCTCTGCACGCCCCCTCCCCCAACCTGAGTTGCAGGGTTTGGGGTTTAGCTGGTTGAGCGGAAGCGCCAACTCTGCAGGTACCAGACCAGACTCTTAGGGGGCCTGAGCAGGGTCAGGGGTGTCTGCAGGCAACAGCCGCAGCAGGCAAGGAGGATGCACATGATTTGGTGGCCACACAGCTGACTTGGGGCCTTGACAATGGACGAGAGCAGGATTAGGGGACTCGTAAGGAGTGAGCCCTTTCCCAGGGCAACCTGCACCCCAGGACACCTAGTCGTGGGGTGACCACCCTGACGGCCCATCACGGGAGAGCAGCCAGAGACGCCCAGTGCAGCGCCCTGTGCGTGCGGACTTGCCGCCCGGCCCTCCTGAGACCCCAGCGCGTCCTCTCAGAAGGCCCCACAAGGGTGCAAAAAAGGTGCACCCCCTCTGCACCCCCACGGGCCCTTCCCATTGCCCTGTGCCCGCCCTGCCCCACAGCAGCCCTATGAGCTCAAGCGGAGCCTCAGTTTCCCTCTGTGAAGGGGCCTCGCACCAGAAGGTGGCCCTCACTTGCTGCTGTGCTGCCCTGTCCGGTGCAGGAATGCATTCAGGGTGGCCCTGAGGTCCTCGCTTATCTTCTCCTGCAGAGAAAGTCCTGGCATCAGGCAAAGGCTTCCAGGGGGAAGTTAAACACAGGCCCCACTCCATCCCTCCAGGAGCCACACATGCCAGTGTCTCCATGACCCTGAACTTCAAGAAAAGACTCTAAAAATGCCACACATGTAACTCCTGCTTTTCAGGCCAGATATGTGAAGAAAGTGCAGCTGAGGACGAGGTTTGGGTCAGACTCAGTCGGGGAGGGGGGGGAACAGCAACTTCCCCACAAAGCACAGACGCGGCCACTCGACACGCCACCCCTGACTGCTCACCTATGGCCAGCTGGACCCAGCAGGCCACACGGAAGCTTCCGGAATACTCACAGTCGCTCGCTTCCTGAGGAAGGCATCTGCTTCATCCACGAAGAGCAGGAGGCTGTGAGGGGAGGGGAATGTAGGACTGAACGAGGATGGGTGAGGCCGCCCAGCCGGAACGCTAAGGGGCTGTGCACACGGAAACCGAACCAGGAGCAAAGGCTGCTCTCAGCAGCGTCTGGGACTCCAGACCCAACAGGGGCACGCTGCGTGCCAGCCCACGGCAGGACAGCGACCGGACTGTGCCAAACATGCTAATTGGGCACTAAATTAAATACCAGTGCCGGCAGCCCCTGATCTTCAGTGTTGCAGTTTTTAAAATTTTTTTAACGTTTATTACTTGAGAGACAGAAAGACACACAGCACGAGCCGGGGGAGGGGCAGAGAGAGAGGGAGATGCAGAATCCGAAGCAGGCCGCAGGCTCTGAGCTGTCAGCACAGAGCCCCATGCAGGGCTCAAACCCACAAACCGTGAGATCATGACCTGAGCCGAAGCCAGACGCTTCACCGACTGAGCCACCCAGGCACCCCACCCATTTTATTTTTGAGAGAGAGAGAGAGAGAGAGAGAGAGAGAGAGAGAGCATGAGCAAGGGAGGGGCAGAGAGAGAGAAAGACACAGAATCCCAAGCAGGCTTCTGTGCTGACAGCTTGGAGGCTGACACAGGACTCAAACCCACAAACCGTGAGATCGTGACCTGAGCTGAAGTCGGACGCTCAACCAACTGAGCCACCCAGGCGCCCTTCTTTCTCCAGTGTTTTTAAAGTCAGCCCCTCTTTAAAGTCAGAGACTCCTGAGAGGAGCACAGGCCCCCAGGAATCTATACCTGGGGTGAATTTCTCCCTCAGACCCCCACCCCAGACCACAGAGCTGTTCCGGCCTTGTGCACGCCCACAGGCACAGACTGTGGGGAAAGTCACTGACACACCCTCCCACCCAGCCATCTGCAGCCCGCTGGTGCCAGGAACCCAGGCCACGCAAACGCATGCACATGGGGGGCCACCCCAGAAGGGACCCGGCTCACCCTCGCCGGCTGGTGCTGGCCCAGTCGAAGACCTTGTGCACAGCAGTCACGCCATCCCGCCCCATGGGGGCCACATCCCCACCTGTCATGATGGCATAGTCCATGCCCGAGTGCAGCGCGAGTTTCTGGGCAAGAAAGGGCAAAGCATGTTTACTCTCGTCCCCCCCAAAGCCTGCACAGACCGTGCTCAGGCCCAGTGCCCCTGGGGACGCCCCTCGCCTGGAAAGCTGGCCCCACCACGTGGCTCCTGATGCCCCGCACCCACTCCCCAGAGCCGCAGCACAGCACCCCACGCACCTGTGCCGCCGTGTGCCCTCACCTTGGCAAACAGCGTCTTGCCGGTGCCAGGAGGCCCATACATCAGAATGTTCCTATAGAGGCTCCGGTTCTTCTTGGTGTTCCTTGTCGCAATGGCAATGTCTCGCACGCGCGCTTCCAGGCTGGGCTGCCAAGGAACGGGGCAGTTGGGGCTGGCTCTGCAGCTAGCGTGTGCCTCCTGAACCCCTGGGCTGGCCCCAGGAGGCAGCTTATCCCAGGCTGGGCCTCAGGCAGCAAATTCTACTTTAGGAAAGAAAAGCAGCCCGATCCTGTCGGGGGGGGGGGGGGGGGGTTGGGGAAGAGCTCTGCGGGCAGAAGGGCACCTCCCACCCGACGCCTGTCCCGGCCCCCGTGGGCGGCACCACTTACACTGAGGACGACGCCCTCCAGTGCGTCCTGGGGCTTACCAAGGAGGCGCCTGCTGACCTACGGGGGGACACGGGGGACGGTCAGGGTCATCGGCAGAGCCCATGACAGCCACGGGGCACCGGGAGCAGCTAGGCCACCACACGGAAACAGAACTGCCGTGGCACCCCTCGGTCCAGGACACGCAGGCTGGGCCTCGCTCTGGAAGGCGGGCACACAGAGCCGACCGTGGGACTGGGCCAGGCAACTTACAGATTCCTCAATGACCTTTATTTCCGTAGTCGCACACTGCACACGGGCGACTGCCGTGGACGTCCAGCCACAGCCCACAGAAGGAGTGACACTGCATCAGGCAGAAGCCTGGACCCCTTGGGGGAGGAAGCGGACACAGTACTGCTTCCAGCAACTTCTCTCCTAGGATGATGGCATGCAGGAAGCCGAGGATTTTGTAAATGACCCAAAATCTACCCAGGGGGCAGTCACATCAACAGACACATAGAGGCAACTGACAAACCAGGGTGAGGGTCTTCCCAGTGCTGATGTGGACGGGCCCCTAGGATAGCATCAAAGAGGAAAAAGCCACAAGCAAATCCCATGTGCAAGAAAGGATGGATAGTGTTTGGGTAAAAGGGGGAAATGAAGACGCACGTTCACAACTTGGCTGAAACACCAGAAGGATTCGGGCAGGACACGCCCAATGAGGACCAGACCCACAGTTACCTGCATGGGGTGCCTCAGGGCCTCAAGCACTGTGATCCGAGACGTCTCCCTCACCAGGGACGGCTTCCCCAGCCGGGCCTCAATGTACCGTCCAGCAACAGACGTGGCGTTCTTGGCAGAGTAGACCCCCACGGCCAGCAGTGTCAGCCCGGCCACCTAGAGCAGGGCAGAAGGTGAGTGGCACCCACCACCTGTTCAGCAGTCAGCAACGAGCCCTCCTCATCCCGTCCCGTGCTAGGTGATGGCAAGGGTCATACAGGAGCAGCCCCAAGCCCAAATCCTCAATTACACGAGACTGTAGATATTTCCAGACAGAAAACATACCAAAAAGCTTATCACAAGCACTCTTTCTCACAAAGCTACTGGAGAATACATTCCGGCAGGACTAGAGGTGCTTCCAGGCGACAGGAACCCCGACCGTAAAGAGAGGAACCCTCAGGCTCATGGGGGACAGACCAAACATTGTGGTGGGACCACAATTACAGGGCACACGACCAAGACCTACAAGAGGCTCCTGGAAACTAAAAGCTCTTCCCCACAAGACCAACAGCTTGGCTAGCACAGACAGGGGCAGCGAGGACTCTGAGACCACATGAATGAGGTTCCAGGAGACCAGATGGCAACTGCAGTGACAGAAACAAAGGCCCGCGCCTCCCAAATCCAGCCACCTTTGATGTCATCCAGCCTTCTCCAGCAACCAGCCCTCTGCGCGTCTACCCAGCTTGTTTGGAAAGTAAACGCAAGGGACGTTTTCCCACAGATCCCTTCACGTGCCCAGATTCCCAGCCAAGGAGCCCCGCCAGCCCACAGCACCACCCCAGCCCGACAGGGATTCTGGACTGAGATGCACACGAGACCCCGTCACTAACCACGGGTGTTTACAGCAGCTGGGGAGGTCTGGAGAGATCTGAGTGCACGGGGTACTCAGACCACAAGAGGAATCAGAATGCCCTTAATTCACTTCAAAACACTCCAGGGAGGGGCACCTGGGTGGTTCAGTCAACTTCTCTCCCCCTGTCCCACTCTCTCTCTCAAAATAAATAAACTTTAAAAAATGTAAAATAAAGGGGCACCTGGGTAGCTCAGCCTATTAAGTATCTGAGTTCGGCCCAGGTCACGATCTCAGTTTGTGGGTTTAAGCCCCCCAGCGGGCTCTGTGCTGACAGCTTCGGATTCTGTGTCTCCCTCCCTCCCTCTCTCTCTCTCTGTGCCCCTCCCCTGCTCTCTCAAAAATAAACATTAAAGAAACACTTTTCTTATTAAAAAAAACAAAAACAGAGAGCAGCACCAGGTTTGCTGGTGGGGAAGCAGACCACGTGGTTTTCACTCAAAGGGTCTCACTGCTTTGCTGGGGCTCTGCTCAAACCGGCCCCAAGGGCCTCTGACCAGCCACAAACAAGGTCATGCCACAAAAGCAGGACCCAGGGTTATGAGGAAGAAGGCAGACGTGCTCTAGGGGGCAGAAAGCCACCACGCATTTCACAAACTCCAGTGACAGGACCTCGGTTTTTGAGGCGGGTTCATTAGCCTCTTCACTCCTGCGATGCTCACCGTTCAATGGCCTAGTTCAGAAAAATAAGCTAGTAAACAAGTTCCCAAGATTTGGAACTAAGTTTATTTATTTTGAGAGAGCTAGAGACAGCATGAGTGGAGAAGGGGTGGAGAGAGAGAGAGAATCCCAAGCAGACTCTGCACCGTGAACACAGAGCCCAATGTGAGGTTCGAACTCATGAAATCGTGAGATCGTGACCCGAGTCGAAACCGAGAGTCGGACACTTAACGGACTGAGCCACCCGGGCGCCCCTCCGTAACCTCCAACTGTGAGCGTGAGCACTCCACGCTGAGGCTGTTGCAGGACTAAGCAGCTCTGAGGTGACCGGGCCTCCGCGTTAACGAGAGCTAAACTCCTTCCAGGAGTAAGCGAATTCCAAGGTTGATCTAAAGCTGCTAGTTCCACGAAACAACCGATCAGCAGGCTGACTGGCTCCGATACAGGCAGTGACATTTAGACTCTTCCACAAGACGCTGTCCCTGGCGCAGTAGCCACAGCAGGTACTGAGCGCTTCCTGTGTGCCCGGCTGCGGCACAGAGGACGCCGCGTGAGCGCCACAGAGCCCCAAGGTGGAGACGGGCGAGGAGGGTCAGAGGGAGACGAGCACGCAGGTAAGGCCTGTGGCTCAGACGCTGCACAGCCAAGCCCACGCCAGCTCTGTCCTCTAGTCTCAGACGGGTGCCCCCACCCAGCTCGGCACCAGGAGAAGGCAAAGCCCAGACCCCGTGCTGGGTCTCCCTCCTGTGGGAACCCCAATCTGCACAGGGGTGCCCAAGGCGGGGGGGCAAGATGGCGTCCAGAGGAAGCCCGTTTTCTTCACCAGAACACCAGAGGCCACATTCTGGCAGCTCCCTATGCGACGCGGGGAGTGGCGGGGCAGCCCTGTCGAGAAGCCAGAGGAACTGCTCAGCTCACCCGGCCCCCCGGGCTGCGGGCTGCATGACCCAGGGAGCCCGGACCACTTTCAACAGGGCTGAAACCCTCCGCTTCCAACCCGGAGTTACTCAAAACATGTTTGGGAAGACCATGTCAGGAGCCCCTGTTCGCCCACGTCCCTGGCCTGAGCTAGAGGACTCGAGGGGCCATTTTAAGAACCAAGCGGTCTGACCAGCTTCAGGTTTCCTCGACCAGAGTCCTGGCCCTCCCCAGTCCAGTCCCTGCTCTCCCCAAGGCACGGCCTGACCTCACCTGCCCTCCCTCACGGTCTCCAGAACAAGGCCAGAACTGTGTCCGCTTGCAGAAAGAGCTTCAGGAACCGGCACATCAGGAATGCAAGGGCACTCCTGGTCAGCACGGCTCCCTGCCACCCCTTCGTTAGGGCCTCAGTACCGTGTGAGCAGGTGCCAAGTTGCACCGTGCGGCCCAGGACAGCACCGGGCACAGTGGCAACAATCCCCTCTGCCTCGAGTGGGGAGCAGCCCCATGGCACAGGGCTTTCAGAGCGCGTGCCTAGAACCCTACAGCCTTGTTGGGCCTACCTCCGCTTCCCGCTGGAGGGTGGGAACCTTCACGGGAGCACGGCTGAAAAGGGTCCCCTGCCACATCTCCCGGAACCCCCGGGGTTTCGGCCGGGTCCCACTCCGGAGGCTGCCGGGCAAACTTCCAGTTCCCCTTTCCACGGGGCGGCATTTGTTAAGGACGAGGGAAAACGAAGCTCCCTTCCCGCATCTTCCAGCCCACAGGTCACAAAGCCCACCGCCAGTGCCCCACACCCAGAGGCTACACCACACCTGACTTTCCCAGGAGCGCAGCAGGAGGGACCTGCCTGGCACACTTCCTACCGCTGAGCGCCAGGAGGCAGGGACACAACCCAGCAGAGACCCTGACGCAGGCCACAAGCAGGAGGATGTGTCAGGGGTTATTACCGTGGCTGTCACTTTGTCCCAGTCTGTCACGAAGGCACGGAATCCTTCACCAAACAGGGTGCCGGCTGTCCTGTAGAGAAAGCAGCAACGTGACCAGGAGAGGATGGATCTGGGCACTCAGCTGGAGAAAGGGCAAGAGCTCTGAAGCTCAGCACACGGGAGGGCCTGCTGAAAGAGCCCGCCTCCCGCCAGTGTGCCAACCGAGGGCCTCCTGGGGACTGGGCCTCACCTGATGGACTCCAGAATGGTCTGCCGGTGCTCAGCAGCCTTCAAGCGTATCTGCTCACGAATAATGTCTGCGTTCTCACGCTCGGCCTTGGCTCGGGCGCGCGCCTCGGCCTCCACCCGCAGCATCTCGTTCTTGTGCCGAAGTTCCATCTCCCGTTCCACGGTGGCTGCCCGGGACGTGGCAGGAAAGGGGTGCTCAGACTGCAGTCCCCCACCCTTCCAGCGAGGCCCAGGCAACCCTTCTCACAGGAGGGAGGCAATGCACGTCAGACCCTGGGGGGACGCCCGGCCTGCCTAGGCTTCTGCTACAAAGCTCCGACTAAGGCCAAAGAACGCAGAGCCCCCGTCAAGGTTTGGGATCAAAGTGCTTGAAGAAACACATATCTATGCCTACGGCCTGCTTTCCCTGTGAGCCAGCTCCAAGGACGTAGCCCCCAAAAGCCCCAGGCAGAACTGACAACCCTACCTCGCCGCATGGCCTCCTGCTTCTGCACAGACTCCTCCTGCTTCCTTAAATTCTCCTCGTTGAGAAGTTGCTGACAAGAAACCACAGGAGAAAGGGAAAAGCTTCCAAAGCTTGGAAATGACCAACATTGATCTAAGAGATCAGCGAGGGAAGCTTCTGCCACCACAGGGGCTCTGGACGAGCACAGCGAGGGGCCCGGTTCAGGGGCTCCTGCCTCTGGCATAGCTCTGCCCCAGGGCACTCCCAGCCCACTCCCAGCTGCCCTCCAAACACTCTTTCCCCTGTTAAATTTATAAGCTGTGAGGGTGCAAAGCATGATGGGTGCAAACACTTGGAAACCACCCCCACCATAAATTTGTCCCAGCCAGGTCCCCAGTCAGGTCTCACACAGAAGAACCCCTCCAGCACAGCCAGAGCCTGGAGGCCCCGGGCATCGTGTGTGTGTGTGTGTGTGTGTGTGTGTGTGTGTGTGTGTGCGCGCGCGCGCGCTCTGGGACCCAGCACTGACTGCTGGTAAAACCACCCTGAGTTCTGGCCCACCAGCTGCCCCAGAAGACGCCCGTGCTCTCAGGGAGGCCAAAGGAGGCCCCCCTCGCGTGCCAGTGTGCTGAGCTCACCTGCTGCTTCAGCTGGTCCTCGTAGCGCTGCCGGGCCAGCTTGTCCTGGTACTGGGCCCTCTGGGGAAGAAGACGGCAGCATGAACGCGGGTCAGCTGCAGAAGCTGGCGGACGGCCCCAAACCGACGTCGAGAGCCAGACTTCGCCGGGCCCTCAGACGAGCCGCCTACCTCCGCCTGCTCGCCTGGACACGTGTGCTCCCCGGTCCGCTCAGCGCGGACGTATTCGTGGGCGTTCGCACAAGGTCATCCCACGCCTCGGGGGGTCACTAACAGACCCAGACTGAACGCGGGGACCACGGAGTACCCCAGAAGCTTCCCATCCTGGCCCCCCTGTGCCCGTGTGGCCAAGCGGCCCTTACAGCCTGGTGCTGCCTCGTCTCCTCGCTCAGAGTCTTTCTCCTTTCCTCAGCTTGCACGCGGATCTGCTCGCTCTTCAGCTGCTCCACGGCGGCCTCATATTCCTATAGAATACACCAGCTGCTGCAAGCCCAAGGCCGGCGGGGCCTCCCGCTCTGGACTTTGAGCTCAGGCCTCAACAACCCTCTCCCACATTCCATGTGGGCTCCAAAGGGGCCGGGACAGGAGCAGGAGCTGCTTCCAGAAAACGCTCGCTGGACCAGCACCACTGCACGGGCACCAAGGCCCAGGAGGACCTAGACCCCCCCGGCAGCCCAGTGGCAGGAAATCGGACAGGGCTGGGTCCCAAGGAGCAGGCCAATCTCTTAGGATACTGGTCACTCCCTCCCCAACACCGCTTCCAAGGTGGCTTATGTCACGTGCTCACATTTTTTTTAAGGTTTTTAGTAATCTCTACACCCAATGGGGGCTCAAACTCACAACCCCAAGATCAAGAGTCACATGCTCTTATGACTGAGCCCGCCAGGCAGCCCTCACAGGCTCACTTCTGACTACGCTTTACAACAGCCAATGGCGGAGGGCAGGGCCCATGCCTTTGCTATCCTTCTCTGCTCAACGGGAAGGTCCTGCCAAATGCAGAGACACCCAGTAAGACTCTCCCCTGGGGAGACCAGATGGTCCTCACCTACACCAGCCCTTCCGGGTCGTTCTGCTGCAAGAACCCAAGCCACAAAGCCAGCACATCTTTGACCTCTCCGTATTTCCCTCTTAACCACAAGCAATAAGGTAATCCCAGAAAGGAGACGCCTGAAGCTCCCGTCCTGTGCCCACCACCCACCGTCCTGTGTCCCTCCGCCACAAGGACCGCCTCCGCTGGCACCACACCCGCTACCCACCTTGAGCTTGGACTGCTGCTCCAGCTGCAGCGTCTGCTCCTGCATCTGTGCAAGACTCAGTGCCTCCTTGGCGTGTCCTGTGGGGAGCGGGCGAAGAGGGTTAGGACGCTCGGACACCAGGCAAGCATTCATGTGAACCAAGGGGCTTTCGGGGAGACCACAGCTCACCTCGACATCGAAACACATGTGCCCCCCTGCATTCCCTGACTGGATCTTGCTTGGTGCCCCCTCCCTCCAAAGACCAGTACTCCCTTCTCATCACCTATGTCTGCTCTACGCCTGACAGAAAGCCCGTGTACAAGGTCTTGTACCCCAGCAGCCGTCACATCCCGGAGGGCTCTATCAGAAAGGCTGTTCCAGGGTGCCGGGGTGGCTCAGTCGGTCAAGCGTTCAACTTCGGCTCAGGTCATGATCTCATGGTTTGTGAGTTTGAGCCCCACACTGTGGATCCTCTGTCCCCCTCTCTTTCTACCCCTCCCTGGCTCATGCACATGCGTTCTCTCTCTCTCTCTCTCTCTCTCTCTCTCTCTGTCTCTCTGTCTCTCTCTCAAAAAAAAAGAAAAAAGGGGTGCCTGGGTAGCTCAGTCTGTTGAGCATCCGACTTCGGCTTAGGTCATGATCTCACATTCGTGAGTTCAAGCCCCGCATTGGGCTCTGTGCTCACAGATCAGAGCCTGGAGCCTGCTTCGGATTCTGTGTCTCCCTCTCGCTGTCTGTTCCTCCCCTGCTCATGCTCGTTCTCTCTCTCAAATAAATAAACATTAAAAAAAAATGTTTTTTAAGAAAAAAGGAAGGCTGTTCCACACTAGCTGAGAGTAGAAAGGTCAACGTGGCAGTCAGTTCCCAATGAAACAAAAAGGCACCTGTGGCTACAGGGTCTTATTTTTGTGGAAGTTGCTTAAACTCCTAAGCTTTTAAGCTTTCAGTACCTGTTATTATTAATCTACACGTGCAGATGATAAGATGAATAGGAAGCAAACAATTAAATTAGAAACAAGCCAATGCACAATGACGACTCTTCACAGACCTCGTGTTACAAACACACACGTTATAAATGTTTCCTGCGTATGTTTTGTTCATGAGATACAATTCACATCCATCAATGTTTGGGGGTTCCAAAAAAAACTTCTGGTGGGGGCACCTGGGTGGCTCGGTCGGTTGAGCGTCCGACTTCAGCTCAGGTCATGATCTCATGGTTCATGGGTTCAAGCCCTGCGTCGGGCTCTGTGCTGACCGCTCAGAGCCTGGAGCCTGCTTCGGATTCTGTGTCTCCTTCTCTCTCTGCCCCTCCCCCACTTGTGCTCTGTCTCTCGGAAATAAATAAACGTAAAAAAAATTAAAAGCCTTCTGGTGCTCTCCTAGCCAAAAAAGCCCAGGCATACAGCTTCTCAAATATTTTGGTGATGACACAGTTCTCCCACCTGCAGTACTTTACTGTAAAAAATATTCTAACACGTTAAAGCACGGCAAGAAGGTAGGGAATCCCTGTGAACCCCGCTCCCTGATGCTATAATGTACCTGGTTTTCTCCCTTTGCTTTCTTTCCACTCCCGCCCCATGATCTTTCTTTTTGAAGCCTTCAAAGTAAGTTGCAGACCCCAACACCCACAAACTGCAGCAAACACATAACTAAAGCATGACTTCTGTTCGCTTTTCCATAAACACATCTACACATTTAGAGGGATGTGACAGAAGCCCTGGTGTCTCTGGACAGACTGCTAGGGCACGTGGTGTGCAAAAACACTGCCTAAGCCTGGGAAGGACCTTCAGAGCGGGTCAGGACCTGGCTGACACAGCCTTCCTCACTGCAAGGCTCTCCCCTAGGTCTCTGGTGACTGGGAGCACAGAAGAGCTGAAGACCCGCCCCCAAGGAGAGGCAGCACAAAGGCACCAGCGTCCCATACCCTGTACTGTAAACTTGGGAAGGCACGAAGCCGAGGCCTGAAGAGACAGCAAGGGCCCCTTTAACAATGAACTCTGACCAGGAGGGAGTGAGAGCACAAGAGTGCTCATCCTGGTGCAGCAGACAGGAACGTGAGTGCCACAGGCCAACGATGTGGAGACCAGGTCCCAGCTGCCCTTTTTACCCACAGCATGACCTTTGGCCAGCCGGGTTAACCTCACCTGAAAATGGAAAATTAGAGATCCCCCACCACTGACTCTTGAAAGAGGAAAACAAGAGACAGAGGCAAGACGCATCCTGGGAAGAAGGGTTTGGGGACAGAAGGAGGTGACAGACCAGGGCAAAACCTCTCCCACTGGCCAGTAGTTCGGCCAGGAAGGATGGCAGGAAGAAGAAAAGTAGATGGGTGCCAGGCTGGCTCAGTTGGAAGAGCATGCAACTCCTGATCTTGGGTTTGTGAGTTCAAGTTCCCCATCGGGTGTAGAGATTACTTAAAAAAATAAAAAAATTTTGGGAGCACCTGGGTGGCTGAGTCAGTTGAGCGTCTGTCTCTTGACTTCGGCTCACGTCATAATCTCACAGTTCGTGAGTCCGGGCTCTGTGCTGACAGTTCGGAGCCTTCTTGGGATTCTCTCTCCCTCTCTCTGCCCCTCCCCCACTCACGCAAACTCAATACACTTAGTCTGGGACTGGTGGTGTTCCAGCTAGACCTAAGGGTACAGGCTGTTTGAGTCCCAGGCCCAAATATCCATATGTTTTTAACGTCCCTCTGGGGATCTGAGAGCCAGGCAGGCTCAGAGACCTTGGACCAGGGTTTTCTTGGAGTCTCTGGAGAAGAGCAGGAATTGAACCACAAAGTGCCAGGCCTCTAATTCCTCAGACAGACCCTTGTTTACACCATGGCTTCTCTACACAAATTCCTTTAAAGGGGGGTGGGGGGGGGTGGCAGACCTCTGCTTAAATAAAAATTTGATAGCCGTTATGGTCCTTTTCATCAGTACTTATTCTGTGTCTTCTACATTCTAGCTTCTCAAACACTTAGACTACATCCTGAAACAAATCATTAAACCAACAAGAAAAAGGAAAAGTGAGAGGAAAAGACGTGGGCTTAGCGAAGGTCCAGCCGATGATGGTGCCTTTGGGGGCCCGGGAGTCAGGAAGGCAGAGCCAGGACGGACTGACCCCTATTGCTTTACAGACCTCGACTTCCTGAACGCTGCTTTCCAATAACACGCACAAATCTGCTTCGGTACCATAAAACCAACGGTCCTCAAGTGAGCTTGCCTTCGCAAGGGGAAAACTGCTAACCACCACCACAATCGGGCCACGCTTTGGCCACGTGGAGGCAGCAAGAGGAGCAAAGAGCTCCCCTCCTCTACAGTAACTAAAGACCAGGCTCCAGCCCCAGCACCTGCCACCTGTGACCGCTGAAACTTCCATCTGCAGCGGTCTCCTCACCTGACAGACGCGTGACAGCTTGGGAAGTTGCCAAGGATGATGGCATCCCCAACCTCCCCGCACCCAAGGCGGCTTTGCCAGGTTTATTCCCGCAGACCAGTTTTCTCACCTGGGAAACGGGACTGCAGACAGCCACTTACCACTCGACCACTCAGACGACTGAGGAGCTACATGCGCCCAAGGAGCCGGCATGCCCGGTGCTCGGTGGACTGGCTCGCTGTGAGTCCTGAGCTTCCCTGGCCCCTCGCCCCAGCCGGGGCCCCGCCCTCGCCGCCTCACTCACGCGAATGCTCCAGCTCTCGCGCCGCCTTGGCCGCACGTTCCAGGCCCGTCGGGTCAAAGTTGCTCCATTTGTCCTTGGGCGCCGGCCGGTCCCCCGCGCCGCGGTCCCCGCCGCCTTCGCCCCCGGGCTGAGCGGGCGGCAGGGACAGCGGCGGCCCCGCGCCTTCGCCCTTAGGGCCCTTGATCCCGAAGAGCCACGACATGGCGCGCGAGCGCCGCGTGTCGCGGCAGCCGCCCGGGGCTCAAGACGAGCTGAAGCGCGCGGACCAGAGAAGCCTCCACGAGGAGCCAGCCGGTGGTCAGAGCGCCCGCGCAGGCGCGACAACGCCCCTTCCTCCCAGACGACGGAAGCGCAGGAGGGCCACGTACCGCGTGGCCTTCGGATAGGCCGCGGGTATCGTGACATCACCGGTGGCCCCGCCACGATTGCTCAAACTAGCTCCGTCTGGGGGCGGGCCGTCGAGGGGCAGGGCGAAGCGCTCGAGTTACGGGGGCCGATCGGGAACAAAACCGATGGGCTGGGCGCCTGTATAGCCTGGTTATACGTCAGTTCCGCCTAGCAACAGCTCCGTGTCCCGTCGCTATAGGCGCCCGGAGAATCCCGTCAGAGCGGGGGCGGAGAGGCAGGTGCCGCGGAGCCCTGGGGTCCTTGGTACGCGGGTGTGGGCGACGCGGCGGTGAGCCCCGGATGGAGGGAGCGGCCGTGGGGGAAAGGTCCTGCGGAAAGCGGCTGATCCGCGAAGGAAAATCAGCCCGGGGCAGGTGCGCAGCTGGGCCTCGATTCTGCGCCCCCGACCCGCCACCAGAGACACGACCGGGCGCGGGGACGTCGGGGCCCCTAGACGGTTGAAGCTGCGCTCCGCGGGTCTCCGTGCTAGCGCACATAGCCGGCCCATAATAAGGTGCTGGAAGGGTAGAAACGCGGTTCCTAGCCAGTCTCCTGCAACCGTCATTAGGTTAAAGAGCCGGCTGGAGAACAAGCTCTCCCCATCCTCCGTTTCGGTGTCTCGGCAAACCACATTGCCCGTGGGCGTATGAGCCTTCGTATCACTTAAAAGTGGCTCACAATGGGAGGGAGACAGAAATCGCAACCCCAGAAGAGTGGAAAAGCAGAGCAGACCCCCCCCAAAAGCCCCACAAGAGGGCGCCCTTGCTGGAGGAGGAATCCTGGCTTCTTGGGAAAGTCCAAAGGCCACGTGCCTGCTTCTGGGACAAAGGGCCAGTCTAAAGCCGCCTGGGGCAGAGGGAGAAAAAAGGTGGACCGAGCCCTGTGTTGCTCTAGAACCCACAGTGCCCAAAGTTAGCAAACTTTGCTTCTTGGGCCAGCAACCAAGTTGCCCCTTTGGTCTTTCTTTGATGGAATTGGTTGAGTTCCCAGAATTACACAGTTTCCCCACTAGACTGAAAAAAATTTTAAGCTTGAGTAAAAATGGGCGGGGGGGAGGGGGGATTAAAGATAATTCTGTGATCTTTCATCTCCAAATGAAGAGAAAACCAGATGAATTCTCCAACCAGATGCCCCCGCCCCCGCCCCCACCCCAGTGGCCATTATGGAGGTTCTTACGGACTAGCACAAACTACCAAGGTTCTTATGGAGAGCAACCCTGGTAGGGCTTCGCTGGATTAGAAGAGGAGATGGGTAAGAGACATGAAGTCCTTGTCCAAACACAGCTGGGCCATGTGCCCCTCTCTAGCTCCAACCATCCCAGACCAATATTTGGCAAGCCTGTGTACTTTTACGTAAAAAGGAATCACTTTGAGAATAAAGTTATGCATTTAAAAAGCCAGTTTCAAATAAGTAAAGTCAGTTTCATCTGCCTTAACTTGAAAAACAGAAAGAGATGATTGTTTAAGGATTTAGATAATTGCATTCCCTTTGACAAAGGGGTCTCCTCCAGTTTCCCTCATCCGAGGGTGCTGTGCTTTCCAAACAAAACATCCAGGCCACTGGATTGTTTGTCACTTATGATCTTAGACTGCGAGCCATTGAGGAGGCTTGACACACCTTTCCTAAAACACTAAGTTAATAAAAGGGAATTATGGGACCGCCTGGGTGGCTCAGTCTCTTGCATCCAAGGCTCTGGTTATGATCTCATGCTGAGTTCCTGCTGACAGCTCAGAGCCTGGAGCCTGCTTCAGATTTTTTGCCTCTGTCTCTCTCTGCCCCTCTCCTGCTCGCGCTCTCTCTCTCTCTCTCTCTCTCTCTCTCTAAAATGAATAAGCAGTAAAGAATAAAGGGAATTATGATGATGCTTTCTACCTGATGCATTCACATTTAACTGACAAATGTAGGGTTCTCTGCTGCTTGTGCTGTTTTGCTGACAGATTCCCTGATAGCCCCCTCCCACAACATGTGGCTGTCTTCTGTGAGGGCGTCCTTCAGCATTGACAACCTGGAGGAAAGACTGCTGAGCTCGGAGATGCAGGTGGACAGCTTGGCCTCCAGCCTGTCCTTTAGTCCAAAGAGTACGCTATGCCCCTGGGAAGCCAAGCCAAAAGGAGCAAAGTGGCCCCACCCAGGCCAAGTGCAGAGTACTCTGCCCCTAGCGCCCAGGCAGTTGGTGTGGTTTCTGAGTCCACCCGAATTTGGCCAGACCTCCGGAGAGCTACACAGCACACCAGAGCCATGGCCTACCAGTATGGCCCACAGCCCCCCACTACCCAGCCCCAGGGTGTCCCATCACCAAGACTGTGGCTGCTGACTGCTCATTCTGCCTGACGTCTCCCACCAACAGTGCCTCTGCAGAAGCTCGGCTGCCTAAACTTGGAGCCTCTCATGGGGTGGGCCTGAGGCTGCTGCTGCCCCCAGCCCCCCTCCCCCACCTCCATATCACATTTAAGGCCCCTAGGTCAGCCGGGCCTTCAGAAGTAAAGGGGTGGCTCCCTCTCCCATTCTCTCTCCAGCTTTCCGAAAGGAACTGCCAGTTCTGGTGTTGCTCACGGTCATCCCAGTCCACACGCACCCCATACCCACTCCCACTGGGCAGACCCCAGCCCAGCCAAAAGAAAAGCTGCCTAGCCCGGCCTTCTTAGGCCCAAGCCCCCAGATCTCCACAGGGCCCCTGCAGCTCTTCCCTGTGCTTCCAGAAGTTCGGAAGAGGTAATGGGGTTGTAGTGCTGAGCCCTCAGATGAGCTACCTTGGGCCCAGGGCTGGAAAGGGACTCAGGACTGAGCCCAAAGCTCACTGTCCCTCCAGCTTTGTCTTCCTGAGCAGTGTTTGCTTGTAGGTGAGCATTTGCCTACTCGGGTGCCCTGGCCTACTGTCCTCTCCCCACTGGAGACCTACCTAGCAGAAGGTCCACCTAGCAGAAGGTCAGCGCAGCCGGGACATCCCCAGGGGCACCTGAGGTGGGGAGCCCTCAGCACAGGCACTGGGCTGCCTGCCCACGCTGCTGGCAGGAGACCCACTGTGAGCACTGGCCTGCCCCTCGTGGGACTGAGCCGGGACCTCCACCTTCTCACAACAAAAGCAGGGTCAGATGCACAGTCTGGACAGACCTTGGAAGCAAAGTCGCATGAAGCCATGGCCACTGAGGGAGACCTGGTGTTCTCTGCGAGGGGCTGTGAGTGGGCACACATCTGCCACACGATACAACCGCTTGTTTTCTTGTCCTAACCAGAAGCAATCACAGCACAGACCTTTCTGATTTTCACGTCAGTGTCAGAAGCTCATACTTCCATGTGTCACCTGACACACAGTGACATGTACTAGTTCCTGTAGGTGGCAGTCTTGGCCCCAGACCCAGTGTATATTGAGGAGACAGGGCCTGTGTCTCAGGGGAGGGAGGAGCAGGGTCAATGTTGGGGGCGGGAGGAAACCAGGACAAAACTTTCCTGGAGATTGTTCCCAGACATGGCCTGGACCCATCAACCTTTAAGTGCTGCCTAGGACAGGGACGCCTGGGTGGCTCGGCTGGTTGAGCATCTGACTCTTGATTTCTGCTCAGGTCATGATTTCACAATTGTGAGATCGAGCCCTGCACTGGGCTCTATGTGGAGTGTGGAGCCTGCTTGGAACTCTGTCTCCCTCTCTCTGTTCCTCCCCAGCTTGCACGCTCTCTCTCTTTCTCTTGAAAAAAGAAAAAAAGAAAAAAAAAGGAGTTGCCTGGGACGGTGCAAAGGGCTTCCAAGGGAGGGCTTCCAGGAGAGGTGCTCCGTGGCACAGAGACAGGAGCGGGGGCTCCTCTCCCTGGCCTCAGTGTCCAGCAGTGAGGAGGTGAAGGCTGGAGCCTCTTCCAGGGGCTAGGGCCACATGTCTTTGGCCACTCTGCCCTCCCTTGGGATCGTAGGTGTGTTTGGAGGCGGGAACTCATGTGTCTCAAGTGTGTGACCGAGCTATTAGGAAACCACCCACCAGCACTCTCCTGCTTTTCCTCCTGCAGCGTGCACAGTGCTCTGGAGGCTGGACTGAGAGGTTCAGTGTGGAGGGGGACCTCTCCGGGTGCCCGACGGGCTTGGACCTCCAGGCACCCGCGACATCAGGGTGGCGGACATTGGCCTGCCTATGGGGAGTTCTGGCCCAAGTCCCAGCCCCGGGGAGGATTCCCCTCACCGGCCAATGCTGCCCGGGACACTGCTGTTCGCATCCACCACCTCGGAGGGGGCCAGGTGACTCTCGGCCACCCGCTAACTACAGGTCAGAGTGTAAACAGACACCTGCAGCGGCACACACGGGCCGCACAGTCCCACTTGGCTTCCCTGGGCCTGATTCCGGGGGCTTGTGGGGACATGTAGGGGAAACCCCACGCCCACTTGGCGGCACCTCCCCCAGCATCTGACCAAGTCTGGCCTGGGCGGGCACTACCATCTGCTCCTGGGACCCTGGACCCACAACCGTAGCCCCCCCCCCTCCACTCTGCTTGCTCTGGCCACACAGGCAGGGCAGAAGCCCCTTGTCTCCTATGCCATGTCACACAGGCACACCGTGGGCTCACCGCAGCAGGCCTCCACAGATGTTAAATACACCGAACTAGCGGGCAGTGCAGGCCCTAGGTGTTTAAGCAGGGAGCCGCCGGATTCTTGGAGTCTGCTTCGTGAAACATGGTGGAGGCCAGCTCGACTGAAGGCTGCCGGCCGCTCACACACCCCCACCACACCCGAGAGGGCAGACCCGGAACACGGCCTCTCCGCCCTGCAGTCGCGCGGGTGAGGGAGGGCCTCTATTTCCCAACAGCAGGCAGCGGCCGAAAGTCAAACTGCTGTTGGGGGAGCGGTCTTGCCAGCAGAGGGCGCCACAGCCCCGGCCCCCACCCGGGTCCGAAGGCTGTAGTGAGGGGGCAGCGCGGCAGAACCCGGTCCCTGTCCGGGCTGTTCGGCTCCAAACGCCTCAGTCCCCGCCCACGGAAGCCGCCAGAGCTCCCCGAAGAGGAGGTGTACGTGGCACGGTGTTCTGCGTCTCGGCACCAGGAGGGGCTCGGCTCCCCTCCTCTTCCCCCAGCACCAGCCACAAAACACTGGCCCTCCGTCTGAGAGCATTTTCGGGGCTGGAGTGTTCTGACAGGGAGTAAAGCACACTGAGGAGACCGCGAGGCTCAGTTTACATCTGATTTACTCTATTTTACAGTCTGGGTTGTTAGTGGGGAAGAGGCGAAGTGAGCACTGAGTTGGTGCAGGCAGAGGAGCTCATGCCTTTGTGGGGCTGAAGGACAGCAGCTACGCCCTTAGGACTTGTCTGGTGGCCCCAGGATAGTGGTAGTGAAGACGTAGGAGTCAGAAGATGCTGTAGAGAATCGTTGGGGTGAACCCACCCAGGGAAACCTTGTTTGTCCCTGCCCCCAGCATGGCAGTGCCCTACCCAGAAGCAAGGGAGGCTCCCTATGAGTGCCAGACTTGGGGCTTGCTGGGGCAAGGAGCCCTCCTGTCTCCAGGGCCCCATCTTGTTCTTCCAGAAAGCGGCCATCCTCACCCCGGTGGCTGTGGCTGGACCCAGCAGGGTCCTGGGCAGGAAGGCAAGGTCACTGTCCCCAGCAGCCACTGCCTCTCAGGCCAACTGAATGCCCTGATAAAGACCACCATTCTGCTAACCCAGCTGCTGACCACACCGGCAACCTGCCACCACTCCTCCCTGCCCCTTTCCAGACCCTGTCCCCTCCAGGAAGGCTTTGGGACTCGGCCAGAGCCCGCTCCTGCCCTTCATCCTTCCGCCTTCTACCAACATCTAGGACCTGAGTAGCCGCAGGAAGTCAGAGCGGCCAACTGGACCAAGCCCTCTCAAACGGATGCCGGGCCCCCGCCACCAGAGGGACTGGGCCTTCGCACAAGCCAGAGGTCTAGCCGCTCCGCTCGGCCACCTCCTGTCCTGGGCCCACGGCCAGTCCTGTATCTGATGTTCTCAGCCCGCCCCAGACTCCCTGTCCATCTTGCTGCTAATTCCTGCCCAAAGGACGGCACCGTGTACCCAGGTCTGGGCCCGGGCAGGGGGTCGCGATGGCACGAGCTGCTGCCAGAGCTGCAGCAGAGAGAGGGTCAGGCGGGGGAGTCGGGCGAGGCCTGCGTCCTAGAAGGCAGACGCCCCGAGCAGGGAGCCCTCCGCCGCGGGAGAGTTCTGGGTGGGGGGGTTCGCGCGGAGTCGCCGCGGGGCAAGGCCCTGCTATCGGCGGTGGGCGCCTCCCCCGCCGGGTTCGGGAGAAGGGGGCCCTCGGGTGGGCGGGGCGGCGGGCTCACGGCTCCCTGCCCCCGGCCCCCGGCGGCTGGGGGCGCGGAGCGCGGCTGCGCTCGCCGTCGGGCGTGCAGGCCTTGGCCGACAGCGCCCTCTCGCGGCCCGAGCGGAAGGCTGCCGTGACGGTCACCAGGTAGGCGGTGCCGGGCGCCAGGCCCTGCAGCGTGGTGCTGTTGCGGCCCGCGGGCACCTCCACGCGCTGCGCCGCGCCGCCCAGCAGCGGCCCGAACTGCACGTGGTAGCCGAGCACGGCGGCCGGGCCCAGCGCCGGGGCCCAGCTCACCCGCAGGCTGCGCGGCCTGGCGTGCGAGATGACGATGCGCTCTGGCCCGGCCTCCTCTGGGGGGGGGGGGGGAGGGAAGCGCGCGTGAGTGGGGTGGGGCGGGACCCCGGCCCGGCGCCCCCTCCCCGTCGCCCGCCCCACCCCCCGCCCCCGCCCGGCCTGGCAGGCCCTCCGCCTCCAGCTCACCCGGCAGCGTGTGCACCCGCAGGTACTGCGGCCTCACGAGGTGCACGTTGGACTCGGGCACCAGCTCCACGTCGTAGTCCGTGTCGGGGTCGAGGCTGACCCAGGCCCAGCCCGTGGCGTTCCCCGGCAGCTGCTGGCGACGCACGTTCCCCGGCTCGGCGCTGGGCGCCAGCTCCAACACGTAGTAGCCGGAGTCCGCGGTCAGCAGGGGCGGCCAGGCCAGGCGGAAGCTGCTGGACGTGACCTCAGAGGCACGGAGCTGCTGTGGCTGCATGGCGTCTGCGGGTGGTGCAGAAGGTCAGACCTCCCCGCGCCCGGGCTGGGGCCCTGACTACCGACTCAGGGAAGACCGGACGGGGAGATGTGGGGAACAGGAGCGCTGGAGAGCCCCAGGCCAGGCTCGGCCACCCCAACAGTGCTAACGATACACGAACCGGTGACAGGGCTGGGGTACGGATAAGAGTGCCACCCCAACTTGGGACTCCATCAGGAGCTTCCCTGCCTGCCTCAGCTGCAAACCCAGACGGGTGAGGAGCTATAATGGCCACCTCCCACCCAGCCCAGTCAGCCCCTCAAAAGTGGTGTCTGAGAACAGAGGACCAACCACCCTCCACAGCCCAAGTGGCCGGCACAGTGTGGAGTCAGTTCAGCTCTGGACAGTCAAGGCAGAGGGGCACCACTGGTGCAGCCAAAAGATGGGAGGCCATCGGGGGACACTTGAAGGGTGGATATATGACAACTCCAGGAGTAGCTGGATGTGGGGCTCAGAGTACTGCCTGCCTCTGGTTTCCAGGAGCAGGGGGATTCCAGAGTCAGCCCCCCAAATGTGCATTACTCCTGAGCCTGTGACACCACATGGCCATTTGAGTGACCACGCAAGCAGGTAAGGCTGGACACCACATGGCTTGCATGTAAGGCCGATAAATGTCGAGGCAGGGTTATGGCCATTGGGACCCTAATGCTTTCTCCTTTAATGCCGGGTGCTCCAGCTGTCAGCCTGGCACTCATCCTCCTGTCTATTCCCCATACTCAGACCCCCACCCACCCCTATCCCAGGAGCCCCCCACCCTTTTGCCTAACTGCCTTACAGCCTTGGGTTTCTCCTGTTCAGCTGCTTGCCTTTCCTCTTACTATCTCCTCCAGGTTCAGCCACAGTGGTTGACTCAGGGGCCACCAGGGGCCAGGTGTCCCTGGGGCAAATCTCTGGGAGGACCCTCTACCTTTCTCCAATCCACAGTCCAACTCCTGGTTTCTGGTGGATGATTAACCCACAGGCTGAGACTCAGAAAGAATCCTGGGGTTAGTGGCATTTTTTAGTGGTTAGAGCAGGCTGAGCCAGCAACCAGGCCCTTCATCTCAGCCCCTCCCACTGTGAGGTTTGGCTGGGGGTAGGGGTGGGGGTCCATTAGAAAGTTGGTGGGAGGGGCGCCTGGGGGGTTCAGGCGGTCGGACGTCAGACTTCGGCTCAGGTCATGGTCTCGCGGTTTGTGAGTTGGAGCCCCGTGTCGGGCTCTGTGCTGACTGCTCAGAGCTGGGGACCTGCTTCAGATTCTGTGTCTCCCTCTCTCGCTGCCCCTCCCCTGCTCGCACTCTGTCTCTCAAAAATAAATAAACATTAAAAAAAGAAAAAGAAAATTGGTGGGGAGCTTCCATCCCCTGCAGCAGGCCCTCTCTGGTCCAGCCTCTTCTCCAGCAATCCCCAAAACCACCAATGGCGCAGACCCACTCAAACTCCTCTGTACTGTTCCCACCCACAGGGTAGCAGGGCCCGAGCTCTGTGGGAAGCAGCCCTAGCCCATCCTGACCCGGCTTTCTCATCTCCAAGCACGGTGGGAGCTGGCACACGTACAGGAGCCTGGGCTGCCCATCTGCAGAGTCCTCAGGCTTGGACCCTCCCTCTTCTTCCCCTCCACTTAACCACATCCCACCAGATGCAGCTCCTTGGCCTCTCGGCCCACTCCAGGCCCCCCAGTCGGGGTGGGCCCATCAGCAGAGAACCCCACCCGGAGATGTTTATTCAGGCCCGACCCTCTGTCCCACTATAGCCCAGGTAGAGGGGCACACAGGGCACACGACTGGAGCATGTCCCCCAAGGATGCACAGAAAAGCCATGGGTGTTACCTCCCAGCCGAACCCCAGGAAGTGCCACTGTCCCCGAAGCCCTGGCCCCTGCTCCAGGCCCTCGAGTCCCTCTCCCCCATCTCTTCCCGGGTTCCTCGCTGGGGCACCCCCAGGCCCTGCCTCCTCCCACCTACCAAGAATGGACCCCCTCAGCTCCTGGGCAATGATGTGCAGGTCGTCCACGTCCACAAAGTGCAGGTGATGCTCTGCGGGAGCCGAGGCAGCAGCTGACAGCTCCAGGAGGTTGCCACGACCGGTACTGACGATGAAGACGGTAACACCCAGGTCCTTCAGCTCCTGCATGGGGGGCCCCACGGGGTCGCTGGAGCCGCCATCTGTCACCCACACCAGCACCTTGGGCACCCCCGGCCGGGCCCCTGCCACCTCGGCAAACAGCTGCTCCTTGGCGTAAGCCAGCGCCAGGCCAGTGTTGGTGTCGCCCATGCGCTGGGCTGCAGCACGTATGGCATCCTGGACAGCCGCACCTGAGCTGTGCTGGCCGAAGGGGAACTCAGTGTATGGGCGGCTGCCCACATGCACCAGGCTGGCACGCAGAGCCCCAGGGCCCAGGGGCAGTGGGGCCACCAGCTGCCCCAAAAACTCCCGAACTCGGGAAAACTCATAATGAGACACGCTGGCCGAGCTGTCCAACAGAAACAGCAGGTCCCCCTGGGGAGCCGATGCTGGGGGACCTGGGGGAGAGGAGAGGGTTCAGCCCCAGGTGGTGGCCCCCAGACAGTCCCACACCCAGGGCAGAACCCCCAGGGTCTGAGCTTTCCCTAAGCTGGAGCTTGCCCTTACCCAAGTAGGCCCCGAAAGCCTGCTCCAAAGGTCCTGCAGGCGGCACCCCTGGGGGAAAGGGGAAAGGGGTCCTGAGCCCACAAGTGGCCCACAGTCTCAGTGGGTTCTAGCTCTGCACCTCTCTGGGCTCTCTGGGTCCTCTTTGGGCTCAAGTCTTGTCTGTAAAGGAGAGCTGACCCCTCCAAGCCTCCACACCCACCCTTTCCTTAGCAGACTCTGTGCAGGCTGGAGCCGAGGGTCCTGGTCCAGCCCCCAGGAGTGTGGGTGGATAAGCCTAGGCCACAGTCCTTGTTTCCTCAGGCTTGGCTTCCAGAGAACCGGCCTCCAGGATGGAGTTCAGCCCTACACCCCTGCCTCCAGGTAAAGCAACTAGTGGGGGGGTGGCACAAAGCAGCTGGGGACACTGGGGGCTGAGATGGGCAGATGGGCAGATGAGGGAGACAGAGCATGATCACAGCCCATATGGCCAGGCTGGAGTCATCACGCCACTTACAGATGATGTCACCCCTCCTCTGGACCCATCCTCTGCTCCATCTGGACCCAGGAAGCAGGTAACCTGCTGCAGCAGCTTGAGGGGCCGCCAACCCCCCAGGGCCTTCCTCTTCCTCCAGGTACCCCAGGGGGCAAAAGGACCCCTTCCACCACGGGAGCCAAGGGCAGACAGGAGTTGGGGCGTCTGGGTACTGATCTGGGCTTTGTGGCCTGTTTCCCCCAATCCGGTAGGGCGACTCCAGCCCTCTTACCGTCCCTCTACTAGGTGTCACTGCAAGGAGAGGAAAACTGAGGCAGGGACCGCCTCCCCGACACACACCTTCCCCTCCCCGTTCAGAACCTACCCCCCAACACCTGACGCTCCTCTAGCCGCTCGGGGTACCTGGGCCCGCCCGCCGCAGGTGGGTGGGGTGCCCCTGCGGCCGTCCCCGCCCCGGGCCGCGGGAGGGAAGACTCAGCCCCGCGCAGGCAGCAGGGGGCAGGGGCGCCGCCCGAGCTGGAACCTGGCCCGCCTCCTGCCTCACTCACCACGTTCGGCGCCGCTCCGCGCCAGCGCCAGCCGCAGGCTCAGGGCCAGGCTGAGCGCCGTCCAGGGCAGCATCGCGCGCGACGGGACGGGGCGCGCTCGGCTGCCGTTCGCCACTCGCTCGCTCGGGGACTGCAGGGCGCGCCGCCGCGCAGGCCGGGCCCGCCCCCGCCCCCGCCCCCCGGGAGGCCCCGTCCCCGAGGCCCCGCCCCCGGTGAGCACTCTCCCCGCGTGCCGAGGCGCACAGAGTCCGGGAGGCGTGCGCGCAGAGGGACCCAGGCAGAAAGCGTCACGCGGCACTCGCGCAGATGCGACCGCGGCACACACGCGTGGGCGTGCGTACACACAGAAACCAGAGCTTTCTTTCCTGGTTGGGAGGTTTCGGGGTTCCGCACTGCCCCCTGCCCCCAACCGGGAGCAGAGTAGGGGGCCACTAAGCTGGGCCAGCCCCAGGGCTCACTGCCCGTGACCTCCCCACAGTGCTATGAGTCCTTGAAATCAGGCCCAAGAGCAACCCAGGGGTGCGAGGGGTTGGGGGTGACACCAAGAACAATGCCCCCCCCCCCCAGCAAGCCCCAGGCCCTGGCCTCACCTGGGGCTGGGGGCTGGGGGCTGGACGCTTAGAAAGGAGACAGAGCATTGGGAGGGGGGCAGAGGCCTGAAGGGGAGCCTTTTGAGGGACACAGAGCCCCCACCCCACCTGGCTTCCTGGAGAAAGAGGCATAGGAGCTGGTTCAGGTCCTGTCCAGGGTGACCCTGCCAGAACTATGGCTGTCCCCATACACTCTGCCCAATGAGTGGCCCAGGGCTGGGCCAAGGGCAGGCCCCCAGACCTCTGGAGGGACCCACTGGCAAGCCAGGACGAACCTTGCGATCCAGGATTTTGGCTGGGCCAGACCAGAGGTGGCTGGCTGGAGGGGGCATCCCCACAGGCACTCAGCCCTTCAGGACAGATTCCCTCCCCTTAGGTGAGGCAGGGCAATGTCTTTTGGGCAGGAGCTGAGGGTCCAGATGAGGTCCCTCACTACTAAGAAGGCTTTCTGTAGGGTAACCACTGCCCTCTTCCAGCCACTAGTCTGTGGAGCTGGGAAGGCACAGGTTCTCCCAGCCCGAGGTGGCTGGGGCGTCTCTGCCAGGATGTCCCCTCCCTTTCCCTTCCCAGGAGGATGCTCAGAAGCAAGGACGGATGGGACTCAATGGTTTTCCTTCCTCCCTTTATGGCAGGTGAGACACTCTGTGAGACAGGCTGGAGTTCCAACTTTGCCTAAAAAAGGAAGTGGCTGAGCCAAGCTGGAGGAGCTGGGGCAGGAACAAGCGAAGAGTGTGTCCCCGCCGCCCCCACCCCCTCGAAGGGAGTCTTGGCAGTGGTGGTGCTGGCTCAGCTCCACAGGCCTCAGGACTCTGCTGGGACCAGAAACTGCCTGGTGCTTCCGCTTGGGCCTGTGCGGGTGGTGGGGGCAATGGGCTCCCGCCCCTGAAGTCCAGGGTATGCCTCCCGGAGGGGCCTGGCCTGGCCCCCAGCCCCGAAGCACAGGAGGCTGACCAGGACTGGGGCCGAAGGGGGACAGTGAGCGGAGGCCGTGGTGAGGCCGCAGCAGCTGGAGGAGGCCTGGGGCTCCAGCCAAGAGCTGACCCCGGGGGGTGCTGGGGTTGAGGTGCCAGGTTAACATGTACAAACGCTCCTTGGTTCATTCTCCCTCTCACTGGGCACCCACCTGCCCGGGGCAGAGAGCTGGGCCATGGGATGCTCTGTGGCAGGGCAGTTCCCCGCCTTGTCCCCCAAGTCCTGCATGGCAGGCGGGCCCCAGTCACGCTTCGGCCTGTGCTGCTGGGCTGACAGGGAAGTTTCCGTCCCTTCTGGAAAAACTGAGCGGGTCTTCTTGGCCATGACTCAGGCCCTCGAGGAAGCAGCCGCCCTCCTCCCTCCAGCCTCTCCATCGGAGGGAGAAAGACGGGAGGCCCCGTGTTAGGACTGCTCTGCCAGGGCCTCTGCCCAGCCTTGGCTGAGCTCGACCAGCAGCCCTGGCCAAGTTCCTCCTCAGCTCTGCCCACAGTCACTCCTGCTGCTCATGCTGGGCTCACGCCTGACCCCTGGGAGATGCCCCCACATCCCACCACCCGATCGGCTCTACTCCCCTGGGCCCCGCTCTGCCCTGAGGCTCTACTGTCCACAGGGCCCCTGCTGCCTGCATCATGGCAAGTCTCATTCCAGTGTCCTGCACTCCCAAGGCGGGGACACAGACAGATGGAGGACCCCCAGGGAGTTGTGGGGGTCAGCCAGGAGCGTAACAGTCAGGGTCAGGGCTGAGCTCGAGGCAGACGCCAGAGGAAGCACAGATATAATTGTCCGGAAACCTCCTCTCTGAAGAAAGACAGGCTGGGAGGCCAGCGGAGTTGAAAGGGACACAGGCCGCCAGGCCACAGCAGGCCCTGCCCCCGCCCCGTCGGCTCCCTCCCCCAAGCCCAGCCCCTGCTTGGTCCTGGACTTCGAGGGGCCGGGGGAAGGAGCAGCCTGTGTGGCTGAGGCAGCCCTGCCCCTGCAGCCTTGGCTCAGTCTGAAATCCCCAGGGCATCACTTCCCGGAGCTGGCCCACCAGGCCTGCTGGTCCACAAGCAGGTGGAGGGGGTTCCCTGAAACGCAAGCACACTGCTGCCTGAAGGCACTGCCCCTGCCCCCACCGGGTCCACGGAACACTCCCTCCTCCGCACAGCCCAGGCCTCTGCAGAGAAGAAGGGCCTTTTGTCCCTAGCTCACTGTGGTCATGTTGACCCTGGGGAAAAGGGCAGCTCCCCAGGCCTCTGACCCCAGCCCCAGGGCACTCTGGGCCTCAGGAGCTGAGCAGTGTGGGTCCCCACCCTCACCCGGTGGTGGTGGGGGACGGGGTACTACGTGCTGCTGCTGCTTATGGGTTTGTATCTCACATATGCACCCATGCATGTGCCCACCAGAAACGGGAACAGGGGCTGCTGTGGTCCTGGAATGGGGGCGTGGGGCAAGCCTGAGGCCCCCAGACCCCGTCTTCAACAGTAAGTGGGGTAGAGGGAGGGGGAGCAAGAGCCCAGAAGTTCAGCTGCCCCACCCGCACATTCTTCTCGACTTAACCTGCCTGTTTGTGGTCAGGGACATGCCGAGACTAAAGGATCAGTCCTGAGGGTCTGGAGGTCCTGTTGTCGCAATCCCTAGGAGCCCAGGCCTGCTCTCTGTGGCCCCAGGGCTGAACCCTACCCAGTCCCCCTGCTGGCAACCATGGGGCGTGCAGCCTGGGGGGTGGGTACCACCCTCTCTGAGTTCACCCAGCAGGTGTGAGCCGGGGCAGCCACATGCCAGAGTCAGTACTGGGGACATGCAGGCACCCTGTCCTCCCAGGGCTGCCAGGCTGGAAGGGGGACAGGCAGTGGCATGCTGGCCCAAGATGCAGGCCTGCTTATTTTCCCTGTCAGGGTAGGGCCGTGTCAGACCACATGGACAGGAGCTACAGGGAGTGCCAAGACCCTGGGGCAGAAGCTGACTGGCGTGTGTCAGGACAGTGAGGGGGCCTGGGGGGCAGAAGGGGTGGGGCAGGTTGTAGGGCTTGCATGGGGGAGGCAAGGGCCCATGGCACGTGCAGGGGCAAGGTTGATGCCAGGGGACTGATACGAGGCATCTAAGGGGATGCCTTGGTGGCTGCTGTCTCGGGTAGAGCCTAAAGGACAAGGGGTGGGAGGCAGAGAGGCAGGCAGGCATCCAGACTCCCAAGTTTTTAGCCTGTGCAGAGAGCTGCATGGTGTGCCCTTTCTGAGGTGGGACTCCAGCTTTGGTTCCCCCTGCTGGAAATGTCTGTATCAGGGAGGTGACCACCACAACCAGCCCCAGCCCCAGGCAGAGTCCAGGCCAGTTTGGATTCGTGAGCAGAGAGTAGGGAGGGATGGACCAGGGTCAACACCTCGGTGGGGGCTCCCCAGTGGTCAGGGTAGGACCCAGGGGACAGAGTGAGGGAGCTTAGCTCTCAGAGCCAGCACCAGGCACTATCTGTTGCCACCCAGCTCACCCACCCCAACACCCTTTGCTTACCCCACATCCCTGGATGGGGGATGGGGGATGGGGGCAGGGCTTACACCGGTTGTGTGGCTGGGGGGACTGAACCCGCCAACTCCCCCTGGACCCCTCCTAGCTGCCACCAGTGTCTGAAGGGGTGCCTGCAGACACCTGAGCTCCCAGGAAGAAATACTTTGTGACTGAATATATGACCTTGGGCAGGTCCGGGAACCTTACAGAGGCCGATCTCACCACCTGTGGGGATGGGACAATGTGCCCGCCTGGGGTAATAGGGGAAGCAGACAGAGGGATGCACACACCTGTACACAAACATGCGACGCGTGCGCACACACTGGCACACAGACACGTGCACTGTGGAAACTCCCCCCTGCCCCCTGTAGCCAGGCACACTCTTACAGGGCAGGGGCCTGGGCACCTGGGAAAAAAGTGTTGCCCAAAGTAGAGGTCTCTGCCTGGCCCACAAGTAACTCAGCGCCTCTGCCCTTGCCTTTCCAGACTGGCCCTCTAAAAACAGATCACAAGGCCCCTTCTGTTAACCTCCCACATCCCCTCACAGGGGCTCCTTTTGCGAGTGGGTGGGGTAGAGCTGGGGCTGAGGCTGGTCATCCCTGGGGCCAGCTAGAGGCCATGCAGGACCTTGGGAGTAGGCCTGGGAAGCTGGGACACACCTTAGGAACCCTTCGGGCTTGGGCAGCTGAGCTCTCCATCAAGGCCTCCCCCCGCCCCCCCCCCCCAACAGGCCCAGCTGTTGTTTTGATGACTCTGGGGCCAGGCAGATCCTCAGGAGAGTCCTTGTCTTCATAGCCTGGGCAGGAGGGGAAGGAAGGCGGACTTAGACCAGGGGAAGCTATCCTTGGACGCTGGGCGGCCAGCCAGGCTCCTGTCTGACTGGGTGCAAACAATTGGAAAACCCCAAGAACTCCTGCAGGATCTGAGCCAGCCACACACCGGGCTCTGCTCAAGGCCATGGAACGAGCCCTGAGCCTGTAGCCTGAACCCTGATCTTTGGGTACATCTGAGTTCTGCCCCTGCTGGTCACACACAGAGCCCTGCTGGCAACACGGTATGCTAGATCCTTTAAAAGGCCTTTCAGCGGGGCGCCTGGGTGGCGCAGTTGGTTAAGCGTCCAACTTCAGCCAGGTCACGATCTCACGGTCCGTGAGTTCAAGCCCCGCGTCAGGCTCTGGCCGGATGGCTCGGAGCCTGGAGCCTGTTTCCGATTCTGTGTCTCCCTCTCTCTCTGACCCTCCCCCGTTCATGCTCTGTCTCTCTCTGTCCCCAAAATAAGTAAAAACGTTGAAAAAAAAAAAAGGCCTTTCAGCTACCCCTAGAATCTGGACAAATTACAAGAAACATGTTTTTTTTTAAAGTAATATCTATGCCCAACATGGGGCTTGAACTCACAACCCCGAAATCAAGACTCACGTTCTCTATCAAATGAGCCAGCCAGGTGCCCCAAGAAACATTTTTAATACACTGCTGGGCTTACAAGGAAGTATCTATGTTCAAGGCTCCCCCCAGATTAAAAACACAAAAAATAAAGAAATAAATAAACAGAAGAGTAACGAGCAGAAACCCAGGATGATGAAAGGAAACAGATGGGAAAGCAGGACGTCCCTGGACACAGGAAAGGAGAGCTGCACTGGCAATTATGGAAGCCTGCACAGGACCCTCACAGGGCCCAGAGGGGGCATGCCTCACAAAAGGAATCTCCTCTGGAGGGGTGTGTCCTCAGAATTTTCACAGGCATTGGTGCGCCCCGGGGTGGGGCTGGGGGGGGGGGGAGGCTGTCGGTTGAGCATCCACTTCCTGCTCTGGTCTTGATCTCACGGTTGGAGGGTTTGAGCCCTCTGCCGGGCTTTGCACTGATAGAATGGAGCCTGCTTCAGATTCTGTCTCCCTCTCTCTCTCTGCCCCTCCCCCACTACCTCTCTCTTTCTCAAAAATAAATAAACAGGGTGCCTGGGTGGCTCAGTCCGTTGAGCATCTGACTGTAGATTTCGGCTCAGGTCATGATCTCATGATTCATGAGTTTAAGTCCTGCATTGGGCTCTGTGCTGGCAGTGTGGAGTCTGCTTCGGATTCTCCCTTTCTCTCTCTCTCTCTCTTTGCCTCTCTCAAAGTAAATAAATAAACCTTAAAAAAAAAAAAGAGCACAACTTAAAACAAACAAACAAACAAACAAACAAACATTAAAAAAAACCACAAAGAGTCCGGGATGCCTGGGTTGCTCAGCTGAGTAAGCATCCAACTCTTGATTTCCGCTCAGGTTATGATCTCACAGCTTGTGAGTTCAAGCCCTGCATGGGGCTCTGTGCTGACAGCTCAGAGCCTGGAGCCTGCTTCAGATTCTGTGTCTCCCCTTCCTCTGTCCCTCCCCTGCTTGAGCTCTGTTCTATCTCAAAAACAAACAAACATTTAAAAAAAAAAAAAAAAGAATTTTTACAGGTATGAGCTGACAGTTAAAAATGAGGATCCATTCAAAGAAACAATATGAGAATCAGCAGAAACAACAAATAACAGATTTGGACCCCCAAAAAGTAAGAAATTGGAATTGTTAGGTACAGAATATTTAAAAACTGTATGTGAAATGTTCAAGAAATTGAAGCAAAGCTGGAATCCAAAAATTGAACATGCATGAAGATACCATAAAAAATGATGAGATTTGAATAAAAAAAGCAAGTATGACTTTTAGATATGATAATAAAATAACTTACGATTGAATGGATGAGTTGATGGGACACAACCAGTGAATTCGTGAGCTGAAAGATGAAGAAATCACCCAGAACGCAGCAGAGACAGGAGGTGGAAACAGAAAGAGAAGAACTGACATGGAAGGAGAAGGGAAAAGGTGAAGCCAGAAAGGTGTCCCCAGAAAGACTAGGTACAATGAACCAGGAGGCAGACTTGGAGACCTAGAAAACGGTTGAGAAGTCTCCAGAACTGATGAAAGATATGAATCTGTAGGAACAGGAAACACAGTGTATACCGAATGGACAAGTAAGAACATATCCACGACTAGAAACATGCTAATGCCAAAGATTGCAAAAGACAAAGACCTTAAAATTATCCAGAAAGAACAGACAGCTTTCTTAATCTGGCACCTATCTAAACGCTAACCCTGACCGCCATCTCAGGCTGAGCCCTGCAAGCCTTGGGGCTGCTGGCCATCGCTAAGCTTCTGGAACCGTGTTCTTGGGCCGGTTGTGGAAGCCTCCCAGGCAAGTCTCACCACTTCTGGAACCCTCTGGAGGCCCGCTGACCGACCAGACATGGGGCCCTAAGGGCTGCCCTTTGGGAGGGAGCAGGAGCCCAGGGCAGCCAGTGACAAAAGCCAGGAAGGCCACCTTTCTCCGAGCCTGGCCATGCGCCCCTTCTCTGGGAGGCATCTCCCTCCTCTCTCCAGGCTTCCCAGCCCTCTCCGCGTCAGAGGGGACTGCGGGGGTGGGGACACCTTGGGGAAGGGCGGGCCTGGGTTCCGGGAAGTCAGGTGCCATCTCGCGGCCACTCGAAGCACTGCGCACGAAGCCCCGTGGTATGCCCGCGATTTCCGAGGATGGAACCTGGACGCAGACCCCGAGCTGGCCGGCCTGGGGCCGACTTATGAGGGTCACGGGGGGAGGAGTTCGGATGCCTCGCGGGATTCGGAGGTCGTGTCCTTTGGAGAGGCCTCTGGGCGGGGGGTCACACCCAGGCACAGAACTGCTCTTCCCCGTCGGTGTGGCGTCCCGCCCGCCCACGGTCGCTGGACCCCGGGTGGCGGCGGGATCCAGGGGTCCAAGTTGGGGGCGGTAGCAGCGGGCGGAGACGCCGGGCCAGGCGGGTGCGGGCGGCCGAGGCAAGCACGAGCAGCGGAGGCAGCGAAAGGAATCCGAGAACGATGAGCGCCACGGCGCCTCTGTCGGAGAGCAGTGCTCGGCACGCGGGGCGGGGCGCCGGGTGGACCTGGGGGCGGGGCGACCAGTCAAGCGGGGGCGGGGCCTGGGTACAGGTGGACGGGGCGGGGCGCGCCGTCCTTGGGGGCGGGGCCCGATAAACGACCTGGGGCGGGAGTAGGTGGACCCGCCGGGGGCCTGTGGTGGTCAGTGCGAACCAGAGGGGTGGGGCCTGGGAGCCTGGCCTGAGGTCTGGCGGAGTGGGGTGACTGGGGCTGGCTGTGGCCAGGCATTTTTGAGTCGAGAATGGAAGATCCAGGGCCCAAGCGGTAAGGGCTCAAATAGGAGTCTCTTGAGGGGAGGCTCAGAGACTTGCTCCCCGGTTGTCCCATCCCCACTTTCCTCCCTTCTCTGCTCTCCCATGGCTCTTCCCTATGTTGGCATCTGACCTCGAGCCCCTACCCGTGCCTCTCACCAGCTGGTACCACCCTCTCTTCTGTGGCCCCGCGCTGAGTCCTCTGCCCCTGCTTCATGCCTACCGAAGGAGGACACCGAACCCATCTGCCTACATCCCCCTTTCTTAGACCAAGCCTTAGCCCATTGCGCATGGGGAAACCCAGCCCAGGGCAGGAGGGGTCTGTGAGTGGCTGGGCGGTGGGTGGACTGGAGAACTTTGATGATATCTTCATCTTCTCTTCCTGGAACCCCTCCTTTTCCCACCATGCCCAGCTGTCCAGACCCTGGTGGCCCCTGGTACAAGGCTAGGAGGCCTCAGGGAAGGGGAGGGAACTGTCCCCTCCCATGACAAACAAAAGCCCTTCTTTTGCTGTGTGTGTCTGTGTGTGTGTGGGGGGGGGCTTGGAAGAAGAAGGGGCTTTCCAGGGAAGGGCACATATGTCTCTGGGGACAAGGGGACCATGCTGGAAAGGGGCATATTCACCTACAGCCCCAGGGCCCTGCACTTCTGCAGGACCCCCCCCGCTACCAAGGGCCCCAGCCAGCCCCCACCCTGCCCACGGAGGGCTTAGCTCACCCTCGAGTGGCACAGGAATCCCAGGTACACGATGGCAGCTGCTGGCAGAAGGGCCAGCAGGAACACGGTTGCAGGCAGCAGCAGGTGCAGCAGGAGTCCAGCCAGGGCCTGGCCAGGCAGCAGTAGGGTCCCAAGGCCTCGGACCACCAGGCCTACCCACCGTGGGGACATCAAGGCTGAGGCCTGGCCGTCAGGAACCCTTTCCGGCAGCATGGGGGCTGTGTCCGAAGTGCTGCCTCCCTCATCCTCCTCCATTTCCTTCTCCTGTTCACTCATGCTCTCGCAGGCAACAGGCCTGGTGTGTTCACGGAGGTAGTCAGACGGCAGGACTGAGGCCCCCAGCATCAGCCCTAAGCCCCTAGGTCAGACTCCCACCCAGACACCAGCAACCATAGCGGACCCAGCTGGAGGACAGCACCCTGGTCCAGGTAGGTCCAGCCCTGACCATCAGTCTCCAAGGCCACACCCCTGCCTCAGTTTTCCCCAATGCCAGGCTGGGCCTCTCTCTACCAGGCGACTACAGCTCCGGCTCTGGTCAGTGTCCCCAGCCAGCTCCTGTGTGTTCTGGGCAGGGCTTGCACAGCTGTCCTGGCACTGGGGCCCTCCTCCCTCCTGGTCCCGCCCTCTCCCTGCTTGGAGCTCTCCCCGCCCCCCCCAGATTTCAGTTCATAGGTCTTGACTCTGACAACTGCCCCATCAGTTACTGCTGTGTACAGGTGGCCACCCACACCGCTTCCCAGCCTTAGTCCCTGCTGGTTGTCCTCATTGCCAAATGAGGTTGGCCTCTCTCAGCCTCAGGAAAACAGGGAAAACACTGGGTGCCCACACCACAGGGCTGTGGAGGAGGCATGTGGGCAATGCATGTAAAAAGGCGCTTGGTGTAGGACTCAGAACACAGTAGGTGCTCAATAACAGCATCCTTTGCATTGGAGTCTCATCCATCCTGAAAACAGTGGGAGCACATATTCTGTTATTTCAATTGGGGGGAAGTATTCCCAGCTCCTCCGTAAACCCCAACTAATTTCCCCAAGTATTACTGAAATGCTCTTAACTCCTAGCAGAGCATTCAGCATATTAAACCCCACTTATGTAACTAGCTGATGTCTAACTAACGACTAGGTTACCTGTGAGCCCAATGAACAAGGTGTGCAGCATCAGACGCGAACATTTCCCTTTCACACCTTCTCCCACCGTTGGCTTCATCACATCCAACGTTTCTTCTAACATTTTCCAGCGCATAGACTCCCTTCGGACACATGTGGACAGGGGAAGATGGCAGCGATTGGGCACCGCAGGTTTAAGGAATGCAAGCCTGAGACATGTCCCTGTGAGAAGGCTGCTTGAGGTTCCCTGCAGCGCATGCCAAGCCCTGGTGCCCAACACGCATGCGATTTCGTTGTTTTCACTGGCACACACAGACCCAAACCTTACAGTAGCTGTTTTTTTTACTCAGATAATGAATTTAGGGTAAAAAATGTTGCAAGTGATAATGTTCAGATGCAGAGTTCGGGTGGAGAGGGTACCTGCCTAATCTCTTAAGCTCCGTCCTTTGCTCGGGTCCCTCTTGCAGTCATTCGCTCACGCAGTAAAAACTCAACACTGGCTGAGCTCCCTCAGTGTACCAGGACTGCCCTAGGCTCTGCGGACGCGATGGTAAAGGCCAATGTGGGCCTCTGCTCTGTAGGGACGGCTCTGTGTGGGGCCTTGACGAGCCCGCACGAGTTCACAGCTGAATGAGCTGCAGTGCTCCGGACGGACCGGACGGTGGCAGAAGCCGGGAGGACCAGCCTCGCCGCTGGCTCCCACTGACTCCTGCCTTTGGGAAGGCAGTTTCTAGGCTCATCTGGCTCTCAGGAGGTATGTGGTTTTCCACCAGGCCTCCCAGGGTGCAGGGTAGCTCTTCAGCAACGGGGTGCCCATTCACCCCCTCACCCCACCCCATGCCATTCGTCAAGCTTTTGCTCTCTTGCTTTTGTGGACTACTCAGGTGGTAAACTGTCCTCATCCACCCAGAGCATGTTGCTTCCTTACTGGCTGAATCTGTCAGCCTGTGTGATGTGCCCAAACGGAGACTTCATTCTAGAAGAGGAAGGAAAACATTTAAAATAAAGTTAACACCTACTTTTGTGGAGTGGTAAGTGCTAGGGACAAAATAAAACAGGGTCGGGCTTCTCCAAATCAGGGGGTGAGGCTTGAGGGTTCTCTTGGGGAGGTGACATCTGTAGAGTGACTGAGGCTCAGCCGGTAAAGTCCATATGGCTTGGGGGTGAGATGGGGCCACTCAGCTCCTTGCCAAAGACCCGCCCTTTTGGATCTGGCACAGGAAAGGCTTCTCTGTAGGGAGGTGGGGGAAGGGCCAAGGCTCTGCCGTGGGGGACGGGGCAGGGCCTTCAGGACACCTCATCCCTGGGGGTGTGTGCGTGGGGACGGGGAGAGAGTGGCCATCCCAAAGCTGTACTGCCTCCGGCTGGCAGCTGGACAGGGGAGGCTGCAGGAGCTGGCTATACCTCCTTCTGTCTGGGCTCTGGACAGGTGGCCTCGGACAGGGATCGGGGGATGGCAAGGCATCCTCAGGCCAGGGCCCCAGAGTCAAGGCGACCGATCCTGGAGGCCTTACTCAGGCCCTCTACTGCAGCACCACTTTCTACCTTCTGGACTTGGCTCTTGGGAAAATCTCTTTGCCTGGGTCCCTCCTTCTGTCCGGGGGCTCTGCCCCTTCCCAGGACCCGAGGGATTCCTACTCCCCACAGCGTCAGCCAAGTTGCCTGGCATCCATGGTAAGTCTTCTATCCTGGCATGGCATCTGCGTGTGGGGGAAGGGTCCCACCTCACCCTGTCCCCCTCCCCAGCGTGGAATCAGGGGAGAGGCCAAGCTCCAGCCCCACAGGTGGCCTTCTTGGCCAGCGGTGAACAGGAGTGGAGGTGAGCAGCAGGGCCTGAGGGAGGGGCCCAAGGAAAGGCGTGTGAGTGCCTCCCTGGGGGCCTGTCAGGGCACATCAGAGGCCGTGGGCATGTTTCTGCCTGCCTGGCCTTTGTCTCTGAGGAGGGAGCCCAGGCCAGGAGCCCTGGCGGTTGGCAGGGGAGGAAAGGTGCTGGGGCAGGGGCTGTTGCCAGCAGGCAGGGCTGGGCGTCCCCTTAAGTTGCTGGGGGTGAACAGGGTGGAGAAGTGGCCCTCAGCCTGGCCGGGAGGCAGCACTGCTAACCCCCACAGCTGCAGCTGCAGCCCTCCAGCTTCTGGAAGCAGACACCCCCGCTTCCACACTTCCAGGAGATTCAGGAGAGGGCCTCCAGGGCGTGGCTTGCCCAGGAACTGCATGGAGGGGATATCCAGCTGGAGGACAGGACCCCAGGGAGGACTCCCTCTAGGGGTAACTGGGAGCTGAACTCTTAAGAAGGCTAAGTGGTAGCCCGGTCCCCTGGGGAGATGGGGAGGGGGGGGGTGCGGCAGTTCATATTGGCCTGGGGACATATGGGCTGGAGCTGGCCAGGGGCCTCCAGTATCCGTGAAGGATTCCTGTTCTTCTCAGATGGACTCCGGGAGCTCCCGGCCGGGGGAGCAGAACCCGACCGAGGCAGGGGCAGAGCGGGAACTGCGGTGGGTGGAGCTGAGCTCAGAGGAGGCCCTGGGAGCCCAGACAGAGGGGCCCAGCGCCCCACGAGCCTGGGGGCGCCTGCTGCAGGCCGTGTGGAGGGGTCACCCGGGCCTGGTGACAAAGCTGCTGCGTCAAGGGGCCAGTGTGGAGGAGAGGTGAGCCCCGGGGCCGCTCCGAGAATCTTCACCGGGGTGGAGGAGGTGGCAGGGGCCCCTTCACTGAGCGAGGGAGGCGGGGCGGCAAGGGCGCCTCTACCCGCAGGCCCGCCCTGGTCCACGCCACCCTCGCCGCCCGCAGGGACCGCGCAGGCAGGACCCCGCTCCACCTGGCCGTGCTGCGCGGCCACGTGCCCCTGGTGCGCCTGCTGCTGCAGCGCGGGGCCGCCGTGGGAGCCGCCGACCGCGCGGGGCGCACCCCGCTGCACGAGGCCGCCTGGCACGGCCACTCGCGGGTGGCGGAGCTGCTGCTGCAGCGCGGGGCCCCGGCCGCGGCGCGCTCGCGGGCCGGCCTCACGCCGCTGCACTGGGCGGCCGCGCTGGGCCGGACGCTGCTGGCCGGGCGCCTGTTGGGCGCGCCGGGCCCGGGCCCCGCGGCGGCGGACGCGCGCGGCTGGACGGCGGCGCACTGGGCGGCCGCGGGCGGCCGGCTGCCGGTGCTGGAGCTGCTGCTGGCGGCGGGCGGCGCGGGCCCGGACGGCGCCCTGCTCGTGGCGGCCGCGGCCGGGCGCGGGGCGGCGCTGCGCCTGCTCCTGGCGCGCGGGGCCCGGGTGGACGCCCGGGACGGCGCGGGGGCCACAGCGCTCGGCATCGCGGCGAGCCTGGGCCGCACGCAGGTACGTTCCGGCCCGGCTGCGGGGAGGGCGCGGACAGGCGGCCCCCCACCCCCACCCCGGACAGACCGAGCGAGACTGGAGGGCGGGAGGGGCGGCGGGGAGGGGCTGCCGGGGCCCTGAAGGCAGCCTTGACTGCGTGTCTCTCGGAAGCCCGGGGAGGACGCCTGGGGGCGGGGAGGGCATTCGGACTTTATTCTGGTGACCCGCAGCAACGAGTATGTATTGAGCACCAGGAATGTGCTTGAGTCCCGCGGGTCCCTAGGCAGCGGGGAGGCGGGGAGCCGGCTGCTTAGTCTTGGGTTTTGGCTGAGAAGTTCCAAGTGGATGTGTTGGAGTAGAGCCCCTTCAGACCGGCAGAGGTGCTGGCTCATTCTTACCAAGCGGGGAAGCGGCATTGAGAAAGAGGCTGCTAGGTCGGGGAGGCCAGATGAGGTGTGGGTCAGACAAAAGCTGTGTGGCCCCAGCCCCTCACCTGCCTGGGCCAGTCCCTGTCCTCTCCTTCCCTCCTCTTCCAGGACATGGAGGTGCTGCTTGACCGTGGGGCAGATCCCAGCCTCAAGGACAGGCACAGTCGCTCTGCACTCCACAGGGCTGCTGCTGGTGGACACCTGCCCGCTGTCCAGCTGCTAGTGGCCTGGGGAGCGGAGCTGGATGCTGGAGACTCACTGGGCCTCACACCACTGCACCACGCCGCTCTGGGAGGCCATGCAGAGGTTGCCAGCCACCTCCTAGACAGGGGAGCGCAGGTCAATGCTGCTGGGTGGCTCCACAAGACCCCCCTTCACCTTGCCATGGAGCACGGCCACGGCCCCACCGCAGAGCTCCTGCTGAGCCGAGGGGCTAGCCCCACCTTGAGGACACAGTGGGGTGAGGTGGTCCGGGACCTGGTGTCCGAGGGGGCCTGCCCCAGGCGCTGCTCACCCTTTGCAGAGAGTAGGAGTGGGAGGGGCACATAGCCCCAGAGGCCCTGAGCTGGGCAGAAGGCTCCAGGCTCCCACAGCCTTCCGAGTGTGCCAGGCTCCTCTCTTCTGGGCCGAGACTGCCTGCCTGGACAGAGGGGAGGACAGCTGAGAGGTTCCTGGAAGAGAGGGGGGGCAGTGGCTTGAGCTCCAGTAATGGGTCTGGGACTGCCCCACTGCCCCCTAGGGGGGCACATCACCCCTGCAGCACTCGTTAGCAGAGAGATTGAGTTGTGGCAACAGATTTGACCAAAACCTGACAGTGTCCCCTGGGTCCATCATGGGGTTGTCACTCTCAGCTGCTCTGTACGTGGGGATTATCTTCCTGTGTTTTGTTAGATCCGATATTTGTCTGTTGGCTCCCATGTATTACAGGGCCGAACTAATGGCCCCAGCTGTTTCCATCTCCCCTGTGATCGAGCCTGTACTCAGAACTGCTGTCCTCTCTCCACACTCAGTTGATATTCCCCCTGTCCTAAATTATCTAGGGTCAGGTACCTGTCAACTAGGGACAGGCCCCATGCACCAACGACCACTGGGATTATCCAACCAGTCAATTCTAAACTGCTTTCCTTGCCCTGCCTTGCCTTTCCTGTGGGAACCCCGATAAAGGCTCTGGCCGGAGCTTTCCCCTTGCTCCCGCTTTTGCCTCCAGAGGACACTGGTGCCTCTCTCTGCGGCCATGTAGGGCACGGTGTGCCCTCTTCTCTCAGGAAATGCAGGTAATAAGAAATGTACTTTCAATGGCATCAGCCTCTCCCTGTCGTCACTCAGCCGTCTCCATAAATTAAAACTCCTGCGGTACAATTGAAACAGAGGGACGCTTGTCTCTGACTGTCCACCTCTGTATCCTCATAGAAAAATCACCACCATTGTTCGATTTAAAACTATAATTTTCCTGAGAGAACATCTTTTTCAAAAAAAATCTTTTTTTAATGTTTTACTTTTGAGAGAGAGAGAGAGAGAGAGAGCGCGAACGCACAAGCTGGGGAGGGGCACAGAGAGAGGGAGACACAGAATCTGAAGCAGTCTCCAGGCTCCAAGCTGTCAGCACAGAGCCTGACGTGGGGCTTGAACCCACGAACCATGAGATCATGACCTGAGCTGAAGTCGGATGCTTAACCGACTGAGCCACCCAGGTGCCCTGAGAGAACAGCTTTATAGGACAGATTTCATTTTTGGAAAGTGAGAGTTGTGCCAAATTAGTGCCCCTGCCATGGAAGTGTTTGGATTTACATCTAGGGCAACAGGAAGCCTTGAGGGAATTTGTGTGAATACGACGTGGTCTGATCTGCTCAGGAGCCTGCCATGTACAGAGTGGATTGTATCTGGGGAAGGAAGATGCAGGGAAACCAGTGAGATGGTGGCATGTTAGCGGGGGTGGGATAAGCCTCAACATCAGACTGATTCTGTGGGAAGAGCCCCCTGGACTTGCTGGCAGGTTGGACATGGGGGGCCAGGGAGACGGAAATAACAATGACTCCTAGTGAGACCTAGGCCTGGGGTGGAGGGTGGGTGGTAGGCTTTTTACTATGTGAGGAGGGCAGACACCCAGGAGATGAGAAGGGGGGGAAGGGGGGGCCGGAGGGACGTCTTCAGGATCCTCAGTGAAGACGGTTTTCGAAGGTGCAGGATGGCCCTACACCCGGCTGGCCGGCACAGCCTGTGGGCTCTACCTTCAGAGCACACTGGGCACCCAACTGCCTCTGACCTCCTCCACTGTGTCTACCATGGCCAAGCCACCATCAGCCTCGCCTGGAACGTCATGTTGCCCCAGCCAGGCCAGCTTCGAGCCTAACTGGTCTCCCTGTTTGAGCCCTTGTCTCCCTGCAGTCTGTTTGCAAAACGGCAGCTCTAAGATTATTTAATAAGTTGGATGATGCCCGTAATGACTTCACCTTTCACGAGTGTGAAAAACAAATGTGTCATATTGACGCGTTCAGATGCCCTAGTAACCTCACCCAGCTCCCGTACTCTCTCTACAATGTGATTTCCATGTTTCTCCCACGAAAATTAATAACAGAAAACCTCACTAAAATGTAGTTAGGAGGTTCGGTCAGGGGAGCTCTCACACCTCCCACTCCTCCTCAACTGCTGACCGAACAAGAAGAGAGGGACTCTGCAGGTGGATGCTACTTCATGACCCCAGCTGAAGAAAAAAGGATTTTCTCATCTCCCCAGCAACAGCTCAGCCAATGAGAAGCCATTATACTTCAGACTCTCAGTTTACTCCGGTGGACTTTTTGTTTGCAACAGTTCCTCCAGCTGCCACTTTCCTCTAGAAACCAGTCGCGTGTGGTTGTCGCTCCAGATTTTCCAGTAGTTTCCCTGTCCCGGATTGTAATTTTCTTCTATTCTCAAATAAACCTATTTTTTTTTTTTTTTTTTTTTTTTGCTGGTAAAACAACTGACCATTTTATTTTTAATATTAACACTACCATCCAGAGTTGGAGTCAGTGCCTCTGCCCCTTGACGTTGAGTGAACTTTTGTGACTATTCAAGCTGCCAGAGTACTGCTGAAATGATGCCGTGTGGCCCTACAGGGTGGGCCAAGAAGGCGATAAGGCATCGGCACCACCTTGCGCTTCAGCCACCATGCAGGGAATGACTGCCCTGAAGCCACCATGCTGTGAGGAATCCCAAATGCAGCATGGTAGCCAGAACATCAAAGTCCTTACATGACCAAGGTCCTACACATCCTCACCAACTTCCATCTCCTGCCTCTGATTTGCTCACTTTGATTCAGGGGTCCCTGGGATTCTCATTTGCCCCACCCCCACCACATTGGTTGTTTTTGTTTTGTTTTGTTTTGTTTTAGTTTTAATTTAATCTCTACATCCAACGTGGGGCCCAGCCCAAACTCCTGACCATGAGATCGAGTCACATGTTCCACCAACTGAGCCAGCCAAGCACTCCCAACATTTTTGCTGTTGACCTTACCAGGTGCTCTCCTGCCTCTAGTCCTTTACACCTGCTGGCTCCTCTGCCTGGCAAACTCTTCCCACAGATATCTGCTTGGCTCAATCAGTCACTTCCTTCTTAACACTACTCTCTCACTGCACCCTCTAACACTATTTAAATTTGCCCCTCCCAAAGGGGAAAGCTCTTCTTTAAGTAGAGTGCCAATAACTATAGGAAGAACGATGGGGTCACAAAATTAACAATGAATGCTCCAACGAATGAATGCAAATTAAAAAGTTTTTAAATGTTTATTTATTTTTGAGAGACAGCGCACAAGCAGGGGAGGGGCAGAGAGGCAGAGAGAGAACCCAAGCAGGTTCCAGGCTCTGAGCTGTCAGCACAGAGCCCAACTCGAACTCACAAGCCGCAAGATCATGACCTGAGCCGAAGTCAGCTGCTTAACTGACTGAGCCACCCAGGCGCCCCAGGAGTTATTCTTCCCAGGAAGAATAATCTTAAAATGGAAAAAACTGTGGTTAAGCAACTGACTTTGGCTCTGGTCATGATCTCACCGTTCATGGGTTAGAGCCTTGCTTCCGGCTCTGTGCTGACAGCTCAGAGCCTGGAGCCTGCTTCGGATTCTGTGTCTCCCTCTCTCACTGCCCCTCTTTTGCTCACACACGCACACACACTCTCTAAAATAAACATTAAAAATAAAAAAATTTTTGAAAAAACTGTAAACAGTTGGTACTATGGGGTAAAATACCTTGGGGAGTTAGAAGTAGTCTTGCAACTTTTCTGTAATTTCAAAAGTTACAAAGAAAAAAAGGGAAGGGGCGCCTGGGTGGCTAAGTCAGCTAAACACCGACTTCCGCTCAGGTCATGATCTGGCTGGCTGCTGGTTGGGCTGGAGCCCTGCGTGGGACTCTGTGCTGACAGCTCTGAGCCTGGAGCCTTCTTGGGATTCTGTGTGTCCCTCTGCCCCTCCCCTGCTCTCTCTCTCTCTCTCTCTCTAAAACAAACATTAAAAAAATTTTTAAGTTACAAAGAAACTGCATGCTCCCATTCTGCCCCCCCCACTTCATTATTTTTCAAATTAATGGTAATATAGTGGTAAAATATACATAAAATTTACCATTTCGTTTCAATTTTAGTATATGTACTGCTGAAGTGAGCACCCATTTTGACCATTTTAAAGTGGACAATTCCATGGCGTTTAGCATCTTTACAACATTACGCAACCGTCACCAGTATCCAGTTGCAGAACATTTCATCACCCCAAAAGGAAAACGTGCCCACGGGCGGCCACTCCCCATCTCCACCCCCCCACTCCACCCTCCCACCTTTCCGCTTATTCTGGGCATTTCCTACGAGTGGAACCATTAACGTTTCCTTTCTCCACCGCCCCTTCCGCGTCCGACGCGCTGCCCTGTAAAGACTGGGAGCCCCACCCCCTCGGCGGCAGCCAGCCCCCGCGGAGGGCGCTCCGCAGCAGCCCGTCCGAGCCCCCAGCGACGCGAACTGTCACGCGCGGGAACGCGCACAAGACTCGGCCCGTGGGTGAGGGCTCTGGGAGCGCTCGCGGCGCCCCGGAAGTCCCCTCCGGGCCGCCGACCCGGAAGCGCTCGGGCGCGGCCACCGCTTCCGCCGAGGGCGGTGCGGCGCGTGCGCGGCCGGGCGCGGGCGCCGGCCGGTGGGTGCCATGGTCTTCCTCGGCGCGCCGCTGTGGCTGCGGAGCCGCCTCACTGACCGCTACTGGCGGGTCCGGGAGGTGCTGCAGCACGCGCGGGTGAGTCGGCCGCGCACGCCCCGCGTCCGCCGCGTCTCCTCCCGGCCCGGGGCGCGCTGACCAGCCTCCTTTTCCGTTTCTTCACCCAGCACTTTCGGGGAAGGAAGAATCGGTGCTACCGGCTGGCGGTCAGAGCGGTGACCAGAGCGTTTGTGAAATGCACGAAAGCGCGAAGACTGAAGAAGCGGAACATGAGGACAGTAAGCGCGGGCCCGGGGAGGCTAGGCTTGGTCGGCCCCTCCCTCCCTCCCTCCCTCCCAACCCTTCCTCGTGGCGCCAGGAGAGCCGCGGTCGCTGCAGGGAGGAGGCTGGACTCTCCGCCGTCTGAGAGCCATTTCGAACCCAGCGAGACAGGCCTCTGGGTCCTGACCCTCTCCGCCCCCCACCCCCTATCCTGCCTTAGGGGATGGCTTCTCCGTCCTCAGTACCACCGCCGGTCTCCTCGTTTCTGTTTCTCTCGCTTCAGATCTTTTTTTAATGTTTATTTTTGAGACAGAGACAGAGTGTGAGCAGGGAAGGGACAGAGACAGGGGGAGACAACAGAATCCGAAGCAGGCTCCAGGCTCTGAGCTGTCAGCACAAAGCCCCACGCGGGGCTTGAACTCGGAACCGGGCGAGATCATGACCTGAGCCCAAGTCGGAAGCTTAACCGACTGAGCCCCCCCCCCCCAGGCGCTCCTGTTTCTCTCACTCCACGTCCGAAACCCGGCAAATTCTGGCCACCCCACGGACCGAATCTGGGATGTCCGGGAGCTCACCTTCTCCCCACCCACTAGGGCCCGTGTCAAAGCCTCCTTGTCCGTCTCCCTCCTTCCACCAGCCACCATTGTAGTCTCTACTGCTCCCATCTCTCCTCTGCTTAAAACCCTGTGGTGGCTTCTCACCACACCCCTAATGAAAGTCGCCCCCAGGCCGACTTGGTTACTGAGACCTTGTCCCTGGCCACCCCGTGTGGCTCACCTGCCCCAGGGCCAGTCTTGGCTTCCAATGCGCATCTGGAGGCGCCAAGCCTGCTTCCTCACATGCTGTTTGCACTTATGGTTTCTTCTGCGCCCTGGGTCCTGCTTCACTGCCTGCGGTGGGCGTCCCTAAATCTCGTGCGCTTAGCATCCAATATACCACAAATTTGACTTGATTGGTTATTGCTCCCAGCCCCCAAATGTAAGTATTAGGAGGGAGCTTTGTGTTCTTTTGAATTCTGTAACCTCCCGCCTAGATCACCAACACTTTGCAAATACTGCCTGAATGAATAAGGGAGAGGGGAGAATTCGGACCCTTTAAAATCGGAAATGCCCCATTAACTGTAGGTTAGGATCACAGCATGATAGACTATCCCTGCACATGATGGCCTGGTGTGCAGGAGTGGCCTCTGCATCCCAGCTCTGTTCTTTGTGTCTTTTATTTTCTCAGAGTGGTAAGGTGGTGCTTCCCGTGATCTTGTGGGTATCTGGCCAGACCAGATTGCTGCTCATGGGAGCAGAGGTTCTCCTCGTGGGGCGGGGGCCCGGTACCGCAGCAGCCTCACATAGGAACATGGTAGCAGTGTAGACTCGCAGGCCCCACCGCACCCACTGAATCAGAAACTCTGGAGGTGGGGCCTAGAAATCTGTTTTAACAAACCTCTAATAATTCTGATGCACGTTCAAACTTTAGAACCACTTAAGTAAAAGAAAAAATGGACTTGAGTACCATCTTAAGATTGAGTAAAGAATGCCTTAAGAATCTAATCCCCCCACTTTTTAAGATTAAAAAAATAATAACAAAAGCAAAGGTAAAAAAGATTTATTTTTAGAGTAATCGGTACACCCAACGTGGGATTAAAACTCACAACCCCAAGGTTGAGAGTTGCATGCTCCACTGAAGGAGCCACCCAGTTGCCCCACAATCCAAGCCCTTGTTTAACAGACCAGGTTTGTTGTTGATGCAGAAACTTCCACGTCACTCTGACTTACCTTCCAGATCATTCTGAACCTAACCAGCCTTGATTTCCCTGCAGTTTTCAGACCTTTTGCTGTGCCTGGAACCTACCCTGCTGCTCCCTGCCAGGAGGGTCCTCTGTGACGCTTCTCCCTCCCTCCAGCCCTGCCCCTCCCTCAAGACCGTTTTCCATCCCCCTCCGTGAAGCTTTCACCTCAAGTTTTTCATCCCCACCTGGTAGCACTGATCTCAGTGGCTGTTGTAGTTCATCGGTGTGTATCTTTTGTACACTGAGCTGTGTCTGCCACAGAATCTTTTGTTCATTTTTGTCTTCTCGGGGCCTAAGAATGTGTATTGAATTAGTGCTTTATACCGTGGGACTTTCTTTTTATCACTTAGAATCTTGCATTTGAACGAGGAGCATCAGCCTTTGCTGGCTGACTGTACTGCAGCCCAGTGTGCCTGAACAGAAAGCACTGCTTTTCTATTTTAATCTTTTTTAAGTTTACTTATTTTGAGAGAGAGCACAAGCAGGGGAGGGGCAGAGAGAGAGAGAATACCAAGCAGGCTCCTTGCTATCAGCGCAAAGACCGACGTGGGGTTTGAACTCATGTACTGTGAGTACTGTGAGATCATGACCTGAGCCCAAACCAAGAGTCCGATGCCTAACTGACTGAGCCCCTCAGGCACCGCAATTTTTCTATTTACTTTTGCAAAAAGAAGTTTACTTTGACTTTTAGTTGACTCAGAACCTTTGCTGGGAGTTGTGGAGGTAATGCACAACCAGGTCTTTTTTAAATTTTTATCTTATTTTTATTAAAAAAATGTTTTAATGTTTATTTATTATTTTTGAGAAAGAGACAGAGTGCGAGCAGGGGAGGGGCAGAGAGAGAGGGAGACACAGAATCTGAAGCAGCCTCCAGGATCTGAGCTGTCAGCACAGAGCCTGACACGGAGCTTGAACTCACGAACCATGAGATCATGACCTGCACGGAAGTCAGACACTTAACTGCCTGAGCCACCCACGTGCCACTAGTTCTTTTTTTAATTAAAAAAAAAAAAGTCATTTGAGAGAGAGAGAGAGAGCGCGCGCGCGCACGCGTGCACACACACGCGCGCGCGAGTGGGGGAGGGGCAGAGAGAAGGAGACAGAATCTGAAGCAGGCTCCAGACTCTGAGCTGTCAGCACAGAGCCTGATGCAGGACTTGAACCCACAAACCTCAAAATCATGACTAGAGCCGAAGTCAGACACCAAACTGACTGAGCCACCCAGGCGCCCCTGGACAACTAGCTCTTAAGCATCTCGATGTTTTTTTATTTCAGCTTTGGATTAATCGAATTACAGCTGCCTCCCAGGAACATGGCCTGAAGTACCCAGCATTCATTGTCAATTTAATTAAGGTACGGTTGAGGACATGGTCTGTCGAGATCTACAGAAAGTGGCCCAACTGGTGTGGTCCAGTACAACGGGCAGCAGAGTGTCAGCCCCCTGCCGAGTTCTCAGGTTGGAGTTTTGGCAAGTTTAGGGACTCCTCACAATGGCTTCGTCTTTGCCTGGCTGGTAGCAGAACTGGAAGTAGGGCAGGTGGTACCAGGACATGAGCCCTCATGTTTCCCCATCAAGAGAAGAGGCAGAAAGCTTGGCTTTACTTTAAAGTGTAACTTCAGAGTTTTACACTGAAAGATTTCCGATGAGGAAGCAGATGAATTTGAAACTCCTGGTGTGAAACAGTAGGGTGGTGGTCTTGGGCAGGAGAGATTAAACGTGTCACAAAATCTTGGTAATTGTTGAATCTAGTGATTATGCTAATCCCTCTCCTTTTGTTTGCATTTAATTTTTTTTTTTTAAGGGGTTTGGGTGTTGTGCGTCTAGCGTGTAGCACGCCCTGCCTTTGGTACTTTGCAAGGATCCTCATGTGTGACATCCCCGTTTTACTGACAAGGAGCTAAGGCTCAGGACGGACTATGCCCAAGGCACACAAGGCCCAGGTAGCGGAGGAGCCACCCCTGCATAGTTGGGTTGATCCGCAGGATTATCCTCTCTTTTGCTCTTCAAGTTCATCAGTTTTCAGAAGTCACCTGCAGTTTTACCCGATAGGTGGGAATTGAGAATGCCTGGTTTTGTTCCTGACTCCGTGCTCCCATCTCACGTACTTCTCTGTGTCTCATTTCATCGTAGAATGAGAATTGTGATATCCTCTTTGAAGCTGACTTAAAGGGCTACCCCAGGCCAGCAGTCATAGCTCTGTCTGGGTGATGGCCGTTGACCCTAAACAAGGTTTTTGTTAGTTTGGTTTCTGTTTTTTAATTTTTGAAAGGGAGTGTGAGCGAAGGAAGGGGCAGAGAAAGAGGGGGACAGAGGATCTGAAGCTAGCCCCTCGCTGACAGCAGTAAGCCCAGTGCAGGGCTAGAACTCACGAACTATGGGATCATGACCCGAGCTGAAGCTGGACGCTCAGCTGAGTCACCCAGGCGCCCGTCTAAACAAGGTTCTTAACTCCATGGCTGGTACCAGGACTGGGTGCCAGCATTCTTGTCCACGTACATCACCTCTTGCAGCGATGCCTTCCCCTGTCCTAGTCCACATTTATCCTCCAGCATCCTGCTTTGATAGGATTGGCCCTGTGCTCTCCACCTCCTCAAACAGACCATGCGTCCCAGGACAGAGGCCGCCCTGGAGCCGTGCAGGATGTGCTTAGCAGCAGAGACCACAGGACTCTCAGCTGCATTCAGTCTTGCTGCTTTTCACTGAAACACACTTCCGATGCTGACACAGGATTTGATTTTCTTCCCAGTGCCAGGTGGAGCTCAACAGGAAAGTGCTCGCGGATCTAGCCATCTATGAACCAAAGACTTTTAAATCTTTGGCTGCTTTGGCCAAAAGGAGGCGACAGGAAGGATTTGCTGCTGCCCTGGGGGATGGGAAAGAGCCCGAAGGCGTATTTTCCAGAGTGGCGCAGGATTGCTGAGCGGGATTCCGACATGCATGCTTTCTGCATGCTCTTTGCAGCGGAGTGTCTTAGGAAAAGGTTTTTCCCCCTGATGATCACAGCAGCTAAAATAGGAGCTAAAAACTACTTGTCAACAGTGTGTGATCAGCAATTATATTAATTTGCATTTTAGTAAAAGGTGTGTAAGGCCCCTTCTTCCCTCACTGAGACAGATAAATAAAGCTTGTGTGGTGTGGTGTTCAGTGTTCTGAGTTGTGTTCTCTGGTATAAGCACACGTGCTATGGGTGCCCCGTGGGAGACTGCCAGGTTGAGGGGTTCAACTGAGCCTGTGCTTCCTCTCGGAGCCTGAGATCTCCTGTGGGTAGTCTGTTCAGAACTCAAGCCTCAAAACCCCACTCTGACCCTGCCCAGGCTTAACCTTGTCTTCTACCCTTCCAGCCCTCCCCTTGTCTTCAGTTTCCAGCAGGGACCGTGGTGCTCAGCTCTTGGGCCACCCTGAGTGCCAGTTTCAGTTTCCCTGCTTGCTTCCTCACTCTCCAGCCCAGTAAGAGCAGCAAGCTGGGTGGCTCTCCCTAAGCACAAAGTCAAGCCCAGAACAGGTTCCCAACATGCCAGCTACCTTGATGAGGAAGGACTCACCGCAGCTCTAACTCTGCACGTCCCTTATGTCCGTCCACTGCTGACTGCTGCCTCGCAGGTGTATCTGCCTCCCTGCTCAGGCCCAGGTCCCTCCGGTTACCCTCTTGGTGAGCAGAGGCCACCCTCAGCCTCTCTTGCATGTATTTCACATTCCCCTCTTGGCCAGCTCTCGTCTCCACCTCTTGCTTCCTGCCACTGGGTCTACAGTCGGCCCCATCAGGCGTAGGCAGCTCTCACCAAAGCCATCAGGAACCCGAATCCAACAGATACAGTCAGCACTTGACCCCCAAGGACCATGGATTCCCTCCCCTCTTCCCACGCAGTCTCCCTTTGCCCTCTGCCTCACCCTCCCACACGCTCCAGCCCAGGGGAGTTCTTCAGGCCCACAGTAGCAGCGGCTGTCTGCATTTACCTGGCAATGTACACCTGCCTACCCAGACTGGGCACCCACCTTGCCCCCACTCCTAATGTTCCCATGATGAGCCCTCCATCCTTTGCTAGTAGTCCCCTGAAAGTCCTTCCGGGTTCCTGTGGACTCAGCACCCACCTCCAGACCCACAGAGAACCAATCAAGTCCTGACCGCCTGCCACTTGGCGATCTCCTGAATCTGCCCACTTTACTTCATCTTAACTACAGGCCAGCATTTCTTCTGGCTTCAGTTAGTGTACTGGCCTAACAGGCCCCTCCTCCTGGCTCTTGGTGTCTAATGAAGGCCACCGGACCATTTGGAGGTGCGGGGCTGAGTTGTTCACAGTCTCTTGCACCCAAGGTGCTCAATGTGCACTAGTCAGTAAGTGGGTTTTGAATAGACAGCAGGGTGGAGGACACACAGGGCCCTTTGGTGTGTGGGGCTGAGCTGCGTGTGCAGTGAGCTGCTGCGTCAGAGCTGCCTGCCTTTGCTTTTGCATCTCAATAAAGGAGCATGGGTGTGTGGTAAACAGCCGTGGGCTGCCCCCAGCACCCACTCTCCCCCCAGCAACAGGATCCCGGTTTCCCCTCATGTAAGCCTGGGTGCATGGCCTGGCTCTGACCGGCTAGAGCCATCAGCTTTTCCTTCGTTTCTGGCCACTACTTAGGGGATGGAAAAATCACCCAGGCAGTGCCAAAGAGAAACAAGCTGTTTCCTGGAGTTTCCGGACAAGAAAAAATTCCTCCTTTCCTGAACAGTGTGAGGACATTCTGTAGCCGCCAACATGAGGTAGGGGTGAGATGAGAAAAAGGCTGGATCTTGGTTGGCACTGTTTGAGTTGCAAAATCAAGTTATCACCAGGGGTGAAAGCCAATGGTGGCCTCTGGGTTTGAGCAGTTTGAGGCGAGGGCAGTGTCTGCACCTGCCCCACCCCAGCTGCCCCTTACCCAGGCTTTCCCAGCATCCTCACATGGGTTCTCGCACTAGTCCTGGTAAAAGTTTCGGTACAAATCATTTGTACCGCAGTTACTCCTCTGGTACAGATGCGATAGCAGTACTGCTGTCAGATGACGTTAAAAAAAAGAAAAAGAAAAAAAGATAAAAACCCTGAGGGAGCTAGGAGTAACTGATGAGGAAACGGAGGTTCAGAATCAAGAGGGGTTCACAAATGCACAAACCCCTTCGAAGGCTCCCCACCGAAAAATAAAGTCCAAGCTCCCTCCCACCCTCCCGGGGCCATCCACCCTGGCTCTCTTTCCCCCGATCCCGGGAAGAACTAAGGCCTTTTCCCACGCTCCGCAGAAACATCGAATTCAACGTTTACAGTTACTTTTCCCGTGGCCCCCGTTTGGAAGGCAAGAATTTCAGGAATCTGGTGGCAACATCTGCACCCCAAGGATAACGACCACGCCAGCTGTCACGTATCAACTCCGGCAAACCGCACCCCATGGCTGCGGGCGCGGGCTGGAGACAACTCACCAGCACGCGCACCAATCTCTTCATCCTGTCGACCGGCCACCGGAGGCCTCCGCGGGCCAGGCCTGCTCCCACGCCCCAGGCCGGCTCTCGGGACGCAATCCCGGCGGAAAGAAAGCCGCCACGCCCCCGCACGCGCCCTCACGCAAAGGTGCCGCGCCCCGCCGGTCCGGAGCGGGGTCGGCCTACCGCGCGCAGAATCTCTCAGGGTAGGCCGGACCCCGCCCCCCCAAGAAGCCCTGGGGCTGCAGCAGGAGCTCCACGAGCTGCCAAGGCTTTGTGCCGAAGGTTCGGACTCGCCTGGCAAGGCACCGCCAGTACTGCTTCCGGGTCGGGCCGCAGACCCTGGTCTCACCCGGGCGCCGCGGGGTCCCCTGGGTAACGAGCCCGCCCCCGCCCTCGCGGGGTTCCGGCGTCGACGTCTGTCGCGAAGCTGACGGGTAGATTGCCCAGCCAATCGCGGCAAGGCGGCGCCGGGCCGCCCGCCGAACGAACCAATGGCACGCGGAGGGGGCGGGGCAGTCGTGGCTGTGGATCGTCGCGAGGAGCCGCCCTGCCGGGAAGGAGCCCGAAGGGGAGTCAGCGGCACAAAATGGCGGCGGCGGCGGCGGCGGCGGCGGCGACGGTCGCGGCTGGGACTCCGGGGCCGGCTGCCACCGCGGCAGCGGTCTGCGCCCCGGGGTCGGGGAACGCAGCCCCCGGGTCGCAGGGGATGTTGATCGGGGACCGGCTGTACTCCGGGGTGCTCATCACCTTGGAGAACTGCCTCCTGCCTGACGACAAGCTCCGCTTCACGCCGTCCATGTCGAGTGGCCTCGACACCGACACAGAGACCGACCTCCGCGTGGTGGGCTGCGAGCTCATCCAGGCGGCCGGCATCCTGCTCCGCTTGCCGCAGGTGAGGGCGCGGCCGCGAGCCTCAGGCCGAGGTAACCGCCGCGCCGGCTCCGGGGGAGGCCATCGGGCCCTTTGTTGGCGGCGGAGCCGGGCCTGGCGCCGACCCCCGACCCCTCCTCGTCCCCGCCGGGGCCCCGGGCTCCGCGCCGATCCCGGCCCCGCGTCTCAGCGCTGCCGTCCGTCAGGGGCGATGAGGGAGGCGAGGCAGCGGGGCGCGAAGAGCCTGTGCGGACTGGGGACACGGCTTAGTGCCTGCTCCTGTGTCCGTCGCCCGAAACCAGGGGACTGCGCTGCGAAAGCCTTGGGTCGTGGCTTTAGAAGTGAGGGGAGAACTCTTCTCTTTTCCAGGTGGCTATGGCTACAGGGCAGGTGTTGTTCCAGCGATTTTTTTATACCAAGTCCTTTGTGAAGCATTCCATGGAGGTAAGCGCGCTCCCCCGTGTCTTTCCCGCGGAAATCCACCGAGGGAAAACCTGGGCTGCTGTTGGCGGGTTGCTCAGAGGAGCGAGAACCTGCCTTCTGGCTGGGGTGCTGTACGTGAGGGGTTGGGGAGCCCCCGGGACTCCCGTGGCCTCTTGGAAGCGGCCCTTGCGGGGGTGCCCCGGCTCGCTGCTCTGCCACGCTGTTGAGGCGGCGGAGGGTCTCGGTGGAAGGAACCCACCTGTGTGTGCGATGCTCACCTTCCAGCACGTGTCGATGGCTTGTGTTCACCTGGCCTCCAAGATAGAAGAGGCTCCGAGACGGATACGGGACGTCATCAATGTGTTTCATCGCCTTCGACACCTGAGAGAGAAAAAGTAAGCGTTGGTCTGCCCGTGTTCACCGTTAGGCTGCGCGAAGGTGTCTGGGTGTGGGGTGCTAAGCTGCGCCCGGGACAGGGCCTGCGGCCCAGGAGGTCCGCACCGGGTGCTGTTCATGAGCGAAGGAGCTGCGGCAAGAAGGGCAGGGCGCTGTGGCTACGGTTGCGGGACCCTGGCCTCCGGTGTGCCCACGCCAGTCTCTCAAACGCTCTGGAGCCGTGTTCTCCGTCTCCGCACTGCTGCCCTCACGGGCCGGGTGGTGCTTTGTCACGAGGACTGTCCTGTGGGTGGCAGGGTGTTTAGCAGCATCCCCGACCTCTCTCTCAGTCGTGACGGCCAAACCGGGTCTCCTGACCTGGCCCCGGGATAGCAGAATTGCCCCCCGGTTGAGCACCACAGCCCGGACGACCCAGACTGTGCTCCTCAGGCTGACGCAAGTCCTTTGGAAAGCGCAGCCGCTGGCTGTTTAAACGGTCTACGTCTGCGGTTGTCGGTTTTCCATTTCGTCTACAACGCACGACACTTGCGTCCTGAGCCGGGTGACGTGCTTGTGTGATGAGGTCTCGAAATCTTCCGCTCAGTGCTCGTTGTGCGTCTTGGGCTGGTCGTGTAAGGAAAAGAGTACGTTTAGCGCCGGGGTTTGTGGAAGAGCCTCTGCTTGTGTTAAAGGAGACGAAGCGAGCTTCCTAGGCCACGTGTATGGTGTGGCGTGTGTAGTAGACTTTCACCGGTTGGCGGTCATCGGGGTTCGAGGGACTGTTGTCTTTGACCCTTACGTGGACATGTGCTTTGTCTGTGTAGGAAGCCTGTGCCTCTGCTGTTGGACCAAGATTACGTTAACTTAAAGAATCAGATTATAAAGGCAGAAAGACGAGTTCTCAAAGAGCTGGGTTTCTGTGTCCACGTGAAGCACCCTCACAAGGTGGGTATGTGGCCCTGCTGCCACGTGAGCCCACCTGAGCCACTGCTCCGTTCTCACCAAGGTCGAAAACTCTGAAGAGGACTAAATGTATCCCTGATGTGGTTTTCCAGTTTCTATCTAAAACGTCAGAACGGTTACTTGTTAGTCTTCTCATGCCGTTAATTTTAGTGGTCCGTGTTTGAGAGTTCTGGAAATGGCGTTAAGTTTGAGTTTTCACAGAGAGCGATGAACTTGTAAAAATGGAATCTGTCAGTTTATGTTTTTCTTTCCCGACAACTAATTTTCTGAAGTTGCTTTAGTGATAGCCTTATTTCCTCTTTTGGGGGCATTGGAAGGATTCTGAACCCTCTGTTTGGAAATGAGCTAAAGCAACGCTGTGGCGCATGTCCGCTGAGGAGCGTGGCTGCCATACGGCACCAGGGGAACTTTTATGTGACACGCACACAAATTTCTTAAAAAAAAAAAAAAAAAAAAAAAAGACTGCAATTTGCATCTTTGCTTTTATTCCCCTTTTTTTTTTTGGTGCATGTCTTCGTATCTTCTCTCTCTTGCTTGTTTGACTTTCTGGCATTCATTCAAATTCTTGATAAGTTACCGTAGTTTTTAGAACTTTTTTTTCACACCGTGTCTTGTGTAAGTTGGTGACTAGGGTGCAGAGATGTTTAGGACAAGCTGATCTCACTGGTGGAAACTATGTCGAAGATGAGAATGAGAATCAGCCTTGTGATGGCCGTGAAAAATGAGGCCGCCTCTGCTGTGGGAGCAGCCTGGTCCTCACGTGCTTTTGTGCTGCCTGGGTTCGACAGCAGGTAGCGGGGCCTGTCAGCAAAAACTCCCCTCCAGCCAAACTGTGCACCGGGCATTTGACCAGGAGCCACCCCTGGGATCTAGCATGAGGCTCATGTTTGCTGCATGGACGCTCTCAAGATCTGGATTCTGGCTTCTCAGCGTTCTTGGTAATAACTACCTGACCTGTATCTTCCAGATAATCGTTATGTACCTTCAGGTGTTAGAGTGTGAGCGTAACCAGCACCTGGTCCAGACCTCATGGTGAGTTTACTTTCCTTGTTTTATGAGACCAGCAAGGGCAGTGCAGGAATATGTTGATTTGAGGCACTTGGGCAGTGGGTAGTCGGTCCCATGACTTGATTGTGGGCTGGAGTTGTCTGAGTGCCCAGTGTTCCTGCTGTGTAAATTCCAGTCAGCCTCCCCAATATATCAGGCACTGGTGTAACGGTAAGGTGGCCCATACCCTCCCCCGACCCTCCGGGACAGCACTTACTGGGCTTCCCTCTGGGGGCGGTTGACTTGGCACACCACGATCTTTCCCACGTCGGTGCCAACGTCGATGTAGTGGTCCTGTATCTCCTGTGAAATTGCTTCCAACTGCCTCTCGTTAGAGAGGATCTTACGGGGAGAGAGAGGGTTAGGATAAAGCTTCTCGGGGGACCGGTTTTAACGATGCATATGTGCTAGAAATGAAGCCCAGGGTAACAGTCAGTGCTGGGTGCTTGGTGAATTTTTCCCGCCGAGTTAGGTCTGTAAGGGTCATATTTTTGCTGCCTGAATTGTCTGGTGCTATGGCATCTCTAATAGAGAACCCATTTTGACTTTTCTTTTCTGTACTCTTTCAATCAAAGGGTAGCCTCTGAGGGTAAGTGACTAAGACTTCTCCTCTACTGTCCAAGCGCTTTGGTGCAGGGACAGCGGCCGTCCTCAGCCAGTCCAGTGCAGGCTCTCCGCCGAAGGCCGGCTCTAGACGGTGGTACGCTCTCGATAGTATAGTGCTGGCCGACTGCTGCTGTGGTGCCCTGCCGGTTGTGCTTCTTGTAACCCTCTGTCGTGCTTTGGTAACTGTATCGATCAGAGTTAACTGTCTTGACTTGAATTTTGTCCCTTTGAAACTGCTGTTCTTGTGCGATAAAGATGCAGTACCTTTCTCTTACAAATTGTTTCTACGGAGAGCCGTAAGAATTGGCTGATGGGAATTCAGACTTCAGAGTGGGATATGTCATTATTCCTGGAAGTCCTAAAGTTGCTCTTTTCAGCAGCTGAGTATTGACACGTTTTAGTAAAAGGTGTGCATCTTTACATTATTTCACGGACACTTTTTATATTGTAACTTAGATGTACAATAAGTTAAAATACACGTTTCAGGGACTTCATTTGTTTTGTTTTTAGGACTTAAAAGTTAGTAGATTAATGTTCTCACTGTTTGAGTACTGACCATTCATTAGAACCAAAAAAGTTACTGATGGTTATGTTGATGAAGTGTTTGAACTGTTCAGTTGAATTGCTCTGGGACCTACGGCCTTGGTGCCATCACATGGGTTTTTCCTCCGTTACCTCTTGGTGCCTGGAGCAAGGGCTTCCAGAGCCAGGGGCCACTAGCTGGCGTTTGTTGACTGTATCACTGAGAAATCGGGAGCGGGTGTGTGTGTCCCCTTCGCCAGGGTTTAGGGCAGAGATATTGGGGGGTGGGGGGGGGTGGGGGTATCAGTCAAATCCGGCAGCCTGACTTGGCTCCCCTGTGGGTGTGGCCTGATCTTAAGGCTCGCCGTAGTGGGATACGTTAGGAGCAGTAAATGTATGATCTAGTTGACTGTCTTCTCTTGGAATTCATCTGTCGTTTTTGCAGTATTGATGAAATTAACATGAGATCTGATTTTGGTCTATTTTAGAGAAACAGATCTAAAAGAAAATGTTGAAATGTAGCCAATTTTAAAACCCTTAAGCTTATTAAAAATGCAAATGTTTTGTATTTTTATATCTTCTAAAGTACAGTGTTTTTTAAATGTATTGATTATGATGAAACTTGTAGTGTTTTGTTGCTTTTGTCTGATTTTATGAATGTTCATTTTAAGACTCCTTATTGAAATGGGACAATTTGGAAACGGTTCTTTGATAAGCCTGAGAAGAGGACTTCCCTTTGGGCATTGAGTCTTCCTCTGCATGATGTTCCCATGCACCCAAGGGTGTTTTCCCTTTCCAAGTGGACTCCGTCACGGAACGAGAAGGGCCAGACCCTGAGCGCCTCTTCAAGGAAAAGGGACACGAGAGGACGGCTTGTCTCCGAAGAGCCCTCGCAGGCTGCCTGCTCAGCCCATTCATTTGAGTTTGCATGTTTCTCTGCACTATGGATTTTGAGCATTTAGATTCCTTTCGTCAAGTACATTTCAACCACTACGGTAGACCTTTTTTCTCTGAGGCATTGTGCTTTGCACGAGAGCAGCCAGAAGTTGAGGGAAAAGTAAAGTTAAAGTCGGTTCTCTTTCATAGCAACACGTGTTGTCTGACATTCAGCCAGCTTTTTAGATTTTTTTCCAGTAATTTCCCTGTTTTCCTATCCTGTACTCAACAAAACCCAGCTAGAATGTCTCTCCAGGAATCCTGAGCCTCACAGGACTGTGTAGCTCTAAGCCTAGGAGTAGACTGCGTAGAGTAGTGATCTTGTGTAGACGGCGCACACGGGTATCCTGGGGGTGCCCGGGGCGTTGCAGTTCCTCCTGCCTTTGGTTTTCAGGAATTACATGAACGACAGCCTTCGCACAGACGTCTTCGTGAGGTTCCAGCCTGAGAGCATCGCCTGCGCCTGCATTTATCTTGCTGCCCGGACACTGGAGGTCAGTGTTGTGCCACCACAGGGGATCCCCGTGTGATTCTTTCTCCAGTCTCCAGTAAACTTCTATGTAGCGTCCTTCAGAGTATGCTCATCAGTGCCAATAGAAAGCATGTCTCGGTGACCGGCAGGCTTGTATTTTCTTGCCCTAAGAATCTGATTGGCCATGAAGAAAAGTATTGACAGTGATGCTATTTGTGTTTACAGATCCCTTTGCCCAATCGTCCCCATTGGTTTCTTTTGTTTGGAGCCACTGAAGAAGAAATTCAAGAAATCTGCTTAAAAATCCTGCAGCTTTATACCCGGAAAAAGGTTCTATATTTTTCCACGTAACACACGCATTTGTGTTTGACTAGAGGTATCTGGTTCTGAGTAACTGGAGTTTGACTCTCATAGGTTGATCTGACACACCTTGAAAGCGAAGTGGAGAAGAGAAGGCACGCCATCGAAGAGGCCAAGGCACAGGCCAAGGGCTTGCTGCCCGCTGGCACCCAGGTCCTGGACAGCACTTCAGGGTTCTCCCCTGCCCCCAAGCTGGGTGAGTGTTGGGGTGTGTGGCCCTCCTTTCCTCCAGATTTCTTAGAACTGTGTCTGCTGCTGGCCTGAGCAGTCTGTAGGCACCAGGGTCCCCAGCAGATGTTTGGTGATCTTTGAAATGAGAGGGGTGCTCCTGAAGGAGTTTTCGTTGCTTGTATGTCTTCTTTTTAAGATTTAGTTTGTTTTATTAAAAGTAATTTTTTAACGTTTACTTTTTGTTTTTAGTATTTTTTAAAATGTTTATTATTTTTTGAGAGTGAGAGAGAGCGTGAGCAGGGAAGGGGCAGAGAGAGAGGGAGACATAACATCCAAAGCAGGCTCCAGACTCCGAGCTGTCAGCACAGAGCCCGATGTGGGGCTCAAACTCATGACCTGAGCCGAAGCTGGACGCTCAACCGACTGAGCCACTCAGGCACCCCTAATTGATTTTTAAATGTTTATTGATACATTTTGAGAGTTCGTGTGTGTGAGCTGGGGAGAGGCAGAGAGAGAGAATCCCAAGCAGACTGGGCTGTCAGTGCAGAGTCCGATGTGGGGCTCAAACTCACAAACTGTGAGATCATAATCTGAGCCAAAATCAAGAGTCAGATGCTTAACCAGCTGAGGCATCCGGGTGCCCCTAAGATTTTATTTTGAAGTAATCTCTACACCCGACGTGGAATTTGAAATTGAAACCCCGAGATCAAGAGCTGCACGTTCCACCAACTAAGCCAGCCAGGCGCCTTCCTTCCTTACGTTTTTATTAGCAAGAGACGTGGGCAGGCTTTCCAAAATGCATTTGTTTATCCAGCCCACCTAGTTAGCTACTCTCTTGATGAAAACAGCATAAATCTGGAGCAGCAGATTCTGTTGTCGGGGCCTAGAGTTAAGCATGCTGCACATCCCTAGTCCCTGAGGGAAGTCAAGTGAGACAGGTGGCCTTTCTGTGTCTTTCAGGTGCGTGTTTAGGTTCTGAGTCCCAGGCCGGGAACGGGGAGTCTCCACAAGTCCCACAGAAGTGGTGTTGTCTTGCTCTGCTAGTGTGCTGCTTGTTAGAACGGTTTTCTGATAAGAAACTTTGTTTTTAAGTTTATTTTTTGAGAGAGGGGCACAGAGACACACAAGCGTGGGGGAGGGGCAGTGAGACAGGGGGACAGAGGACCCGAAGCAGGCTCCAGGCTCCAGGCTCCGAGCTGTCAGTACAGAGGCTGACGTGGGGCTCGAACCCATGACGTGTGAGATCATGACCTGAGCCAGTCGTGCCCCTTAAATTTTTTTTTATGTTTATTTTTGAGAGAGAGAGAGAGAGAGAGAGAGAGAGAGAGAGAGACTGTGAGTGGGGGAGGGGCAGAGAGAGAGGGAGACACAGAATCCGAAGCAGGATCCAGGCTCCAAGCTGACGTCACAGAGTCCGACGCTGGGCTGGAACTCCTGAAGCACGAGATCATGACCTGAGCCGAAGTCTGACGCTTAACCGATCGAGCTCCCCAGGTGCCCCTCTCTGATAAGAAACTTCTTGATTCTTTCTAGCAGAATCCCCCAAAGAAGGTAAAGGAAACAAGCCTTCCCCCCTGTCTGTGAAGAACGCCAAGAGGAAGATGGAGGGCATGAAGAAAGCCAAGGCTGACAGCCCGGTGAACGGGTGAGTTCCCAGCAGGCTGTTGGGGTCGGCCGGAAGGACTTCAGGTCTGTAACTGCTCTCCCTGTGTCCTCAGCTTGCCAAAGGGGCGAGGGAGCCGAAGCCGGAGCGGGAGTCGTGAGCAGAGCTACTCGAGGTCCCCGTCACGATCTGCTTCTCCTAAGAGGAGGTATGTGCTGCGCAGGGCCCATCCGGGACCTTCACCTGGCAAGGGGGGTGTTTTCCCCAGGGTGGCTAGAGGGGGTGTGGCTGCCCCTCGGGAAAGTCACTCCTGACCCTGAGGTGGTTGGGGCAAGTGGTCATCTGCTTGGTGGTGGTGTCCTTCCTAACAGGAAAAGTGACAGTGGCTCCACGTCTGGCGGGTCCAAGTCGCAGAGCCGCTCACGGAGCAGGAGTGACTCCCCACCGAGACAGGCGCACAGAGGTGCTCCCTACAAAGGCTCCAAGGTAAGGAGCTATCGGAAGTCTAAGGACTGCAAGTACCCCGCCCAGAAGCCACACAAGTCCCGGAGCCGGAGCTCCTCTCGCTCTCGAAGCCGCTCACGGGAGCGGCCAGATAATTCTGGGAAATACAAGAAGAAAAGTCATTACTATAGAGATCAGCGAAGGGAGCGTTCTCGGTCTTACGAGCGAACAGGCCATCGCTACGAGCGGGATCACCCTGGGCACAGCAGGCATCGGAGGTGAGGCGTGGGGCTCCCAGAGCGCTGCCCTTTGACCCTTGGTGTGCACACCCCGGTGTGACTGGCCCTGTGGTGAGACTCTTTTTGGAAGCGGCTGTTGACTCTGGACCTTGTGAGGAGTTTGGAGATGGAATCCAGAGGCCGGCGAGGTGCCCTTTAGGCCGGCCTGGGCACGGTGCACAGCTGTGCCGGCACAGGGCCCACCTCAGCAGCAGCCCCGTGGCCGCTGGATGTGGACGTCCTGGTGGTGTGGCTTGGTGCTAACGACAGGCTGTGTCTTTACTCCCGTACCGATACTGAATTACGTTAAACCAAGAAAATGACTATTAGAATCTTTGCCTATATTAGGTTGTACTTATGTACATATTTTGCAGCGTTTCACAATGAGAAAATGGCCTTAATAGCCCCTTATTCTCTATCCACCTTGTAAATAAACATGTGTTTAATACAAGTTAAAGCTATATATGAAAACTCAGAACTTGAATTCCGTCAGCTTAAAACTTGTGTAGAGAATTCGGATTTTTAAAATGTGAAGGTATTTAGATCTGTGTTGAAAGTCGTATATTTTTATCTGTGCGATGCTGAGTGCAGGCCACCAGCTCCTAAATAGAGAAGTTTCCTATATATGCATTTTACGTGGTTAAATAAACAATTCTCTCTACTCAGGACATTTGGACGCTGAAGAACGTGTAGTTTGTCATTCTGCTTGCTTGTCCCCGTGCACAGCCTGCGGCACCGTCCTCGTGGTGTGTCTCTGCTGCCGGCTCTGATCTCATTCCGGTGTTGCATTTCGTGTTGAGCTCCTGTGCAGCTGGTCTTCCCTGGAAGGCTGGTCATGAACCTGAGCCATCTCTGCTCTGACAAAGGCTGCTTCCTTGGGGGCCAAAAAGGGAAGGTTGGAAAAGAACAAAATGCTTCTGGAGTCCTCTTGCTCCGGAGGGTCAGCTTGTGTGCGTCAGGCTGGTGGCAACCAGGCAGGCACTTGGAGCATCAGACCTGGGGGGTGTCCCGCAGAACAGGGGTTTGGTGGGCAGGGAAGGTCTTGGGGTTGTTTCCCAGTCTTGTCTGAGCTGTAAGGATGGGGAGGGCTGTTGGGGGCTTGTCGTAGTCCCAGCATCTTCCCAAACCAGGACCTCCAGGTGGGTGTGAGGCAACTGGACATGGCCATCCTAGTGTCACTGGCCCTGGAGAAAGGTGCCCGCAAGTCAGGCAAGTCCAGGAGCTGTGGAGGTGGCAGGGTCAGCACCTAGGGTCCCGGAGGCTCGCCGATGACCAAATCGTGAATGCCTGAGGAGGCTGTGCAGCTGGAGTGAGGCACACTGCGGGTGCGTGGGGGTATGTCAATAGACCTTCCTACTTGGGAACCCGCGTGACACCTCTGGCCGCCGCTGTCACGGAACTGGGCCTGTTTCTGCCATCCGCTGGCCTCTCCTCCACTCAGTGCCTCGCCAGGTTGGGGCAGGGGGATGACCCGGCCTGGCCGCTTCCTGCAGAGACCCGCTGGGAGCTCCTTCTGCAGGGGCAAACTTCGGAGCAGATCCAGGGACTCCGAGGGCCACCCCCCCCCCCCCCCCCGTGCCCGTCTCCTACCCGGCCCCCTGAAGGTTCACTATGGGGATCCTGTCCATCCTTGCCAACCTCAGTGAGAACAACGGAACCCCGGCAGCCCCCTACCCCGAGGCGCGGCGGAACCCCATCCACGGAGGCCGCTTTCGGTTTTCGGCAAGAACTAAAGTTTCTAACTTTTCTTCCCACGGCACAGGAGGGGAGTCGGCTTTCAAAAAGGAAAAAATACGTATCCCCCTAAGCAAAAGGCGTCGTGCTGTCCCGCGTTAGAGGCACGGCCGCCTTCACTGATCCAGTTTCGTGGGCAGAGGAGGCTGCTGGGACCGCAGCCCCGCCGGAGTCCTGGCGGACCGGGCGCCCCGGCTCTGCCTAGGCTCTGCCCCAGCACCCGGCACGGCGCCCTCTCCCCCTGCGAGACCACTCCCCAGGCCACGGAGGAGGGGCCGGGGCCCTTCGCTTACAACCCCAGTGGGTCACTTCCGTCGTCCAGAGAACTCTTTCCGCCGCCGGGCCAACGCCACTTCCGCCCGTCCTCGATGCCGGGCCGCCGGCTCATCCGGAAGTAAAGCGGAAGTAAATCCGGAACTAAAGCGAGGTCGGGCCAGGCCGGCGCACGGGGCATCCCTTGGGGTTGTGGGAAATGTGGTTTTTCGCCAACGTAAGAGAGGGGCGGAGCCTGCGGGCTGTGGGCGGGGCAGGCCGCTCCTCTGGCCGGAAACCGCTGCCTTCTGGGCCCGGCCGGACCTGGGCCGACGCGGAGCGGGACGCCGTGACGCCGCCAGGGGGCGCTGGGAGTGGGTACGGCCTGGCGGCTGCATGCGGCGCTGGGGGCCGGTTTAGGGACGGACCGGAAGTGCCCAAACTCGGCGGCAGAGTGGTCAGTTTCAGTCCACCCGGGTTAGGTGTGGGGAGGCTCGGCGCGAGCCCTCGGCTGCGGGGGGTCGCGGTCGGGTGAGGCTGGGGCCGGACGGGGACCGCCGCCTCGGGGCCTGGGACGCGCGGCTTCCGTGCCTCCGAGCGTCGACTCCGCCCCCTTGGTGGGTCCCTGGGGTGAAGCGGAGGCTCGGGGAGAGTCGGTGACTGCCCAGAGTCGCGCAGCTGCGGAGCGGGGTTTGTGCCCCAGGCTAGCTGTTTGAGGGAGTGAGCCCTGTTTGAAGTGGCATCCTCATCGTGGGAGAGGGTGATGAGGGTGCCGGGAGTCCTGGTCTGACCGGGGCCGCTGCCGGCGCCTCCCGGCCACTCCCGCGTGACCTCCACGCTCACCTACCTATATTCCAGCCACCCTGAGCACCTGGGGCCGCCACCACCCACAGACCATGTTCCTGGTGCGCCTGACTTCTCAGCTGCTTAGGGCTGTTCCTCGGGCAGGTAAGCGGCCCCGTGGGGGCAGGGCAGATGGGCAGGATACACGCCTGGATTAGGAATGTGGGGCTAGGTAGTCCCAACTGCCCCACCTGCAGAGCCTCACCAGCTTGAGGCCGGGGCCTGGCCACACAGACTCCCTTGTAAACATCCAAGTAACAAAAAAGGGGAAGTCTGGGCCTGAGCACAGCCGGCAGGAGTTCCACTGGGCATACTAGGCCATCCTAGTCTGTGATGACAGTTCTGCCGCCCAGTCGGTGAGGCGGGATTGGCCGTGCTCAGGTCTAGTGTGGCTGCTTGAGTGGTAACTGTGCCGTCTTGTTTCCTGCAGGTTGCGGTCGGCCCTGGCCCGTCTCAGGGGTGCTAGGCAGGTGTGCCTGTCGGCCCTGCTACAGCACCCAGCCAACAGGCCCAAGCGGAGTTGCCTCCATCCCTGGCGGGGGGCTCCAGCTGGAGCTTGAGGAGATGCTGGTCCCCAGAAAGATGTCCGTCAGTCCCCTGGAGAGCTGGCTGACCGCCCACTACCTCCTACCCAGACTAGCTGCTGGAGGCCCAGCGACCGTGGCTCCAGCCCGACTCTATGAGTGTCCACCTAGCCGAGTGGGGGAGCGGGCCGAGCAGGGGGACGTGGGGGCCTGGGACGCACCCCGGATGCGGTGCAAAAACGTGCTGAAGATCCGCCGGCGGAAGATGAATCACCACAAGTACCGCAAACTGGTCAAAAGGACCCGGTTCCTGCGGCGGAAGGTCCGGGAAGGGCGCCTGAAACGGAAGCAGGTGAGTGTGGGCCTCTCAGCCTAGGGCCCGGCAAGGAGGCTGAGAATGCGTGACCGTGCCGCAAACCAGTCAGTGGTCCCTCCCTGTGCCTTTGCAGATCAAGTTCGAGAGAGACCTGAGGCGCATCTGGCTGAAGGCAGGCTTGAAGGAAGCCCCTGCAGGCTGGCAGACCCCCAAGATCTACCTGAAGGGCAAATGACTCTAGTGCTCCTGCCCCCACCCGTTACCGCTGACGACCCGTCGTAATAAACGTTCCGAGAACGCAGCTGTCCCCGACTGCCCTGGACCCTCTTCTGCCTAGCGTGACCCGTCTTGGGTCCGAGGCTGGTGCCGGCCTCTGGTTTTCTGGGAGGCACGAGGGCCCCAGGGTGCAGACTGGTGGTTCCTTCCCGGCGAGGGCCCTTCCTGGTGCCACGCCTGCAGGAATGACCGCCTCCCCTGCCTCGGTCGGTCGAGGTCGAACCGCTGGAAGCAGAGGCCCAGCCCCGCCCTCAAGGCTGTTTGGGGGGGGGGGGGGGAGGCCGACTCTTCCCGGACACACCGATGGCAAGAGTACCGAGGGACAATGCTGGGGGTGGGGAGTGTCCAGACGGGGTGGGGTGTGGTTGGGTCGTAAGGCGGGGCGGGGAGGGCCTCACTGGGAAGGCTGGGGCAGGGGGCCAGGCCGCGTCCCCAGAGATGGAGCGTGGCCCCCTGCAGGTCCCACAGGCCTGGGCCTCAGGTGGCTCTCCGAGCTGTCCCGCCCAGCTAGGGCTGGGGACCCTGAGTGGGGGCCGATGAAGAAAGGATGGTCGGGGGCAGGTGCTCGGCAGGCCGAGGGGTGGGGCTCACGGAGGACAGGGTGAGCCGGTGGCCCCCAGTGGTTGCAGGTTCCTCCTGGGTGCGGAGGGTCATACGGTCTCCGACAGCGGGCGGGGGGGACCCGGAGCAGCCTGTGGGCCCCTGCGTCCAGGCTTGGCGAGGGCTGGGCTGCGGGCAGGGGGGCCCGGCCGGAGTGGATGTGGGGGAGGCTGGTTCTCAGCATCTGCCCCGCTCCCTGGCGGCTGGTGTCCTCCCCCCATCCCACCAGCCCGTGGAGGGCGACACCACTTCTCACCGGGGCTGTAGGGACTCCTCGCCTTGTTCCAGAAACGTGTCTGGGGCCGGGCTTGGGTTCTCAGCAAATTACGCACCTCTCGGGGAGGGCTTGAGCGCGGGTTACCCGGCAGTTTCTCCGGGATGGAACAGGCCGCGTTGCGTTTCTCAGCCCACGTTGTCTCAGCGAGCCAGGTGGGCCCCTGCCCTGTGCGTGCCGGCCAGCCAGCCGGGTCACAGCTGGGCCTGTCCGGGTCTCTGTCCGTCAGGGGAGACGGCTCGCAGAACTGCTGTGTATCGTGGGTGATGAGAAGGGTGAAGCTGGCCGTGATCTGGAGGGGACCTTACACGATTGAGGGTACGGGCCTGCTTCCGCAGTCGGGCTCCTGGCAGCCCCCAGGGGTCGGGGCTGAGACCGGGGCAGCCAGAGCACCCTCCCGGCCCAGTCACCTGAGAGGGCCCAGGGGGGCCCTGAAAGGCTCCCAGCTAGGATCACAGGCATCCTTCCTGGGTCTCGCTTTCCCCATGTTGGGGGTGTGGGGGGCGGTCAGGGGTGCCAGGACGCAGCGGTGGAGCCTTCGGGGGTGGAGGGGACCATGCCCTGTCAGTGCCAAGTCTGGGCTCCCATCCGCCCAGTCTCCCAGCAGGGCCCCTGCTTGCCAGTGGTGCCCTTGGCCCGTGCCCATGGCTGCCAAGCAGCTGCTGTGCTCACGGATCTTGGGCCACCCAGTCGCGGTAGCTGCCCTGCGGTCTACGCCACTCCTCCCCGGCCGGTGAGAGAGGCACCGGGACACTAAGTTGATCTGCCATCTGGAGACAAAGCCCCTGTCAGGAGCCTGGCTGGGCAGTGGTTCCAGGAGGTGTGACTGGCTGGCCCGTGCAGGAAGCCACAGACCCAGGCTCCTGGAGGCCGGCAGCTGGCAGAGCACCGCAGGGCCCCGGCACCCGGGGCACCTGCTCCTACCTCTTCCACCTGCGGTGGGTGCCAGCTGGGGGGGTCCCCTGGAGGTAGGGCACCTGGCCACACCTGGTTGTCCCATGCGTGGGGTACTGACAGCAGGGGGCAGGGGCCGGGAAAGCCGTTAAGTGAGCGCATGGGGCAGCCCCTGCTGGAGAGTAAAACATCAGTGGGACTGTGGTTGAGACCTCCGCTCCAGGTGTCACTCATGCCTTTGGGTTCCCTCGTGAGCCCCGCCCCCAGCCCCTGCTCCCTTCTCTCCCTGCCACTGCCTGGGCTGCACATGTGCACAACCCCTCCTGCCCGTGGCTCGGACCTCTTTGGGCCCCGACCGCGGCCTCAGGAGGCAATTTTGGTGATTTTATTTTTATCTTTGCAGTTCCTCCCAGACTATAAGAGACTCTGCCCCTTCCCTCTTCTCCGTGGGGCCTCCACCCTGCCCCCAGCCTGCGGGATGTGCAACTCCTCCCTGCTGGCCCCGGGCACCTCCACCCTGCAGAAGGGCAGAGGCAGATGGGCGTGGCAGAATACCCCCCCTGTCCCTCACTCCAGCCTCTCCCAGCACTGCCTAGGGCTTGGGTTCCGGCCAGAGGCGGCCCCAGCCAGGGCCAGAGCTACTGGCGGTGTTCTTAGGCCCCCGCCGGGGCCCTGCCTCTTGGGCCCAATGTGGAGGCATCTCTGAACTCATCCCTTGTGCCTCGTCACTCTGCTGCTCCACGTCTGGGGCACGGCCGGTGTCCTGTTGCCTGGGTGCTCCTGCCTACACGGTGGGCCAAGGAAGGAGCCTGAGGCGGGCTCAGGCCCCGGGGGAGGATGCTGGGTCCTGGGAGCGCTGGTTGTGGCCCGTTCACAGCAGATGCACAGGAGACAGCGTGCGTATGTGCAGGGGCCCTGAGCTGGGAATGGCTGTACTCCCCGCTGTCCACGAGGAGTATGCAGACTGGTGAGGGTGACAGGCTGAGAGCGAGGCCTGTTCCCTGGCCTGGCTATGGTCAGCTGAGCTTGCTGAGGACGGTCTCTGGAACCCAGGTGGACAGGGGTGGGAGGGAACATTCCTCTCGGGGGCCGAGTTTTGGGAAAAGCTCGTAAAGGGTTCTGGGGCTATGGCCCCTGGGATGGGGCCAAGGAGTCCGGACCTGGGTGTGGAGTTGGCCTCAGGTGGGGGCCAGAGGGTGACAACTCCCACCACCCGGCTTGGCGCCCAGAGGCCAGCCCGTGCCCCCGTCCAATTCTGTCCACTGCTGGCCTCGGCCTCACAGGGCCGTTTGAATGAGGAAACTGCCCCAGGGCATTGGGTCACGCAAGGGCTAAATGCTAGAGCCGGGCCTAGAGTCCAGGGAGGCTGGGACTTGGCCGCTTCCGGGGGTGGAGTCCGAGCAGCATCCTGAGGCTTGGGGTTCTCGGAGGGTGTGGGGGGGCCTCTATGCCTGCGTGTGTTGAGGACCACCCCCGGACGTGCAGGGGAAGGAAGCCCTGAACACGGCTCCCAGATGAGCCACGGGCAGGGGAGTGGCTCTGGGAGCGTGGGGGGCAGCCACAGGGCTGTCAGGGCTCCCTGAGGCCGAGGCTGCGGGGAGGGGAGGGGAGGCCTCAGGCCGGGTGCAACCTCTAGAACGTGGCCAAGACCGGGGTCGAGCGGGGTCACCAGGTGGCATTCGTAATGCCTGCATCTTGTGGAGGGTGCGTCGGCCCGGCAGATTCGGGAACACAGGGGTCAGCTACAGCTGGACACGGGTGAGTGCCCTGGGACCCGGCGCTCCGCGCCCCACGTCCTTGTCCCCCAGGCTGGCCTCACCCTGCCGCAGATGACGTGCGGTGCGGGAGAAGCAGAGCCCAGCAGCCCAAGGTCTGCTGCGGGTGGAAGGGGGTCCCCGAGGCCAGCAAGACCGTCTCAGGGACAGGGGCCTCCTGTCCGCCACCTGTGCCAGCCGAGGGGGGTCAGGTAACGCCTGGGTCCTCTGCGCCCAGACCAGGGGGGGCCGGGTCGGACGGGCTCTGGGCCGCTCCCCTCCTCCAAGAGGAGCCCATTCACTTTGACCGGTCTTGTTGGTCTTATTATTTTGCATTTACGGTTGAATTTTATTCTTTAGCTTTTCAGCTGAAAGGGGTCTATTCAAAGCCCCCTCCCCAGTCAAGCTTACAGACAAAACTGACGGTTGTCTGCACTTGGCCCTAACTGGGTTTCTCCAGGTCGTGATGCTCTGCATTCTCAGAAGACAGACCCCAACTACAAAACATTTTTGTTTTAATTTTATTTGAGAGAGCGAGCTGGTGAGAGGGGCAGAGGCAGGGGGGGGGGGGCGGGGGAGAGAATCTTTTTAAAAAATTTTTTTTTTTCAACGTTTATTTATTTTTGGGACAGAGAGAGACAGAGCATGAACGGGCGAGGGGCAGAGAGAGAGGGAGACACAGAATCGGAAACAGGCTCCAGGCTCTGAGCCATCAGCCCAGAGCCCGACGCGGGGCTCGAACTCCCGGACCGCGAGATCGTGACCTGGCTGAAGTCGGACGCCCAACCGACTGCGCCACCCAGGCGCCCCTAAAATTTAATTTTAAAATATTTTTACGGAGGTTATGCTCGTATGTGCCTGCGTAGTTCGATAGTTCAACGGTGCTTATGGAAACTACCACACCATCTGCCCGGAGGCCACTGTAGCCCCTTAGATGATTCTTTTGGTATTTTTTGTCATAACTTCAAATTGGTGGCTTTTAGATTTTTTTTTTTTATTTTGAGAGAGAGAGAGTGAAGGAGGGGCAGAGAGAGCGGGGACAGAGAATCCCAAGCAGGCTCCCCGTTATCAGCGCAGAGCCCGATGCAGGGCTCAAACTCACAAACCCGCGAGGTCATGACCTGAGCTGAAATCAGGAGTCGGACGCTTAGCCGACTGAGCCACCCAGGCCCCCCCAAATAATTTTCATTATAAGTATGTCCTGGGGGTGCCTGGGTGGCTCAGTTGGTTTAAGTGGCCAACTTCGGCTCAGGTCATGATCTCAAGGTCTGTGAGTTCGAGCCCTGAGTTGGGCTCTGTGCTGACAGCTTGGAGCCTGGAACCTGCTTCGGATTCTGTGTGTGTCTCTCTCTTTGCCCCTCCCCTGCTCTCTCTCTCTCTCTTTCTCAAGATAAATAAAACCTGTTATTTATTTAAGGTCATGTAAACGTACACATGTATGTTTATATCCTATGAAAATAAGTGCTCTCTGTCATTAAACATGTCTTGTAAACGCCAGTGCTCTGAATTATTTGCACGTCATTATGCCACGTATCTCTCACGTCCCGTGGTATATTATCTTTGACGATGTCACCACAGTGTCCCCTTCCCTGCACACATGCTGCTGGGCATCGTGACTCTGCTGCTCGTTCTACTGAAAGTGGCGTCTGCCTCCCTCCGCGTGACCTGCTCTGGCCCCAGCGTGGAAACTGCCGAGCTTGGGCCTTGGGGGCCCGGCAGCTTCCGTCAGCGGAAGGAGACCTGGGCTAGGTTGCTGAGAACCAGGTGAGCGGAGAGAAGGGGCCCCGTGGACAGAGAGGGCCACGTAGAGAGAGACGGGGCCCCGCGGAGAGAAGATCCAGCCGATGCCCCCTCTGAGGCCCCAGGTGCCAGAATGAAGCCGTCTGGACCCTCCAGCCCCTGTCGCACCATCCCTCCCAGCGCCACGTGGGGCAGACAAGCTGTCCTGCCGGAATTCCTGACCCGCAGAGTCGTGAGCAGAAGACCACGGACACAGGCCAGATCCCTCCCGCACCACGCCGTGTGGTGAGGACCGGGCCCCTGCAAGCTACTTTCTGCTTTGGCCGCGTAAATGATCTGGGACTCTCCTGCCTTTACTTAATCAGCATGGGGGCGCCTGGGTGGCTCAGTCGGTTGAGCGGCCGACTTCGGCTCAGGTCATGATCTCGCGGTCCGTGAGTTCAGGCCCCGCGTCGGGCTCTGTGCTGACAGCTCGGAGCCTGGAGCCTGGTTCGGATTCTGTGTCTCCCTCTCTCTGACCCTCCCCCGTTCACGCTCTGTCTCTCTCTGTCTCAAAAATAAATAAACGTTAAAAAAAAATTAAAAAAAAAATCAGCATGGACGCGGGGATGTTGTCTTTCTATTTGGATGACGATGCAACACACTTGACTGACTTTCTCGCCGCACCGGTCCCAGCTTTGGCTCCCGTGCCCTTTGACACACCCCATCATTCTTGTTTGTTCGTTAGCACTTGCTTGCTTTTTGGCACCACGGGTTCTCCAGGCTTATCTCGTGTATTTCCTCCCCCAGTCCTAAAATAAGCCATTTCTTCAAGGAACCCCGATTCCTTTGTTGGAAAATGGTCTTAGGGACCAGGATCTAAGGGGTGGGCTTGCTGCCTCCCGAATGCAGAGCTAGAAAATGCGAGTATGTGTACTGACCCACGTGTAGACACAGCTCTATGCTTCACATATGCACCTGTGTGCACACCGCTCGGGACATGAGCCGATACAGGCGTCTCTCGGCAGTAATCCCCGGCCACACGGCTCATTGTAGCCTCCTCTCCTTCCTTAACCCCCAAGTAGTGACGGACCTGGCCGCCACTGGCCGCCACCACCCGCTTGCCTCATTGTACACATCGGAACGGGTAACACTGACCCTAACCCGCAGGGGACAGCTCTGTCGGCTCGAGGGCGGGGCTGTGTGCACTTCCTCCCGTGTGGTAGTGCAGACTCTTACCTTAACTTAGGCCAGCGCTGCCCACCCCCAGTCCCTCCCCTCCCCTCCCCCTCTGCTCTCCTCCCCCTCCCCTCCCCCACCTCCTCCCCTCCCCCTCCACTCCCCACCCCCTCCACTGAGCTCCTTTCACTCCTAATGTCCTTTGCTTGCTTGTTTCTGTCACTTTCTGATTCTCCCAACTTCCTAAATGAGTTTTTAAAAATGTGTCTGTCTTGAGGTTCACTGAGAACTGTGTGGTTCCTTGGGTTTCGGTAAACACACAGTGTCACTTATGCACCATCACGGTAACGTACAGCAGGGCTCTCTTGCTCTTGAGAAATCCCCTGGGCCCCCTACTCAGCCTCATGTTGTAGTTTTAAGGTGGTTTGTTATGCATCAAAGGCTATAAGAAATATCTGGATATATATTGGAATTCCCCAAGGTCGAGACTACAGAAATAGTGATCACGATATAAAAACATTTGTTCTTTTCGCATTATGTGTTGTTTGGATGGTAAAGTCAATGTGGTATTTGTGCTGTGTTGCACACGCACTTGAGTGCAGATAACCTGAAGCTGACAGTTTAAATATGTTATCTACAATATAAATGTTTGTGTACGTGCACTCACACAAAGGTAAAGGAGTGTCGTTAAACTGAGAAAGTGTGTACATAATACAGAGAAAATGGGGCTCCTGGGCGGCTCCGTCGGTTAAGTGTCCGACTTGGGCTCAGGTCATGATCTCACGGTTCGTGGGTTCGAGCCCCGCGTCAGGCTCTGCACTGACAGCTCAGAGCCTGGAGGCTGCTTCGGATTCTGTGTCTCTCTCTCGCTGCCCCTCCCCTGCTCATGCTCTGTCTTTCTCTTTCTCAAAAATAAATAAAACATTTAAAAAAATAAAAATAAAAATAAATAAATAAATAGATTTAAAAATTAAAAAAAAAAAGGAATGCCATCATTATTGCTACGTTTGAGCAGCGTCGCATGTTCACGCCCACAGGTAGGACCCGCACGGTAGGCGTGTTTTGGTGCCCTTGCCCGTCAGTGACAATCAGGACCCCGTGAGGTGAGCAGAAAGCCCCTGGCAGTTTCTCGTGCCCTCCAAGCTCGCCATCGGTTCTTGCTCTCAGAGTGATTGTTGGTCAAATCCTTGGAAGGTACGTTACAGCTGAAGACGGGCTCCGCTCTCTGACCTTCGGATGCGCCGGCCGCCCCGTCAGCTGCGATGCTTCCTGCTCTCCTCATACTTCCCTGCTGCCAACTGCAAATCCGACACGGATTTTTCTGCAAGAAAGATCAAGAGGGCCCGCTTATGACAGGCTGTTTCAGGGACTCTTGGCTGGCGATGCCGTACGAAACGGCCTCCTTGGACAAGCTGTCATATGACCACAGCCGGGGACACGTGCCGCGCTGTCCCCGGGGGCCACATCGGGGCTCCGGGGCCCCTCCGCACCAGTTGCTTGGGGCCTCGCCTTTCAGTGTCAGGCTGGTCCCCACCGAAGCTCAAAGCAGACGGCCTGGGAACACATTCCGCTCAGTCCCAGGTCCCCATGACGAAGCAGAGTGAGCGGCGGCCCCGGCTGTGGGTGCAGGTGGGGGTGCTGGGCACACGCAGTGACGGGAGCCCCCCAGGCTGCGGAGCCCACGGCGGGCAATGCAGAGGGAGGCGGGCGCCGGCGTCCCTGTTGAGAGCACTCCAGGAAGATCGCTGTGGTCAAGTCAAGGCTTCAGGATGGCCGAGGGACCGCGCGTCGTGGGCACGACGCCACCGGCCCACCCAGCCCAGCCGGACACACGGGAGAGCCCGACACCCAGTGCAGAGCGGAGATGTGCACAGGGCTCGCGTGCGTGGCCCCACGGCCTGTCCTGGGGGACGGGATGGTGGTGGCCGTGTCACATTTAAAGGCAGATTTATTGCCCTCGGTTGGGCACGGGAAGCAACCAGGTCCTCGAGTCGCCCGGACACGCACTGCGTGCGGGAGCGATGCTCCGTGGGGCCTCTCGGGACACTGGCCCGGAGGCCGCTCCGCAGCCTGCCCGCCCAGCCGTCCCCGAGGACAGAGCGTCCCTTCCCGGCTCGCTGGAGATGTGGGGGGACGTGGGGATCTCGCAGGCGGAGGTCACCCCCACAGTCAGAGGCGCCGCAGGCGGAGTCCGCTAGAACCAGATCATCGGTTCTTGGTTCCTGGCTTCAAAACTGATGGCCTGTGAGGACAGTACAGAAACGATCCCAGCACGACAGGAGACGCCGTGTACGGACGTGGCCCAGGAGCCCGAGGCTTACAAACCGTAGAATAAATAGGCTTCTGCGCATCATCGGCTGGTTGGCAGGGCCGCCACGGACCGAGGAAGCCGAGCGAGGACAGCACCCCACTAACGATGCCACGCCAGGAAACCGCTGATCGGGGGGCCGACCGTGACTAGTAAAATCTGTGGTCCCGGTCGCTTGACATTTTCTCGGGATGAAAGCGTTGGCTGGTCCCTGAAGCCAGGTTTCTGTATTTCCATAGTTTGTATTTTCAGATCACAGTGTCTCGATGCCTGGACGATGTCCCAGCCCCGTCTTGGCGGGCCACCCGGCCCACGGTCCTCACGAGAAGGCAGCTCACGGTCTGTTCCTCGGGGTCACCGGCTCTCCTGAGGGACGCGCCCAGGCTGTGCGAGTCTACTGCCTCCCTCGTGGCGTGAGACGTGACCGTGTGGCAAACCGCTGCGCCTCGGGGGGGAGGGACCAGCACACATGCAAGCGGCCCCTCCCCGGAGCTGGTCAGAACCGACAGAGGCTGGCCGTGGCGTCGGGAGAGCTTGTGTCGCTCACACGTGGACGCAGCTCCCGAGCAGCCTTGGGGTCTGCCCGCACCATCCCTGCGGCCAGCGGCCAGTCCCAGGCTGGACACCAGTTGCTTTTCCTTGTGAAACTTGTGCCTCCTGCTGCCGTAGGCCCTGGTCCCGCTCTGTGCCGGGAGCCCGCTGCCTTGCCGTCCAGTGCTGTACCGCGCACGGCCACAGGTTAGCGGCGTGGCACGGGAGACTCGTCACACAGCTCCCATGGCCCACACGCCCGGATACGTGGCTTCTGGGCCCTCGGCGTCCTCCCCCGCGCTCATTCCGGGGACGCTGCAGGACTGAGGTCCATGTTCTTCTCGGCTGGTTGCCTGGGGGCAGCCCCGCGGTCCCCTCCAAGGGCCCTTTCACGCGACGGCCGGCCGTGATGGCGACCGGCAGACAGTGACATCCCAGCACGTTGTCACGTGGGTGCAAAGGACTCTTCCAGCCTTGTCGCCGCTCCTGCCCACGCTGAGGGAGACAGGACACGGGGGGACCGAACCTCACAGCTCGGCACACCACCTGGCCCCGGCAGGGCTGTTTTCCTTGTGTGTTCACGTCAATCCTCCCAGCCCTGAGCCGTCTGGACCACACCCTCCTCACTTAGACCCTGCGGGCCCCCCCACGAGAGCCAGACTGCAGCCCTCACGGACCTCCCTGTGCGAGGCGCTGCTGTCTCCCCTGGGAGGTGGTTCCCCAGGCGCCGCCCGCCTGGAAGGACATTTACCTGTGGGTGTCCCTCCATCAGAGGCCATCCCGGTCAGTCCCACGGAGGAAGACCCTGCCCCGTTTTCGTCTCCAGACGGCACTTCTCCCAGAGATGAAAACAACCTTATTTGTCAGTGGGCGGACCTGCCGTCCGTCTGCCCTCCCTCCAGCAACTCGCAGTGCCCTGGCACACAGTAGGCGCTCAGCAAATATTTGTTGCGTGACATTATTGGTGGGTGTGAGCACGTGTCTCTGCGTCTGGTTGTGGCTGGTGGCGTCTCTGAGTGCCTGTGGTTTCTCCTCCCAGTGAGCCTGGCTGCCTGGAATGTCTGAGTCCTCGGGAGGAACAGGCAGAAGCTGAGTCTGTCAGGCTGAGTGACTGACCCCGGCCTCGTCCAGCCACGCCTCCGAGGAGAGGGGCGGTGGGTCTGGGCCTCTGGCCTGGCCGGGGGATTGGCCAGAGCTCAGGGTGGGACCAAGGCGATGTCCGTGGGTTTGTTTTGTCCTGCTCGGTTCCCTTCCCGAGGGAAAACGGGGTGCGGGCGACACCGGGAAATGAGCAACCCACAGGCACTCGTGAAGGAGCAGGAGGCCTCAAGCCTCTGCCGGGGGAGGGGCACGTGGCCTGCTGGCTCTCTGCTCTCATCGGTGGCTATTTCCTGCCAAGAGCGGGGGTGGAGGGGTGGGCAGCGGCCCTTTGCCGCTGACTTTGGTTTTGCTGGCCTCAAGCAGAGAGGGCAGGGAAAGGGGTTTGCAGCCCTCCACTGCCTCTGTCCCTTCTTGCCCAGGGTGCGTGGGGGGTCAGCTTCCCCCCAGGGGCGGCCCCCTCAGACTTCTGCACTTGGGCCGAGCTGAGGGCTGAGTCCAGACCTCGAGGGCCCCGCTGGACCTCAGTGTGCAGGGCCTGAGGCCAGGGAACCTGTTGGGAACAGGAGGGCGCCCGCAGGCTCCCGGCTCAGGGCTGGAGCTGCCCCCTACCCCCTTGTCCCCTCCCAGACAGAGGGACCAGCCCTGGGCCATTTCTGTCTCCCTCCAGCACTGCCTGGACATCTTCCCTCCGTGGGGGAGAGGCAGCCCGGCAGACAGAGGCGGGAATGGGGGACAGAGATGGAGAGACATGGGCGGGGCCCAGAGAAGGGAGGTCACCAGCTAATATAAACCAGTTAAAAAAACAGGAGGAGAGGCCAGGCCTCAAGGCCAGCCAGGCGGGCTTGTTTTTCCAGAATGAAAGGCCCAGGGAGGGGCTGGGGCCAGGACAAGCTCTGATTCCAGTTTGGAAAAGGGGCTCCAACCCCCCCCCCCCCCGGGGCCTGGGTCTTGCTGAGGAAATGGGTTCATTAGGTCTGGGTTGGGGGGCCCTCTTCACACCCTCGTGGCTGGTCCCCCTTGTCGTGGCCCTCACTCCCTCCGTGGCAGTGGCAGTCTCCCCAGCTGACCTGGAGCCTGAGAGTCTGGTTGGGCTGGGTTTCTTGCTACTCTGAGGACTTGGGGACCAGGACAGGGTTCAAGGGTGAGATGCCAGCCACCAGGAACTGATGCCCGTGACCATAATTCTATTCAAATGGGCAGTCTAAAAAATGCACTGTGGAGTTTTTGCGGTTGTTTGGATTTTTTCTTCCTTTTTTTCCTTTTTGAGGTTTGCTTAACTAGAAAGAGTGGGTTTGGTACACAGTGTGTGCTCTGTTATTTTGCATTTGTTTACGTGACTTGGTAATTTTTCCCAGAGCTTCAAATTTGTGCTTTCCGGGGGGCAGGCTCCCAGCACCACCCCCCCCCCCCCACTCTGGGCAAGGAGGAGGTGCTCCAGGGAGCACCTTCACCAGGGTTTGGTTTCAGGGACACCAAGGTCTGCCCTTGATGGTGGGCAGATGGGGGGGGCGCAGGGGGTGTCCAGGCCAGGGGGGAGGGGCTGCTCAAACGCTGGGCGCTCAGTGCTCAGGGTCCCCACTCTCATGACCTGGCAGGCTCCTCTGGGTGGTAGAGATGACTGACCAAGAGCAGGGCCCACTGTGCTGTCCTGAAGCTCCTGGGCTGGTGTTCCTGTTCTCTTCGGTTTACGGGTGAATATGTGCAGCGCCCCCTCCCCCCAGGAGGCTAAGGGGAAGAGCTGTGGGTCTGGTAGCTGGGGCTCCTTGGGGGTCCCCAAGCCCCAGGATGCCTGGAACGACACAGCAGGCGCAGAGGGGACGGCCAGGCTGTCCACGTAGGGGAACCCCCTGGGCCAGGGTCCGCCTACAGAGGTGGAAGGGAGGTGAAGTATGCCCCAGAACCCCAGCTCTGCAGCAGCCCCAGAAGGGCCTCTTATGTCACAGCCGCCCCCACAGCATTAGGGCCATGCCCTCAGCACTCCTGCCCCTCTAAGGGCTGGGCTACTGCCCCCCCATCCTCCCAGGGCCTGAGCCATCCCCAGGCCGGATGGCTGCTCAGATTCCCCTCACCTTGTCGGACACAGTGACCATGCTCCTACCCCTCCCCACCAGGCCAGACCAGGATTCGGGGAAGACTAGGGGCCAGCTAGAGCCAGAGGGGGCGGTCTGCAGACTGTCGACCCGGCCCAGGGCTCCGTGATGTCATGGCGGGTGCTAAGGAGGGGGAGGGGGCCGGGCTGTTTTTCTGGAGAGTTGGAGCAGAAGTGAGACAAAGCCAGGCAGGCGGGCCAGGCGGGCGCCATGGAGCTGCGGTCTCAAGTCCTGCTCTGGGAACTGTTGCTTCTGCAGAGTGAGTGCGGGGTGGGTGAGGGTCCGGAGTGGGAGCACAGGCGGGTCTTCGGGAGTTTCCATTCTGGGCAAAGCCTCCGGTCTGAGCTTGAGTGCAGAGGGGTGGGACACTCCCACCCTGCCGGGAAGGGGCTGGTCTGGGGGGCCTCGAGGGAGTAGCTCGCCAGGATAAGGGCCCCCCAGGACCCAGGAGGGTGTGAGGATTTATGTTGGATCTCCACCAGAACTTTCCCTCACACGGATTAGGGAGCCAGAGGCTGAGGTGGTGGGCGCCTCTCGCTGGGGTCCCTCCTGCACCCCACTCTTCCAGGAAGCTCCTCAGGTCTGCACTTCTCCCAGTGGCCAGAAAAGGAGTAGGTTGGGGATTTAGGGGGCCTGGGAGTGGTGCGGCTCACAGGGTCTGTTCCAGACCCCCTCTGGCTCCCAGGCCCCCTGAGCCCGCCTCCTGGGCTGGCCTGCTGACCCGGCACATTCCTCCTGGTCCCGGGCGCTCAGCCCATCTCTGGAGCAGGAACTTGCTGGTGGGGTGCGGACGGTCCAGCCGCTCGTGCTTTGGACCTCTGCCCTTCGGAAAGGCTGAGGGGGCTCCGACCCTGAGAACTGGGTGCGGGGCAGGGCTCCCAGCTGTCTGAGAACCCTCAAGGGCTCGCGTGGCATGGCCCTCGGCAGGTGCACCTACCACGTGGGATATGAACGTGCAGGAGCCCCCTCCCCCCCCCCAAACCAGCTTGGGTATCAGGCTTTGGTGCTCTGGGGGCCTTGCTGCAGTGATGGTGACAGTGGCCACCATTCCTGTGGGGGGCTGTTGGTCACACACACACACACACTCCAGAGCCGGCCCCACCGTCCAGCCCCAGAAGGGCGAGTGCTGTGCCGCAGCCCAGGGAGGTGGCTGTGAGGACTGGGTGGGGGGGGCCGTGGGAGGGGTGCCTCTGTCATGAGGGGCTAAAGGAGACCCCCCTCAGCCCACTTGGCCTGGCTCTCCTGACTTTATCCCCACCTGTGAGGCAGGTGTTCATTAACACCCACCTGGCAGGGACTATAGAGGGACGCAGGGATCCAAGTGTGACGGCCCTGGGCCGGGTGGATGACGGGGGGGGGGGGGGGGGTTGTAAAGGTTCAGGTTGCGCTCCCCCTCCCCCAGTGTGACTCTCCTCTTCTTCTAGGCTCTGCTGTGCTTCTGTCCTCAGGTTAGTGACCGCCCCCTCCCTCGTGCCAGACCCACCCTATACCATCCCCTCGGGTCCTTCCCTCCCCCTGACTCCTCCTCCCCACCAGTGCCCTCAGGGCCCGCGCCGGCCGCCAGCTCCGTGGTGTCCGAGTCCACCGTGAGCTGGGCGGCCGGCGCCCTGGCGGTGCTGCGCTGCCAGAGCCCGAGAATGGTGTGGACCCAGGACCGGCTGCACGACCGCCAGCGCGTGGTCCACTGGGACCTCAGCGGCGGCCCGGGCGGCGGCCCCGCCCGCCGGCTCGTAGACATGTACTCCGCGGGCGAGCAGCGCGTGTACGAGCCGCGCGACCGCGGCCGCCTCCTGCTGCCGCTCTCCGCCTTCCACGACGGCAATTTCTCGCTGCTCATCCGCGGTAAGGAGCCTGGGGCGCGCGGCGGGGGCCGCAGGGGCCGCGGGGGCGCGGGCCGGCCGCGCACCCCACCGCTGGGTTTTGTCTCGGGTCCGCAGCGGTGGAGGAGGCCGACGAGGGGCTGTACACCTGCAACCTGCACCACCATTACTGCCACCTGTACGAGACCCTGGCCATACGCCTCCAGGTCACGGACAACCGTGAGTGCGCCCGCCCCCGCCCGCGCCCCCCGCCGGCCCCCTCCCCGCCCGCGCGCGCTGACCCGCACCTGCACCCCCAGCCCGGGCGGCCGGCGCGCACTGGGACGGCGAGAAGGAGGTGCTGGTGGTGGAGCGCGGCGCGCCCGCGCTGCTGACCTGCGTGAACCGGGCGCACGTGTGGACCGACCGGCACCTGGAGGAGGCGCAGCAGGTGGTGCACTGGGACCGGCAGCCGCCCGGGGTGCCGCACGACCGCGCCGACCGCCTGCTGGACCTGTACGCCTCGGGTGAGCGCCGCGCCTACGCGCCGCCCTTCCTGCGCGACCGCGTGGCGGTGGGGGCGGACGCCTTCGCGCGCGGCGACTTCTCGCTGCGCATCGAGCCGCTGGAGCCCGCCGACGAGGGCACCTACTCCTGCCACCTGCACCACCACTACTGCGGCCTGCACGAGCGCCGCATCTTCCACCTGACGGTCACCGAGCCGGTCGCTGAGCCGCCCCCGCGGGACTCGCCGGGCAACGGTTCCAGCCACAGCGGTGCCCCTGGCCCAGGTGCCGCGTGGCCCCTCCCCGCCCCAACCCCGGGCCCTGGGTGTCTGGCGAGGGGAGCCCCCCCCCCCCCCGCCCCACCGTGGGCCGCGGCCGGCTGTCCCTTCCCGGGACCCGGACCCGGTGCACGCTCGGCGGGTCATGCCGCGCGCTCCCTGACGCCTTCCCCGTACGGCCCCGTGCAGATCCCACGCTGGTGCGCGGCCGCAGCGTCATCAACGTCATCGTCCCCGAGGGCCGGGCCCACTTCTTCCAGCAGCTGGGCTACGTGCTGGCCACGCTGCTCCTCTTCATTCTGCTGTTCATCGCCGTCATCCTGGCCACCCGCCAGCGCCGCCGCGGAGGTGAGCTGGGGCTCTCCGGCGCAGGGGTGAGGCCAGAGCCAGCAAGCCTTTCCCGACCAGAAGCGGGATGTGGGGTGCGGCGGGGATGGGAACGCCCCTCAGGGCATAGGGAGCTGGGGATGGGGCGAGACGGCACCCAACTCGAGTCTCCCTCCCCAGGCTACGAATACTCGGACAAGAAGTCAGGGAAGCCAAAGGGGTGAGTGTCCCCTCCAGGCTCTCCTGGGGACCAGAACCCCCCCCCCTCCACCCCACCGCCTGCTCTAACCACCCACCACCCTCGCACCTCCAGGAAGGATGTGAACATGGCAGAGTTTGCTGTGGCCACAGGAGACCAGGCTCTTTACAGGAGTGAGGATATCCAACTAGGTGAGGGGGGCCCCAGAACCAAGACCGACTGTGGCTCCAGGCCTGGGCTAGGGGAAGCACAGCCCCGCGGGGGGCGGGGCGAGGAGGCTCAGCCTACTCTTTGCCTACACCAGATTACAAAAACAACATCCTGAAGGAGAGGGCTGAGCTGGCCCACAGCCCACTGCCCGCCAAGTACATTGACTTGGACAAAGGTGAGTGGCTAGGAGGGCGGGGCTGGGACCTCACCTCACCCACGCTCACTAGCCAACACCCCCCCCCCCCGGGGGGGAGCAGGAGTCCCTGGGCGGTCCTGCTGGATGTCTGCCTTGTGTTTACCCCACCTGTCCCCCTTGGCTTCCAGAGTTCAGGAAGGAGTACTGCAAATAAGGTGACCCTGGGCTCCTGGCTGGGCCAGCAGCCCTGCCGACTCCTGTCTTGGAGGATGACCTCCTGACCCTCATGTGGCTCACCCTACACCCTTCAGCGGCTGGTCCCGCTGTTCTGGAACTTGGCCTCGACTGGCACAGAGCAAGGCTGCCTCCGGACTCCTCTCCCAGGAGCTGTCCTAATCCCCACAAGCAGCAGGGGGCTCTCTGGGACTCTGCTCCATGCAGCAGCCCTCAGGTGCCTATTGGCTCCCACACCCACTGGTGGTCCTGCCTCCCCCCCCCCTCCGCCCCCAGGCACAGCCCAGACCCCACTGATGTTCACCAACCCTTTGGGCTCTCCTGGCCTCTGGCGCTGTGGGCTGGGGCTCGGTGCTCAGATCAGCCTCAGGACTAGCACCCCCACCCCTCCTTCACCCCTTTCTAGGGGGACCCTAAGGCTGGGATCTGAGGATTGCACACTCCAGGCCCCAGGCTAATTCCCCTCTGCTCTGTGTTGGGGTACTTGGGGCTGCGCAGGGGCCCCTTCTCTGCCTTCCGCCCAAATTGCCTTGACAGTCACTGGGCTCCGTGTGACTTTTGACCCTGACCCCACTCCCATAGCCCCTCCCTGGGCTGGAGTCTGGGGCTGGGACCTCCTTCGGCCTGTTTTGGCTGAGGACAGGGGAAGGGTAAAGATGGTTCTAGAGTGGCTTGTGTTGCCACTCCCAACACCCCACGTTTGCTCCTCCTAGGAAACTGCCATCGTCACAATAAAGACCACGTGATTTTTAGACTCGGCCCGGGTATGCATGCCTCTGTGGCTCCTGCTTATGTCCCGGGGGCAGAGTCTGGGCTTTGGGAACCTCAAAATGCTTTCCTTCATCTGAAGCCCTGCTGTCACTGCCCATTTCTTTGAGTGGAAGGTCTGAGTCCAGGTACCCCGGGAAGAGCCACATCAAGGTCAATCCTATGGCACTATTCCTGGTCGGTCGTGAAGGAATTTCAGTTCTCTTCTGAGGGTTTATTTGGACACGGAGGAGGAGAGCCAGGATGCGCTCAGGGGACAGCCCTCTGAGAAAGCAGACGCCGAAATGGGATTCGATGTGTGAGGGTAAAAAGGGGGGAAGCAGGAGTGGGCACGAAAGGTAGGACACTTGTGAGGGGGAGGGGAGGGGGCTGCAGGAGGAAGAGGACTGTGTTTCTCCAAACATGCCCCCCTCCTCTAAATCCCTCCCAGGGCAGCAAGGGCTGGAAACCGGAGGTCGTGTGTCAGTAACATGCAGCTTAGGGCACCTGGGTGGCTCAGTAGGTTAAGCATCTGACTTTGGCTCAGGTCATGATCTCACGGTTTGTGAGTTTGGGCCCCACCTTGGGTGAGCACGAGCCCCGCTTCTCTCTGCCCCTCGTGGGATTCTCTCTCTCTCTCCTCACTCACTTGCGCACGTGCTCTCTCTTAAATAAACATGTGCAGTTTATGACTGTCTACGTTAGGGTGCACAAGCCACCCACACGGAGTCCGCAGGTAACTTGGCATCTGAGCTCCCACTCTGGGGACGTGAAAACCCCAGGGCTGCTTTGGGGAAGGCACAGTTTCAGTACACTCACACAAAGGAAGTCAAAAGATTTGTTACTTACCGATCCTAGAACAGGGGTGCAGTGAGCAGGGGGAGGGCAGTTCTCTATCCCAGATCAGGAGAGAGCAGAAGAGAGACTGCAGGGTGCCATACGCCCATTACTTATAACGTGGCTGGGGCAGGGGTCACTAATTTTTTGTAGGCTCAATTCTGAACGGCCAGTTTAAAAGGTACCTAGGGAAACACGAGGCAGGAGTTTGTGGTGGACACCCTAAGCTTGGGTTCTTAGCTCAGTGTCGGGACTCAGTGTGAGCAGGCTTGTCTTGCTGTAAATGCCTGGACAGCACCTCAGAATGGCTATTTTCTCACCACACACCTGCAAGGGTCCCACAGTGGCAAAGGCAGGGAGCGAGGCTGGGCCAAGGGGCTGTGGCTTGCTTGATAATGGGCCTCCCTCTCAGCCTAGTGACCCCTAGCCCCACAGTAGCTGCACTGCTCTGACCACAGACTCACCCCTCCTTGCTGTGCGCCAGCCTGACCACATCAGAATCCACTCTGGTATTGTCTCTAGCCTCCAGCTACCAGTGTCCTATGACTTGGGCAGTCTGGTGAGAAAGAAAGGCTTGGGGGGGCCAAAGCGCGGATGGGGCATCAGACCCCCTGCATGTACGTGACCAGCAGTCATTTATATCCGGCCCGCGAGATGCTGGGCCACTAGTGAGCTCTCGGGTGGGGACTATCTTCCTCCTTCCCTAGACACCCAGCAGAGAGCCATGGCAGACCCTTCATCCAAGGCCATACTGCCCAGTATCCTCAGATTACCTCTGGGGAAACGGAGCCCCAAGGGGAGAAAGCACAGGCTTTGTTAAGTGGAGGTCAACCTCACAGATCCCTGCCTGCTCTCCCTGTCAGAGCGCAGGAGAATGGAGGTCAGCACCCTTGGCCCAGGCTGACCCAGGGGTGGTCCCCAGCCTGGGCTCAGGGACTTACCTTCTTCAGTCTGGCCCCGCCAGTCAGTGGTGGACTGATGGGCTTTCTCCTGTGCTGGTCCACCCTTCAAGGACAGCCATGACTAGGCAGATGGCAGAACCCAAGCTCCAGCCAGCTTCAGGGGAAGTGCTGGGGACACACCAGGAGGGGCATCCCCCTCAACATCACTCTTGGGTCCTGTCCTGGGGACTATCCTGTTGCTCACTCTGGCCAATGTGGGACTCCCTCTAGTGGCCTCAAGTTGTCCTCCTGGGACGGACGCGGAGCCGGGGGGGGGGGGGGGGGGGGGGGGGGGGGGGGGGCGGCGCGGGAGATCCTTTACCTCCAGTTGGAGCAGCGTGTGGTTGTACCCTCCACAACCCGAGAGGCACTGCTCTGGGTCTCCCGTGGTTCACAGAGGACCCCAGGCTGGTTGGATCCGCAGATGCAGGGGTGGGGGTCGGGGGATCTCTTCACCTGCTACCAGAAGCACCTTGCCTGGGTACCTCTATGCACACGCGCGAGTGCACCGCTGCCCACGCTGACCTCCGCTGACCTCCGCTGTTGCCGTCAGCAGCACATACACGTGTTCACGCGAGCACTCCCGCCTTCACGCCAGCACCTGCATGCACTTGGCCCGTGTTTCTCAGGGCCTCCGTGGGACCCGGCAGAGGGCGCGAGAGCCCGGAGTGGGCGCGGGGGCGCAGAGACCGGGCTGTCTTCGGCTCACGGCCCGGCCCGAAGTATCCCCAGCTTCCCGTGGTGCCCGCCGATATGATTTTGAGCACCTGAGGACCCTGGGAGACCTCGCGAGGGGGCGGAGGACCCGAACCCCGGCCCAGCCACACTTCTGTGTTCCGCAGTGGACCCAGGGAGCCCTGGCCAGGGGCTTGGCGTTGCCTGGGGCGGGGTCTCCTTTCTGACAGCTGGGTTGCACGTCGAGGGTCCCCAGCCGCCTCCCTCCGGGGGACGCCCCCCTGTCCGCCCACGGACCGAGACCTTAGGCCCAGCGTGGGGTGAGACCCGAGCACATTGTGGACGTCCCCTCGTGCCGGGCCAGGGACCGGTGGCCCACGACAGCCGCGAGGGCGGCGCGCCGGCGCCACCACCTCCGCCCCGCCACTGCCCACGCGCGTGCGCTCCGCCCTCCCGCCCTTCCGCGCGTGCGCAGCCCTGCCCCGCCCCGCGCCGCGGGCGGCCGGGTGACGTCAGGCCCCGCCCGCTCTCGGGCGCCCCCCGGCGGGCGCGCTCAGCCCGGGGCCGGCGGTCCCTTTAACTGCGCGGCCCGAGGGGGCGGCGGCGGCGGCGGCGGCGGCGGCGGCGGCGGGGCGCACGGACGCGGCCGGGCCTCGCACGCCCTCCCTGCCTGCGTCCCCGGGCCGGGGCGGATGGGCGGCCGCGGGCCGCGGGGCAGCAGCCGGGGCGCGAGGAGAGCCGGGGCCGGCGGGGCGGGTGGGGCTGGGGCGGCCGGGCGGGGCGCCGGGGGCCTGGTAGCGGCCGGGCCCGGAGCGGGCGGGCGGGCAGGCGGGGCGCAGGCCGGCAGCGGCGAGGCGGCGGCGTCCGAGCCCCGGGCCGGGCCGGGAGCGCCGCGCGGGCCCCGCGCCGCCGCCGCCGCGCCATGGCGGAGACCAAGATCATCTATCACATGGATGAGGAGGAGACGCCGTACCTGGTCAAGCTGCCCGTGGCGCCCGAGCGCGTCACTCTGGCCGACTTCAAGAATGTGCTCAGCAACCGGCCCGTGCACGCTTACAAATTCTTCTTCAAGTCCATGGACCAGGACTTCGGGTCAGTGGGCCGTGGGGCCTGTGCGCCAGGACGGGTGTCCGCACCTGTCCGCACCGGGGCAGGGCCTTGGGGAATCTTGGGGCTGTGACTGGGGCAGTGCCTCCGCTCCCTGGGGTTGCCGTGAGTCCCATCTGTCTGTGGCCTGAGCTGGGAACGAATGATTGTCCCTGACTGCCTGTCCAGGAGCCTGAGAGTGCTGGCCAGTGTGCGGGAGAGGGTCCTCGTTTCTGCCCCCACTCTGGACCTGGGCCTGTGTGCCTGAGTGTGTTTGACTTTCAGGTGGTCAAGGTCCGTGGCCCAGAGTGAGCTGACGTCCTACCTTGGCACTTGTCAGACTCAGGATCCCACTACCCCCCTTCCGTGGAAGGCAGGTGCTTAGAGCTGGCCTGGAGGGCTTGTGATTCATGGGGCCCCGGGGTCACAGGAGTGGAGGGGTGGGGGGAGAAGGAGAGGGGCAGTATCCCAGCTGCCCAGTAGGTCCTCTGTAGTTAGCATGGGGGAAATGAGGTACTCTGGGACAGACACAGATATGTCTGTTGGGGTCTGCAGAGGTTTCCAGAGGCTCAAGGCAGCCTCTCTCTGGACCCCTTCTCCAGGGTCCTGAGGATAGAGCAAAGATCAAGGGTCACTGGGGACCCTGGATTGTCACTCCACCTGCCCCTGAGTGTTGCCGTTTGTTGGGTCTCTATCCCTGTTGAGCCACATAGTACTTGGGTTCCTGGGAGCAGCCTAGGCCATCTGCTGACTCCAGGCAGCCTCTGGGTCAGTGTCCCCACGTCCAGCCTTAGTGGTGGTTGTCTTGGCTGAGGGGACTTCCCGCTTGCACTGGGCTGGGCTTCTGGAACTGTGAGCAGGAGGCTGGCTGTCCACTTGAAGCTCTATCCGAGGCCTGACCTAGCACAGCCATGGGTAACCTGAGTCCCCAGCTCAGCAGTGCTGGGGGGTGGGGTACTCAGAGGCCTCATGGGCTAAGCAGGTGGGCCTGGCCGCCCTCAGGCAGCCTGTGTCCTTGTGTGCGACTGTGTCTCGGGACTTTGACATTGAGGCCATTTCCTGGATTCTCTGGTTTGCATGGATACTGGACAGCCCCAGGGCAGGTCACGCTGGGGCCATTCTGCAGTTCTCAGGGGGCCTGAGGTACATTTGGACAACTAGACTCTCTTGGGCACCACCACCACTGGCGAGAGGCTGAGAGTGAGGGCGTGTTCTTAGCAGTCCCGGCTGGGCCGGGGCAGCGGCCCTACCATGCGAGGGGTAGCCTGGAATCAGGCGCTGTGAGGAACACCCTGGTGAGCCTCCTGCCCCAACCTTCCTTCCCACTGTGGGCCAGGGCCTGAGTTCCCAGAGCCTCATGTTCCTGGCCACAGCTGGACACCTAGTGAGGGAAAGGGGAGTCTGAGCTGTGGCCATGGCCACCTGCTCTGGGCCGGGTCCCACTCCCATTTCTGGCCAGGTGGGTGGGGAGTCCTGAGCCCACGTCCCACTTTTCCCATGCAGGTCACAGCCATTCTGACCCAGCAGAGCTGGGGAAGGTCTCTGGGCCTATGGTGGGCTGGCCCAGAGGTGCCAGGCTTTGGCTTTGGTGAGCCATGGTGCAGGGAGGGGTCTGGGCCTAGCGTTTAGATGGTGAGGCACACGTTGAAGTGCCCTTGCCACCAGGGCTGCCTTGCTGATTCCAGGCCTGGCTGGGCTTGGCACTTAGTTTGTCTGCCTGGCGGTGGCCCTGGCCTCTCCATCGCTGGGCCAGGAGCTCCGGTCGCTGGAGCCACCTGCCCGTGGGCCGTGTGAGGGCTGTGGGGCAGGGGATGGGGGCTGGGCCTGACCCAGATTGCCTGGGTGAATGCCCACTCTGCCCTCCGCAGCTGGTCCATCTGGGGTCAGTGCCTTAGTGGTGTCGGGAGAGTCCAGGGTGTAGAGGACCGGGGCCCCCTGGGTGGAGTCTGCAGAGCTGAGCTTGGGGGAGCTCTAGGATCAAGAGGTGGTGGTGGGGGGCAGGTGAAAGCAAGGTGGGAGCTGAGGATCCCTGACTCGTGGGTGCAGGAGGGGGACTCTTGGAGGTCTCCCCGGTTGTGTCTAGTTTGCTCTGCGGCCTCCCGCTCCATGGTGGGGAGGTCTGGTTGAGGGGACCCTGTGCCTCTGGGGACACATTTGTGGCTAGCCCACTGGGAAGGGCTGGCCTGTGGCGTGCTGTGGCCTCTGGCAGCCCTGGGGGTTCCCCTGGGCCTGCGTCTGTGCCCGGTTCCAAGGGCCCCGGGGGTCCCCTTGGGCCTGTGTCTGCGCCCGGTTCCAAGGGCCCCGGGGGTTCCCCTGGGCCTGCGTCTGTGCCCGGTTCCAAGGGCCCCGGGGGTCCCCTTGGGCCTGCGTCTGTGCCCGGTTCCAAGGGCCCCGGGGGTCCCCTTGGGCCTGTGTCTGTGCCCGGTTCCAAGGGCCCTGCTCTGCAAAGATTCCTTGCCAGGGCGAGTCTGCGGGGGCGGCAGGCGGGGCCGGACAGCCACAAGTTTGAGGTTAACCGGGATCTCGCCAGGAATTCTGAGGTTGGGGGCGTGATGCCAATGGGGGTGCCCCTGGATGGCCACCCCTGAGGGTCGGTGGAGACTCCTCCTGAGGCCTGCTCTTCCACCTGGTGAGGCCCGGCCCAGGAGGGAGCCCCAGAATTGCTTGGAGGCATTTCCCCCAGCTCCACCGAGGCCCCTCCTACCCTTGTCTCTGCCCTGGAGCACCCAGAGATCGTGCTGGCCGGTGGTGGGCAGCATCGTGTATCCTGGGGAAAGCACCCGCGCCCTTGTCCTGGGGGCTCTGGTGCCCCTTCCCCCAGCCTGGCTGTCTTGGCCTAGCTGGGTGGGGGACTGTGGTATCCCCCAGTGCCCCAGGCCTCAGGTGGAAGGCAGGATGCTCTGTCGTGCTGGTTGGAGGACAGGCTGGGGGGGCCAGGGAAGCAGGGACTCTGGGCCCTGGGGGTGGGGCGTCTGTACAGGGGTCAGGGACAACCCTGGCTGATTGGTCATCTCTAGGCCCTGGCCAGGTGAGCAGTAGAGACCTGGGGTGCTTCTGGCGCGTCTGCCCCTGGGGGAGCCAGGCAGGCCCTGTGGTGTGGGGGCTGGGGCACTCATCTGCCTGCTGGGGCGGGGGGGGGGGTGAGTCAGAAAGGGCGGGGGCTTGGGAATGGCAGGAAAGGCTGGGCCACCTGGGCTGTGAGACAGGAATCAGGTCCCTCCCAAGTCTCTGTCGCTGCCCTCACTCAGAGACTGTGCTCTCCGCCTGCTGGGCTCCCAGGAGGGCTTGCTCCAGGGCTTTGTCTGCTGGCTGCGGCTGGCAGAGCCCCAGGTGTCCCTAGGCCACCTCAGGTCTTGCTGTGGTGACACCCTCTTACGTGGCCTCTGCTGAGTCCGGGGCTGGGTCACGGCCTCCCCTGGAAGCCCAACTCCGTAGGGCTGTGGTGCAATCGTAAGTTGGGGCGGCAGACGTGGGGCCTTCTCCCACTGGGGTGTCCACCTAATCGTCGCGTGTGTGGCTGACCCTGGCAGGGTGCCCCATCCCGCCCAGGCTGGCCTTGTGTCTTTTGTCTTCTGAGGCCTGGGTGGTGGGTGGTGGACTTGGGCCTTGCTCCCTGAGGGGAGTGTGCGGTGCCAGCTCTGTGGGGACCTCCTGCCACCTGTTGCTGCCCAGGACTAGTAGAGACCAGGTGTCCGGGCTCAGCAGGTCACAAGGCTGCTTCCTGCCTGTTCTAGCTCCTGTTTCTCCACTGGGCCCAAGTCCCGGGTGTGGAAATCTCTCTGTGTTGGGCAGGGTTGGGCTCCAGGGGGGTAGGGCGTAGGGGTGCCTCCTGCTGTAGGCCTGACCCTGCCTGCCCTCATCCCTGGGGGTGCGTCTGGGCCGTAACCCCTGCCTGCTCTGCCCCACCGCCCCTCCCCAGCTGCCCCTGTGATCTGTGCGGGCTGCTGTTCTCCTTGGCCCTCTGAATCTGAGACCTGACACCCCGCCCCCCTCGCAAACCTGTGTCTGACCACAGCATTGTATGCTTCCCTCCCAGTGTCCTCTGTGTCCTGCCTGGGTACCTTCCCCACCCCTAAACCCCCCTGAGCAAGTGTGGCATTGAAACATAGGCCGGGGGCTGATTGCGGGGCATCATGGCTGCTGGGGCTTGCTGGCCTCTGGGGCTGAGACTCCACGGTGGGCCCCAAAGCCTTGTGCCTGGCCGTGTTTCAGTCCTTGGGTTGGGCTGTTGCAGTGAGTCGGGGGGTCTGCTTCTGTCTCCTTGGCCAGTTAGATGGGTCAGGAGGGCTGTGGCCTGCCCTCCGTGTGCGTGTGCAGGCCTGTCTGCCATCCATCTCTACCTGCCTGTGTCCGTGTGGTCTGACTGACTGTCCTCACATCTGTATGGAGGCCTGCTGTGAACAGGCCCTGTTCTGGGTTGGGGCTGGGGTTGGGGGAGGGGAGGTGGAGGGGAAAAGCCAGACAGAGCCCCACCCTCACGGATCCACACTGCGTGGGGCACACAACACAAAGCAAGATTAATGCTCGCATTATAGGGGGCTGTAGGAGATGACCCCCTGCTGGTAGAGGGTCGGGAGTTTGGACCTCTCTCTGACCCGGGCCCTGGGAGGGGTCCCCAGGAAGGGAACGTGTTGGGCAGCAGCATCCACAGAGTGACATCTGGGCGTGGGGCTGTGCGCCCTGGGCCGGCACGCACCCTGGACAAGAGTGTGGGGAGGTCTTACCTCCGGAGTCCGCTGGTGTGAGCAGGCCCTGGTGCAGGTGGCCTCACGGCCGTGTCTGCCCACAGGGTGGTAAAGGAGGAGATCTCTGATGATAACGCCAAGCTGCCCTGCTTCAACGGCCGCGTGGTCTCCTGGGTGAGTCCGTGGGATGTTGGCAGAGGCTGCTAGGCTACGGTGGGGGCTGGGCTTGGGTGAGCCCGTGGCGGGGGTGGGGGTGGGGGTGGGGGGTGGGCCCGCAGGCGGGGGGGGGGGGCGTCCCTGAGCCATCGCTCTCCTCCACAGCTGGTCCTGGCTGAGGGCGCGCACTCGGACGCAGGGTCTCAGAGCACTGATGGCCATACAGACCTGCCCCCGCCTCTTGAGAGGACGGGCGGCATTGGGGATTCCCGGCCCCCTTCTTTCCAGTAAGGACTGTGGGCGGGGGGCTGAGGCTGGTGGTGCTGAGGGGCCTGCTGCCGGCCAGGCCTTTCGGGAGGAGGGGCAGCTGACCAGGGACCCACGGGCAGTAGAAACTGGTCAGCGGATGCGGGGCGGGCAGAGAGGCCCGATCTAGGTAGGTGGGCGGGTGGGAGAAGGGGCGAGGAGCTGGGAGGGCGTCCAAGGTACAGCCTGCCCTGGCCCACCCCCTCTTGTGGGCACAGCCCCAATGTAGCGAGCAGCCGTGATTGCATGGACAACGACACTGGCACGGAGTCCATGGTCAGCCACCGGCGGGAGAGAGCCCGACGCCGGAACCGTGAAGAGGGTAACAGGGCCACACGGCGGACACCCCTGGGCCCCTATGGTGCACCCCATGGCCCTGCCTGCTCCCAGTTACTGCCCCCAACCAGTAGGGGACCCCGGGTGGAGGTCCTAGGCCCGTCTGCACAGGACCCCGGTGATCCCGCCCCCCAGCAGTCCCACAGTCACCTGGCCAGCTCCTAGTTCAGCTGGTGCTCGAGGCAACACGGGACCCCACGGCCAGCTGCCCTACTGGCTTTCCCCGCAGCTGCCCGGACCAATGGGCACCCGAGGGGGGACCGGCGGCGAGAGCTGGGGCTGCCCGCCGACAGCGCGTCCACCGTGCTGAGCAGTGAGCTTGAGTCCAGTAGTTTCATCGACTCAGACGAGGATGACAACACAAGCCGGTGCGTGGGTGTGCATGCAGGTGTGCACGGGTGTGCTATAGGTGTACGCACACATGGCGTGGTGTGTGGGGGCACGTGTGCGTAGGTGTGTAATGGGTGCGCACGTATGGGCATGGGCCTATGTGTGTGAACGGGTGTGTGTGTGCATGGCCACATTCTACATGGGTGTGCAGGTGTGTACAGGTGTGTGTGTGTGTGCGCGCGCGCACGTGTGCATGGGTGTGTGTGACCCTGGACGTGTGCTTGATTGCACGGGCACGTGTACGTGAATGGGTGTGTGTGTCGAGTGGGTGTGTTACAGGTGTACGTGCACGAATGTGCTGGCTCAGCGTCTGTGTCTCCGTCTGTCCCGAGAGAAGTGCTCCGTGCAGGTGTGGGGTGTGTACGTGTCGTGTGTGCACAACCAGAAGCCGAGCCTTCTCCTGAGCAAACTGTACCTCAGCCCCGTGTCTCCCACAGTTGGCCTGGTCGGGGCCGGGGGGGGGGGGGACAACGCCCATCGCCTCCACTCCCTGCGTGTGTGTGTTGGGGGGCGCCCTGTTCTCCCCACCTGCCTCAGCCCTGCAGCCTGTGGCCTGGCCCCTGACCTTCATGCCCCCCCAGACTGAGCAGCTCCACGGAGCAGAGCACCTCCTCCCGGCTCATCCGGAAGCACAAGCGCCGGCGGCGGAAGCAGCGCCTGCGGCAGACGGACCGTGTAGGTGGCAGCCAGGCGCTGGGTGGGGTCTGCCCTTCGGCAGCCCCCACCCGCACCCCCTCACTCGTGCCCCTCCACAGGCCTCTTCCTTTAGCAGCATCACGGACTCTACTATGTCCCTGAACATCATCACCGTCACGCTCAACATGGGTGAGGGCTCCGTGGGGCCTCCCCGGTGGGGTGCGGGGCGCCTGGGTGGGCCGGGCCCCCTCAGCAGACCGTGGGGCCTCCCCGGTGGGGTGCGGGGCGCCTGGCTGGGCCGGGCCCCCTCAGCAGACACTTGCTCACCCCTCGCCCCTGCAGAGAGGCACCACTTCCTGGGCATCAGTATCGTGGGGCAGAGCAACGACCGGGGAGACGGCGGCATCTATATCGGCTCCATCATGAAGGGCGGGGCCGTGGCTGCCGACGGCCGCATTGAGCCCGGGGACATGCTGTTGCAGGTGCGGGGCTGCGGGAGCTGCTGGGGGGCCGAGAGGCCGGCACCCCCAGCCCACCGCGCTGAACCCCTCCCTGCCCCCCAGGTGAATGACATCAATTTCGAGAGCATGAGCAACGATGACGCTGTGCGGGTGCTGCGGGAGATCGTGTCCCAGACGGGGTGAGGCGCGGGGTGGGCAGGTGGCGTGTTGGGGGGCCCGCACGGGGCGTTCCTCGTGTGACCTGCCCCACCCCACAGGCCCATCAGCCTCACGGTGGCCAAGTGCTGGGACCCAACCCCCCGGAGCTACTTCACCATCCCGAGGGGTAAGTGACCCCTCAGGGCTGACAGGGGAGGGGGATGAGGGCGCTCGCCCAGCCTGAAGGTCCTTTCCTCTGTGCCCCCGTGCTCCATTGTGTGTCCTACCATCCGCCCGTCCGTTTGTCCATCTGTCCGTTACCACACGCGTTACCACACGGTGGCCACCCAGCTGACCCGGTTCGGCCCATCGACCCTGCCGCCTGGCTGTCCCACACGGCGGCGCTGACCGGAGCCCTGCCCCGCTACGGTACGAGCCCCTGCTCCAGCGCCGTCACACGCACCAGCTCCTCCTCACTAACCAGCTCTGTGCCCGGCGCTCCGCGTAAGTGGCAGCTCAGGAGAGCAGGGACCTGAGGCACCCGGGTGGGGGACCCGTCCTAAGTGCCCACCCAGCACAGTCAGGCGCAGGGCACACGTACGGATGGACACTGCCGACACGTGTGTCTGACCCGTGTGTGCCCTCGTGCGCACCCTCCTTCCGGTTTGCTGCCTGTGTGGTGGGTGGAAAGGTGCCCAGAGGACCAGGACAGCCCTGTGGTCCCTGCCCAGGGCTCTGCCTCGGCGGGGACCGGGGGAGTGGCCTGTCCCCCATGTGTGTGACCCCCGCCTGCTTTCTTGCAGCTAACACGACTAACAGCCCTGAGCTAGCGGAGGAGTGGCGGGAGGGGGTGGTGGTGGGGAGAGGCCTGATCTCTCTTCTTGGGGGTCTGACCTGCAGGGCGGGGGTGGCTCCACCTTGGTTTGGGCCCAAGATCCCGATGAAGCATCTGCAGGGGCAGGAGACAAGAGATTCAATCTCCCCGGCCCACGCCTGCTCCGAGCCCCTGGGAGGGCCCATCCTGTGGTGGGCGTGGGCCCCACCGTCACGAGACAGCCTTGCCATCTGGGCTCTGGGACCAGAGACCCTACGCGGAGCCCGGTCTCTGAGACGGGTGCAGCAGCAGGGCCCGGGGTCCACCCCAAGCCCTCCCCCCTGCCCTCAGCTGCTTGGGGCTGAAGGGGGGGCTCTGCCTTGCAGAGCTGGAGGAGGCGCCGCTGACGGTGAAGAGTGACATGGGTGCCGTGGTGCGTGTCATGAAGCTGCCGGACTCGGGCCTGGAGATCCGAGACCGCATGTGGCTCAAGATCACCATCGCCAATGCCGTCATCGGTGAGGGGTCCCCGCTGGGCTGGCTCCGGGCGGGCAGGGTCAGCGCCCCCAGGCTCCGTGCCCTGACACGTGCCGCGGGCCAGGGGCGGACGTGGTGGACTGGCTGTACACGCACGTGGAGGGCTTCAAGGAACGGCGCGAGGCCCGCAAGTACGCCAGCAGCATGCTGAAGCGTGGCTTCCTGCGGCACACGGTGAACAAGATCACCTTCTCGGAGCAGTGCTACTACGTCTTCGGGGACCTGTGCAGCAGTGAGTGAGGGGCTGCGGGGCAGGGGGTCCCCAGAGGGCCTGCCCACCCCGCCCTCAGCCACCCTCCCTTCCTGCCAGATCTCGCAGCCCTGAACCTCAACAGTGGTTCCAGTGGGGCCTCGGATCAGGACACGCTGGCCCCGCTGCCCCATCCGGCCGCCCCCTGGCCCCTGGGTCAGGGCTACCCCTACCAGTACCCGGGCCCCCCGCCCTGCTTCCCACCTGCATACCAGGACCCTGGCTTCAGCTACGGCAGCGGCAGTGCTGGGAGTCAGCAGAGTGAAGGTGAGAGCCTGCCTGGCGCCTGGCTCCCTGCTGTCCCCGCCGCCTGGCTCTGCCCTATGTGCCCGCCCCCCCCCCCCCCGCCCTGTGTGCTCCTGCCTGCTCTGTGTTGAGGCCCTGGGCGTGCTCCTTCTGGAAGGGGTGAGTGGCTGAGGGGGACGGGGCGAACCCTGCAGACTTCGGTGGTTGTGTGTGTGCGGGAGGGGCTGGTGGTCCAGGTGTGGCAGAAGCAAAAGGCCGGGAGATGACGCGGAAAAGGGCGGTGGAGGGGCCCTGGGACACGGTGGAGGACAGACCTCCCCCACCCTCGCCGCGGCACCTGCAGCCCAGCAGGGAGCCAGAGGGGACGCTTTCACAGACAACTGCGCATCCACTCTGGGATGTGTGGAGAGCTGAGGAGGGGCTTGTTGGAGGAGTGGCCTGAGGCTGTCTGTGTCGCTGTCCAGGAGAGAGAGGTCAGGCAGCCAGCCCAGTAGACCCAGAAAGGGGTGGGAGAGAGAGGAGAGCAAGTCAGAGGGCAGTGGTGCCCAAGGGGAAGCTGTGTTGGGTGCCTGTGGACCCTGGATAGGCCCAGCTGGTGGCGGCATGCCCCTGTGGGCGGGAAGGGTGACCGGGCTGGGCCTGCTGTGTGACTCATGCTATCCCTTGCTTTGTGCTGAGCAAGCCTTAGACTGAAGGACTAGCGGAGTGGACCCTCCGGGCCGGTAAGCCAGGGTCCTGCCCGGCGTCCCTCTCGGCATGTTCCCAGCCAGCTGGCCTTCTCAGGCTCCCCGCTCTTCCTGGGAGCCCAGGACGGGGGCTGAGCTGAGTAGCTGGCCAGGGCCTTGGGGCTAGACGGAAGGCGGGTCTTTGTGGGGGGGGGGGGCCCAGGATGGCCGATGGGAGCACCAGGCACACAGGGCCTCACTGGTGCCTCAGGTCCTCAGCTGCAAGGTCAGGCATTGGGGTGAGAGGAGGCACTGTGCTGGCCCCGGAGTGTCCCTGCCTGCCGCCGCTCGCCCTGCGCCCCCCCCCACACTGCCCCCCCCCCCCGCCCCGTGCTGCTGCAGCTGCTCTAGCTTCTCTGAGTGGGGTCGGCCCTGCCCTCCCGTCTGCATGGCTGCCCCCCTCCCACCCACCCCGCTTGAGACCACCAGGCTCTGCCCCTGGTTGCCCTGGCAACGCCCGGTTGTCCTGGGAGTGGCACGGCCTCACGCCATCTCGTTCCTCCCTCCACTCCTTGGCTCCAGGAAGCAAAAGCAGTGGGTCCACCCGGAGCGCCGGCGGCAGCAGCCGGCGGGCACTGGGCCGCGAGAAGGAGCGCCGGGCGGCTGGAGCCGGAGGCAGTGGCAGCGAGTCGGACCATGCAGCACCGAGTGGGGTCGCTGGCAGCGGCTGGAGGGAGCGTCCGGCTAGTCAGCTCAGCCGGGGCAGCAGCCCACACAGTCAGGCCTCGGCTGCCGCCCCGGGGCTCCCCCCACTGTACCCCCTGACAAAGGCATACTCGGCAGTGGGGGGGCCGCCCGGGGGGCCGCCCGTCCGGGAGCTGGCTGCTGTTCCCCCAGAGCTGACGGGCAGCCGCCAGTCCTTCCAGAAGGCCATGGGAAACCCCTGTGAATTTTTTGTTGACATCATGTGACCGAGGAGAGAGTGCCTTCAGCTGGGCCCCATGGTGGGGGAGCTGGTGGTCCTGGCCGTTCCTGCACGGGCACTGCCCCTGGAGCTTGTGTGGGCTTGCCTTATTGGTGGCTGTCCTGCCTCAAGCCAGCCTGTGCTCTGGGGCACACAAGGGGCCATGTCTTGGGGCCCAGGCCTGGACAGAGAGTGGGAGCAGGCTGGGGGGATGGGCGGAGGGCAGCCCAGACCACCACGATCTGGACTCGGTGGCCTGCACGTTGCTGTTCAGAGCGGCTTGTGTCCATGCAGACCCTGGTGAGGGTCCTCCACCTCCCGGTGCCCTTGGAGTGCCTCTGGGACTCCCAGTTGCCCACAGAGCCATGCACAGGGCTTCAGACTAAGCTGAGAAGTAGCTGCTGGCCCTGGGCCCCCTGTTTGCCCAGGACGCAGGCCCCACCACTCTCTCCTGGGCTGGGTCGGACCCCTCAAAGGTGGAATCAGAGCCCCCAGGCTCTTCTGTGGATGCCCAGGATAGGGATCTAATTTATTTATTTATTGTCTGGCCTGTGTGCCCTGGGGAAGGTGGTGGCCAGGTCAGCTGCCCCCCTGCCCCCGGGACTCAGACTGAATGCAGGGACACAGGTTGTGTCTGAAAGTGGGAGGGTTGGTGAGGGAGAGACAGGAGAGGCATGTGTTTGAGTTAGCAGTGGTGGGGATGTGACCCTGAGAGGCAGAGGGCACAGATGCACGCAGCTGCTGCAGGGGCAGGGTCTGGGGGAGAGGGGGTAGGCAGCCCACCCTTCCTTGCTGTCCTCAGGTGACTGCCCACCCACTCACGCCGCTTCCTTCCTGGCGTTTCTGGCCTGCACACATCTGCGCTGTAGATACTGTATCAAGTCAGAGTGTCCGTCCAGATAGTTAATAGAGCTGCTTCTGTGTAAATGCTATTTTAAAGACTAAAAAGCATTTAATTTTATGGGACTGACGTGTGGACTGTCTCTTCTCTCCTGCCGGGGTACCTTAGAAGACTTGTCCAGCCTCCCCAGGGCCTGGCTAAGAGCTGACCCAGGACTGGCCAGGTGCTGCGCTCTGGGTTCCCGGTCAGCCACAAGGCTCTGTCCCCGGTGCTGGCTGCCAGCAGAGTCCCGGTGGCTGGTCTTCTGTCCGTGGTGCTGCCTCCCGGCTCCAGGGGTCTTCGTCGTGGGTGCTGGCCATGGTGCTGAGTCCCACCACCACCCTGCCTGGGCTCTGTCCACGGTGCTGGTGGCGGCTGACCCCATTTTACCCGCTTGGGTTGGGCCAGGGAGGGGAAGAGTTTGGGTGTCTCCCTCCCCCACTAAGTGGGCTTCTGCCCTGCTCACTATTCCTGCACCACTCTGGGAACCACGGTCTGTCACGTGCCTCTGCGGAGGAGTCAGCACAGCCGACCACCACCCACCAACCTCCCACCCCTGTGATGCTTGGAGGGGGTGCTGGCTGGGGTCTCCAGGCTGGGCCTGGCCAGGCAAGTGATGCCCAGCTTGGCCTTCAAGTGGTCTGGCTAGGGGCCTTCCTGAGCTCTTGGCCTGAGCTAAGGAGCCCCGAGGAAATTTTTGTTGGCTTTACTCTGGGACAGTAGGGCTGGATCACCTGGGTAGGCCCTGGCCAGGGCTTGGCTGGGACAGGGGCAGAGTCTCTCTGGGGCCCCAGGTGGGTGCTGAGGACCTTCCTGAGTGCTGCAGGCCCAAGGATCATTGTGGCATCCAGGTCAGCGGTCAGCCTGCTGTCAAGATCTAGAACTGGGGGTGGTCTCAGCAGTTGAGGTACTGTCCGGGTTGCTTCATAAGAACTCAGTTTGGGGGCATCTCAACTAAGTCTAGTAGGCTCACTGCGGTGAGGTCACTGGATCAGGTGTCACTTGTTTTTGCCCCGATTCTCCCCTCCCCTGCCCCCAACTGCTGCCCTGTGCTCTGGCATTGTCTTCCAGGAAGAACTCAGGGGTGTTGAGCTCCGGCCGCTGCAGCAGCAGGTAGCACTTGGGCAGGTGGAAGGTGGCTAGGATACCCAGGGCACAGAGGAGGATGGCGCCCATCTGCACGGCAGGCTGGTAGGCCACGTGCACATTGGCAAAGAGGGGCACAAAGGAGATCCAGGTGATGAAGTAGGCCAGCATGGCAAAGGTGAGGCCGCGGGCACCATTGTAGCGGCCTGGCCGGCTCTGCACCAGGAAAGTGCCCAGGAAGCAGAGGAAGGCCAGCATGGCGTTAGTGGCATGCACCAGGCCGAAGCTGATCCAGGAGTGCACGTGGCAGTGCACCAGCGCCTCTGTGGGCAGTACCCGCCAGTCCGTCACCACCTCCGGCGGGAAGGCTACCAGGTACCAGGCACACCATGCGGCTTCTGCCAGCATAGCAAGCAGCACCACCAGCCAGGCCCGGGGCCCCCGCAGGCGGCCGCGCATCTTCTCAGCCCAGCTTGGTGGCAGCTCCGACCCCACAAATATCTCGGCCGCTTGCAGGAAAAGCGTGCTCAGGCAGCCAGTGAGTGGGAGGTGGAACAGCGGCTGCTGGGCCAGGCAGCTGGCAGGGCCTGGCTGGCCAGGGAACAGGAGGACACTGAGGCAGACCAGGCCCAGGCAGGCCAGGCCAAAGCAGGCCCGTGGCCCACCTGAGGCCTGAACCAGCGGGCTGTCCGCGTGCCAGAGGAAGAGCCCCAGGGCCGCCAGCGCCAGGCCCAGCGCCAGAGCCAGCAGCGCGAGCAGTAGCAGCACAGCTGGCTCCCCCCATGCCAGGAACATGGGCTTGCGGGGGAAGCAGCGTGTGCTCCGGTCCGGGGACCACTGGTCCTGGTCACACTGGGTGCAGAGGAGGTCATCTGTGGTGTGGGAGGAGAGAGGGGGCACTGGGGGGACGGGCTCTGCCACCACACTCCCACCCGCCGTGGCCTCAGAGTTGGACTTGGAGCCAGGACGTGAGACCGTGTGGGTCCCCGCCCCTGCTCAGCCTCAGGGAGGTGCTCACCTGGGTTGCGCTGATAACTGCCCGCCTTGCAGTCCACGCAGTCGTAACAGCAAGAGTGGAAGCCCTTCACGCGGCGCACCTGGCCCTCCTTGCACTGCCGGGAGCACTGGGACACGGGCTGCTGGCATAGGGCCTCGGGGCTCGGGCTGTGCTCAGCTTGGTGCACCCACCCGGACCTGTGGACGGTCCCCGCCCCAGGCAGGGCCAGAGCTCTCTCCCGGCTGAGGGGAAAGCTGCTGTGCAGCTGGGGACCGGCCACCCAGTGCTCACCTGCTTCCCCGGCGTGTGCCAGCACATCTGAGAGCGCCAGAGCTCCAGGCGGCCCTTGAAGGTGCCTACGGTGCGCAGCTCGGGCGTCGGGTCCTGCCACACCCACAGTTTCAGGTCGTAATCCACGTTCACGTTCCCGCTGGCGTCGAACTGCAGTGCCAGGCCGCGAGCACGGAAGCTCACGTGGTACATGTTCTCTAGGAGCTGACGGGTGCGTTGGAGCAGGTGGGTGGGGCCGGGCCAGGCCGGCCGGAGCTGCCGCCAGCCCAGATTCCCCACTGAAATTCCCCGCTCTCGGGGGGGGGGGGGTGGGGGCTCTTCGGCCTTACCTGCCAGGGCCGCACAGGCTCCCGCCTGGGGCAGCCCGAGGCGTTGCAGCGCAGTGTGTTGTGGAGGGCCTGGGCCACGCCATACACAGCCGCGTAGGCAGCGAAGGTCTGGTGGTGCAGCAGCCCCACCGATAGGTTCTCTAGCGTGACGTGGTCACACTGGGGGCAGCGTGGCCCCACCACGTGCTCCTCCAGGCCTGGCTGTTCAGCGTCCAGCGAGGCGCAGAAGGCGGGGTCAGCGGCCAGGGCCAGGCGGGTCCGCACGTAGGATGGGAACTCCGGCATCGGGGCGCCCTGCTGCAGGAAGCCCAGCACGGTGCCCACCCCAGGCATGCCGGGCAGCGTCATGACCAGGTCTGAGGTCAGCCAGGCCTCACTGGCCACCCACACCCTGGGTGAGAGCTTGCGGCGGATGCTGTAGCTGAAGAGGGTGCGGGCCGCGTGGGCGGAGGAGAACAGCACCACCACCTGCACGCTGCTCTGGTTCACCTGGCGCAGCAGGCCCTGTAGGGCGCCCAGCCGCAGGCTGCCTGGCGGCAGTGGCACCAGGCCCTCATGCGCGATGCAGATGCCCCTGGCGTTGGCCAGGCCGGAGAAGAGGCTCAGGCCCTGCCGGCCATACTCGTCGTCACTACCCACCGCCGCCACCCAGTTCCAGCCGAGCTCCTGCAGCAGCTCCACCATGGCCGCCACCTGCACTCGGTCGCTGGGCACCGTGCGGAAGAAGGACGGGAAGATCTCCCGGTTGCTCAGCCGGTCGGTGCTGGCGCCGTAGCTGACCTGCAGTGGCCGGGACGCAGCTCCTGATGTGGGGGCCCCGGTGGGCAGGGCCAGTGGGGGTGGGTGGCACCGGGAGAGGTGGGGGGGGCGCACCTGAGGCACAAGGAAGAAGCTGAAGAACTTGCCGGTGACGAGGGCGAGCTCGGACGAGTGGGGCCCGATGACCGCCAGCACGCGGGGCTGGTACTGTGTGTAATTGCAGTAGGCGGCAATGCTGCAGCTGCCTGCTTCGGCCATGAACACGAGGCTGGGCTTCATGGCCACCATGGGCTCTGAACACGTGTCAAAGAGGTCATAGCCCAGGTGCAGCCCGGGCAGCAGGGCAGACCCGTTGTTGATCTCCTCCACCGCCATCTTCACGGCCAGCGCCCAGAGCAGGCCCAGAGACGAGAACCTGGGGCCACACAGGGCTGCGGGTGGCCGACACCTCATCCCCACTCAGGAGCACCCCCAACCCGAGCCACTCCCAGCCTCGCTCCCCACCCCCTGCATTCCTACCTGGTGCACACGGTGGCATTGGGCTGCAGCCTGTCGCCAAGACCCGTACCCTCGGCAGAGCCCAGAGGGAAGAGCCCACCCAGCACATAGTCCCCCTGCATCCTGAGCTGCTGTGACAAGCACGACGTTGCGCCCTCCCCATGGTCCAAGAGAGCCGTGAGGCCCAGGAGAGCCGTGAGGCCCAGGAGAGCGAGGCCGGGCATGGCAGGGATGGCAAATGAGAGAACGGGGTGGGGGCCCCAGATACGATGAAGTGGGGTAGGGTGTGTGCAGGGAATTTGCTTAGCAAAGTCCTCGCCTGTCTGCACCTGCTGAGCCCGGGGGGCCCCTGGAGACACCCTTGATTCCCCGCCCAGTAGGTTTGCAACTCTCTGGACTCTTTGATCCTGATGTCACAACCAGGCTCCCTGGCTGAGCAACCACGGACCACGATCTTGTTCCGTGCCTGTGCCCAAACCGCTCTGCACCCACCCCATTCCTGGAAGGGAGGGAGAACACTCAGGATGTCTCTGGGAGAGGGTCCTGGGGTCTCCAGCTGCCTGTGGGAGGTGCCGGTGCCCCGAGGAGTAGGTACAGAAACACCTGTCTCCAGCCCTGGAGAGGGCTGTTAGCAGCCAGGGGTGGGGAACTCCATCTACAGCCTCAGGGGACAGACCAGCCCGCCAGCTTGGTCTCCACCCTGTGGCTGGGGTGGGGAGGGCCCCAAGGTGGGAACAGTGCAACTGGAAGGTCTGGGCTGTTGCCCTGCTAAGTGTCTGAGGCCTGGAAACTTTGGGGCCCCTGAGCCTGGCTGTGCCCACACCGAGCCTAGGCTCTTGACACAGCAGGTGCCTCCCTCTGGGAACAAAGGTCACAGCTGGGCCTGCAGGACAGTGCATGCAAATGAGGGAGGAAAGGCCATAACCAAATGGGCCTCTGAAGCTGGGTCAGCACCAGGTGTGTGCAGGGGAGCCTCAGTGGACTGCCAGCATTCCTACTTAGCCTCTGGGCGCCTGGGGACCTGACACCAGGCTCAGGGGTGGATGTGCCCACTAGGCACCCAGAAGAACTGGGGGAGGCTGCAGACGCCCCTGGAGTGGAGTGGGAGAGCTCCAGGTGGACCCCGCCCTGGCTGGGGCCTGGCAGATGTTTATAGGAGGTGGTCTGGGATCTGGTCTTTGCTGCTTGTGGGGAGGGCCCCCGCTGCAAGGTGCTCTCGGGACGTGCACACATGTGCAGAACACACACTTGATGCACTGTACCTGCACACACCACACACACAAACGCATGACACGTATGCAGTGCGTGGCACCTGAACATTTGCATGCGCATGTGTGCACATACGTGCAGCACTGGCTCTCTGGTCCTCGTGGACCCCAGGCTGTCCTCGCAGGCTCTGGCACCACACGGTGCTGCGGTCCCTACTGGGTCTAGGGTAGCGCTGGACAGGGTGAAGCAGCAGACCTGGAGGTGGCGGAGGTGGCACGGGACACCGCTGTTCGGGTCTGATACGTGTTCTCTTTCTGTCCCAACCACCGTGTGGCACAAGGCAGCTCCCCTTCCACCTTCTCCTTACAAGCTGTGTAGTTGGCCTCAGACCTGCCCTTCCAACCCAGGCCCTTGTGTGATTGTTTTCTCAACTACAAAATGGGGATAATGTGGACCTCGGCGGGGGCTCGGGGTGGGGGGCAAGCTAAAGCCTGCGCAAGGACAGCCCCCTGCTGGCCGAGACATGCCACGTGTCCCCATGGTTACCACGTGTCCCCATGGTTGCCGCTGCCCTGTGAGCCTGGCAGTGGGGCCTAAGCCCCCACGGGGTCACGCCTCCCCTTCAGTAAGCTAGTGCTTGCTTGACGCAGCAAATAGCCCCCATCCTGGAGCGTACCACCTGCTCTAGAAGGGGAATTTATTGATGTTTGAAAATCCATCACCCGTATTACATTTTCCCAGGGTCTCTGCAAGTTCACACTTACGCACATCTCCGTATGGTGGATGCAGTCCCCTCGGCATTGAGGGCCCTGAGCTCACAGTGAAGAGCCAGTAGGAGACGCTAGGCCCCCAAGTGTCTGGTGACGGCTGGCCTGTCAGCTGGGCAAAAGGGTCCAGGCTCTCTCCGTGTGCCGTATCATCCCGGGTCTCCTGAACTCTGTAGGGACGGGGAGGATGGAACGCAGCATCTTGTTGGATGATGGGGAGGGAGAGGCCAGAACTGGACCAGCAGAGTCATGGGCTCTCTGGAGCTTTGGAGTTGTGCTGTGCAGACTCACAGGCAGCTGTCTGGGGGAGCACCTGAATGACAGGGTGGCTGCAGGGGGCAGCTGATAAGTGTGCGGAACTAGAGGCAGGGCAGGCCTCCGCTCAGGGCTTTGGCTCCTGCACGTTGCTGCTGAGGACATGTGGGACCCTGGCTAACAAGGAGGTGAGGGACAGGGAGAGAGCCTGTCCGCTGCTGCCCAGGGGTTCCATCCCTGTCCTGGGGACAGCCAACCCCGTGTGGAGGGGCCCGGGCACCTGGACCTAGGCACTGCACCCAGGGCCTGACACCGAGATGGGCCAGGGACAGAGAACCACCTGCTGGGTGAGTTTGCTGGCAAGCAGGACGAAGTCTCTGCACTGTGGGGACCTGTGACTTCGCCCCATTTCACACACTTGGCTCACAGGCAGGGGGCAGCTTTTCAGGGTTTCGCACGAACACGGATGCTGCCCTTACCCTCCCCGCCTTCGGCACTTTACCCATCCGGGCCAGGCCTGGTTGCACACATGTAACCTGGTTGAGGGTGAAGCCAAGGTGCCCTTGGGCAGAGCAAGACAACAAGGAGGAGCGATGGCCAGGGCTTGCCTTCTCTGTCACAGCCCCCATGCTGCAGCCCAGAAGCTCAGCCCGAGTGGGCTATGCTGGGCCCGTAGCTCAGCTGGCAGGGGAAAGCGTATTTCCCATTCCTGGGGCACCCACAAATCTCCATGGTGGGCCTGATGGGTTCTGGCTGCCCCAGCCCAGCTGTGGAAAGGAGAAACATGCCCCACCTCACCCGCTGGCCCTCAGGGAAGGTTCAGCAGGGAATGCTCAGTGTAGAGTTTCTGGGAGACATCGTAGACACGCTCAATGAAGGGCAGGGCCTCGCCCAGCATTTCCACGGCCTGCTCTGGGGACCCCACGTTCATGGCCTCCAGGAAGACCTTGCGTGTGGGCAACGTACAGAAGGCCACGGTGACGGCCCGGCGGATGATCCAGGGGTGGTAGGCAGCCAGAGAGGCGTTGTAGGAGTCGGTGCAGAGCACGGCAGTACGCGCGTCCTCGGGGCTGGTGCGCAGACCTTCCAGGAAGAGCTGTAGCCAGCGCAGGGCGCGGTGCAGCCGGAGCACCGTCCGGCAGCCTGAGTCGGGGTGCTGGGAACGACGCTCGAGGTCCACCAGCCGGTTGCCCACCTCGTAGGCCATCATGGACTGCAGGCTGCTGTAGTGCTCCTGCTGTGGGCCACTGCACAGACGCTCCATGATCTGTAGCTTTGTGGTGACATCCTTAGAGATGAAGGAGAAGATGGCACCCAGGCTGTTCAGGAACCTGCTCGAGGGGAAGCAGGAGCTCAGCCCGGGGTGCAGGGGAGACTTCCCCCCACCTCCTGGGGTACATGTCCACGTGCCAGCAGGCGTGGTAAGGTTCGGTGCTGCCAGCCAGGTGGTGAACGAGAACGGCTGACCAGTTCCGGGCAGGCAGGAGCCTGGTGTGCACAGTGCATAGCATAGCATGCGGGAAGTGTGGCCAGAAAGGCCCCACCTTTGTGTGGGGGCCCACAGGGCAGTGCCCCCGAATGTACCTGACCAGCCCCCTCCAGCCAGCGAGGTAGTGATCCAGCAGCACCTCCTCCTTCTCGTTGAGACACTGCTTGAAACTGACTAAGACAACTTTCAGGTTGAAGTCCGACTCCAGGTCGCCCATTTTCCAACACACACTGAAACACACAGGGAGCCAGGCTGGCGGGGGGGTTGTGTCCCTGTGAGTCAGCTCGCTCCCTGAGTCATTACTTCAGGGTGGGGGGAGGGGCAGAAAGCAACAGCTGGGATCCCGCTGCCCCCCCACCCCCCCAAGAAGGCCCGGAGTGGGATCCATCCCCCGGCCAGGCCCCTTCTCCCCTGGAGCCTGCTTCACTCTGCTCGGGCCACAAGCTTGAACTCAGTGACCTGAAGCTGCCCTTGGCCCGGAACACGTGCCCACAGATGTCAGCGTGGCCCTGTCGTGTCACTTGGCTTGCGCCATCGCTGTGCCGATCTCACCTGCAGCCTGTGTTCCTGCTCATTTCTTGCTTGTCTCTCACCAGAGCACCTGTTTTTGCCAGTTGCAGAAACACCTGCTGAGTCCCTGCCCAGAGCCAATTGCTCTCCCAGGCACTTGGACGCCCCATGAGACACATAGCCCTGCCTATCAGGGCAACATTCTTGGGGAGGTTGTCAGACAGAAACAAAACCAGAAAATTCCAACACGGTGAGCAAAAAAAGATGAGTACTATGGAAAAAGAGACAGTAGAGTGAGGTGGAGGGCCATGAAGGGTGGCCAGGTGGGCTGAGTCCCTCCTTGCTCACTGCTGCGTCCTGAAAGCCAGAGCAGAGGCTACAGAGTCAGCACTGCCGGACAGACAGACACCAATCTTTTCCTACTGGAACTGTACAGGTCCCACACGGAAAGGCAGCTGGGTCAAAGGTCCTTCTACACTCTGAAGACAGCCACAGGGAACCTTCCGGAAGTGCCCCAGGCCAGAGTTCTGCCCTAGATTCTGCTCACGTTAATGCAGTCACTCCATAAACATTCAAGTGCCCACATACTGAGTGGGTGCCACTGGACAACCCAGCCTCTGCTGTCCTGGGCACCCAGGGTCAGCACTGCAGTTGGGCTTTGATGGTCCCTGGGGACTCAGCTGCACCTCACCATCCAGGATGAGCCCTCACCCCACTGGGCCTGGGGGTCCCGGTCCCTAGTGCTGGAAGCCCTGCAGGGCTTCTCCTTGAGGGAGGGAGGGAGGCTGCCCAAGCTGTGGCAAGAACCCTAGCCAGGGCTAGGTGCCCTGGGTGCCCTTGCAGGTTCTATCTTCCACTCTGGGGGCAGGTAACTCAATGTCTTAAGACTTGGTCCTTCATTTCTGGGGAAATGGGCCAGCACGCCCTGCCCTGTCTGCCACCCAGGCTGCCAAGAGCATCTGTTGGGGTCTCGTGGCTGCTGAGGCCCTGGAGGCCCCATGGGTTGGGCCATGTGCTTGGCATTGGGCGGAGCCCCCAGAGATGAGCTCACCCTGTCTTCAGGTGTGGGGGACAGCTGTGCCTGGCCTCAGGAAAATGGTGCTCTGGAGACTTCCGGCACGCCCCTCCCCTCTCTCAGGGCCTGTCTTCTGTCCACTGAGCAGATGGTCTATGGAGCCTTCAGGGCTACGTTCCTGGCCACCAGACATCCTGTGGGCCTGGCCTTCCTGTCCAGAACCTGAGCCAGCAGCCAAGAGGATCTGCTGGGAACCCTTCAGAGCTTGGAAACAGGAAGGACATTGGCTGTGCAGCCGGGGCAGGCAGCCTGCCAGCTCTGAGGAGGTGATGCAGGGCACGGCCAAGGCTTCCCCAGGGTCAGCTCACTGCCCCAAGATCAAGTCTCGGCAGGAGAGCTGCCTGAGCACCCCAGCTCCACGGCTGACAGCAGGCTGAAGGTCCCCACAGGAGAAGGGGGCACTCACCCTGGCACCCCAGGCCCAGCCGGCAGGAGCGAGGCCCTGTTCAGGAAGCTTTCTAAGTCTCGTTCGGGAAGGGAGCTCCAGGTGGCACCGGGCTGGGACCCGGGACTCGGGAGCTCCAGGTGGCGCCGGGCTCGGACCCGGGGCTCGGGCAGAGTGGGGCCCCAGTCCTAGGTGGGTCCAGCTCCAGCTGAGGCCCAAGGATTGAGCAAGAGCCCAGCGTCCAGGGAGGCGTGGAAGCCGAGTGTTCGGCCGCCCCCTCCCGCGTCTAGCCCCTTGGCGATGCCCAGGCCCACCTGTCCAGTTCGGTTGGTATCTGCTCCCCTGCCTCAGGCCCGAGCCCGCAGCCCTCCGCACACCTGCGCCGCCGCCGTTCACCTGCGCCGCCGCCGCCGCCGCCGCCGCCGCCGCCGCCGCCGCCGCCGCCGCCGCCGCCGCCGCCGCCGCCGCCGCCGCCGCCGCGCCGCGGGACCCGCCGCCCCGCCCCCGACCACCGCCCTGCCGTCCGGGATTGGTTGCCGCTTGCCCAATCCCGAGTCTCAACGCGTGGGCCGGCGTTTCCGGCGGGCGCACCGGAAGCTGGCGCCGTTGGGATCGCGCCTGCGCGGTGCGGTGTCGTGGGTTGTGGCGCGCGGCGGAGGTCCTGGGTCCGTGATTTCGTCGTCGAAGTGGTCCCGCTGGCTCGGTGAGCGCAGAGGCGACGGGGCCTGGGAGCCCGCCCGACAGCATGCCCGAGATCAGGGTCACTCCCCTGGGTGAGTGAGGCGCGCTCGGCCGGCCTCGCGGTCGCGGGGCCGGGCGGTGGTGTGGGGACGAGCCGCGGGGGCGCAGAGGGCCGGCCAGGTTCCCAGAGGCCACAGCTGTCGTCCTCGGAGGCCTCGGGCCGGCTCCCGCTCCCGGCTCAGGCCCTGTGTGGAGAAGCTCGGAGGAGCACCGGAGGGACGGTTTTGGGGTCGGTCCCGGCCCGCTGCGTCCCCATCTTTCTTCACGCTGAAAAGCAGGCCTGAGCAGACTGTCTCTGCACCTTCTCCTGGGGCCTCCCCTCCGGACGCCGTCACCGTAGAGGCAGAGGGTCTCCATCATCGCTGCGCCAGCATTTGTCCACATGGACTGATGCTTTAGGTCGCCTTTCCTCCCTGCCTCTGCTTCCTTCCGCCTCCTCCATCGTCTCGCACCCGTTACCTGCAGCTTCCCGTTTACCCAATACAGCCATTCACTTTCAGTTCAGCCCTTGTCTTACATGATCCCTGCGACGCTAAAAAGAAAAAAAAAAAATTTGAATTTTGTAAAAGATATAAACGGACACTTTTAAAAGCCCAGACAGTGCAGAACACTGTGAAGGATGAAAGATCACTGGGAATCCAGAGTCCCAGAAACAACTGGGTTATCATTTTGGTGGCCAACCCTCTAGGTGTCTCTGGGCATCCTTCCAGCACTCCTGCTCTGCTGTTCCAGAACCTGCCTCCTACACTGGGTTGTGTGTGGGGAGCGTTTTCCTGCACAGATGTTCCACGCAGCTGCATATCCTTTCTCATGGTGGAGCTCTTCCTCAAAACAGCCCACCCAGTCCTTTGTGTGGACCCTGAGCTGTTGACAGTCACAATGAAGGCCCCTGCCCCTCGCCTGCCAGGTCAGAGTACACATCTCTTTGCTGCCATACAGGTCACTCCTACAGACTCTGGCAGCTGTTGGCGCAGGGTCCCCTCTGGCTGCTGTGACCCACACTCTTCCCTGCCTTTGGCTCCCTTCCAGGGGCCTCTGCGGGACCCTCCTTCCAGCCTGCCCCTTCACGATTCGTCCCCTGTTCTCCTTGAACAGTTCTTTCTACTGCTTTTGTTACCCCAGATCTGCACCTGGATGTGCTCCCAAGGCCGTAGCACCGTCAAAGCAGAACTATTTCTCTCGTTTTCCTTTGCCGGTTTGTACGTCATGGGCTCTCTGGTCAGATACGGAGAGTCCCAAAGGCTGTCCTACCCCACAGCCTTTGCACAGCTGCCCCTCCCATCCTGGCTGTCCCTCTGCACACTACTCAGAAGTCATTTTGTGGAGGACTTACCTGGTATGGTTCTGGAAGTTTTTGGGTTCCTTTCTCTGCCTTAATCTTCTCCATGACGCACTCAGTGCGTCTTATCTATGTGGTTATCGTCTGCTTGCCCTAGAACATAAGCTTCTGCGGGCATGGCGTCTCTTTTATTTTCTCCGGAGTCCTGCCTCTTTTTGTGTGCCGTCGACTGTTCCCCATCTTCCTGCCCAGTTCAGGCCTCCATCCTTGCTCCCCGGGATTGTTGTGGGTCCTGGTGGGAGCAGGTGGCCAGTGTCTCAGAGCTGAGCTCTGGAGTCCAGAAACCGTCCCTGGCCCTGTGCTTAGGAGCCATGTGCCTGTGAACTGATCCTATGACTTCTGTGATTTCATGTCCTCTGTAAAGAGAGGCAGCCCTCCCCTTTCCCCTGTCACAAATGTTTGGAGGGCCTCTGGGCACAGCTTTAGGGCTGAAGATGTAGCAGTGGGCAGACAGCTGAGACACTGCCATCGTCCTGATGGGTCAGGAGCAGGCCTTTGAGAGACCTTCAGGACAAGGCCTGTGGCTGAGCTCTTGGCTAGGATCGCCTCCTATTGTCATGGGTGACTGAAGCTTCTCAAGGACCAGCCAGGGTCCTGCTCTGAGCCATGGCCTGGTCACCCTAGTGTGTGTGGTGTTAATGGAAGGTTCGCATGGCTGGTAGAGGGAGGCTTGTAGGATCAGGATAGAAAGCAGGTCATTTGGTGACATCATGCAAGGGTATGTCCCTTTCTTCCTGGGCCTCCAGACCCCAGAGGAGATGACACATGGCCAGAAGAGATTGCTGGGATGTGTCCTGCTGGGGCTGGAGCAGCTGGTAGGACTCGAAGTCAAGAACATGGATAGGACTCAGGTTAAGTCTGGACTGGGGATGTCTTGAGGGGGTGCAGTGATGGGGCATCTGCACTGAGGCCACTGTAGCTGGTCATTGCTGGACAGCTGGGGCCCTGTCTCCCCATGGCTGGGCTAAAGCTACTGCACAGTGTCCCTCTGCAGTGGCACCACCTGGAGGCGCTTGATGCCTTCTAGGAGTAGGCCCTGGGGGAGGGTCCCCACAGCTCAGATGTCACCCCAGTTGAGGTTTCACGAGGGGTGGCGAGGCCTCGTGGAGCATCAGCTTGCCCCTATTAAGTGCCAGGACCACGGTCCAGCACCTGTTGCACCTCCCCTGGCCTTTGACGGTTGAGGTCAGCGGCAGCAGGTGGGCTGCTCCCTCGAGAGGTGAGGGGCGTTTTCTGTCTGACCTAGGTGGTAGTGGCAGGGCCTGAGGCTCGGAGGTGCAGTAGGGGAGGGCACATGGGCTGGAACTCGCTTGGCCCTTTGTCCCTTCCCTGCACATCTCCCTGGCCTGTGTGTGGAGGTGACAGTGCTTCTTGCCTCACCCTTTGTCCACACAGCAGCCGTGGGGATCTAGTTTCCCCAACCCACTGAGGGTTCTGCAGGGCCGGGGACCCAGAGCACCCACTGGAGGCCTGAGGCAGGCGGCTGGGGCCATCACTTGCAGCAGCAGGGAAACGGACATGGGGGAAGTGGGAAGGGGGTGGCAGCACCTCATCCCACCTTCCCGTTCAGGAGCTGGCCAGGATGTGGGCCGAAGCTGCATCCTGGTCTCCATCGGGGGCAAGAATGTCATGCTGGACTGCGGAATGCACATGGGCTTCAATGACGACGTGAGTCCTGAGGGAAGGTGGAGGTCCCTGGAGGGACCTCACGCTACCTGTTCCTTGTTGCTGTTCTCAGTAGGATCCCAGGCTTTAGAGCCTCAGGCTCTGACCCATAGAGTAGGGACAGTTTGGGCAAGTGGGCAGTGGTAGGAGGCAGGTGGGTCTGGAGTCACTGCCTTCCCTGGCAGCCCCGGGCCCCACCACTTGACAGGTGGGGTACCCTGCGTGGAAGCGTTGATCTGTACCAGAGCAGGGGCTCGCGGGCTCCTGCAGGGTCATGTGGGGCAGCTCAGTGCTTCCCAGGCAGGGCTTCTGGCTTGGTTACTGGTTCTGGCGGTTTGACCCCTCCCTGGGTTTTCAGAGGCTGTGAACAGTCGATGGTCCTGGTGTGGCCTGCCAGGGTGGGGGTATTAGTGCCCAGGCTCAGCCTGTGCCTTTATTCCCCACTCCTGGGAGTCGCTCCCTGGAGTGCTGGCTGCCCGCCACTTCCATCACCTGCAGACCCAGGGCAGCTGCGTTCTGACCCTTTTTCTTGGCTTCTCAGAGGCGCTTCCCTGATTTCTCCTACATCACCCGCAATGGCCGGCTGACCGACTTCCTGGACTGTGTGATCATCAGGTGAGTGCCCATTGGCTGCTGGTCATAGTATGATGTCGGCTCACATCTAACCCCACTTGGGGGGCCCTAGTGGGCCCAGGAGAGCCCCCGGGGCCCGTGGAGGCTGCAGGCTGTGGGGTGTTGCGGGCCCAGGTTCTGTTCCAGGTTGCCTATGTGACTCACCCCCAGGGCTGGCCCTCTCCACCTCTGAACGGTGGTCCTGGAGGCTGTGTCTGCGTGAGCTTATAGGTGTTCATGGTTGCCCCTTGACAGGCTTTGATCAGCCCTGTGGAGGCAAGGGGCGCTCTGTGCTGTGGGTGCCTATTGGCTCTGCCCCTGAGTGTCATGGATGAGAGCCCCAGGTGCCCCAAGAAGATGAGGTTGTGTTAGGGCAATAGGCCCGTGGCAGGGAGGCCACTGCCCCCAATGCAAAGATGGCACATTTCACCTTGAACCCCTGGGCTGCTTCTCAGACTTCCTCACTCAGCCTCTCAACAGCATTTGGCAGCGGTGACTACACCCTCCCTGCTCGTCCTCAGTCCTCAGACCTTCCCATACACCCTCATCCACCCTGCCCCTGACCTCTGGTCTCATGGTCCGGCTCTTCTCTGGTGACGGTTGAACTCCCCAGCCTGGCTGAATGGAGCTCCTGCTTTCCTCCTCTTCCTCACACTCCACCCAGACAGCCCACAGTTTGTGGGTCCAGCCCTTTTCCTGACCTTCAATTTGCCATGTGGCCAGATGACCAGGGCAGCCTCCTGCTGGTCTTCTCCCCGCACCTTGCAAGCCAGGGACCTGGTGGCCCAAGGCGGCCTCGTCCTCAGCTGCTGTGAGGCTCCTGTGGACTCAGTCCCTTCTTGGACATGGGCTTGATGCAGCGGTTTGCTCCGTTTGTGGACCCACAGCACTCTGTTCCCTCTGCCCCAGTGCCTTCCTGGCCTGGCTCACATGCCATGGGGGTCTTTCCATCCATCTGCCGGAGAGGGCAGCTCTCCTGATGCCCTGTCCCCTTCTCAGCTACTTTCTATTTGACCGTAGAAAACGTACACCTCTGATGCAAGCGTTACCTCTTTAATGCTCACTGCTTTACCAGACACTTAGATTGTAGGTTCCAGGAAGGTAGCAGTTTTCATCTGTTTTGCTGCCTCCTCACTCTGCAGTACTTAGGATAGCATCTGACACACGGTGGGGCCCTGGTGTGGAGGGGCTGTGGGGGCGGGCTTGCTCGGGGAGCAGTGACCCTGGGCTGATCTATGTTGCACCCTCAGCCACTTCCACCTGGACCACTGTGGGGCACTTCCCTACTTCAGCGAGATGGTGGGCTACGACGGGCCCATCTACATGACCCACCCCACCCAGGCCATCTGCCCCATCCTGCTGGAGGACTACCGCAAGATTGCTGTGGACAAGAAGGGCGAGGCCAACTTCTTTACCTCCCAGATGATCAAAGACTGTATGAAAAAGGTGGTAGCTGTCCACCTCCACCAGACGGTCCAGGTCAGGGTCCTAACAGACCCCGTCCCACTCTCTGTCTGATACTGCGGGGCCACTAGGAGGCAGCAGCGGGCAAGCACGTAGGGACCCAGCCCAGATTCAGGGTGGGAGGGGGGCGCTAGAGGGCCCATCAAGTGCACAGAGCTTCTGCTGCTCACCCAGCCGTGCATCTGAACACATGTAAGAAGGTGGAGACCGGACAGTGAGATGGGCAAGCCCTGGAGGGCACCCAGTACTAGCTGTGGAGCTTGGGCTTTGTCTCGGTAAGTGTCATATGTGGGTCACGGAGGAAGGTTAAGGTTTTAAGCAGGCAAATGCAATCAAATTGGGTAAAACTTAGCACAAGGATTGTAGATTTGTCTGTTTCTCCTTAAGAGTCAGTGGGTTTCGCTTGTTATTGGATGCCTACATATTTTGGGTTGTTTTATCCTTCTGGTTGAACCTCTCGTCAATACAAGTATGTGTATTTATCTTTAATAACGCTTCTTACCTTAAAGTCTGTGTTTCTGGTACCATTACACCATCCCTGCCTTTCCCACCTTTCATTACTGTTTGCATGGCATGGCTTTTTCCATTGCTTTGCTTTATTTTCAACTTTACTACAACACGTTTCAGATGTTTTTTTAATTTGTTTTTATTTTTTAAGTTTATTTATTTTGAGAAAGAGAAAGACAGCGCGCATGTGTGTGTGGGGAGGGGCAGAGAGAGAGAGAGAATCCCAAGCAGGCTGTGTGCTGGCAGCATAGAGCCCAATGTCATGAACTGTGAGATCGTGACCTGAGCCGAAATCAAGGGTCAGACACTTAACCGACTGCGCCGTGCAGGCGCCCCTGCATCATGTTTTAAATGTAGCTCTTTTAAGTGGCATGTAATTTGTTTTTGTTTTTGTTTGTGTATGAAAATTTCCTACTGTCATGTGTTCACCATCAAATTGAGGATCTTGGTCTTTCCATTTTGCCTTTGTATAAGGCCAAAGGAGAGACATTGGCTACTTTGACAAAACCTTCAAGCGAACTCCAGGAGTGTCACCGACAGCATGACCTTTGTGACCAAATCCAGCAACCAGAACTTCATAATTTTCCTCAATAAAATTCAAACAGCCATCATTGGGTACAAAGGCTGAGATTTCTTTTGTCGTTCTTCATCAGCTGGACCCTGATACACTTCCTGATGGCGGAATTTGGCTGTCTGGTTTCAACCCCTACTTTTTCCGGCACATTCCCTGTGCATGGGAAGCGCCTCCACAAGGGTTGGCCTTCAGGCCCCACGGGCCTCCTTGTCCTGTTGGCTTTGCTGCTTCTAATCCTGTCTGTGGCTGGGGAGCATCCTGGCAGTGTGAGGACTGACACTAGCCTGTCCTGCCGGCACCATGGGCCTGAGCAAAAGAGGTGTTGGTTTCTTTCTTTTTCTTTCTTTCTTCCTTTTTTTTTTTCTTTTTAAAAAGTCTAGCTTGATAACCTGTCCAGATGGAGCGTTTGGACTCCACATTTAATAACTTTGAGCTTAGCTCTACCTTCTTACCATTTGCTTCCTATTTGACTTGTCTGTTCTGTGTTTCTTCTTTCCATCATTGCCTTTTTCGGATTAATTTTTTAAAATTTCTGCTTCTCTTTTATTTGGTTAGTAACTTCATGCTCTTCTCATTCTCGTAGTGGTAGAGGCTACAAAAACGCATTTGTGACGACGCTCTAAGGTACTTAGAGCTTTCGCCTCTATGTATTGGAAAGCTCTTAGAATGTCGTAAATCTGCTTGTCCCTTCCCTGACTTAGGCTGTCGTTCGCCTTGACTTTGATTTGCTCGGTACACGGGAAACTCAGCAGGACTTCTTGACTAATTCCGACAAAGTCTTCTCTGTGTTTACCCTCTCTACTTCTTGTGTTGTTCACTTTCTAATTTGTCTTCCTGCTAGAGAACACCAGTGTGGATCGATGGGTAATGAATTCTATTTATTCTTATTTTTGTTTTTATTTAAAAAAAATTTTTAGAGGTCGTGGGGGAGAGAGAGAAAGAGAAAGAAAGAGAAAGAGAAAGAGAAAGAGAATCTTAAGCAGGCTTCATGCTCAGCGCAGAGCCCAACATGGGGCTCAGTCCCACGACCTGGGATCATGACCTGAGCCGAAATCAAGAGTTGGATGCTCAACTAACTGAGGCCCCAGGCGCCCCCACGAATCTCTTTTATTTGTTTGCAGATGGGTCTGCTTCACCCTCATTCCTGAAGGACTTTTTTCATTACGTGTGGAATTCTAGTTTGGCTGTCATTTTTTTCTTGGTACTTTGGATGTGTCTTTCTATTCACTGTTTGGAAGAGCATCTTTAATCTTAGACTGCTTGTAGGGTTGTGTTCTTCTCTTTGGATTTTGGGGGGTGGATTTTTGGATGCTACGATGGGCCTGAATGTTGTTCTGTTCTCATTGAATCTGCCCAGGTGTGAGGCCTCTTGGATCTGTGACCTGATGTCTTTCATCAGGTTCTTCCAGTGTTACTCCTGCCTGTTGCTCTCCTCCAGCCCAGGGCTCCAGATGGCAGAATGTTAGGCCTCTCACTTCAGACCTTCCCTGACGCTTTTGTCTTTCTGTGCTTCGTGCTAGATAGTCTATTCTATATATTTTAGCGCATTAGTACTCTGATTATATGCAATGTGCTGTTAAATTCATACATTGAATTCTTTGAGTTATTATGATTTTTGGCTTAGATTTCCGCTCTTTAAAATGATTTCTAGGGGTGCCTGGGTGGCTCAGTTGTTTGAGCATCTGACTTCAGCTCAGGTCATGATCTCATGGTCTGTGGGTTCAAGCCCCTTGTTGGGCTCTCTGCTGAAGCATGGAGCCTGCTTCAGATCCTCTGTCCCCCTCTCTCTTTGCCCCTCCCCTGCTTGTTCTCCTTTCAAAAATAAACATTAAAAAAAAAAAAGATTTCTAGTTTTTTGGTCAACATCCTGGGTCCTTTTTATGTCTCTGAATGTATTAGTCACAGCTCTCTTAAAGCCCATGTCTGAAAACTCTAGGAGCTCTGAGTCTGCTTCTTTGGACTGTTGTTTTGCTTTCTGTGGTGGTGTCTCGTCTCTTATGTCTGGTTGCTCTTGGTTGAGAACTGGACGTTGTGTGTGAGAAACAGGAAATGATGAAACATGATGAAACGTGATGAGAACCATGTTCCCTTCTGCCCTCTGCCTCCCCAGTGTCCACCTCCCTGGCCCCTTTGCCATCGTCTTCAACCCAGCATAGCCTGCAGACCTGAGTTGAGGCCTCTTCTCTGTAGGTGGATGATGAGCTCGAAATCAAGGCCTACTATGCAGGCCACGTGCTGGGGGCAGCCATGTTCCAGATTAAAGTGGGCTCAGAGTCTGTGGTCTACACGGTCAGTGGAAGCACCTGGGGCACAGGAGGGGCTGCCTGGCCGGGGAGAGGAGGCACCTGCCTTATTGCCACATTCTTTGCCAGGGTGATTATAATATGACCCCGGACCGGCATTTGGGGTGAGTAGGCTATGTGTTTGTTTCTTCCTGTGTGGACCCCCTAGGAGTGCAGTGATGCACAGGGGTGTGCTGGGTGCCTTCAGCGTCCACCGTGTGTCCTCTGTGCGTGGCAGAGTCTCTTCCTCCTGCTTGTCAGAGGGTCAAGGGAGGCTATGGCTGGGGTCCGTTTTGTTGCTCCTAAGCCTTGAAGCCTAGCCTTGCAGCCATGCGGATTGTCTACCTTGGCCCACGCCCACCTCTGTCATAGAGCTGCCTGGATTGACAAATGCCGCCCCAACCTGCTCATCACAGAGTCTACATATGCCACGACCATCCGGGACTCCAAGCGCTGCCGGGAGCGAGACTTCCTGAAGAAGGTCCACGAGGCTGTGGAGCGTGGCGGGAAGGTAGCTGGTGCAGGCGGGGCTCTGGGCCTTGTGCCCACCCTGACCGTGCTACACGGTCCTTCGCCACCTCCGGCATGTCAGGGGACGGGTGCCATGTGTTCTGGGCATGCGGGGAGGAATGTGTTCTCAGCATTAGGAAGAAAAACTTCCCTGAAGACCACGGGGGTTCTTACTCATCCCTTATCTCAGGTCCCAGCCCAGGGCCGGCCAGAGCATCCACGCAGTCAGTTTGGGATGTATTGTGGCTGGGAGCAGGACTTGAGGGCAGAGCGTGGGGGCCTTACCTGTGGCCTGCAAAGGGCCTCTGACTCTCGGGGATACCTGGCCATGCCCTCTCAGTGGACGCAGGCCCTGGCCGTCAGAGCTGCCAGCAGGGCCAGTGTTTATAGTAGCCGCTTCCTGAGAAGGCAGCCACAGGGAACCACCGCCTGCCCACTGTGATCAGAGGTGGCTTTAACTTGGGTGGGCAGCATGGCCAGGGGTTCCTGCCTGAGCCAGCCTTGCCCTTCCCCTGCAGGTGCTGATCCCTGTGTTTGCGCTGGGCCGCGCTCAGGAGCTCTGCATCCTGCTGGAGACCTTCTGGTGGGTGGTAGCCAGTCGGTTTCTGGGAGCCCTGGCTTGAGTGGGTGCCAGCGGCATGTCCGTGTCCAGCTCTAGGCAGAGTATAGTCAGGGTACCTGACGTCTGTTGGGGCGCCTGCCCGTACCGGGCCCCCCAGTCACGTGCCTACGTCCCCTCTGTGGGACCTGGATGTATAGGAGGGAGCAGGCAGGGGGTGATGCAGCCTGGGCTGGGGTGTGAGGGGGACGCGGGCTGGCCCTGCCCCGGCAGCCCCTCCACCGTGGCCCTGGCGCGGTCCGCAGGGAGCGCATGAACCTGAAGGCCCCCATCTACTTTTCCACGGGCCTCACGGAGAAGGCCAACCACTACTACAAGCTCTTCATAACCTGGACCAACCAGAAGATCCGGAAGACCTTTGTCCAGAGGAACATGTTTGAGTTTAAGCACATCAAGGCTTTCGACCGAGCATTTGCTGACAACCCGGGTCCGATGGTGAGGCCCTGGCCAGGAGGGGGTGGGGATGGCTGTCCTGTGCCCATGGTAGCCAAGTTGGGCCGAGGCAGCCAGCGTTGGCTGTCTACACGTGTGCACCTTCTCCGTGTCTGGGACGTGTGAGTGGTCCCTGCCTGCAGGTCTCCCTCAGGGAGTGGGGTGCACTGTGCTGAGGGAAAGATGGGGGGGTGGTCAGAAGACGGGGCCGGTGGTGGGTGCAGGGTCAAAAGACTCTGAGGGCAGAGGAGGGGCTGGACTGGTGGCCAGTGCTGGTTCTTTGGCAGGTGGGTGTCCACTGCCCTGACTGTGCCCTGACTGTCCCCTGCCTGCCCTGCAGGTTGTTTTTGCCACACCAGGCATGCTGCATGCCGGCCAGTCCCTGCAGATCTTCCGGAAGTGGGCAGGGAATGAGAAGAACATGGTGAGGGATCTGGGCTCCAGGTGTAGCTCCCAGGAGGGCCTATGAGGTTGGGCAGAGGTGGGGGAGCAGGGGCTCCACCCGGCTTGGGGGCACTGCTGTTGTCAGGATGGGGCTCAGTATCCCAGGGCCCTGTGTCTGACCCAGGCAGCTCCCACCCTTGCTGTGTGTCGGCCTCTCTGCATCGGGCAGTAAAGCCTTCTGGCTTCCCTAGCTGACGTGCTACTCGGGCCTGGGATGGGGAACTGCTGGCAAGGGGAAGGGGCCATCAAAGGTTCAGGTTTAGACAGGCAGCAGGGGTGGGGTGGAGAGACAGAGAGGAAGCCCGAGGCAGGAATGGGGGGGGAGGGGGGTGTCATCTGCAGGGTGGCCGCCGGTTCCACGCCTCACTGCCCCACAGGTCATCATGCCTGGCTACTGCGTGCAGGGAACCGTGGGCCATAAGATCCTCAGTGGGCAGCGCAAGCTGGAGATGGAGGGGCGGCAGGTGGTGAGTCCCCACTTCCTGATAGCTCCACGGGCCCCACCTTGGCTCGCTTGGGAGCCCTCTGAGCCTTTGCTTGTGGTAAGGGCCTGTGCACACTGTGATTCTGCAGCTGGAGGTCAAGATGCAGGTGGAGTACATGTCCTTCAGTGCCCATGCCGATGCCAAGGGTATCATGCAGCTGGTGGGCCAGGCGGAGCCCGAGAGCGTGCTGCTGGTGCATGGGGAGGCCAAGAAGATGGAGTTCCTGAAGCAGAAGATTGAGCAGGAGTTCCGTAGGTGGGGGGTGGGGGGTGGGGGGGCGCGGGCTGCCACGGGATGTGGGGGGTGTGTGTGTGGGGAGGGCTTGGGGGGGCACAGGGGGGTGTGGGCTGCCACGGGATGCCCGTGGGGTCAGCATGGGCAGAGCCAGCTGATCCTGACAGGCTTTCTGCCCCTCCCCCTCTGGCCCAGGGGTCAGCTGCTACATGCCAGCCAACGGTGAGACGGTGACACTGCCCACAAGCCCCAGCATCCCTGTAGGCATCTCGCTGGGGCTGCTGAAGCGGGAGATGGCACAGGGTACGCAGGGCAGGGCAGGGCAGGGCGGGGGAGCGGCTCAGCGGGTGGACCCGATGGCAGCTCCAGTCCTCGCCCCTTTCTCCACAGGGCTTCTCCCTGATGCCAAAAAGCCCCGGCTCCTGCATGGCACTCTGATCATGAAAGACAGTGTGAGTGCGCGTGGGCAGGGGCACGGCGGGGGCGGGGCGCTCCATGCCCCCTGACCTGCCCCTGTCCCGCAGAACTTCCGGCTAGTGTCCTCAGAGCAGGCCCTCAAGGAGCTGGGTCTCGCCGAGCACCAGCTGCGCTTCACCTGCCGTGTCCATCTGCACGACCCTCGCAAGGAGCAGGAGACAGCCATGCGCGTCTACAGCCACCTGAAGAGGTGGGTACCCAACCCTTTCCGGCCCTGGGGCGGGTAAGAAGAGGGGTACGAGGCAGGTCTCACAGTGTTTCCCCACAGCGTCCTCAAGGAGCACTGCGTGCAGCACCTTCCCGACGGGTCCGTGACCGTGGAGTCCATCCTTATCCAAGCCGCGGCCCACTCCGAGGACCCAGGCACCAAGGTGCTGTTGGTCTCTTGGACCTACCAGGTGAGTGGCCTCCAGGGCCCTGTACCCGGCAGGTCAGGATAGGCGGGGTTACCCCATCACCTTGCTCTGCCCAGGTATGGTGGTCAGGGAAGGTGAGATGACTGCCCCCTCTTGCATCTGGCTACAGGATGAAGAGCTGGGAAGTCACCTCACGTCACTGCTCAAGAAGGGCCTACCCCAGGCCGCCAGCTGATCACCAGCCAGAGGGCCCTAGGCTTCCCTCTAGAGCCACGTCTGTGCCTCAGGTCTTCCCTGTGTCCCTGGATGTGGAGCCCACGGCTGGTCACAGCACTTGTCTGTGAGGACACAACCAGCGTTATGTGCCTACGTGATTGGCCAGTTCTCGCTGAGGAAAGAAATAGGCCTGGGGACTTCATCACCCTTTATTTCTATTCCTGAGCCCCCAAGAGATGGGTGGTTGCTCCTGAGGTATTTTGTCCAGTAAAAAGAGAACCAAAGACCACATGGGTGTTCCCTTCTTGATGCCCAGACCTTTTTCCTGCGGTCTACCCAGAGCAGCCCACCTGGGGCAGACCGGGGTACCCAGGAAGGTGGGGACTTCTGGAAGGTACGGGCCAGTGGGAGGCGGGAAGCCTGCTGTGGCTCCGGACGGCCAAGTGCTGGTCCCTGCTGCTCCATGGCATGCAGAGCTGGGCAGGGTCCAGTGGCAGGGCCTAGTATGTCACAGCTGCCCTGATCTCAGCTGGGCATCTGGGGATTATCTGTGCCTCCCACGTGGTGAATCCTGCAGGGCACAGGAGGTTTTCTACAGGGGCTGGGCCTGTCCAGGCCACAGCTTCCTCTGGGCTGCAGAGCCTCTGCCTGTCAAGGCCCTCCCCGCTCCCTGAGGCGAGCCCCCTCAGCCTCCCTCCCTACTGGGAACTTGATCACAGGGGCCGGGTCAGGAGTATGGCTTGGGTCTAAGGGCCCAGGGGAAGGAGACCCCTCACTCCAGGCTGCCTGCTTTTGGGAGGAGCTGGAGACTTTTTGTCCAACCTGGTTGGGGCTTCCTTGCCTCCAGGGCCCTGGCTTTCCTGCTGAACACAGGCTGGATTCCCACCTGTTAGGACAGAGGAGAGCTGCAGCTGTGCTGCTACCAGGAGCCCCTCCTCCCATCAAGCACCCCACCTTGGGAGGGGCTCAGTCATTGGGGTGCATGCAGGGACTTTTCCAGGCTGTCTACCCTTACCGAGACTCCCGTACTGCACTGACTTGAGGAATAAGCCGTGGGCCGGGGCCACACGTGTCTGGTGTCTGCCGAGGGGGTCCCGGCTTTCCAAAATCACCTTCACCTGAGCGGGCATCAGAGCTCCCAGCCCCACAGCCACCAGCACAGCTGTCATTCTCCGAACCTGCAATCCGAGGCCAAGACTGCCATAGTGACCCAGCTCCTCGGGTCCGCCCCCATCCCTGGAGGCCCAGGCAAAACCCACCTGTCTGTACAGAAAGGACTGGCTCTCAAACTCCAGGTTCCAGAACTGCAACCTAGAGATAGAGGTACCTGTGACACCTGGGCCAGGACAACCCCCAGTCTGCACTGTGGCCCCAGAGGAGGGGGGCAGGGGGAGGGAGCTAGGAAAGACTGGTTTCCACTCTCTCTTCCACCCTAGGGGCTTCCATTGGCCACCCTGCCCTCAAGTGAAGCTGCTGGGAGAGACCTTGTGAACGGGAGGGGCTGCAGAGCCTTCTGAGAGGCCTAGGCAGTGGGGACAGGGCTCTCAGGTGGAGGTGCTGCTGAGGCACAGGTCCTAGGGCAGCTCTGGGGCAGGGAGGTGAGCATGACCAACTCCTCTACCAGAGACCCAAGGCCCAGGGTAGGGGTTCTTCAGCTGATCATGTAGAAGTTCCTCCTCCCTTCAGTGCAGGCTCAGACTGAGAAGGTTTGGGAAGCCGACAGCTGACATCTGGCCAGAGGCCCCAGGAACAGTGGAACCAACCGCCTGCCAGGTAGCGCTGGGACCACTGGCCCGGTGCTTCTCTTCCAGCAAAGTGTTTTCAGCAGCTGCCAAGATCCATCTACTAGTCCACGAGCCGTGGCTGGACAGGGCTGGGAGCCCTGGGAGAAAGCATTCTCTGTTCCCAGTGTGGCAGGACCCCAGCCCAGGGCGGGGAGGGCACAGCTGTAGGTTCATGGTTGTTGGGGCCATGCCACTTAGCTGACTAGCATCTCCCCTGTGAGGTTGCTGATGGGCACCCGACTCCAGCTGTGTCCTGCACCACCCTCACCAAGGAAGGTGCTAAATCTAAATCCAGCTCCCCCAGCCTCTGGCCAGTGTGCAAGGTGCCTTTCATTACCTGTTCTCCTGGGGGAGGACAAAGGGGCTGCCTAGGTCAGGGGACACAGAAGCTCGGCGCAATGTGCGCACTGAGCTCGTGACTGGACTGCCAGCTGACTGGAAGGCACCGAAGTCATGTGTCCCTAGAAGGTGCTGGGCAGCCTCCTGCATGGCCTCTACATCCAAGCAGCTGCAGGGAGACAGGTGAGTGGTCAGGAGGGAGTAGCCAGCCAGGTGTGCCTGGCAACCCTCTCCTGCTCCCTCACATCCACGCTCACCCTGCCCGTAGTGCCCAGCATCGGTTTCGTTCAAACACAGACAGCTGATCGGGCCGGTGGCAGCCGGTGGCCAGGCGGTACAGGTAGGTCCTGGATGTGGCAGCATGGCGGGCGTGGAAGTCAATGGGTACTCGGAAGGCCTGCAGTACCCTGTGGGAGCACGATCAGGCATACCAGAATGACCCCTATGCACCCACGGACCCAAGTGACCCCTTGGTATCTCCATCATTCCCAAGTTCTGTGCAGACACCAAGTCCTTCCTGACTCGTGGTCTCCACCCACAGTGGACCAGTTTGGAGACAGCAGACAGGTGCTCACCGGATGGCCGGGTGCCTCAGGTGGGCATTGAGAGCTTCAGCCAGGACCTCGGGGGAGAAGGGGGGCTGGCCTGAGCGGCGCTGGACGTCTAGGTGAGCCGCGTTGCTCAGCGCGTGGACTCCAGCATCCGTGCGGCTGGAGATGGTGAACTTGACCGGCACCACCGAATTCAGCCTCTTTGCAGCCTCCTGCGAGGACAGAGCCGCCTGGGGCGGGGTGGGCAGCGCAGGGCGAAGGCCGGAGCCCAGAGACCCGGGGGCTCCCATCTGCCCATTCCCCGGGTCTCCCTCTTTCCATTCTGAGGGGGTGGCCGGCGGAGCTCACCTCCAGGTAGTTCTGGACCCCGATGGCGCGCTGGGAGCCCCTGATGGCCGCGACCCCCGCTGCGGGCAGAGGCGGGCTCAGGTTAGCTGACGGAGGCCCGCCCCGCACAAGCCCGTTCCCTTCCCAGGCGTCGAGTCCTAAATTAGCTCCCCCGCCACCTCCCCGGCCCCACCTAGGATGCCGGGATACACTTGGGGGCCGCGGGCATGGATGGGAGGTCCTGAAGACGTACTTGAACTCCGTGCCCAAGTACTGGAAGTACACGAGGTAGCGCGCCCTCACCGAGCCTGCGGCAGGGCCCATGGCTGGAGTCGGCAGAGCCAGGACCGGTCGAGAAGGGCCAGGCCGAGCAGATCCGCGTGTGTGCCCTGCGCGCGCGCACGGAAGCAGCCTGGCCACGCCCCCCGGCTGCGCCTGCGCCTTAGCTTTCCTCCCTGCAAGGCACTCGCTCGCCCCAAGGCCGCCGAAGGCCAGAGCAGGGGAGGGGCCGGACTTAGGGAGCGGGTGCAAACTGCCAGCGGGCTGAGGAGCGCGTGGATCGGATTCGGACGGTGGCACCAGGGAGGGGCTCCCGCGGACGGGCGCTCTTTCATCCGTCCTCTCGCCCGCTCACCCACTTCCCACCGTCCTGGAGTGGGTCCGTGCCCACGATCCGCGCAGGCGGTTTTCGCAAACGCCCCGACTTGCGTAACGGCCGCCTCGCTGGAGCGGGCAGTCCCGCGCCCTCCCCGCCCCTCGCGGACCGGCGACTGTCGCTGGGCCCGACCCTCTTCCCAGCCCGCGGTGGCCTGGGAACGGGGCGGCGGGACGACGGGGCGTCCGGGCCGGAGCCAGGCGTGGCCGTGGCCGCAGGGAGGGGAGTTTGGCGACGCTCCCCGGCAGTGACAGCGGGAGGCGAGCGCGGGCGGCGAACATTGGCGACGCTCCCCAGCCGTGACAGCCGGCGGCGCGCGCGGGCGGCGGACTTTGGCGACATTCCCCGGCGGTGACAGGCGGGGCGGGGCGGCGGCGCGGCGGCCTCATTCCGGGGCGGGCGGGCGCCGAGCGCGGCGCGGGCGGGCCGGCTGACGGAGGAGCGAGCGAGCGGGCCGGCCGGGGATGCCGCTCGGGGCTCAGCGGTCCTCGTGTCAGTGAGCGCCGCGCACCGCCGCAGCCATGACGGTGGAGTTCGAGGAGTGCATCAAGGACTCGCCGCGCTTCAGGTGCGCCCCCAGGGGCGGTGCGGCCCTTTGTGGTCGGCGGGGGTCGCCGCCCCCTCGGGGCACCCGGGGTCGCCGTGGGTGGGCGCACGGGGCGGGGGGGGGGCGTCGTTGCCGCCTTTGAGCCGGGGCACGGGAGCCGGGGGTGGGGGGGCGCGGGAGCTGGAGGACCCCTCCTCGGACAAAGCCCGCAGCCCCGGGCCCAAAGGCCTTGAACAAAAGATGCCCCTTGTGCCGGTCACCTCGCGCGGAGAGTGCGCGCGTGGGGGTGGGGTGGCCGCCGGTACAGCCACCTTTCCGTGGGAGTGTCCACCCCCGCTTTGTGTCTGCACCATCGAGCTGGCCACCTGCACGGGGCTGAGGCCCTCCTGGCCCTGCGGTCCTTCTCTGGCCGGGGTGGCCTGGGTGCCAGGAGCGTCAGTCCCTGGAATGTGTCTTGGTCCGTGTGCCCAAAGCAGTGCATGGGGGTCAGGCAGCAGGAGCCACGCTTCAGTCTAGGGCTGGCTGCTTGGCAGGGGTGACCTAGGGGCCTGGAGGTGTGGGCCCTAGGCTGAGAAGACTAGTTGGGATTTTCGGGTGGGGGTCCTGCCCTGTACCCAGCCCTGGGCTTGTCTGTTTAGTCCTTCCTGGTAGTGCAGGTGGGCTCACCCACGTGCACCACGAAGCACCCTCTGTGTGGCAGGTGCATATGCTTGTGTTCTGGTGCATATGCGTGAGCTCTGCTCCTCTGGACCCTCCCTTGAGGTGCCAGATCCTGGACGTGAATGTGTGGGTGGGCCGCACCCCTGGGCTGGCATGTTTGATGTGTACATGCAGACCAGGGATAGGTGCGTGCCTGCGTGAGTGCGTGTGCACGTGTCACTTTGTAACCTCTCTGTGTGGATATGTACACGGATGTATACACGTACTATGTGTTTATCACGCACATGTGAGTTCTGACACTAAACACACGTGTATTCTGACAGTAGGCATATGTATCTGTACATCTGTGTGTATCGTGTATACATATTTGAGTGTGTGTGTGTGTACTCTGTGTCACTGCCTGCATGCACATTTGATTGCACGTGAGTGTTTCTACCATGCTTCTGTGTACATGTGTCCTTGGTCACGCGTGTGTGTGCCTGCTGGGTCTTGGGTGTGCCGGCATGAGGACCTGTGTGTGGACGGACTGGTGAGCCTCAGCCCTGGTGCTCTTCCCCCTGGGTCCCTTGCACAACCATCACACAGGGACAGAGAGTCACAAAGGCTTGGGGAGGCTACGGATGAGGAGTCAGGGGTTGGTCCAGGAAGGGGCCCCAGGCAGAGGGGCTGGGGGGATCCTCTGCGTTCACCCATCTTCTGTTGCTGACTGGTTGAGGGAGGGGGTGTGAGCAGCTCAGGCACCTACAGTCGTGGGCCCCCACCACCACCCACTGCCCTCCAGGACCCAGGCCGTTGGGGGAGACATAGCCAGGGTCTTGGTCCTGGCTGAGGCACGCTAGCCTCACCCCCCCCCCCTCCTGCTTGCTCAGAAACCTCATGGTCCTTCTCCCCCGGAGTGGAGGGGTCCAGGCCCACCTTGCCTTGTCGGACTGGGGGCACTGGCATCCCATTCACCTCCTGGCCTTCCCTCCCACTAGCTTGGTCTGCCACCACTGTGGCACACAGTGGGTGCAGTGGCTGCCTGGGTTTTGCCATGCTTCTGCCCAGCTGGGCCTGGGAGGGGGGCTGAGGAGATTCATCTGAACCTTGGATCGTAGAAGCTACACCGTGTTGGTTTGGCGGTTGGGCTGTGATTTAACAGGGCGTTGAGGTTCTCTTGGGGGTCCACTGTCTCCTCCCCCACAGGGACTTCCGGTGGCAGGCCTGAGATGAGCCAGAGTGGGGCTGGGTGGGAGACTGTGGCCAGTGATGTGAGGCCAGGTGGCTTCAGACCTGGGAAGAAGGACCCTGCCTACATGCTCTTGGCCTCGGGAGAGCCCCACAGCCTTGGGATGCACGTGGGAGAGTCCAGACTCTTCCAGACAGGCCTGGAGGCGCAGCCCCCTAGTTCTTAGTGCCCCCTCCCCTGGGTGGGGCTTCAGGCGCTGAGTCATGGCTTTGGTGGGAGAGCCTGCCTCACCCTCCTCCTTGTCATACAAGCTGCTGAAGAAATCCTGGAGGGGGGGTGGACAGGAAAGGAGGTCTCGGGTCCTTGGGGGCCAGGGCTCCCAGGACAGGGTGCTGGTGCTTTGCTCTCTGCTGAGCACCCACTTGCCTCCCATGAGCACACTCATCAGCATCTGGTGCAGCCCCACCCTTGTGGGGGACCCCCCCCCCACCCTCCACCGGCCTTGCCCAAGGGCAGCAGCTCTCTGTGCAGCGGCTCAGGACAGTTGGGGCAGCCAGGGTTCCTGCTGCAGCATCCATTCCCGGTGCGTGTCTCGTACCTTCTCTGGAACTCAGAGTCCCCTTAGCTCCACTGGAAGGGATGGCGCTCAGAGAGGAGCCCATGTCCTGCCAGGGAGTGAGTGCGGTGGGGAACTTCCAAAGTCGCTGGCTGGGGCTGCCTGGCACCCTCCCCACAACTCCAAATTGTAGGCATGTGAGGGACTGGGAAACACTGGAACACAGCGCCCCCCCCCCCCCCCCGCCCCCGGCTGGCCATGAGGGCAGCGGGGGGGGGGGGGGGGACACTAGACCTGGATGGCCTTTGCTCTGCCTGACCCTGACCTAAGACCTGTCCCTGGATCTCTGCCTCTCACCTCTGGCCCTGTTGTCAGCCCCGGCCCTGATTCCCTGTTGTCCTTCATCCCCTGGAGGCCAGATGGGCCCAGTTCACCAGCTGAGTGGGTTGGGGGGGGGCGCCAGGATCCTGGCCCTCTTTCCCTGTTTCCTGTTCCCAGAACACGGGGAGGGGGTCACGTGCCAGATCCATCTGCCTTGCCTTCCGGGGATTCTCCCGTCTGTGGCTTCTCTGGTGATGTCATTCGTTAACTCTTCCCTCCCTGAGGCAGCCCCATTGTAAGGCTGTCCCGGTGGGAGTGGGCTCCTCTGAGGCCTGACCCACCACTCCCTTTGAGCAGACTGTGCTGTTTGGTATTCTGAGGTTGGAGGAGTCAGGGGGCACCCGTCCAACAGTTATTCTGGGGTCTCATAATCTGCCGGGACCGGAGAGAGCAGCTAGCTGGCCCATGCTTACGCGCCCTGAGACTGGCTGGCCCCAGGCTCCATAGGACCTAGGTGGGATCTGGGGTCAATTCAGCCCTGGAGTGGCCGGGCCAGGAGGGTGACCAGCAGCCCCTCTTTCTGTCCTCAGGGACTTGATGACCTTCTCTCCCTGGGGCCACAGCAGCCAGCTGCCATCATAGCCGACTGGGCCTCTCTCTGATGGGAGTGGTGGTGGGTGCTGGGCGGCTCTGGAGTCAGCTGGACCTGGGTCCCAGTCCCACACCCTCTGCCCAGGGGGCATCGGCCTTTGCCAGCTTCTATTTCCTGCATGTCTGAGGAGCGTAGGACAGCGAGTGGGCTGAGGGGAGCGGGTGGCCTAAGCCGAGTGGCCCCTTCTCACTGCAGACCCTCACAGAGAGGTGCGTGGGGCTGGGGACGCTGTGGCTTGGCGGGCCTGCAGCCACCTGTGTTCCTGTTGCAGGGCTACTATTGACGAGGTGGAAACAGACGTGGTGGAGATCGAGGCAAAACTAGACAAGGTGAAGGCGGGGCCCAGGGGTGAATGGAGGGTCCTGGGCTGCTCTCTCTGCCCCCGTGCCTGGCCCTGACCTGGCTCACACACAGGCTCGTGTATGAGTGTGTGTGTCTGTGTGCGTGTGTGATCAGGGCTCGGCCCCTCCCTCTGGGTTTGTGCCTCGTTCTCCCCGGCTGTACCCTACCTATCATACCTGTCCCAGGGGGCGCGTGCGGCACACGTGTGTCTCCTGTCAAGAGGGGGTAGGCCTTGGTGAGTCCCCCGCTGCCATCTTTTGGGCGAGGGGTGGGGATTGTTACTAGGGACGGGGTGGGGAGGGTGCTATTGAGTGGCTGGGTTGGGGGCCCGAGGGCAGGGGCAGGGGAGGAGAAGAGGGAGGAGGGAGGGGTAGCATCCCTGGGCACCCTCACTGGCTGGTCCTGCCAGCCCCCTGGCTAGGACCACATGCCCACCTGGGCCCTGGGTTCCCCAGTCTGGGCTTCGCTGTCCTGCTCCAGCCTTCTGCTCTGGAGCCAAGACCCACCCGCCACCTTGCTGCCCTCCCGGCTCCAGGTGGGTCACAGGGAGGGCTGGCTCACACGGCTGCCTGCGTCCCGGGCCCCGATGGGCCCTGGGGGGCTCCCGCCTCTGTGGCCTGATCTCTTGGAGGAGGCGAGGGCCGCCCCTTGCAGGCCATGAGAATGTGGCTCCTTCCGTCATCCGTAGCTGGTCAAGCTGTGCAGTGGCATGATCGAGGCTGGCAAGGCCTATGTCACGACCAACAGGCTCTTCGTGAGTGGTGTTCGAGACCTGTCCCAGCAGTGCCAGGGCGACACCGTCATCTCGGTGAGGGGGCGGCTGATCTCTGACCTCTAGACAGGGGTGGCACGGGCAGGCAGCCCCTTGACTGTGCCCAGGCCCTGGGAGCAGGTGGGCATCTGTGCTGGGCCGCAGGGGTGGGCGGCTCGGATACCTGTGGGTGGAGGTGCCAGCCACCCTGGGAACACAGCTGTCTCATCTGAGCAAGGGGTCTCCCCTGCCCCGCCTCCCCCTAGGAATGTCTGCAGAGGTTTGGAGACAGCCTGCAGGAGATGGTCAACTACCACATGGTAAGCCCTGGCCACAGTGCGGTGATGTATGGGGGCCTGTCCAAGGGCACATCCCTCTGGCTTCCCATCCCAGGCGCCCCCTCCACCCCCCCCCCCCCCCGCCGGCTCCCCGCAGGCCCCGCCCAGCCTGGAACGGCTGTCAGCTGGCTCAGAGGGAGCTGAGCTGGCGGGCTGCTGGGAAGCCACGTTCCTATTCTTCCAGTCTGTGGGGGTGGGGGGAACATCACTGAGGTGCTCTGCTGTGTCCCAGGTGAGGGCCAGGCAGTGGGGAGGTTATTTGGATCCTGGGGGTGGGAGGAGGTGGCAGCATAGTCGAGGCCTGAGGGCAATGGGGTCTCAGAGGCTGGTCCAGGGTCCCCCAGTTGAGCAGGGGTCTCTGGCCAGGCGGCAGAAGTATCTCCTAGGCTGACCCCACGTCCCCTGGTTAACTGCCAATCTCATTGCTACCCAGGCTGGGTCTGGTGACCTCAAGCCCCTCAGAGCCCCCAGCACAGGACACACAGAATAGGGCCCAAGGCACATGTGGGTGGTCAGACCCTGGCTTGGGAACCAGATCCCAGACTAAACAAGGAGCCCCACCCCCGCAGGGGAAGTTTAGAAATAAACCAGCTCAGGATAGCTCATTCTGCACTGTCTGTCAGTCTGTCTGTTCCCATTTAGGGCCCAGCCCTCCTCCCATGTTGGGAAGGATCTGACTATGGGTCTGGTCAGCGCCGTAGGGACCCCTGACCTGTTCCTAGGTCGAGTCCCTTGGAAGCTCTGGGCTCTAATCCTGTTCTTTCTCCTGTAGGCCTGGCCATCCTTGAGGTGGCCTCCCAGGGCCGGGAGGCCGTGTCTTGTGTATGCCTGCCCTGAGTTGGCATGGGGTGGTGCTCTGGTCTCTAGTCTGGCTGAGAGCCCAGTGGGGGAGATGGGCAGGTGGGCACAGCTGTGGCCTCTGGGCCACGCCCAGTCCCCTGGACCCTGTGAGGCTGGCTCTGGGGGGGCAAACAGCTGGAGCCCAAGCAGGGCTGGGCGGGGCTTTCCCTGGTCCTCATCTGCAGTGACAGGGGCTTGGTCCCTGGAGCCCTAACCCCACCGCCCCCACCTTGGCCCACAGATCCTGTTTGACCAGGCCCAGAGGTCTGTGCGGCAGCAGCTGCACAACTTCGTCAAAGAGTGAGTGGCCCCCAGAGCCCTGTGGGAGGCCTGGCCTCTGCTGGCCCTGGGAGGGGCTGGTGGTGGCACCTGTGGTAGCACAGGGAGCAGGTACAGCTACGCCTGATTGGGAGGGGGGATCCTGGGGCCTGCCTTCAAGACTGTGGGTGGGGGACTCGGCAGGAGCCAAGGCTTGGAGGCAGGACAGGCCTGGGGTCAAGGAAACAGTGCCTGGAGGGCAGGGTGAGGGGTCAAGGTGCACACAGGGTAGCCAGGAGGGCCTCGGGCAAGGAGTGAGGGTGGGCTATAGAAGGCATTAAGGTTGTGGGAGGGGTGGGGGCTGCACTGAGGCCTGACCTCTATGCCTCATGTGCAGTTGGGGTGCCTGTGGCACCCCCAGGTGAAGATGTAGAATTGAATCTGAGTTTGAGTCTGGGGTCCAGGGTGAGGCAGAGGGTCTCCCTAGGCTGGACTGGTCCTGGGAGTGAGGTGGTAAAGGGCAGGGGGAGGCCCTGGATCATGGGAGGGGCCCTGGTGGGAGAGGAGGAAGAGGAGGAGGAGAATAGGGGAGGGGAGAGAAGGAGGAGGAGGAGGAGAGCCGTAGCGGGGGGGGGGGGTGGGGTGCTGGGACTGGCAGGTGGGGAAGGGAGGCCCTGCCTGGGGGCACAGAGTGGGCACAAGTAGAGGGAGAGCATTTCATGGACGTGGGAGATCCTACATGCACCCCTCCCAAGACCCTGGCCTGACACCTGCTGGCCCTCAGGGACGTGCGGAAATTCAAGGAGACCAAGAAACAGTTTGACAAAGTTCGGGAGGACATGGAGCTGTCCCTCGTGAGGAATGCCCAGGCCCCACGGCACCGGCCCCACGAGGTGGAGGAGGCCACAGGTGCCTTGACCCTCACCCGGAAGTGTTTCCGTCACCTGGCACTAGACTATGTGCTCCAGGTCAGCGGCTGGGCACAGAGCAGTTGTGGCCTGGAAGGGGGTGGAGGCCGCTCCGTATTCCGACAGACAGACAGACAGACAGGGCTGTTGCTCGGAGGGGCCCCTCTGCCTCCAGAAAACCCGAGATGCCAGATCTCGGGAAGGGACAGGGTGGCGGGGTGCCCAGGCAAGGGTGGGCCGGGGACAGGGGTGGGGCTGAGGCCTTGAAGATCTTGCGGAGGGGGCCTTGGAAGGCCTGGGAGCAGGTCTGAGAATTTCTGGCTTTGCCCGTGGGAGGAACCCACGGTCCTGACGTGGGGAGGGACTCCTTGACCACGGGAGGGTGAGGCTGGCACAAGTGCAGGGAGCTGAAGATGAGCCGGGGGTCTCGGGGAACCACAAGCAAGCCTGAGAGGACTCTGCGGTAAGGGACAGTCCATGGGCTGCCTCGTCCCTGACACCCTTCACCCGTTCACCCCTCCCCTGGCAGATCAACGTACTCCAGGCCAAGAAGAAGTTTGAGATCTTGGATTCTGTGAGTGGCTGGTTGGTAGGGGTGGGGGGGCATTGGCCTTGAGTACAGGCCGTGAGGTGCAGGGGATGTGAGTGCACCTGCTGGGCCCCTGGGGGCCTGGTCCCACCTGTGCCCCCCCCCCCGCCCCTGCCTACAGATGCTGTCCTTCATGCACGCCCAGCACAGCTTCTTCCAGCAGGGCTATAGCCTGCTGCACCAGCTGGACCCCTACATGAAGAAACTGGCAGCCGAGGTGAGCCCGCGGGGTGGGGCGAGACCCAAGACCCGGGTCTCAGGAAGAATGTTCATGTCCCTCCCTGGTGCCCCTCCCCCACAGCTAGACCAGCTGGTGATCGACTCGGCAGTGGAAAAGCGTGAGATGGAGCGAAAGCATGCTGCCATCCAGCAGCGGGTGAGGCCCTGCACCCCCTGACCTCCGTGCATGGGAGGGGGACCCCAAGAAGCCAGTACCCCTCTCCCCCAGGCCTGCCCACGCTGCTTCGCTTACAAATGTGTGCTCAGAAGGAGAGGTCCCCGGGTTTTTTTTTTTTTTTTTTTTTAACGTTTATTTATTTTTGAGAGAGAACACGAGTCGGGGAGGGGCAGAGAGAGGGAGACACAGAATCCGAGGCAGGCTCCAGGCTCCGAGCTGCCAGCACAGAACCTGACACAGGGCTTGAACTCACGAACCCGTGAGATCATGACCTGAGCTGAAGTCGGATGCTTAACGACTGAGCCGACTGAGCTGCCCACTCTCTTCAGAGAGGTCTCCATTCTTAGGAGCCTCAGACGGCAGAGTAGAAGGGGCATCGGTCACTTAGGGGTCACTTAGAGGCCAGGCCTGGGTGGGCAGGGGAGCCAGCCCATCCGGGTTCCAGATGCTGGGGCTGGGGCTAGAGCGGGGACCCGGGGTTTCCTTCCTTTGAGGCCAGTGGTGGTCTCTGAGGCCTCAGTTGCTGGCTCTTGCCCAGACAGCCCCAGGGTAGAGGTGGGCTGCAGGTAGGAGTGACTGTTCCCAGACCACTGGGAGCCCACTCATCCGGCTCTCTCTCCCTCTTTGCACCCCCTCCTGCTCCTGGCCCCCTCAGACGCTGCTGCAGGTGAGTGGGAGTGCCCTGGGGGAGGGAATGGGGGGGGGGAGCAGTTGAGCAGGCAGGGCGGGGCCTCTGCCCTCCCCCGCCCCGCAGAGCTTCAGCACCAAGGACACCTCACTTTGCTGCGAGCACGCGGCGGCGGCTGGCACCAGCGGGGACTTGGGCTGAGCTGGACTGCATCCCCCGCGGGAACAGCAGCAGCTGTCCCTTTCTGCCCCCACTCAGCCAGGGGAGCAGGTGGCCGGGCCTCCTCTCCTGCCGCCGGACACACAGGACAACGCCCAGTGTCTCCTCAGTCTCTGTGAATGGAGCTCTCTGTCAGGCTGGCTGGAGCAGGCCCAGCTGGCAACGTGAATGGGGGACTCAGGATGGGGGCAGGAAGCTTCCTTCCTGATCCCAGAGCCTGCTGGCCCCACAAGGCTGGGGGTGTGGGCTGGGGCCCTCAGCTGTAGTGTGAGGCGTCTGCCCTCAGTGGGGTTTCAGGGTGAAGGTCCGTGCTGGGGTCAGAGGAGTGCCCCACCTCAGCGTTGGCTCTGGGGGAGCCTGGCAGGGCAGCAGTGTCCTCGCAGCCAGGCCGGGCACTCACTGGGGGCTGGGCTCCAACCACCCCCAGGACTTCTCCTACGATGAGCCCAAAGTGGAGTTTGATGTGGACGCGCCCAGCGGTGTGGTGATGGAGGGCTACCTCTTCAAGAGGGCCAGTAATGCCTTCAAGACGTGGAACCGGTGAGGGAGGGGCCTGCTCAGGGGGTCTGCGGGGTTAGACAGGGGGCTGGCCCTGCCTGACCCACTCCTGGCCCATCCACCTGCCCAGGCGCTGGTTCTCCATCCAGAACAGCCAGCTGGTCTACCAGAAGAAACTCAAGGTGCGCTTCAGGGCTGCTGGGGCTGGGTCAGTGACAGCCCGGCCCCTCCCCGCCTGGACCCCGGGGCGGGCTGGGCGGCGGGGGTTGCACAGGGTTGAGGGCACTGAGCCTGAATGGGCCGCCCGAGGGCAGAGACCACCTGGGTCTCAGATGGTCTGTGTCTCTAAAATGGAGCGATAAATGGGTGGTCAGCGCAGGGCCAGGGCTGCGTGCTGAGCGCAAGGGCCCCGGTGGTGCTGCCCGCAGGACGTGCTCACCGTGGTGGTGGATGACCTCCGTCTGTGCTCCGTGAAGCCATGTGAGGACATCGAACGGAGGTTCTGTTTTGAGGTCGTGTCACCCACCAAGTGAGGAGGCCCAACCCGGGGCGGGGTGGGGGAGGGAGCCCTTCCGCCCGCCCGGCCTGATGGTCCCCTTCCCCTAGGAGCTGCATGCTGCAGGCCGACTCAGAGAAGCTGCGGCAGGCCTGGGTTCAAGCTGTGCAGGCCAGCATCGCCTCTGCCTACCGGGAGAGCCCGGACAGCTGCTACAGTGAGGTGCGGCCCTCTCGGGACCCTCCACGTGTGTGCACACGTGCCTGCGTGCTGCAGAGAGGCAGCCCCTGCAGGCTGCGTGCAAGCGTGCATGTGAGTGTGAGCACGTGCTCATGCACACGTAGGTGTGCGCGTCGTGTGTACGTGAGTGTGAGTATGCGTGCACACACGGACACGCAGGCTTACGCTTCGGGCGTCCTAGCCTGTGCCGGCATCTCTGGGTGGGGGGGGAGAGGGGGCCCACCAGGGTGATCGAGGCTGGAACTCCTGAGGGCTGAGTGGCCCCTCACACCATCCCCAGAGGCTGGACCGCACGGCGTCTCCGTCCACGAGCAGCATCGACTCTGCTACGGACTCGCGGGAGCGCAGCGTCAAGGGCGAGAGCGTGCTGCAGCGTGTGCAGAACGTGGCTGGCAATAGCCAGTGTGGGGACTGTGGCCAGCCGGATCCCCGCTGGGCCAGCATCAACCTGGGGGTGCTGCTCTGCATCGAGTGCTCCGGCATCCACAGGTGCGCCCACTGGGTGGGCTGGGGCTGAGGTGCTGGGGTAGAGCCGCGCCCTGACTCACCCCTGCCTCCTCACCTCCCAGGAGCCTGGGTGTCCACTGCTCCAAGGTGCGGTCCCTGACCCTGGACTCTTGGGAGCCAGAGCTGCTGAAGGTATGTGTGGAGGCCATCTCAGACCGTTGGCAGGGGGTGGTGGCTGCGGGGGGTGGTGGCTCCCCGGGTCTGCAAGCCTGGGGGTGGGGGTGAGAAGGAGGGGCATGACCTGGGGCTGATGCCGCACACCCCTTCTCCTGCTAGCTGATGTGTGAGCTTGGAAACAGCACCGTGAACCAGATCTACGAGGCTCAGTGTGAGGGGCCAGGTGGCAGGAAGCCCACAGCCAGCAGCCCTAGGTGAGGTTGGGGGGGGGGGGGCAGCCTAGACGGGGCCAGGGCAGCCCCCACCCACGCGGTGCAGCCTCACGGCCATCCCTGGTGCAGGCAGGACAAGGAGGCCTGGATCAAGGACAAGTATGTGGAAAAGAAGTTCCTGCGGAAGCCACCGTCGGCACCAGCCCGGGACGTCCCCCGGCCCTGGAGGGCGCAAAAGTGCCAGCGCCACCACAGCTCCCCCCGGGTCCCCACTGCCCGCCGCAAGGTCCGGCTGGAGCCCATCCTGCCCTCTGTGGCTGCTCTGTCCTCAGGTGCCAGCAGGCTGCTCCCTGAGCTCACGTGCCCACGCAGAGTTGGGGACGGGCTCCAGCAGGGAGGAGGAGGGAGGCAGGGACTACCAGCATGACTTGGGCACCCTACCTCGCCTTGGGTCTCAGTCTCCCCTCCTCCCCGCAGCAGGTGCTGTGGAGCGCAAGTTCCGGAGGGACTCTCTCTTCTGCCCGGATGAGCTGGACTCCCTCTTCTCCTACTTCGATGCTGGGGCTGCTGCAGCCGGTCCACGGAGTAAGTGCCGTGAGGGCCCTGGCCCCTGTCACCCGACTCCCCTCAGTGAGGCCAGCAGAGCAGGGCCAGGCATGCTCATCTTGAGGTGGGTGAGTGTGGACAGCCTTAGCCATGTGCTCGGAGACCAGAGGGACAGGCGTTTTTTGCAGGAAGGACTGGGCTGGGGCTGGGGAGAATTCAGGGGTCAAGCAGGGATAAGGTTGAGATAGCATCTCAAGGGTCTGGGGTTACTTGGCCACTGACTTGGAGACCGAGGCCCTGATCCTCGAGAGTGATGTGTATGAATTGTGTGCGCGGTGCGCACATTGGAGTGTATGTGGGCGTGTGGCTGGATGTGCGCATAGGCATATAGGTACGTGTGTGTGTGTGTGCACGCATGTGCATGCTGGGGGCCTGGACAGCTGTGTGCTGGAGCCAGCCCGTGAGAGAACTGTGCACCCTTCCCAGCCCCTCTTGGAGTTGGGGGCCACATGCTACGAGCAGGGTTTCCCGCCAAGGGCTTCCTGTTAACGATTTACCAGCACCCAGTGGTCTGGAGCACTTGTAGAGCCTTTCTGGGCAGTGTAGGCAGAAGGTGTGGACCCAGGCCAAGAACAGACAGGGGTGCTGGGGGTGACAAGGGCGTGCCCTCAGGCAGCAGAGGGCGCTGCCTCACCATTCCTAAGCCTGGGGCTGCCCTTGGGTAAGCCAGCTATTTCACTCAGCATAGTGGGGGAGGGGGAAAGGAGGTGGGGGTGTCCCAGGGCTTGGCAAAGACCCCTTGCTGCACAGTGACCTCCCAGGGTGCACTCAGCACAGACAGGGCTGAATATCCTCTGTGCATGGTCATGCTTCCGCCCATCCATCCTGCCGGGGCTGACCTGCTGGGGGGTGGGGGGTGGCTTCCCCTGGAGTTGTGCCCTCTGATGCGTTACTTTGGCTCCTTTGAGCCCTTCCTTGGTTTTCTCCCCTCCCCACCCCACCCCCCCATCCTAGGCAGGGCTCCCCTCCCCTCGTGGCAGCAGATCCTGTCCCTGGAGGATGGATGGGGCTTCCAGCCTTCCCGCAGGGCTCCAGCAGGAGTCAGGAGCTCTAAGGACCCCCTCTGTCCCCGGACCCCGCAGGTCTGAGCAGCGACAGTGGCTTAGGAGGCAGCTCTGATGGCAGCTCTGACGTTCTAGCCTTTGGCGGAGGCTCTGTTGTGGACAGTGTCACTGAGGAGGGTGGGTGTGCCCCCTCCCCCCCTCCCCCCTCCCCCCCCCCCCGTCCCCGCCCCGGCCCTCCCCAGCCCCACCCCCGGCCTGGTCACAGCCCCTGACCGCAGCACCTCTCCCCGTAGAGGGTGCAGAGTCGGAGGAGTCCAGCGGGGAGGCGGATGGAGAAGCAGAGGCCTGGGGCCTGGCGGGACGTGCGCGAGCTGCCTCCCTGGTCTACTGGCGCACCGAGCGGCGCGAACCCGAGACCTCCGAGCGCTGGCCATGGCGCTGGCGCACGGGGCAGAGGTCAACTGGGCCGACGCGGAGGACGAGGGCAAGACGCCTTTGGTGCAGGCTGTGCTGGGGGTGAGCAGGCGCAGGGGGGTGGCACAGGGCACAGGTGCATCTTCAGAGCCCCGCTTTCTTCTGGCGCCCACACAAGGGCCCCTTGTGCCCGCCCCCCCCCCCCCCCCCCCCCCCCCCCCCCCCGAGATCAGAGAGGAGCCATTTCCCTCAGCTTAACCTGACTGTATACTCGGCTCCCCAGGGCTCCTTGATTGTCTGTGAATTCCTTCTGCAAAACGGAGCAGACGTGAACCAAAGAGACAGCCGGGGCAGGGCGCCGCTGCACCACGCCACACTCCTGGGACGCACGGGGTGAGTCTCTGGCGCCCCTCCTGCCCGCCCAGGGAAGGGGGGCTGGGCCCCCACCTCCTCCCGCCCCCGGCCAGCCCCGACCCGTCCCCTCCACCCTTCTCCAGTCAGGTCTGCCTGTTCTTGAAGCGGGGGGCCGACCAGCACGCCTTGGACCACAAGCAGCAGGACCCACTGAGCATCGCGATCCAGGAGGCAAACGCGGACATCGTCACTTTGTGAGCGCTGACGGGGCCGTCGGGGGTGGGGCGCGAAGGCTGGGGGCTCTGGGGGAAGGAGCGCGTCCCGCTCTCGCCCTCCCCGCCCCTCCACACCTCACGCCGCCGCGCCTCCCCCAGGCTCCGGCTGGCCCGCATGGCTGAGGAGATGCGAGAGGCGGAGGCGCCCCCGGGCCAGCCGGGCCCCCTGGCGGGCAGCAGCCCCACGGAGCTCCAGTACCGCAGGTGCATCCAGGAGTTCATCAGCCTCCACCTGGAGGAGAGCTAGGGCGGCCAGGCCCCTGCCCCGCCCGGGACGCCCCGGCCATTCCCTGGAGCCCCAGCCGCCTGCTCTGCCCTCCCGGGAGCCGCCCGACCCCCAGGGCCGTGAGAGGGACCCCAGCACGGGGTCTTCTGAAGCCCCACGTTCCCCCCTGGGAGGTGCTGCGTCATCTGATGCCCCTCGCCGCACCCGGGGACCCTCCGTCTTCAGGTGGCCCCTTCCTCGGGAGCCCGGGTCGCTCATGTCACAAACCACTCTCAAGGCCCCGTGTCACCTTGTGCCCCTCAGAACCACCCTCCCTCCCCCGCTCTGGGGCCGGTGTCACCTCGTGCCCCCACCTTTACTGCCATGGAACACTGACCTGCTAGTTGGGTCCCTCCTACACACCCCCAGAGCCCCTCTGCTAGGCCTTGGGGCTGGTGGCTGGCCACCAGCGCCTTTCAAGGGCAGAAGGGGACAGCCCATCCAGGGAATCAACCCGTGTACCTCACTTAGTGACCGGCATCCAGGCTGGGCTTCTCGGGTGCTGGGCGGGGGGGGGTGGGGTGGGCTGTGGCCTGGGGCCTCAGCCCTGGCTGGACGCGGGCGTCCCGAGGCCATGTGGCTGGCCACGCAGGCCCCAGTCCTGGGCAGCCCGAGACCTGTCTCTGCCTCCTCCAGAGGCGCTTGGCCCAGAGCCGGTGCATAAAGGACTTTGGCACTTTCCGCCCCTGCATCCGACATTCTTTGTCACAGACCGAGCGGATTTTCTACAACGATCTCTTTCTCACTTTGTCTTGTGTCTTTTCTCTGTGGACTCTTGAGGGCCACCTGGACGGGCCCGGCTCTGCCTGCTGCTGGGGGGGGGGGGGAGGGGTGGGGCTCCTGCAGCTCTGTTCTGCCCCTCACCTGCCTCGCTCCTCTAGCTGGGCCCTTGGATGGGCCCAGGGGTCGCTCAGCTCACTCCCCAGGGCCCACCAAGGTGTTCGCTCTGCATTCCCCTTTCCTGGAGCCCTGGGGCAGTGGCTGGGCCTCTCCCCAACTTACATCCTTGGTCAGGCCAAGGCCAGTTGGCCGGTCACTATGCAAAAACTGTCCAGGGAGGCTCCATTGGCGGCAAGGTGGGTGCTGACTAAGCGCCCCCCCATCTCCCTTGCCTGTTGGCCGTGACCCCTACAGAGCAGAATTAACTCCCTCCTTTCTCCCTGCTTGAGCTCTGCCCCCACCTCCCACCCCACCACCTGCATCAGGGCCTCGGGCTGGCAGGACCCGCCCCCTGCTCCAGATCACAGTTAATAAACTGCTGCTTGCACCCCTGCCTGTCATTGGCTCACCCGCCTCACTCCACTCTGTCTCAGCTGGGGAGGGGGTGTCTCCGGGTCACCTGCCTTCTCCAAGGGGTGGCCCTGAGTGGGGTAGCACCAGTGCCCCCAAAGGACACAGTAAGTCAGAACCCAGCCTCTGCCTGCTGGGGACCTGCTGGGGACCTGTGGCCTCTTTGATGGAAATCGACTCCCAACACCAACAGGCCCCAATCCCTGGGCCCTCCGCCTTTCTCTGGCCTGGACTGTGGCCCCTGGAGGGAGTAGGAGTGGATGCAAAGCGGTGGGGGTGATCTGGGTCTGGTCTTGTCTCCTGGGCAAGCCCTGGTTCTGCAAGCTAGCGGTGGGCACAGCTGCCCTCCTGCCCCCTGGCCCCCACAGCATGTCTGTGGCTCTGAGGGGTGTGGTGGTGCAGCCTGGGGGTTCCAGCTTACTCAGGAAGGGTGACTGGGGAGGTGCACACACTCGGCCACCAGGTGAGATCACAAGTTTTATTACAAAGCAGCCCAAGGTCACCAAGGTTACCTTGGCCTGGCCCTACCCTTCCTTCCACCTGTCCTGAGTTAAGGAAGGCTCTGCCTGATGCCCGCACACACCTACACATAGGTGTAGACAGATATGTTGGCACACTCAGAAGCACACGTACGTTTTTACGTGACAGTGACACCAAACACAGGCACACTCCCATGTGGAGGTCCCCCCCACCCCCTCGCATGCACACACTCACGGGTACGTACAGACTAGACGCAGGCATCCAGAGTGGTGGGGACACTCCCCTCCCCCCTGCCCTGGGCCTCCTTGAGTGAGGCCACCCCTGGGCCACCCCTGGGCTGATGAGAGGGCCCAATGGGCTGGGCACCCTGGTGCCTGCCTGCCTGCCTGCGGGCTCCGTGCTGCTGCTTCCTGGGCCCTGGGCTTGGCTTGGCTGCCTGGTGGTGGCTCTGTGGGGCTGGTCTGGTTCACTCTGGGCAGCCAGGAGAGCCCACCGCTCCCATATTCCTCAGGGTCAGAACAAGCTCAGGCTGGTTCAGGTGTCAGGAGGCTGGGGCTCTCACTTGGCCTAACTCTTCAGCAAAGATTCCTGCCACAGCTCCCAGAAGCGGCATGGGAGAAGAGGCCGGCAGGGCCCCCCAGATGATTAACGTCGTTCCTGCAGTCAGTGGGCAACTGGCTGGCCTCCGGCTTGGCGTGGGACGCCACTGTGGCTGCCCCTGTCTGGGACCCCCGAGTTCTGCGGAGCCGGCGGCAGCCCAGTAGCAGTGTGAGGGCTACGGCATCGAGCAGCAGCTCCAACAGCTCCAGGACAGAGAGGACAGAGGAGCCGAACCACAGGCTCCAGAGGCTGCCCATGGCTGAGAGCAGCTCGGGCACCTGCAGGCATCAGTGGGCGGTGAGCAGGTGCACAGGGCTGCGCCATGGCCGGGCCCCGGGGGGTCTGACCAGGGCTGGTCCTGCCCCCACCACAGCTCTTGGTTCCTGGCTGGCTCACCGAGTAAACGGGTGTCTCCTCCACTGTTCGGTAGTTGAGCTCCTGGTAGAAGATGTTCACCTTGGCCATGTTGCTCCTGGGGCAAGGCAGAGGTGTGAGGGGCAGGGCTCCTCCTTGGGGCCCAGAAGGTCAAGGCTCTCAGGGGGAGGGGCCCGGGCGAGACCTCTGGAGGAGGAGGAGTGCACCCACCTGAGGCTTGGGCTTGGGCTCTTGCTCTGGCTTGAGCTCCTGCGGCCTGGCTTGCCCAGCACAGCCAGGATCCAGTCCTGCACACAGAAGCCTCGTTGTGGCCACTGCTCCTCCCAGCCCTCAGGGTGCTGTGGGGCAGGGGTAAGAGCAGGGGTACAGCCTGGTCCAGGGTGGGCTCTTTGGGACCTGTGAGGCCCACCAGCTTGTCAGCCCCTCACCCCACCCCTTCAGCGGACTCACAGCTGACTTGGAGGAAGGCCACCTCGAGGTCCCGGCAGAGAGCTTGTAGGAAGACTCCCTAGGAGAGGCAGATCCCCATAACACTCCTGCTGTCGTGCTATGGCAGTGACCCCTGACCCTGAACCCCAGCACTTGCCACTCACCTGCAGGACCTGGGGCAGCGGGAGGCACAAGGAAGTCGGTGTGTCCCCAGGTCCCTGTAGAGGCGGTAGAAGCAGTGGCCTGCAGAGGTGGGGGGGGGGGTCACAGATGAACCCATCACCCCGACCCAGGGTGGCGTGGAGGAGAGCTTTCTAGGTTGACCAGGCCTGACCTCCTTCCACCCCCAGGGGAGGGCGTGGCGGAGGGGGGCGTGGCGGAGCGGGCGGAAAGGGGCGGGGTGGAGCGGACTGGGCGGGGCAGGGCGGAGTGGGGCGGGGAGGAGCGGGCAGGGCGGAACGGGGCGGGGCGGACGCGAGCGGGCGGGGCGGGGCGGGGCGGGGCGGAACGGGGCGGGGTGGAACGGGCGGGTTGGGGGGGGGGAGCGGGCAGGGCGGGACGGAGGGGGCGAGGCGGAACGGAGCGGAATGGGGCGGGGCGGGCGCGAGCGGGGCGGGGCGGAACGGGGCGGGGCGGGTCTCACCCCAGGCTGGGTGCCGGGAGTAGCTGCAGTACTGGGCCCCTGCCGGCAGAGGGTAGAAGTAGTAGCCGCAGGAGCAGGTCTCCACCATGAGCTGCTGGAAACAGGATACCAGGCAGGCCTGGGGGGACAGCAGGGGACACGGGCTGAAGGTTCCAGAGGCAGCCATCCCTCCGCCAGAGCGTGCAGGAGGTCCTGGCTCAGCTCCTTCTCAGCAGCGCACCTGCCTTCCCTGGGCCCTCCTCCATCACCCCCTCCCCCCTTCCCCCAGCCCTCCCCGCCTCTCCCCATTTCGTCCCTCCCCCCCCAACTTCCTCTCCTGACCGTCCTCTCCCCCGGCCTCCCCTGGGTCCTCCCTGAGACGCTCCCTTCCTCCCACCCCATGGCCCCAGACTCACCTGCAGGGTATAGGAGGCATTGTACAGCAGCTGCCCACCCACACCCTCCACACCATCGGTGCAGTGACTATAGGGGCTCCCCAGCCGGCGCACCTCGTCCTGGGGGAGGGAGAACGCTACAGTCCCACTCTTGTCCCGGCCCTTGAGGCCCCAGGGTTGGGCAGGCAAGTGGGGAGTGGGCGGGACGGGGCGCACCCACCTCTCGGATGCCGATGGTGGTCTCGGTCCCCGGCCGGATGCTGAAACCCTGGTGCTCCAGGAAAGGTGTGTGGTCACGTTCATGAATCATGACTTTGATGCCAGCCTCCGTGGACAGCAGCGGGAGGTGGTCCTGCTGCTCAGTCCTGAGGACCAGGCTGATTCCTGGGGGAAGAAGCGGGGTGAGGCCAGGCTGGCCAGGATGCCTTCTCCCCCACTCCGCCTGCGGCTGGCACTCACCATGGGTGATGCCCGGGCGCTGCGCAGCCCAGACACCATTGAAGGTATAGCAGCTGCCATAGGTGGGGTGGTGGAACGTCTGGAAGTGCCTGGAGCCGGGAGCCACACTCAGACCAGCACCCTCCTCTGACCCATGACCCCACTGCATGTGGCCTGAGGGACTCTGACCTGCGTCATCTCTGGAGGAAACTCAGCGGTGGCACCCACATCTGCAGGGTGGAGCGAGGGGAGCAGCCACCCGCCCGCCCCACCCCTACTCACCGGGCCTGGCAGTCCCGGCCGTCGAATTGGCAAGAGAAGACAAAGTGGCCACCGTGGCTCTGGTGGCTGTCCTCGTGGGCAGCGGGCAGCAGGGCCAAGATGCTCACATAGTGGAAGCGGTACCATTCTCGGGCGGCTGTCACACCTGACGAGAAGGCCCGGTAGAAGCAGTCTCCGCCTGTGCTGTTACACTGAGGGGCATGGGGTCAGCACAGCACAGCCTCCCTGCCTGCCCACGCCCAATGCAGAGCCCTGCAGAATGACGGCTCGCCAGGACCTTTCAGGCCTAGGGACACTCACCAGTCTGAAACCCACTCTGTTCTGGCCACCTGGGTGGCTCAGCCTCTGCAGACGGACGCTGCGGTCCAGGTAGAAGGCAGGCCGTGGGCCCTGGTCGTCGGCAAAGGGGCCATCCCCGTCCTCGCTGAAGTTGAATTTGTAGAGAGAGCGGATGTTCTCCCGGGCGAACCGATCGAGTGCCTGCAGATGGTGGCGGACTGAGCTCGGCCTGGCGGGTGGAGAGGTCAGGGCGAGGGAGAGGGGTGAGCTGAGCCAGGGCCACCCCCGAAAGTCCCCCGCATCAGTCACGGGATACCGCTGGGGACAGCGGCCTCGCCCCATCCTCGGGAAGCCTGAGCTTCAAACTGGGCTGCAGAGTGAGGTCGGCACCCCCCCCCCCGCCCCCAGCCTGGCCTGGAGCCCGCGTGCACTCCACCAACCTTCCGGCACAGCCACTGCTCCCCCCCTCTTTGCCCCCTCTGCCTCCCCACCTGGAATGTTATCCTGCTCTCTTCGCCGGTACCCCCCAACCCGAACCCTTGCTCCAGGCGGCCCAGCACCTGGGTGTCTGGGTGACACTGACCACTGCAAGCTCCAACTGGCTCTTCCTTGTCTGGTACCCGTCCCACCCCCCACTCCCCAACCAGAGGCTCAGGGTTCCTGAGCCAGCGGAGCTTCCACTGTGACCCCGCCTGGGGAGACACCCGCGGGCTGCAGAGGTGAGGAGTCAGGAACCCTCACCTGTGTGGGTTCACGTCACACAGAGTGACCGACGGGAAGAGCTTTCGCTCCGAGTGCACGGACACGGTCATGATGACCGGGTAGCTCCAGTACTGCTCAAAGAGGAGCCCAAACTGCCAGTAGAGTGCACCCAGGGCACCCAGGAACAGCAGCCCCCAGGATGCCGTCTTGAGGCGGTTCTGGCTGGAGCAGACGAGGCGGGTGGCGCCATGGATGGTGGCGTTGGTGCAGAAGAAGGTGAACAGCTCCCGGAAGGAGGCGTGCAGCTCCACGAGCCCCTCCCCTTGCCCCTCCTCGTCCTGGGGCTGAGGTGGCGGTGGCAGCTGGGCATCGTGGGACTCCGGGGAGCCACCGGATGCCTGGGCCATAGCTCCTGCCTGCGCCCAAGAAGCAAGCTTTGGTGTGGCCCCTGCCTGGTGCCTGGCCTGACTCCCACTCAGGCCTCCTCACCCCAGGCTGGGAGGACTTCCATTCTCTGTCCCCGGGAACTCTAGGGACAGTTGTGTCCCTCGGCCGCCTGTGGCACAGCCCAGCCTGCTGATGCTTGAAAGAGGCCCTATCAGAGGCTCGGGACCAGTCCTGCAGCCATCCCCCCCCCCAACCCCTGGCCGGGCACCAGGCGGCCTCCTCAGGCATGCCTCATCGCAGCCAGAGCTGGGTCTGGCTGGTGGGGATGGGGACAGTGGAGGGTATGGTGTCTAAGCCCTGCCCGAAACTGTTTGCAGGCTGGCTTGAGGCTGGGTGGGTCTCTGCTACTGTCCCCTAAGTGGGGCAGGGGCCTCTGGGGGAGGGGCAGGCCAGGTGGCCTGCTTGTCTGGGTTGTGTCCTTGGCCCAGAGCCAATGTGGAAAGTCTGGGGCCCTGGAAAGACCAGACTCTGGGCCCCAGTGGCCTCTACCAACCCTCAGTGGCCAGTACGGCCACATTTGATTGGGACGGACAGAAGCAGGCTGCTCGGCCACGTCTGGGCCAAGGGTCAGGCCTGAGTGTCGCTCAGTGCCGTGGGCCCACAGCGAGGCGTCATCTACCAAGTTGTGTCCCCAGCGAAGCCCTGTTTGTGGACCTTGGGCTTCAGGAAGAGCAGGCAGGGGTCAGTGGGCCAGCCAGCGGTGGGGACCTGAGGGCCCCAGAGAAGTAGAGCCACAGACCAGGGCCCCCAGACCCCCACCCAGTTCCTCCAGCACACAGGGACATGGGACCCTGATTAGGCCAGGCCTGCGAGCCCTGAACACGTGCTGAGTCACCGCACGGGCTTCCGGCGGACTTTCCACATTGTCCGCATCTTGATCTGAATCACTAGGCCTCCTTGCACCCAGGGTATGGCCTCCTGAGCTCTGGCCCCCTCCTGAGGCACCTGGGGAGGGGGCTGAGCCAGGGGCAGCGGATGAGCATCTGCCAGCACAGGCCCGGCCCGGTACACCCAAACGGGCTGCTCCCGTGAGCTCCGGGAACCTGCATGTTGGAGCAGGCTGTAGGTACGGCTTCGCAGGGCCACAGGTACAGGTGCGGGTAGGTTGGCCTCCCTTCCCAGCTTCAGGTTTGCGGGCCTCCCTCGTGCCTGGCCAGGAGCAGGTACCAGCACAGGGTGCTAACGGTGGGTCTCACGTGCACAGAGCTCCGCTCACACGCGTGTCCCCCGTGATCAGAGCGGGCCTTCACGGGTGAGGTAGGAGCCTCAGCTGTGTGTTATAGGTTAGGCAAGAGGAGCTCCAGAAGGTTCTCTCTGAATCCAGGAACCATGTTTACCCTCCCCCACACGTGTAGCCCAAACCAGCCCCCTTCTGCCCCAGCTGGGGCTATCAGGGCAGGAAAAGGGGAGGCCCTGAAGATGGGGATCTGGAGGACCAGTGAGAGCCCCCAGGGCTTCCTGAGATAGGGGCAGGGTCCAGACACCTGGGAAGAGGGCCCCGGATGCACTGGGGTGAATGTGGGCACTCGGGATCCGAGAAGCCTCAAGCCAGACACAGCAGGAGCAGGGGCGACGGCCCCTTCGGACACACTCGCACACGCACGTGCGTGTGCAAATACACGTTCTCCTGTCACACGCACCAAGCCCTCAGTGGGGACTACACGACCCTCATCTCTCGCCCCTTGTGCATGCTGGTGCTCCAGGTGACCCGTGGGACACAGCGCCCTCCACTTCAGGCTAGAGAGACCCCCAGAGAAGACCTTCCCTCCCTGCCCCGGCATGGGCACATCAGGTGCCCCTGGGTACCTTGAAGCTGGAGCCTTCCTGTGCAGGTGCCTCCATTCTCCCGTGGTGGGTGGCCTGATGACGACGCTGTAGTGGGTAACAAGGCAAACTGGGATGTGGCCCGACACTGGCCAGGCAGCCTCCTATTTATAACAGGCTGGCTGGGTGTGGGGTGAGGCGGGGAGGGGCCTGGCTGGCGGGGGCAGGCACACCCACTCTGGACCTGGAAGGGGAAGCCATGAGGGCAGGGATGGGGGTCCTCCCCCTGGGTGAGCCTTTCTTGCCCAGAGCCTTGGGCGCCAGGCCTAGGGGTAAAGGGCTCTTGGAGGGAGAAGAGCCCCCCCTGGATGGCTGCCCTGCCTCTCTCTGAGCAGACCTTCCCCTCCCCCAGCTCCTGACGCTCAGATCTCTCTTGGGTCAGACACCTGACTCCCAGCAGACCCTGCAGTGCCCTGGCCCCTCGCCTGTCTGCCCGCTTGCCTCCTGACGGGCCCGGGAGGGGTGCCTGCTCCCCACCGCCTGCCTGGCTCACACTGCGAGCACCGACTACAGGTATTTGTGGCCAAGGGGCACTGGGCAGGGGCCTCCGCTCCCAGAACTCAGGTGTCTAGGGCCAGCCGCCCAGCTGCTGGGACAGGCTCTAATTGTGGGAACAACCCAGGGCCTGGGTGTGGAGATAGCACCTGGTGGCCTGTGGCACACAGTTCATCCTTCCTACCATATAATATGGCCACCGCTGACCACACCACACGCTAAGACAACACGCCTCCAACGAAGATGAGACACCACGTGTCTTGGTCACGTACGCGCTGAGACCACATGCTGACAACACACACCACACTCAAGGCCAAATCACACGGTCTGGGGGGCGGGGTTGAAGTCCTTGGCCTCATTGTCGTTGTGTGAGGCCGGACGGTGCACCAGAGGCAGGACAACCCAGGACACCCCACCGCTCTGGCCCAGTTGGGGGGGGGCGTCTAGCATGTCCCCAGGATGACCCAGAGGCCTCACCATCCTAAGCGGCCAGATCCTCAGCCTGACCCCAGGTTTGAGGGCGTAGCTCAGGCCCCACTGCCCCCTCCCCAGGGCAGGGTCTACACCCTGCCCCCAATGGGTGCGGAGGCCCTCGGCGGGGATGAGGGAGGGAGCCCCACTTCCAATAGGCCCTGCTGGGACGCCTGGGCTCTGAGGAGGGGTGGGGTCATCAGCCTTGTGGCTTTGGAAGGAGGCAGATGGCCACTGGTGATGCCTAGAGAGGGAAGTCATGCCTTCACGCCTGGGGAGAGCAGGCTTGGACTCACGCGGGTGTGGGTACAAATCACATCTCTGTCACTTACTGTGGGACTTTGCCCAAATTACTCAACCTCTCTGAGCCCATTTCCTCAAGTGCAGAATGGGCCTTTGTTTCCTCTTCCTGCACAAGGCTCAGAGGTGGGACCAGCTGATATCACTGGTCCCTCCCCAAGCATCATAGCCCCTAACCTCAGCACGGGCCCGGGGTGTCTCAGGCCTCTGCCACCACGCAAGCAATTTCCCTTTGTGGGGCAGGCGATGTTACCAAGGGGGTGGGGCACACACTGTCCTGCGGGAGGCCTCCGAGCAGCACGGGAAGGTCCCAGGTGCTCTGGAATGAGAACAGGGGTAACCTGTGGCTCAGGGGGCTGAAGAAACGAGCCTCCAGGAAGGACGGCCCTGGAGGCCCCGGCTCAGGTCTGGCCAGAGTCCCTGCCAGCCAAGGGCAGCGTGGAGGGAGCTGGGAGGGAGCCCCTGCGTTCCTGTGGGAGAAGGAGCCCTGGCCAGGGACAGAGGCACGCCTGTGCCGATCGACGCCCAGTGCCCTGAAGGACTCGAGTCGAGTGCCCCGAGGAAGCTCAGTGCCCTGAGCTCATCCAGGCAGAAGGCACAAACCTTCCTTCCCTCCTCCTGGGGAAACACCTTGAGGACTGCCAAGGGGCCAACAGAAGGCGCCAGGGCCAAGGGTCAGCAACCAGTGTGGAGGGGAGGAGGCCACCCCAGAGCCCACCTCTGAGAGGGCAGAGAGGACACAGAGACTGCATCTAGTGGCAGTGAGGCCAGCAACCCCGCCTCTCTTCCGGGCACATCCCTTCTCCTGCCTCCCCAGCCTCACTGGCCCCCAGAGGAGCAGGATTGAGGGCTGGGGCCAGGCAGGGCGTCCCCAGCCCCTGGCACAGTGTGGGCCCATGCGGTCACTCCTCTACAGCTGTGTGTTGAAGGGATGTGTGGACGCCTCAGAGGCCCCACGCACTCCACCCTCTCCGCAGGACAGTAGGATGCTGGCCCCACCTGGAGTACACCCCCCATCGGGACTTTGAGAGCCAGCCTCCACTGAGGCTGGGTCTAGGGGTGCCAAGGTGTCCCCATCCAGGCTGGGGCTGTCCTGGACACTGTCGGTGCTGGTGCTGCATGGGGCCCTCAGGCTCAGCTCATTCCTCCGTGGGTGGCCCTACCCTCGGGCAGCTCAGAGTCGGTCCTAGGAGATTCTGGTGTGACAGAAGTGAAGTCGAGCCCCCGGCCCCTGCATGTGTGCTGGATTCCCGGTGGGCATGGGCGGGTGGGGGTCATCCTCCCTGGGCCTGGGGGCTGGCCCACCTGCTTCCAGGAGGGTGAGGGGCCTTCCTGGTGCAAATGCAGAGTCCCCTCACTCCCCCAAGCACTGACCACAGTGTTAAGCAGAGGCTCTGGCCAGCACAGAGGGGGCTCCCTGAGGTGCCTCCGGGCAGTTGGGGGTGGGTGGAGCTCAGGGTCTGCCCAGTGTTCCCACTGGAAGGGGTGGGGTGTGCACACTTCCTGCCTGGTCACCTCCAGGCTGGCTCTTTGGTACCCTCTCTTGAGCCCTGGTCCCATGGTCCCTACTGGTCACATGCAACTGAGACCCTCAGGTCCTGCCCTGGGGCGGGGGTGGCAACCGGTGGTGGTGGTGGTGGTGGTGGTGGTGGTGGTGGTGGTGGTGGGGGGGGGGGTGTTTTCTTGGCTCTAACCCTCTTGGCTTCCTGGCAGCTCTTCTGACACGGAGCACGGATCCTGGACCCAAGATGCTCAGGAGTGAGCATGGCCATCTTCTCCCTGCAGCTTGGCCATTGGCGGAAGTGGCAGTGGTTGGACGGAAGTCTGGCAGGAAGGTTAGCTCCAGCTTCTTCTCCAGAAGGGTGGCTTTGGGGTTTGAGAAGGTCTCAGTTGTCGTTAACTGCCAGCCTAGCTGCCCACTCCTGCCTGACTGCTGAGGCCACCAGCTCTCCGGCCAGAGGCCTGGGCAGCGTGGGCCTTGTTGGCCCGGAGGGCAGCATAGGTGGGGCCGGTGGGCGAGGGTCTTGGCAGGACCTGGTGGCCACATCTGTCTCGGGAACCTTCTTCCTCAGGTGTGACTCAAGGGTGCTTGGTGATCAGGAGGTTGGGACTGATGCTGGGGGGTTCTGAGCTGAGCTTTTCCATCAAGATGCAACCCCACTGGCTCCCCCACTTTACACAGGGACCAACTGAGGCAGGAGAGTGCCTCTACCTGCCCGAGGACCCAGGCCCGTACCGCCACTGCCTATGCTCTGCAGGTGCGCGTGGGTGCGTGCCAGACACACCTGTGCTTGAACCCCAGGTGCCCTGGGGTAGCCTCCCTTACATAACTTTCCATGTGCTAAAAAGAGCTGGGCCCGCCCTGCATGGGGACGGCAGAGCTCTCGGAGGAGGCAGAGGAGTGAAGGCACAGGCACGATGCGCAGTGTCGCAGCAGGAGGCCAAGCTCCAGAAACTGCCGGCCTCCCCACCAGGCAGGCAGGCCAGGACTGGGTGACGTGGTAGAAAGCGGAAGCAGGCTGGATTCCCACGGGTCGACTCACCTGGCAGCAGACTGGGGGACGATGGGCACTCCTTCTGGGTTCTGCCCAGGGCCTGGGGCCAGATCCTGCCTGAGATGCCCCGGGTGGGCCAGGGTCAAGGGTAAGCATGGCTGCCTGCCCTCTGCTGGCATCTGTTAATGGTTGTGTGATCAGTCACCTCGCTGACTTGTGGCCTGTACCAAGAGGCACTCAGGGGCTTGGTGAAGGGTTTGGAACACCAGCGTTGTCCCACAGAGCCATGCAGTCGGCACGTGGTTTCCAGACCTGTCCAGGCTGACGATTACCACCTGCCTCATAGTCGATATGCAGCACTTCCCCTGAAACAACCTATGAGTGGATACCCCAGCCCCCGCTTGGCCCTGTCCCGGGTTTTCTCTCCAGGGAGGGCAGTAGGCAGTACGTATGCTGGCGTACTCAGCTGCCCAGCCCACCCCGCGTTCAGACACCAACTCTCCTACCTCCTGTGTGCCATCCTCACGTCCCTCCAAGCCTTCCCCCACGGCACTCTTGAGGAGCAGAGAGGGCCAGCCCCAGGCCTCTGCAATCAGGACCCTTTTGATGCTGGCCCTGGGAGCAGCAGCTGCACCTAACTGCTTCAGGCATACTCACAGTGGCCAGGCTCTGCCTCCCCCTCCCCCAGGGCCAGGGAGGGGACTGTGGGAGCAGAAAGCAAGCCTCAGTGCAGTGTCCGCTGTTGCATAATGACCCCATTCATGGGCTGGGTGGAAAATTCAGTTGGGGAAACAGTGAAACTATTTTTATGAGGCCAGCTCTCCCCATAGGCAGGGGCTGGACAGGCTTGCCCATGGCAGACCCCACCTGGCCCAGGTTCTGGCAGTGCTCCCCATCCCCATGCCTCACTGGTGGCCAGACAAGGAGATTCAGGACGTGACTCTCAGGGGCCCCGGGCAGGTTCAGTTACTGATGGGGCCGGAGGATTCTAGCGCCTCCAGCTCTCTCCTGTTAAGTGGGCACAAGGACTGCGCTCCCCAGGCCGGATTGCTCCCATCCCGTGGAGGGTAGCATGGTGGGAGGGTCGGGGTCCCAGTGAACTCAAGGAGGAGTTCACGCCGGCACCTCCGGAGACACCCTTTGACGGAGCTTGTCTGTCTTCCTGGGATTGGCGCGCCCCGCTCTCGGCCAGGGTTCATGGGGAGGTAGTGTGCAGAGTGAGGGGATCCGGGACCCCTGCGGCCGCTGACAACCCCTGGGGCCGCCCGCCGACAACGCTGTAGCGGAAAGATGCCCAGGAGGGCCTTGGCGGCCTGACCAGATCAGCGGAGACACCGGAGGTCCGACCGCCCGGAGTTGCCCGCCGAAGCGCATGCGCCCACCGTCCCGCGGCCCCCGCCCCAAGGAGCTGCCCGCTAGTGCGCACGCGCCGACGCTCTCCCCCTTGCGGGGCGCGAGGCGGCAGCGAGACGCAGGCGACGTCCGCCCGGCCGGCTAGAGCGGCCACCCCGGGGCACGGCGCACCGGAATCGGAAGTGGGGGTGAGCACAGTTCCCCCGCCCGCCCCGTGAACGGCCATCTTGCAAGCTTAGGCGGCGGCGGTGGCGGTGGCGGTGGCGGAGGCGCTGCAGCGGTGCGGTGGGCTCGCTCCCGGCGCGGTGAGGCTCTCCGGCGCGGGCCACGCTCTTCCTTCCCTGCTCCGGTCTCGACCACGGCGAGCCTGAGCGCGGCGGCGGCCCACGCGCGGCGACGGGGAGAGGTGAGCCAGCGGCGCGGGCCTGAACCGGGGCTTCGGCCGCGCGTCCGCCCCGCTGGAACCGGCCCGCGCGGAGGGTACGGGGCCGCCGCGAGGCTTGTCGCCGTTCGATCTGCCGCTCGAGGGGCCCGGGCCTGGAGCTTCCGTGCGCGGAACCTGAGGTCGGTTACGGCGGGGCGCCCGGGGCTCCGGGCCGGGGTGGTCCTGCGGCCAGCTTGGGGATTTGGTTGGCCTCACGGCTGGGGCTCCCACGGAAGGCCCTCCTGTTAGTGGCACGCTTGCGGGCACCTCCAGGACTAGCCGGCATAGATCTTGGTTTGTAAATGTATCCTGGGAATTGGTGTTGGGGTGGCTGCCATCGAGCCCGCCGCTTCACCCGTAATCAGTACCCAGACTGTTTCGTAAATTCCAGCAGGAATGAGTGTCCTTAGGGTTATGCCTCTTGGGGTAGTAGCTGAGAGAAAATTCAGGCCGTAAGGCTGGGAAGCTCCAGTCGGCTGGCTCCACCGTGGGCCTTGCCGACTAGCGCTCACGTTGGGCCCTGGGCCAGTTCCTCGTCTGTGCCGGCCCACTTTCCACCTCTGCCGGTTACCTGCACCCTCTCAGCTTCAAGAGACGTGAACTTGTAGCTCCTTTTTCACTGGATGCCACCTAGCTGGTCTGTATTTAATTCAAGTCCAGTTCCCAGCCACTTTCTGGGCCCAGGCATGGAACAGCCAAAGAGGGGTAAAGCCTAGTGGGAGTAGAGCTACTAAGTGCGTGAGAACACAGCGCAGCGATGGGCCAGGTGGGTACTGTGTTTGTTCCAGGTCAGGTCAGTGAGACTTGGTGTAATCTGGCTTTAGTAGAAAGGAGCATCATTGGAACACTTGCTGTGTAGACTTCGGGCATGGCGCCTCGGGCTTGCAGTCAGCAGTCTGCTGTTTTCTGAAGTGTTGACCTGTGTGGCAGGTGCCTGAGTGGTAGTGGGACTGTCTCCACCGGCCCTGGGCCCCTATCCAGCCTGTGAAGCAATCCTGGTGGAGAAAGGAGAGACTTCCGTGAAAGGCTCGGGCTTGGGAGTGTCACGTGCCCATCTGGTCGGTCAGGCCAAGGTCTCATGCCACTTTGTCACCTGAATTACGCTTACTCAGAGTGGGAGAGAGGTGCGGAGAAGAGAGGAGCAGGGTGTTTGGGTGCTGGGCAGATGACAGGTGTGTCCGTGTGAGGCTGGCGGGACTCGCGGCCTGCCGGGCGTTGGTTCAGGCAGCGCTCCCTTACCTCCCGTGTGCTGACACTTTACTCCTGACATTTGTTTTCATGCTGCACCCTTTTTCTTTCAGCATAACGCTTTTCATGTTCCCCATCTGTGGGGATTTGCAGGGAACCTGAGACCTGCTTCACGGGTCTGTGCAGGTGCCGTAGACCAGAGGGGCCCCTGAGGGCACTGAGAGGGGCGAAGGAGGGGTCCTCAGGGAGCTTTTCCTTTGTCCTGAACTGAGTAGTTGAATCATAAACGTGACTTTAAAGAACATGCTTTTGAGGGGCATCTGGGTGCTTAAGCGCCCGACTTTGGCTCAGGTCGTGATCTTTCAGTCTGTGGGTTCAAGCCCCGCATCGGGCTCTGCGCTGACAGTGTGGGGCCTGCTGGGGATTCTCTCTCTCTCTCTCTCTCCACCTCTCTCTGCCCCTCCTGCACTTGTGCTTTTTCTTTCTCTCACCAATACATAAACTTAAAAAAAAGTTGATACCTTTGAGAGCAAGAATGAGCGAAAAGTTTGTGACTGACCAGGCAGGATCTATTTATTTTGTGTGTCTGTCCTGTAAGCTTCATTAAGCACCCAGCCTTGCCACATAATTACGCACAAACACGGTGGTATTTGAATTGCCCAGGGAATTTTTTGCGTAGTACAGAGTGTTAATTTTAGGGTGAACATTTAAAAAATTTTTTTAATGTCTGTTCATTTTTGAGAGACAGACAGAGCATGAGCGGGGAAGGGGCAGAGAGAGGGAGACACAGAATCTGAAACAGGCTCCAGGCTCTGAGCGGTCAGCACAGAGCCCGACACGGGGCTCGAACTCACAAACTGCGAGATCCTGACCTGAGTGGAAGTCGGATGCTCAGCCGGCTGAGCCATAGGGTGAACATGTAAAACACACCCAACAAGTCCAGTGTGGCGGTTCTGCTTCCGGTGAGGTGAGCCGCCTGGCCCCTTTGGCTTGGCCAGGAGCTTGGGGGCAGGGCTGCGCGGGAGAGCACTCCCTTCCCAGCCTGCTCCTGCTCCTGCTCCTGCTGGCGCCTGGAGGGCACCTGTGTGGTGTGGAGCTGGGTCGCAGGGAGGCCTGTGGGGGCATCTGACTAGGGAAATGAGGGAGGCTCTTGAGGGACTTAGCTTTTGAGCTAGGCCAGGAAGGGCACAGGTGGGTTTTCTGCCAGTGGAGACCAGGCTGAGAGACAGCCGTAGGGTTAGGGTGAGGAGGGGGTTGGGAGTCAGACACTAGGAGGGCTCGTTGGGCTTCTTTGTCGGGGGCTTGGCAGGAAGGGGGAGGTGTTGTAGTTTGTCTGTTTGGCTGTGGGGAGGTCTTGAAATGCTGTGATCAGAACTGTGGGTGGAGAAAGTTAATCTGATTTAAGTGTACGGGGTGGGCTGAAAAGGGGAGAATGGAAGCTGGGGGGCCAGTGGCGAGTCTGGGGTGCTTGATGGGAGAGGTAGTACGACCCTGCATTAGGGTGAGTGGAGTGGGAACAGGAGGAAAGGGTGGGCAATGACGTGTGCAGGAGGACCGCTCTGCAGGCCCTGGGGTGTGGGAAGCACACCAAGCCCCCGCTGTAGTGCAGTGGGTTTAGTGCTCTGAGGGGAATCGAGCCAGCAAAGGGGCAGGAGTCCAGAGACCTCTGACCTGACGGATCGGAAGGAGCTGTGGCTGTCGCCAGGGAAATGAGCAAGCAAAGGCCCTGAGGTGGAGATGATGGGGGGCGGAGAGTGACTTCAGGTTTGTGCAGGCTGGAGGTCAGGGTCGAGATCCTGGCCGCTGATGTCCAGTGTGCTGGCAAGATGGCCTGAGATGGCTGAGTGGCAGCCTCAGTGGCGTGGAGGAGAGCAGGACAGGCATGGCTTCGATCTGCCACCACTCTAGTCTGGAAGCTGCTGTCCCTTCCCATTCCCGCATACCCCCATGTGTCCTCTGTCTCTATCATATTTTAGACTGGCAGCTTTCACACTTTATTTTTAGCAGCAGAACTTTTTTGCCTTGCTGTCTTAGGGGAAACTTCTGCATGCAGAGCACATCAGGCTGAGCTGCTCCAATGCCTGTGAGGGTGGGGAGCTCTGTCTCCTCTCTCACCATCACTCCCCTCTGCCTCCGAGCATCACTGAGGTGTCCCAGGCTCCACCCCCCCACCCCCTGAGCCAGGCCGTTTCTTCTCTTGAATGATGGCTGCGACCTCACTCCTGGTCCTCAGCCTTCAGTGCTGTCCGGTCTCTCCGGTGCCATCTCATCTGTCTCATGCTGTCTCCTTCAAGCTCTGCTAACCTGTCCCTGGTGATCCAACAGAAAAGCTGGTCTCTCTTAAGACTTGGACCTAAAAACTTTCTGCAGTGCTATTGGCTGCGTGGCCTTGCCTCCCTGGTCAGCCTTGTCAGCCACCATTGACTGTGCTGTGGCTCCTTACACAGTGGCCCAGTGCCCTTCCCTGGACCCGTGATGCTGTCTGAAGCCTCTACCCGTGTCCTTAGCTCTGATCAGGAGGGTGCTCCTTTTGCCTCTTCCCAGTGTGAATGTCAGACTTTCAGGGCCCCCCATCTTTCTCCAGTCTCCCCTGTTCCTCCGATCCATTTTGGTTTTTAGTTACTTTTTTTTTTTTAATTTTTTTTTTCAACGTTTATTTATTTTTGGGACAGAGAGAGACAGAGCATGAACGGGGGAGGGGCAGAGAGAGAGGGAGACACAGAATCGGAAACAGGCTCCAGGCTCTGAGCCATCAGCCCAGAGCCCGACGCGGGGCTCGAACTCACGGACCGCGAGATCGTGACCTGGCTGAAGTCGGACGCTTAGCCGACTGCACCACCCAGGCGCCCCATTAGTTACTTTTTTTTAAAGTAATTTTGTGAGACAGCACTCATGCAGGTGGGGGAGGGGCACACAGAGAGAGAGAATCCTAAGTGGGGCTCACACTATGGGATCATAACCTGAGACGAATCAAGGGTCAGATGCTTAACCGACTGAGCCACCCAGGTCCCCCGTCCCCCCATTAACTTTTGAGCAGTAGTAGATATGTTGGAAAATGTTTAACAACAGGCTTTTGTTGGGGGCTGGTTTGGGGTGCATCCTGATTTCTGTGGTGTAAACATTTCATTAGCACAGAGCGCAGGAGCACCAGGCCATGCTGGCCTCAGCACACCGGTCCTTAGGACCCTTTAAATTCGAGGTCTTTCTCCCGGGTAGGTTCTTTGAGGACGGAAGCGGGGCTTTGGTTTTGTTTCGTTTTTTATCTTTGACCTGGTGTCACATAAACGAAGGTTGTGGGGGGCAGACCCCCAAGGAGACTCGTCGAGTCCTGCTGGTGTGGGGGTGGGCGGCAAGTCAGGACAGCCCGCAGGCCTGGCTTCTGGGTGGCTGGGCTTAACCTCGTGGGACTGTTGAAGCTGTCTGTGGCTGAGGAGGCAGGGCGTGTCTGTCGTTCTTTGGAAACAGACGTTTGCTTTCCCTAGATGAGCAGCAGCAGCAATAAAAGAGCTCCGACGACAGCGACCCAGAGGCTGAAACAGGACTATCTTCGCATTAAGAAGGACCCGGTGCCTTACATCTGTGCTGAGCCCCTCCCTTCCAATATCCTTGAATGGTAAGGCTCCACGTGACCATTCACCCCACGCCGACTGTCACCTGGGTTCTCTGCTCGCTTGACGGGGAGGCCCTGGTGCTCCTGTCCTGTCGTGGCATTGGGAAGGGTGCATCTGTCTGTACCGCTTTCAGACGCGGGCAGGCTGAGGCCTACGGATGGGGCCTGGTTGTCTTCCTGATGGGCGGCGGCTGGGGCCACTGTGGGGTCTTCCTTGACCTCTGTCCCCTGGGTCTGGAGAGAGCACGCTGGGGAGCGCCTCTCGGGTGGGTCTGTGGGATCCATAGGGGAGGCTTCGGGGCACGTCATGGGTCTCACGGCTGTTGGTGGAGAAGTTGCATTTCTAGACTCTCCTTTTGCTCTTTGCGTCCTGGTGCTGTAGAGTGGCCTGTCCTGTCTTAGAGAGTTTGTGACACAGGGTCAGGGGCCCTGATGCTTGGATTCCTGGCGCTGGCTGGGGCAAGTGCTTGGTAGCCCTGGCCGACGTAACAGGCTCTGAGCCTCACGCACACTTGCTACATAGTGACTTTCAGGCTGTGCTCAGGTGTGGCCTTAGGAGGTTACGTGCTTCTACGGAAATGCTGCCCTTACCAGATTTATCGGTTCTGTGGGAAGTAAAGTGTAGGGTTGAGGTAGTAAGCATTTTCTGTGTGAAGGGTATTTTGTCCAGAGAAAAGGAGTTTAACTGGGTGAAAAGCTGTTTTTTAGGTTGGACAGGTGTTTGGACAGGTGTTCACGGGTTCTGGATCTACCTTCCTCAGCTTGGGGAGGAGGGGCTGCTCCGGCAGGTGAGGGAGGGTTTTCAGGGTGAAAAGGGCCGCGCGGGACTGAGGCTTTGGGGTTACAACAGAGCTTCCCCGGCCCCCTGAATTGGCAGATGGAGGGGGACAGCTCCCACAGCAGTCGCAGGGTCGTCCTCGTCGTTTGGGGAGCCTCTCTCTGCCCGTGAGTTCAGATCTCCAGGTTCAGTCATTCACAAGGAGGATCGATCGCTGAGATTTGTTTCCATGGAAAACCAGCAAAATTAGCAAAGGGACAGACAGTGCGCTGGGGTCGGAGTCCATAGGAGACCGACACGAGCCCCCCCAGCCCTGCTGTGACCACACACATGAGGTGCTGTCCCCCAGGGAAGCCTATCAGAGACCCAGGACGCAAGATTGCCAGTTGGAGCAGGTCACGTGCCTCTGCCCGGCACCTCCCAGTGTTCCAGACCCCCAGCAGAGAGGCCGGCTTCCTTCTAGCACGATCCATGTTGTATCGTTGGCACAAACAGTTTATGTTGCATCAGGGTGGTGAGCCCCTCTCCCCACTCTGGAATCCAGTTCCCAGACTGGCTGGGGACAGTCGTGTCCGGCCTGCTGGCTGGGCTCTATCACCTGCTGGGGTGTCCCCCGAGTGCCGTGCTGCTTGGCCACTCAGGCTGCTGGGCTCTCTGCTCTTGCTCGCTGCCCCTACCCAGTGTTCCCAGACTGGACCCCGGAATTGGGAGCAGTGACAAATTAAGGCCACGTTCCTGGGTGTGTCACATGCTTAAGCTCTGAGGCTTGTTCCTGGTCCACCAACACAGGATGGCAGTGTTTGTGTAGTAAAACATATCAGCTGGCATGTGTTTCATCCACGACGTTCAAGTGGCATTTGTGGGAAGAGGGGTTTCCGAAGGGATGCTTAGTGACGTGCTAACAGCTGTGTCTGATTGGCTCTGCGTTCCCTTTTGTGCTTTTCTCTTATATTTGAAAATGCTTAAGTCCACGCACCTCTTGACGTGCGGCCGAAGCTCCTTATTTGCATGGGAGAGTGGAATCTGTGAGTGCCGCCGCTCGTGGTCTGAAGCACGTGGGTCCACCTGGGCTTGGGCTCTGTGTGAGGACTTCAGTGACAGTTACAGGCTATCCCTGTTCTCCTGCGTGAGGCCAGCTGCTCTGAGGTCACGCGTCTGCTTCTTCTAGAACATCAACACTGGGGGACACAGAGCCACCTCATGTCACCAGCCCTTCCCTGCTTGGCCTACTTCGTGATATTTGGGCACACTGAGAAGTGCAAGTTTCTAAGTACATCTCAAGAATGTGTGTGAAATTAGCATTTGAAAATTTGTTACTGGACTTTCACGGTTAGAGAGTGTTAGTTTCTTAGGTGTTGCAGGCACGAAAGTGCTTTGTGGAGGACGTGAAAGATACAGTTCCTAAGACCCCGTTAGGAGTGCGTAGACCACAGCACAAGTTCACCTGGGATGTTCGCACGTCTGGTTTCGGCTGGACCCCACACCCCGGCCACGGAGGGACTCAGAACTCGGAGTGTTTGCCGTCCCTAAAGCCAGCTCATTTTCTTCTCTCCCTCAGGCACTATGTGGTCCGAGGCCCAGAGATGACTCCTTATGAAGGTAAGTCAGTCTTCAATCTGAGCGAGGGGAACAAGAGACCTTTTTGTCTTCTGAACAGACCTCTCCTGTCAAGCACTTCGTGTCTGTGACTCACGCTCTAGTCTGCATGTCCGTTAGTAACATTGCACTTGCTTGGAGTCCGTCCTCGTTACTTCAGATCCTAAAGCGGTTTAGTCTTCACGGGCTTTCTGTGAGTCTCAGAGGTTACCCAGCCTCTGACGTGAGTGGGGCCAGAGCCGGAAGACAGACCTGGTAAGCCGTGCAGTGCAGCCATTTTCTCCTGCTGTGTTCAGACCCGCACGAATGTTGTCGGGAAAGAAAGCCGTGGTTGTCGAGCACTCGCTCTGCCGAGCCCTCTGAGCCACGTGGTAGCCCTTTCGTGTGGATGGGGCCCCGAGGCTCACGGGGAGGGTGCAGGGTCTGCCCTGGCACAGCCGGGCACCTCTGCTCTCCTTGTTCTGCCGGGGCTGACCTGGTGATGCTGCCCAGTGTCCTCTGGTGTCATTTACAAAGTAGACCTGGGATTTTTCAGTCAGCGGGTCGGGGGCCTACAGGGAGCCTGGCACCAGCCTCAGGGTTTAGGCCAGGTCGAGGGATGAGCCGTGGTGGGGCAAGCCCAGGGCAGAGCTGTGGCCGGGCTGTACCTTCAGCTCTCCAGCCACTGGGTCCTCACTTTGAGTGGCATCTGCCTCCACATGGGGGTTTTGCGTAAGATTTCACTGGAAAAGAGTCCGGCTGCTGGGAAGCACATTCGAGACCCACTGCTCTGGACCATGAGGGGAAATCTGTGGGTGTGGGTGGGTGGTTAAGAGTGGAACTGGCCTGGCTCTCTTGAAGGTGTCACCAGCCTTATGAGGACTCTCCTTTGACACAGGAGTCTCTGTTCTGGGAAGACGTGTCCTGGGGAAACAGGTGCAGAAGCCTTTCTGTAGGGTGGGTGTGTTAATAGTGTCACACTGGGGGCTGCCCGAGTGTCCAGCAGCGGGGTGTGGGCTTGATGGGCTTGTGGTGGGGTTCCTAGAAAAGCAGCAGCAGATGGGCTTCAGGGCAGCCTGGACAGGTCATAATTAAAATGCCTGTTAAGGAGGCGCCTGGGTGGCTCAGTCGGTTAAGTGTCCAACTTCGGCTCAGGTCATGATCTCACGGTCCGTGAGTTTGAGCCCCATGTCGGGCTCTGTGCTGACAATTCAGAGCCTGGAGCTGCTTCGGATTCTGTGTCTCCCTCTCTCTCTGCCCTTCCCCTGCTTGCTCTCTGTCTCTCTCTCAAAATAAATAAACATTAAAAAATTAAAAAAAAAAAAAAAAAGGGGGGGGCGCCTGGGTGGGTCAGTCGGTTGAGTGTCCGACTTTGGCTCAGGTCATGATCTCGCGGTTTGTGAGTTCGAGCCCCGCGTCGGGCTCTGTGCTGACAACTCAGAGCCTGGAGCTGCTTCGGATTCTGTGTCTCCCTCTCTCTCTGCCCTTTCCCCACTTGCACTCCATCTTTCCTTCTCTCAAAAAGAATAAACATTAAAAAAAAAATACTTGGGGCGCCTGGGTGGCGCAGTCGGTTAAGCGTCCGACTTCAGCCAGGTCACGATCTTGCGGTCCGTGAGTTCGAGCCCCACGTCGGGCTCTGGGCTGATGGCTCAGAGCCTGGAGCCTGTTTCCGATTCTGTGTCTCCCTCTCTCTCTGCCCCTCCCCCGTTCATGCTCTGTCTCTCTCTGTCCCAAAAATAAATAAACGTTGAAAAAAAAAAAAAATTAAAAAAAAAAATACTTGTTAAATACACGTGTGTTTCTAACGAACTAGGAATGAGAATTTTTTTTTCTCACAAGTGGGATTTTAAGGTTTTTTTTTTAATAGTTTTAATATTTTTCCAATAAATTGTGAACATTTAGTAATTTTGTAACCAGGCCTGTTGCTGCTGGAAGTGAACCTGGACAGGGGTGGAGGTGGCGGGGGAGGAAAGGGCAGGCCCCGAGTGGAGGCTGCTGGGCTTGGGACCACAGGAGACCACCGCCCCCCCCCCCCCCAACCCCCAGACCCAACCCTGTCACCAGGGCTTCTTTATGTGTGGTCCTGCCCTGTGTATCTCCCTGCTGGTCATGGCCTTCAGGCTGTCTCCTCAGAGACCAGCTTTTCCTGCTGTTCCTCCTTTCCCTTCTTTCTTCTTTCTCTCCCCCTCCTTAGCCTTCTCTCCCTCCACTGCCTGCCTCCCTCTTGCCCCTCAGCACCTGCTCCTGTCTCTTCCCCTGCTGCCCATTCTCTCTTGCGCTCAGGGCTGCACTCTGCACTCTGTAGCCCTGCCTTCTGCTGACCATTCTCCTCAGGGTCGATGAGGGGCCCCCTGAATTGTCAATCCGAGGGATGGCTCTCCGGCCTCGGTGTCTGGGGTTCTGTGGACTTTGGTGGTGTGGGCTCCTTCCTCCACACCTGCTCCTTCTCTGGCTTCTGGATGTTCCGACCCCTCCTTCTCAGTCTCTCATGGCTGCACCCTGGCCATGTCCGTTCGGCCTGTCCTTGCTCTGGGCTCTGCGCCCACGCTACTCCTGGCAGATTCCAGGCACACCGATCCTGACGGTTCAGAAGTGGCTTCCCGCTGGTACAGGCGTTGCTGAGGATTCTCCCTGAATCGATCTGTGGATTTTACCCAATCCTATCAAAGTCCTGGCACAGTTTTTTGTAGACGTACACAAATTTATTCTGAGATTTTTATTGTAAAACGTACACGGAAAGGCAGAGGACCCAGAGCAGTTGAAACAAGAACGGAGTGGGAGGAGTCAGTCTGCCTGGCTTTGAGATGCCTGAGCTTCGGTGAGCCGAGTGTGGAGGGAAATGCGGGTCAGTGGAACAGAGAACCCAGGAGCTGCTTGGCACCGCGGTGGCCCACGGATCTTTTGTTGTTGTTGCAACGGAGTTGCAGAAGCAGTTCGGTGGAGGAGGTGCGTGGTGCAACATCGTCCCTTCCCGGGCGCTGTCCTCCCTGGCCTCTCTCCGGGGCCACCGTGCTCTCTGGGGTTTCCGCCCCCAGGGCTCGGTCAGGGCTTTGCTCGTCGCTCGTCTGGCTATGGACGCTTGGAATGAAGGATGTGGGAGCTGCTGGCATGGGGGTGCGTGCGCTTCTTCTCTGCACTCCCCAAGGGCTTGACCTCTGGGTGAGGCTCCGCCCTCCCACGTCCCCTGCTTTGCCTCCTTACCTCTCAGGATGAGCCTCCCCCACAGACCCTCCCGGAGTTCATCTCGTACGCTTGACGTTGCACGTCTGGCCGTGGGGGTCGCGTGCGTCTGCGGTCCGGCGCGCGCCGCCCGCCTTGCGGTCGCTTCCCCGGTTTGCGCGGCAGCCGTCTGCTCCCTGTGCGGTTGCCTCTCTGCGCGGCTCCTGCCGAGCGAGCCCTTCCCTCGGAGGGTAGCGGGCGTTGGCCGGCTTTCACCTGGCGTCTCTCGGGTGGACGCAGGAGGCGGGGCTGCCGGGTCAGTGTGGGTGTTGACGTTCACGGGCTCGCCGCGAGGCCGCATCCTCCTGCCCACCTGCCCTCCGCTGCGGACGGAGCCGTGTCCTGAGCGGCCAGCTCCAAGCGCACGTCAGCCGAGCCTGCTTCCTCTTGAGAAAAGCACCTGTTGGTATCTCTTGCTTATTTTCCAGTTGGGCTTTTCTCAGCGATTTCGGCTGACTGTGCCTCGAGTGTCGTTCATAGTGCTAGTTTCTCGCTCGGGGGCCCGTCTGGCTGTTGAGTCGGCCTCACGGGGGACACTCGCTCACGTCATCCCTCCGGTCCTGGCAGAGCTTGGAGTGGGAGACGGCACTCACGTGAGGCGGCCGGGGCGCTACGATCCGTACGAGACGTGGGGAGGCCCGACCCGAGTGGCGTGAGAGCAGACGTGTGTGGTGCGTCCCGGTCCTTGAGGTGGGGCCCCACCCAGGGTGCTGGGGACGGCAGGGGGCCCGGGTGGAGGGCAGGGCGGCACTCCTGAAGCCTCGCTGCGCAGGCACGCACGTGCACACGCATCACTGGGTGTCCGGTCAAGTCACGTCCCGTGTCGTCTGCCTGCAGTGGGCCCGGGGCTTTGCGTTTCCAGTAGGCTCCCAGGTGCAGCCCCGAGAGAAGGGTGTGAGGTGAGGTAGCCCGTGGGACCGTGAGCCGAGTGGGCAGGGGCGAGAGCCTTGAGGCCCGCGCGGTCATCCCAAGTGAGCAGTTTGGATCGGTTTGGAGGCATGGCCAACAGGGCTTGCTGGTGGAGGAGGTGTGAGGTGATGGCGGTGGGTGGGGGCAGGGAGGCAGCGGGGCCTCCCAGATTTTGGTGTGAGCGGCTAAGAGGGTGGCGTTGCTGTTCGAGGGAAATGGGTATTGTGTCTTGGACCTGTCCGGGCAGTGTCGCCCGGATGGTCGGCCCGTGGGTCAGCAGTGGGGGGAGGAGCCCCAGAGGGCCAGGTGCAGGTGCCAGTTGGAGATACCCCCGTGTCACGTGAGCCTGAGGAGCCAGAAGTGTGAGGGGTCAGGGAGGGCACCAGAGGAGCCAGTGGCCAGTGCTCGGGGCAGTGGGACGGGAGTGGGGAGCCAAGGTGGGGTGGCGCCCAAGGAGGCCGGGGGCGTGGTTGTGAGGTACGGGGCGGGCTCTGCTGATCTCCGTGTCGGATTTGGGGGACCGCGGTGGGGGCAGGAGCCTCGGCAGGGTGGACCTGGATGTAGCTCTCGAGGGGTTTTACATAAAGGAGGGTGAGCGGCTGGCAGGAGGGGGAGTGAGGTGGGGTCAGGTGTGTTGTTGTGTTTTTTTTTAAACATTCATTTGTGAGAGACAAAGGCCCAGCACGAGTTGGGGAGAGGCAGGGACAGGGGGAGACGGAGAATCCCATGCAGGCTCCACATTGTCAGCACAGAGCCCGATGCAGGGTCAGGCCCACGAACTGTGATATCGTGACCTGGGCCGGAGTCAGATGCTTAACCGGCTGAGCCACCCAGGCGCCCCTGGTTTTTGTTTTTCTGAGATGGGAGAATCACATGATGGCAGTTGGTTGCTGCAGGGTGTCATTCGGTGGAGAAGGAGAGACCAGGAGTGCGGGAGAGGGGTCTGGAATAGGGGTGACCTCAGCTGACCTGCTCAGGGGTGGGCGAGAGGACCCAGTGAGGAGCTGGGTACGGCTTTTCCTCTGAGGCTCAGTTCTCAGTGACAGGGGGCCCGGGAAGGGTGAGCAGGGTTGTGCATGTGGGGCAAGGGCCACTCTTGATTTGTGGTCATGAGCCCCCAGTGAGACTGCCAGCAAGATGCTCGTGTTCCGGGGGTGGTCAGCCGCTGGGCCCGGAATGAGGGGGGCGGCGCTGGCAGGGTGGGGGCAGAGTGGGAGACTGAGGGTCGTGGCACCAGCCTGAGGGCTGGAGCAGAGCTTGGTACCTGGGGCTGCCCCCACAGGGGGTGCACTGTAGACCGTGACAAGGCTCTTTCTCTGTTTTGCTATAGGTGGCTATTACCATGGAAAACTAGTTTTTCCCAGAGAATTTCCTTTTAAACCTCCTAGTATTTATATGATAACACCCAATGGAAGATTCAAGTGCAATACAAGGTAAGGCATTTCTGCCGTGCTTCTCAAGTGTGAATGTGGTCATGACGAGTGTGTGTGCTCTGTTGAGTGGGTCCCTGTCTTGCAGGCTGTGTCTTTCCATCACGGATTTCCACCCAGACACGTGGAACCCGGCCTGGTCCGTCTCCACCATCCTGACTGGGCTCCTTAGCTTCATGGTGGAGAAGGGCCCCACCCTGGGCAGTATAGAGACGTCGGACTTCACGGTGAGGGGTGGAGAGCACGGCTCGCATGTTGGGGGGCTCCCGCTCATGTCCTCGGCAGTGGGAAGAGCAGGCCGGGCTTTCCTCCAGGGACAGCACGGTGTCTGGTCCTTGTCGACTGGTCTTTATTTTCTTATCGTCTAAGTGGGAACTAAGTTTCATGTCGTTAATTGATGATAGTGAAAGACGAGTAAGCCTTGATGAGGCTGAATTAGTTTGTGGTGAACGGCGAGTTTATCGAGTGCTTTCAGCAACACGAAGACAACAGCTTTTGAGGATAAAATGTGTGTAGAATTTGAAAGAGTTGAAATTAATCTTCAGGCTGATATTTCCCTTCTGTTTCTTCCTAGAAAAGACAGCTGGCGGCACAAAGTTTAGTGTTTAATTTAAAAGACAAAGTCTTCTGTGAATTATTCCCTGAAGTCGTGGAGGTAAGGCACAGATGCTGGCGGTGCGTTTTGCGATGCCCTCGCCAGGAGCACTTCCAGACTTGATTCTTCCGGAGAGAGAACTGTGCTGCTGTGTGTCCCTTTGCTGCACACACACCGCACATAGGGCGCCTGTTCTCACGCGCACCTGTAGGTGCTGACTGGCAGGTGCAGCCCTGCCCCCCTCCTCAGGGCGCAGGGCTCCTCGGGTGGGCTGCTGGGCTGTGGGGAAGGGCCTGCCAAGAGGGGCTGGCATGTACCCTCATCTTCGCTCTGGAGCAGGGTAGGCCGCACCCAGGTCGAGGCCACAGTGATTCTGTGTCGCTTGGACATGCTCAGTCTAGGCCCTGAGCGGCGCAGGCTTGGTGTTTTTGACGAGTCCCTGGGTCCCCTCATCTGTTAAACAGAGTTAAGGGCGCCTCCCGCTTCCGAGGGTGAGTGTCGGGCCGGTGACCACTGGCCTCCCAGGCAGGATCTTTGTGGTGGATCTCAGGACCCTCCCTTGTCCTAAAGGAAGCAGTTTATTTCGACCAAGCCTTGTTCCTTTCTGTTTTTATCTTAGGAAATAAAACAAAAACAGAAAGCTCAAGACGAACTCAGTAGCCGACCCCAGGCTCTCCCCTTACCAGACGTGGTTCCAGACGGAGAAACACACCATGGTCAGAATGGGCTTCAGCTCCTCAACGGGCACGCGCCGGGGGCCGGGCCGCACCTCGCGGGCCTCCAGCAGGCCAACCGGCACCACGGACTCCTGGGCGGCGCCCTGGCGAACTTGTTTGTTATAGTTGGGTTTGCAGCCTTCGCCTACACGGTCAAGTACGTGCTGAGAAGCATAGCGCAGGAGTGAGCCCCGCGCCACAGCCGGCAGAGGTGGTCGAACCGAGGGCACCGTGCCCGAGCTCGCCATGGGCTGGCTGGACGTGCCGCCAGGCGCAGGGTGGACCTGCCTGACTTCTGGGGTTAGCTTTTTAAAAACCTTTAAAAGGAAAACAAAAACCAAAGCGTGTAATTTGGATTTAGAGGAGGTGCAAGATTCTCCGCTCCCTGTCCTCGCCCTGGGGTCTGTTGGGAACCATGGAGCTTGGGTGTCGAGGAGGGACCTTATGCTTTGGTTTTATAGCTTAATCTCCTGTATCGTCTTTCGGACCTGTTTTAGTAAACCTGTTTTTCATTTTACTAGATTTGGTCACTTAAAAATACAAAACTCGATTAGCAAATACTCTGCGTGCAATTCTTGGTCCAGTGGAGCCCTGGCTCACCAGGCAGGAGCAGTTACCACAGCTGTGCCTGGCCAGAGGGCTCAGGGGCCTGGCCAGGGGGCCCAGGGGCTGGCCAAGGACGGCCACGGACGGGGGTCCAGGAGACGTGGGGGTTTGGCCTCAGCGTTTGAAACGTGTTTGCATTCTCTTGGAAAGAAGCAATCCTTCCTAGGAGAGTGGGTTCTTGTTTTGCTGAAGTTGAAATTCCACATCCGCTTGATGTCTGACCACAAGGTGGCGTCCTTTGTTCAAAGAGCCACCCTATCCTCTGCGGTCCCGAAGGCTGCTTTCACTTTACTCCCCGCCTCCCCCCCCCCCCCCCCGCCTTTCCTCCACACCTATGCCAGGCTGGGCTCCCCACTGCCACCTCCAGGTTCCTGGCTACTGCAGGGGTGACCTTTGGTACCCACAGGACATTTCCTCTGACCCCAGCAGCCCCGTGGAGTTCTGTACCTGACAGGCTCCCCTCACACTTGGCCCAGATCTTGGGTGTACCCTGAAGATAGGCTCCTGTGTTCCTTTTCACAGCTGCTCCCCGTCCGGTGTGGGCTCTTCCCCTAGAAGACCACACGCAACTGGGCATCAAGAGGAGGTGAAGGCTGCCCCGGGAGGACTGGCCTGAGTTGCGGGCGGGGCTGGTGGGGTTAAGCTGGCTCCCCGGGTCGCTGATGTCTTCCGTTAAGCGCCTGCTTGATCGTTTCCCTTGCACGTTATTTGGAAGCACTGTGTCTGTGAGTCATGGGCTGAGGTGCTGTGATTTCACTCCAGAGGCCAGAGGGGGCTTCAGGTGCAGCCACGCGCTTGTACATCTTCGACTTTGGGTTTTGATCAGTTTATTTAAAATTGCCCTATAATTTACCACTTGTGTGTATTTAACCCACTCGTGTGAAAAAAAATCTTTCATTATATCTTTGTTCCTAAATTTTGTGCCGTTTGAGTCTCTGTTGGCGGAAATGCAAGTCCGTCTCAGCCCGGTGCCCGGCTAGCCGCTAGCCCATGGGCAGGCCAGCGGTCGGGCCTGTGAGGGGTGGGGGGGCTGGAGCTGCCGCATCTGCAGCTCGGTGGTGCCCCAGGAATAACCGCGGGCCCTGGTGGCAATGCTGCTGGGCCTGGGTCCCTGCGTGGGCGGTGCTGGGCAGTGGCGAGGCTCTGCTGTGCTGGATGCCGGGCCTCGCCCTCTGTCCACACCTGGCTCAAGGGTGCGTCTGTGGAGGTGGGCATCTGATCAAACACTTAGTGTTTCCTGAGGTTTTTGAGGAGGTAGATGGCTTAGCAAACATTTTACTCGACGCGGGTTATTTCTTTGCTGTATGCAAAATCTCAACTATCAAAAACCCTTTGTCAGCAGTAGAGGTAGATCCGTGCGGTACGGAGCCTTCACCAAGGGTCCAAGGCGGTGTGCTGTCTGAAGTGACCCGAGATTAAAGATGCACTTGGGCACCTGGCTAGCTCAGTCGGAAGAACGTGCGACTCTTAATCTTGGGGTTGTGAGTTTGAGTCCCACGTTGGGTGTAGGGATTGCTTAAAATAAATAAAAATTCAGAAACAAAGATGAACTTGTCCTGTGGGGCTACACGTGTTGCTCCCTCTCGGAGGAGTCCCTGGCCCCTCGTTCTTGTGTGGGGTCCCCGGTGGAGGGCAGTTGGACCCCCTCAGGCCACCCATTGGACGTGTGCTTCCCCAGCTGGCCCGGCTGAACCCCTGAGTGTAAGCCGTGCTGTGAAGTCTCTGGGTCCAGGGGGAGAAGCCCCCCAAAAAACTGGTCCTGTATGGACGCCGGTGAAACAGTCCCGGAGGTGTGCCCTGTGGTCCCAGAGAAGGGCATACCCGACATTTATTTCTCCCCCAAGAAACTTCCCAGGCAGCCGACAGGTCTGGGCTGAGGCTGGAGCGGCCCTCCCGGTGCCAAGGGCATGACTTCAGGCAGCCCGCTGTAGGGACGGCACCCAGCATCTGGGCTGTGGCTGTGTGGCAGCTGGCCTGAGCCTCTCCTGTGCAGGCAGTTGATGTCTGCGGCAGTGAGGCGTGGACGCTGGAGAGCAGGGTCCCTTTGGTGGTTCCCGGCAGCCCCCGTGCTCACTGGGGGCGCTGGGCCCTGGGAGGACCCGTGGGATGTGGGGGAGGGGGCACTGAAAGCAGAGAGCTGGTTCCCTGACACTGGACCCAAGTCTAAGGGGGCAGTGACCTCCCGCAGAGCATGACTTGGCCGAGACTGCTGGACCAGTGGGCCGAGGAAGTGGCTCCTGCTTCCTGCTTGTTCTCAAGGTGCCTGGGGATGGGAGCAGAGCTCATGGTTCAGGCATGGTTGGACCTGTCTGAGGCCCATTGCCATGTGGCTCCCCCATCCTGCTTCAGAGGCCCTCCGCTGTTGGCCTGCCTTTAGGAGGACCGTGCCGGAGGCTGGTGCAGCTGGCAGTGTCCACACGGCAGCCAGAGACGGCGCATTGCCGATGGCACTCCGGTGACGCACTTTTGAGCCTCGAAGGATCAAACTGTCAGGATGCAGTTGATGGGAGCACAGGTACCCAGCCTGCGAAGGGGGGTCTGGCAGCTCAGGAGGAGTCTTCCTGGCTACCTTTCCTGAGCCGGTGTTGGGTGCAGGGCACATCTGGGGTTCCACGGGGCAGGGCACAAGGGGATCTTCTGCAGTGCGGCGCCCCCCTCAGGACCCGGCGCCCTCCTCAGGCCCCGGGCGTTGGGAGCTCACCAGCTGGACACCCAAGAGACCTGAGGCTCCCAGTCGCGAGCTCAGGGTTCACCAGAGCCGGCCTCTGTTGTCCCTGGAGGTGACCGACCATCTCTGCCTGAGCCAGCAGAGGGGACTGATGACCCTGGGCGGACATTCCTCACACCTTCCCCACCAGGCTTGTCTCGGCGCCTCAGCATTCCTGGCAGACATCGGGAAGTTGAGGGGTGCCTGGAGGACTCCACCAGGACCGGTGTGCCCCACCTTCCTCTAGGCCGGACTGCAAGCAGCAGCTCCTGCGGGGGCTATAGCCATGGCTCTGACCCGTCCTAGCCTCGGTCCCCACGCAGGCCCTCACCACGGGGCGAGTGAGTCTGTGCGGCTTGTTGGCTTGAGCTGGCCCTGGCGGACCCGTTGCCCGCGGCGTGCACCCTGGAGGTGGTTCAGGATGGGTCCCAGCTCTCCCTGGGGACCCGCCCACTGTTGCTCAGGTCCAGCTGAGGGGAGATCCCGAGCTCCCTCTCCTTGGGCGGACAGCTGTGGAGGGAACCGGCTCCTCTGGCGCCACACGGCCACCCAGGGGCTCACACTTGTGCTGACCTCCAGGTTGGGGTGCAAAGGCCTGGGGACTCCGCTCCCTTTCCCCTGCTGGCTCAGGACGATCAGAAGCACAGAGGCCTGTTTGGGTGAGGGCAGCCCCTCAGGCAGTAACAGTTGGCCTCGTGCCCCAAGAAGAGGAGGGGGCAGAAGGACGTTGGGGCGGCCGGGGCCACCCACCGTGCCTTTGCTCTGAGGTCAGTCAGTCCCTCCCCTCACTAGCCAGGCTCCCCGCTAGTGGAGGGCAAGCGCCCACTGCCAGGACAAGGCTGGGAGCCTGGTGGGTCAGCCGTCCTGCTTCCTGGGTCCCGCCTTTCTCGAGTGGGATCTGAGCCAGGCTTCGGGGCATCGCCGGGACGTTGGGGTAGGGGTTGCTGTGTAGAGGGCTTGGGGGGCCCGAGTGAGGTGGGTCATACGGAGGAAGGGCAGTTGGGGCTGTTGGTCCTGATGGAGGGCTCCCCTACCCTGGGCCACCACCCTGAAGGGGCTGGATGTGAGGTGTCAGGAGCTGAGCTGGGAGGCGGGTGGGGTGAATTCGTGTTAACAGTTTCCAGGGTGAGTTGGCCCTCGGGGGGGGGGGGGAAGGGTGGGGGCTGTTTCCAAAGGCTCAGAGCGCCTGCGGGAGGCGCGGCCCCTGCTAACGCCCCGTCCACGCCCCGGGCTGGCCTGGGAGCCCTCGGCGGCGCCGGCGGACCAGCCGAGTGTGAGCCCTCCCCCTTGGAGCTTCGGGGAGGAGGGGAGGGTTTATTTGGCGGCGGCCGAGCGTGAGGGGAGGCGGGCGCCGGCCCCAGCCTAAGGGAGCAGGAGCGCGTCTGCCGTCGTCGTGCCCGCCCCGCCGCTGCTCCAGCTCACCCTGTGTGCACATGCACCGGCAGCAGCCAGGCGCCCCCTGGGGCCGTGTCCCCGCACCGGGGCCCTGAGTGCGGCTGTGCTGCTGCCCCCATGGGCACACTGGGCTGTCCCCACCCGCAGCGCTGAGCCATCACCGAGGTCCGGAGCTGCGGGCCGGCCGCCATGCACTGGGCCCGGGCTTCCGCGGCCCTCCTCTGGCTGCAGCTTGTGCTCCTCGGGGGCATCGGGGCGCGGCGGGAGCCCAAGAGGCCACGGCAGCCCGGCCAGCGCACCGAGCACCCCACCGCCACCGCGTCCAACAGCGAGGGGCTGCCAGGCTCCCCCAAGGTACATGCGGGCCGGTTGCACGTGGGTGCGGGTGTGCACGCCCTTTGGAGACTTCAGGGGGGCCCCCGGCTCTGCAGCCCTCCCCATCCTGTCCCCACGAAGTGGGACTTTGGGCACGATTTGCAGCGGCTGCTATTGGGGCATCCATGGGGCCCCCCTGGCCCAGGGGAAGGGGCGGGGGAGGAGAGGGACTTCCCAGAGGGGTTACAGTGAACCCTTTGAAGCCCTAGGTTCCACGTGCTGCCGTTTGGTGTAACTGCTAATTCAGGAGTGGGTGGGGAGGAGTTCTAGACTCCTCGTTGGGAATCCAGGTCCCCCACAACTTGAGTGGCTGGAGAGGCCCAGGCTAGCCTGGACCCTGTGCTTCCTGGAGGTCCTTACCCTGATCGCTCACTGCGTAGCCAGCACCCTCTCCGGCCTCTGGCACGGGCTGTGTTCCTGGTTATTGCAGTCCCTCTGGCCCCAGTCTGGCCCTGGGTCCTCTCTGAGACCAAAGTTCCCCGCACCCACCTCAGCCCTGGTCCTCCACCTTTCCTGCACCTAGTGTCTCCAGAGGGGGTCTCGGAGCTGACTCCAGCAGGCCTGGTGGCTTTGTGCAGCTGCCCACCTGGGGGCCGCGGGACTGGGAAGGGAGAGGCCGTTGCTGGGACAGGTCCCCCACCCCCCAGCCCTCACGCCTTTGATCCTGGCCTCCCGCCTCCCAAGGGCGTCTCTGCGGCGGCCAGCCAGGCTGCTCTCAGCCCACGCGGCCCGTTGGAGCCCGGGGCCCCGTTTGCCAGACGGGCAGGCCGAGCCGGAGAAGAGTGGGCTCCCCGCAGCTTCTGGGGCTGATTCCGGCCAGTCACCCAGGGGAAGGTGCTTAGTGGCCGTTCCCTGCCCTGCCTGGCACGAGTCAGCCTGGGGACAAACGGAGAATCTCTATTCCAGGAGTGGTCTCCGTGGGTTGGGGGGCTGCCATGGGACACGTGCCCCGGACAGCCCTGCCCAGACACGAGCTCCTGCTCTTCTTGCTAGGGATGAGCTCATCTTCCACTTGTCCCCTGCTCCTGCAGCCCTTGGCCCCTAGACGCCACTGATGTACCGGTCTCTCAGGGCTCCTGGGTCCCTCAAGCGTGGCCAGGGTGGGTGGCAGCCAGGGGACCAGGCAGATACCAGATATGCGAGGAACCAGGACATTCCAAAGTTTTTTTTTTTTTTTTTAATCTTTTTAATGTTTGTTTATTTTTGAGAGACAGAGACAGAGCATGAGTGGGGGAGGGACAGAGAGAGGGGGACACAGCATCCGAAGCAGGCTCCAGGCTCCGAGCTGTCAGCACAGAGCCCGACGCGGGGCTTGAATTCATGAACCGCGAGATCATGACCCGAGCCGAAGTCGGACGCTCAACCGACTGAGCCCCCCAGGCGCTCCTGGACATTCTGAAGTTCTTGGCGTCCTTCTCTTCTCTGGGTGGGGCCCAGACCAGGGGTGGGAGTTACCCTACCCTACCTGCCCTTCCCATCCCCCCCAGGATAGAGACCTGGCCTGGTCTATGGAGAGGAGGCCCTGGCTTTCCCAGGTCAGGAGGCGGCACCTGTCCCGGGCGCCTAGCTCTTGCTATGCTAGGGACTGAGGGCTGACTGCCGGCCTGGACCCTGGGTCAGGACTGCTCAGCTTGCCCTGCCTGGGTCAGCCTGAAGAGAGCGGCCAGGACTCTGCGAGCCCCATGGTGGTGGCTCTCTCCCAGACCTCGCTCCCAACAGTGACCCAGCTGTGGCTGGGTCAGAGCCTGAACAGCAGGGCCGGCTGGGGGGCCAAGGCCACCAGCTCACACACTCATGTCCAACACAAAGCAAGGCCTGTGCCTGTCCTCCCCCTGGTTTCGCATGGCTCTGGGATTCTCGAGAAGCCCCACAGAGAACTCACTGCTCTTCACTGCTGCCCGCCTCAGCCAGGGCCAGGCCTCTGTTGAGACTTGTGGGGCTGGCCTTGTGTATACACAGGTGTGCCCATCCGCTTGGGAACGGGGTCCGGTGGGAGGGGACACGGTCGCTCTAATACAGAACCCAGACCACGGTGCCTGGATATCAAGCCCCGAGCCCTTGTCCTGTGTCTCATCCTGGTCTGGGTCCCCAGGGGTGGCCCGCGGTGCCCCGTTGCCACTTTTCTTGTGTGTACCCTGAGTCCTGCCCAAGGTGGCCTGGGCCCTGAGGTTCCCCGCTGTCCGCTGGGGGCAGTAGGGCAGGACTCATTAGGGCCCGGTGGCCAGCACACTAGCCCTGTTCCCTGGCCCTGCAGCCGCCTGAGGCCTTGGGGCCTGAGTTCTCAGATGCCCACATGACATGGCTGAACTTTGTCCGGCGGCCAGATGATGGGGCCTCGAAGAGACGGTGCCGGGGCCGGGACAAGAAGTCGGTGAGCCCCGGGGTCTGAACCCAGGGCAGGGGTGGCTGTGGCTCCAACTAGGACCCTCACTTTTCTCCTGCCTCCCCGCAGCGAGGCCTCTCTGGCCCCCCAGGGCCTCCTGGGCCCCCTGGGCCCCCCGGCCCCCCCGGTGCAGCAGTCAACCAGGAGGCCCTGTTGCGAGAGTTTCAGGAGATGCTGAAAGGTGAGGCCCCTGTCTCTGACTCTTCCCGCCTGGGGCCCCGGGGGTGACCCCACACTGACCCCGAGGTGCTGCCTCACTCTTTTCCCCTCAGAGGCCACCGAGCGCCGGTTCTTGGGGCTGCTGAGCCCCTTGCTGCCTGAAGGGACAGGCAGGTGGCTGGTGGCTGAGGCCTTCCACTGTGGACTGAAGGGCCCTACAGTGGTGGACGAGAGGACACTGCTGGAGCTGCGTGGCTTCCAGGCTGTGAGTGGGCTCGGGGGCTCGGGGGGGCCCCGGTCCTCTTGGGGCATCTGCTGTAGGCCTTCCTCATGTACCAGCACGGGCCAGCGGGGTGCGTGGTGCTGGGTGGGCTCCCCACCACTGGGGGGGGGGCGGTGCTCACAGCCAGCCTGGGACAGCCACCCAGCACATACATGCAGGGGGAGGTGACCTAGGTCAGGGTCAGCAGGTCTCGTGTGCCATGACTGGGTGGGATCCAAGGTGGCCGGGAGGCAGGGATACCTTTCCAGGTGGGGGCTCTTGAGGGTTCATCCATCCCTCGGGGCCTGGAGCCTGTGCCCGGGGGCCCAGAGGGGCGTAGACGCGTAGGTCACCCCCCACCTTGCCCACCTGGGGCCTGCTCGGGGTGGCGGCTGTTGGTCACAGGCGCCTCCCCCAGGCTGGATGTGCAAGATGAGGGCCCAGGCGCTGCAGCTGGCTGTTCACCTGCTGTCCCTCCAGCCCACTGCCCAGGGCGCCTTCCTGCGGGGGTCCGGCTTGAGCCTGGCCTCGGGCCGGTTCACAGCCCCAGTGACCGCCATCTTCCAGTTTTCTGCCAGCCTGCACGTGGGTGAGTGGGGCCGGCCCCCAGGCCCGGGTCCTTTGCTACAACCCCACCTCCCTGGGGGTCTCGCTCAGGGCCACCCTCCCCCAGCCCTCAGCCGCTCCCGGGCCTACATCTGGCAGTGCGTCCTGAAGGCCCCCAGTCCCAGCCCCCCGCCCCTCTCTGCTCCGTCCTCCCTGAGGGCTGTTGCAGGCCAGGCCCTGTCTCCACAGACCACAGGGAGCCGCAGGGCAGGGCACGGCTGCGGGCTCGGGACACAGTGCGGGCGCTCGTCTGCATTGAGTCCCTGTGTCATCGACACATGTGAGTGGGCCTTCCTAGGGGGCACCTTGAATGCTGGGCGGTCGCGGGGGGTGGTGCCCCAGTGTCGACCGCACTGTGTATGGGGGTGGGGTCCTGGCCCCGCAGTCAGCTGTGCCCTCACCCCTGTCCTGCGCGCCCTGTCCAGGTCCCTGGAGGCCATCTCGGGCCTGGAGAGCCGAGGCAGGGTCTTCACCATGCAAGTCCAGGGTCTGCTGCACTTGCAGGTGAGGCCAGGGGGCTGCACCGGGGGTGGGGTGGGGGTGGGGGTGGGGGTGGATCCGAGGCCCGGAGCATCGGCCAGATGACCCCTGGGGTGGGTGCAGGTGAGGCCGGGGGGGGCTGCACCGGAGTGGGGGGATCCGAGGCCCGGAGCATCGGCCAGATGACCCCTGGGATGGGTGCAGTTGAGGCCAAGGGGGGGCTGCACCGGAGGGGGGGATCCGAGGCCCGGAGCATCGGCCAGATGACCCCTGGGGTAGGTGCAGGTGAGGCCGGGGGGGACTGCACCGGAGGGGGGGGATCCGAGGCCCGGAGCATCGGCCAGATGACCCCTGGGGTGGGTGCAGGTGAGGCCGGGGGAGGGCTGCACCGGAGGGGGGGGGGATCTGAGGCCCGGAGCATCGGCCAGATGACCCCTGGGGTGGGTGCTGTGTGCTGGGGCTTGAGCTTCATCCCTCCATGCGCTCCCCCGGGCAGGCGGGCGTCGTGGGTGGTGACGTCCACTGTGGGGTGTCTGCAGGCCGGACAGTACGCCTCCATCTTTGTGGACAACGGCTCTGGGACAGCCCTCACGATCCAGAGTGGCTCCAGCTTCTCCGGCCTGCTCCTGGGCACGTGAGGGCCAGACAGGGCCCCCCACCCGCCCCCCACTGTCCTCTGTAAAACCTGTGGTGACAGCAATAAAGAGCTCTCAGCCCTCCCTGTCGCCTGGTCACTTTGTAGTCATGGGGGGGGGGGCGCAGGTGTGGCCCTGGAAGGACGTGTGGCCTCATGTCCAGCCTTGGAGGCAGCGGTCTGTGGACACGTGAAGGGCCAGGGGCCCAGACCCGTTCAGCACCAGAAGTTGGTCGGATGGTGGCCAGATGCCGCGTGCTGTGCCTGTCTGGGGTGCGGAGCGCAAGGTGGGGAGCCCTTGGGAGGGCCTTGTCCCGTGGGGCAGGTGCGGGGAGCCCACGGGTGTGGGCCGCACACAAGATTGCACGTGCGTGTGCAGGTCACCAAACCCCACACGTGAGCCCAGAGGGCGTTCCTGCCCACACTGGGGTGCCGAGTGCGCCTGCGTTTGCAGGGCGGGGCCCAGGGTGGTCCAGGCCCAGGCCGGCAGGGCACCTCGCTGACTCCCCACTCTCCTTGGTGGCTGCCACATCAGGTGGATGCAAGCCCCAGGTGGGGCGGCCAAGGCCGTGCCCGCCCGTCCTGTGGGTGTGGGGCCCTCTACCCCTACCCCGTCTTGGCCCCAGCAAACCCAGACCAAAGAATGTAAATTGATCTTGGGATGTCTGGGCCTCCGCAGAGCTGCTGAGATACTGTCTCTGGTTGGCACCTGGGTCCTCGGCAGGCGGCCCCACCTGGAGGGCTGAGGTGAGGCCCCTGACCCCTCCACAGAAGCCTGGGGGCTGGAGGTGGGGCTCGGGTCCGCAGCAGCAGGGCCTGAAGCCCCATTTCCAAGGCTGAGCAGGGAAGGGCCTCTTTCACCCTGTAGACGGAGGGACGGGGCAGGTAGAGGTTGGAGCCCAAGGGCCATCGTTCAGCTTCTCCCCCTGGGGACCCTGACCCCTGTGTGTGTGGGGGGGGCATGGCGTGGGGGGGGCGGAGCATGGGAGGGACCCTCCCTGCAGCCTGCTGGGTAATGAGGCGGGAGAGCAGTGGTGCCAGACTGGCGCCAGCCCGTGCAGCCCAGGGCTTGGCCGATGACCCGCCCCACCTCTCTCCCTGGTCGTCCCAGGCTGGCGTCAGGGGCTGGGGGGCTGAGTGGGGGTTGTCTCTGCTTCAGCTGCAGGCACCGGCCTGGTCTGAGTGGGGATACTCTGGTAGCTTGTGGGGGTGGGGCGCGGGTGCCTTCCTGGGGTCTCCAGTGAGGAGGCTGGGAGAGGAGGGGCACGCAGGGGAGGCAGAGGCTTGGGAGGACACACCATCCCCCACTTCCCATGACCGAGGTCCCGTACCAGGCCGGCCAAGCTTGGCTTGGCCATGGGCACCAGTTTATAGAGGAGTAACAGCTGTGGGCTGATGGGGCTGCCCAGGGCACAGTGGGAGGGGACACTGAGGGATCGTGGCCAGCACCCAGCCAGACTCAGCCGGGCCCGGGGCCTCACTGCATCCAGGAGCTCTCCCGCAGGTCCTTCGACACCAGCCAGTCCCCCGCCCAGCCTGGTCCGGGAGGGGGCAGGTCTCACATACCCAGAGCTGCTCTGGGGGCGGCGATGACAGAGACGGAGACCCAGAGCCTGCAGAGAGTGACAGACAGGGGATGACAGATGAGAGGTGGGGACGCGAGGATAAGGACGAACCAGGCCAGCCCCTTGGAGCCCACAGGGGGCAGGGGGCCAGGGCCAGGTTGTGGCACCGGACTGCACCTGCCTCCCGGTCCGTCTGGTCTTTCCCCCTGTCTCTGCCACCCTAATCAGAGGTCATTAGCCACTTTGCTGCAGTCCCCTGGAATGTGCTGTCTCCAGCTGAGCCTCCGTGGCTGAGGATGTGAGAGCAGAGGCATGGGGGGCCGGGGTGGGCCGTCATGACCGCCAATCAGCTTCGAGCGCTGTGAGCTGGGGTGGTCACAGCGTTCGGGCCCCGGGCTCAGACAGGCCCCCAAGGACACAGGCTGGCCCCCCAGTGTGAGCAAGGGGCCAGTGCAGGGCGAGGCTCCCACAGGCGTACCCTGGGCCGAGCTGCATCCTTTTCTCTCATCTCTCCTGCCTTCAGGAGCTCCCAGGTACAGCCCTCACAGACACAAAGGGAAGCAGTGTTCTGTCGAATGGAAAAGATCAAGGTTCTTTTTTTTTTTTTTTTTCTTCAACGTTTATTTATTTTTGGGACAGAGACAGAGCATGAACGGGGGAGGGGCAGAGAGAGAGGGAGGCACAGAATCGGAAACAGGCTCCAGGCTCCGAGCCATCAGCCCAGAGCCCGACGCGGGGCTCGAACTCATGGCCCGCGAGATCGTGACCTGGCTGAGGTCGGACGCTTAGCCGACTGCGCCACCCAGGCGCCCCGAAAAGATCAAGGTTCTTAAGTAGCTGACTCTGGGACCTACTTCAGTGGAAGCTTGTTGCTGTATTCTCTTCAGCCCGAACTGTGGTGTTTGAAAAGCTCCCTGGGGCCTTGGGAAGGGTCTGGAGCCCCCTAAGTGGCCCTGGGTCCTCGCAGTGATACCCAGCCTGAGCAGGGTTCCAGGGAGTGGGAGAGCTTGGGAGATGGGGCCGTTTTCCTGGGCCTGGTCTCTTCTGGTTTCATAGCTGGGCTCTGGGGCGGCCTGAGCGTCTGGCTGGGCCACACAGCTCTGGAGAGCCTCGGGTTGACTGTTGACCCCAAGCCCTGCCCAGGAGCAGCGGGAAGTAATGGGCTGACTTCACTGACCTCTTTTAGGGCTCAGTCCCAGAACCTCCATCTGACCCTGGGGCTTGCCAGGGAGGGCTCTAGGCCCTGCTGTGCTAGGTAGGGGCCCCTGGGAGGGGGTGTGCTTCCTCTGGCACCCCCCAGCCCTCCGCTGCCAGATCCCTGGTCGTGGGTCCATGGCCTGGTTGTAGGCCTTGGGGCCTTGGGGGTGGGGTGTCTCGGGGCCGGGTCATGGCCTGCCCCTCCAGTGCCCTCCATGTGCTGTGTTTGAGGGCAGACAGGAATGTGGGCATCTGGCTCAGGACAGCTGGAAAGCCCTCTTGGGGGCCAGGAGCCCCCACTAGCTTAGCAGCCAGGCCCCAACCTCGGTCCGTGGCAGGAGGCTGGAGGGGCAGGATGGGGCGGGCGTCCTGGCTATGAGCGAGAAGGCTGCCCGTCCCCTCTTCCCGTGGTCCTCCTCTGAGAGGCCCGTGGGATGGGACAGGGTAGGGGTGAGGTCTCCAGAAGAGCACCCTCCCCCCCCAGCCTGGGCCCTGGAAGAAGTGTGGACTTTAGGATACAGCCAGGACAGGCTGGCCCTTGGTGGCCAGGGCCCAGCTTTGGGCGTGACTTCCCCCCCTCGGGGTTGGACCTGGGGCTGGTGAGTGGGAGGGCTGTTCCAAGGGCGGCTGCTTGTCCTCCAAGCACACCTGGGAGGTTCTCACACCCCGTCGGGACGTCCCGACTCCTACGGCCTGGGCCAGGGACTGAGAGTTGGCCTGGGGTGTGGGGGGGTCTGGGCGGGAGTGTCCGTGCTTCTCTCGGGGCTCCCTGTGCTGACTTGCTGTCCTTGCGGCTGCGATCGTGTCTCTGGGCCAGGGGAGCTGCCCGGTGCTGCTGTGTGTGAGATGTGTGTGGGGTGGAGTCTCTGTGTCTCCTCTGTCTCTGCCCTGGGACCGGGGCTTGTGTGCTGAGCTAGAATCACCAGGCCCCTGGGGAGCAAACACAGGGCAGGTGTCTGGGGCCCAGTGGCTGGAGCCCCTGGCCAGCCAGTCCCTGAGTTCGGGAACGGCTGTGCTCGGTCCTGGGCATCAGAGAGGCCGGCTGGCGGGGCTGTGCGCGTGGTCACAAAGCCGCTGGACCCCGGGGTGGGGATGTGCTGCTGTCAGTCCTCGAGCTGGACTCTCTGCGACAGCTGGGGACTCTGGGTGCTGGGGGCAAGGGAGAGGGCTTCCTCACCCCCAAGGAGAAGCTCGCAGCGCACTGTCCTGGGACAGAAGCTCACTGGGATGGCGGGGGGCGGGGGTGCGCCTTGTCTCACCTGAGGCCTCCGATCCGAGGCCGGGCAGCCCTCTGTTGGGGAGCAGGGTGGGGCACTGCACCCCGGGGTCTTGCTCACTGGCCGGGCTTGAACGGTGCACTCCATGGGCTCTGAGTTCAGGCGGCTCCGAGCTCCGCATGACCTTAGGGCCCTGCCTCAGGGTCAGCCAGGAGCTGAGGCCTTCAGCATCTCAGGGTCTCCCCGAGCCCGGCCCCTGCAGCCACGTTAAGCAAGGCTGGGAAGCACGTCCGGATGTCGAGCCCGTGCCTGCTCCCGCCATCGGCACGTCTGCCCACTTGTGAGTCTGATGGTGTGCACGGGCGGGCCTGGCCTAGGGGCGGGGGTGTGGTGCTTGGGGACAAAAGGCCTTTGTTCGGGGGAGTTTGGGGTGCAGCCCCTGCCCCGGGGCAGTGACTCATGGGTTCCTCTGGTTGATAATGTCAGTTTTGTAACAGCCGGCAGGTCACACACACACCCGGGGCGGCCTCGAGGGTAGGAGGGACCCCCACCTGCACTCGCGGCCCCTCCAGGCTGCTCTGTTGGAACCTGGGTATGTGAGGGGGTGGCAGCGAGAGCAGGAGTGAACAGGAAGGGTGTCAGAGGGCCAAGCGAAACTCCAGTTGTGAAGTAAAGCATCTCCGGAAGCAGTCGCTCGGCCTTCCTGCAGCCCCTCGCCTGCCTCCTGGCCCCCTGCCGTAGCCCTGAATCCCTGCCCCCCTCCCCCACCTCCGGGCCCCAGAAGCCCATCCGCAGGGGGCCCTCACAGCAGCCTGTACCAGGGCCAGACCCAAGGATGCACTTCGGGACCTTCGTCGTGGGGTCGTCTGATCCCTCCTCTGGGGCCAGAGGGACAGGGTGGGGGCCTGCCTGGAGATATGCTCAGAGGGCCTGACGTGGTGACTCCTGTCGCGGGCTTGAGCCTGGCTCTGGCCATCCACCTGTCACTTCCTTTGAAGGATCGAGTGGGTGCCTGCGTCAGGGTGCCGGGCCCCTCGGGGGTTGGGCCTTTGAGATCCTCGGACACCGCTGGAGGTCGGGGGCAGGGCTTGGATCACCGGGCTGGGCCAGGCCCTGGGTCGTGGGAGGCAGGCTGCAGGTGAGGGTCCTCGCGGGGTTCCCATCCTGCTGGCTGCAGCCTGTGGTGTTTACTCTGGAAGACGGGCTAGTCCCTGGTCCGGGTTCTCCGTGGCCCTGGCTTCTCCCCGGCCTGTGAGCGCCACCACCAGCTGAGCTCTGCTTGGCGGGCCCTGCCACCCAGCCATCTGTGAACCCTGCTGGCTGGGAGAAGGGCCTCTGGGGCCATGTGCACAGGAAGTGCAGGCACCTGGGGCCAGGGGCGACAGGGGCACCTGGGCAGGTGGCCACAGGTGTGTGTGGGAGGGCCCCTGACCATCCTGCTGAGTGGCGGCGACCGGCCAAGCAGCTTCCCCCACTGCCACCCCTGCCTAGACCTCCTTGGATTCCAGTTCCTGCTGCCGCCCCCCCCCCCCCCCCACCAGCTGCCAAGGCTCCCTTCCTGGGGGTAGCTTTCATCTCCAAGCTCAAGTGGAGACCTCTCTGCAGAGAACCTTGACCCTCGTCACTTCCTGGGCCCCCCCACACCCCCTACTCCCAAGATGGCCCTGGTGTAGCCCTCAGGTCTGTGTCAAGGCGGGGGAGGGGCAGAAGCCACTCCACCCCACCATTAGCTTCTGCAGAGGCTGGGTCTCCTGAGAGCTGCCTGTCAGGAGCCCCACCCCAGGCTCGGGATGCTCTCCAGGTCCCCACCAGGGACCTGGGGCTAGATGGGCACCCCTGGGCACCTGCTGGTGCTCAGACTGGGGACCACGCCTCTGCCCAGTCTTCTGACTTGGGCAGCTGAGGCTGGCATCCAGAATGGGGTCCCACATCCCTGGGACCTCCCAGAACACATTCTCCTGACCCTGGTGCCCTGTCCTAGCCTTGCAGAACTGCTGATCTTCTCTGATTTCACTCATTTCCTGTTCTGGGCCCCTCGGGGGCCAAGGGGAAGGCCAGGAGCTGGGAGTGGGCGCCCTGCACCGATGGCCATCGGCCTCCGTGATGCCCGCTGGACCAGGCCCCGGGCAGAGCAGCGTGCCTGAGCTCGGTCCATGGGATGCCTGCCGAGGCCCCACTGCGAGTCTCCTTCTCTGCAGCCGGAGCAGAGGCCTGACGCTGTCAGTCTTCCCTCTCCCCTCCCCCTCTCCTCCCTGCCCCCCCCCCCCCCCGCACAGCTCGTCAGGCCACACCACCCACCGCACCACCTGCAATGGGACCCCACAGTGGGGGAGGCGCAGGGTCTGTGGGGGGGGAGGGGCTCCAGAGACACCCAGCAGAGGACAGTCCCCAGGGCATGGAGGCCCCAGGACACACGGGGCGGTGGGCTGTTCTGTTGGCTTTGGGTGATCTCAGAAGCAGTCGGCCCAGTGAGTAGGGTTACCTGGCTGCGGTGTGGCCATGGGGGGTAGTGCTGGGCCTTCTGCAGGAGACTGTGAGGGCATGAAGTGGGGGAACGGGGATGGACGGGGGCCAACGGCACCATCCACAGGAAAGACGGGGGGCAGGAAGGGCTGGGTCAGAGGAGAGTGTGGGGGTGAGAGCAGAGGAGGGTAGGGAGCTCCAGGGGGTAGCCCAGGCTGGCAGTGAGCCCACCCTGGCCCTGAAGATGGGGGCACGGGTGCCCACAGAGGCCAGGTGACGGGATTATTTCAGCTCCCAAGCTGTAGGATGTGGGGAAGGTCCTCTGGGTGGCCGGAAGGTGACCCCTGGGGGAGACCCTGGAGTGGAGGCTCATGGGGTCTCAGGAACGGGAAGACTCACAGGGCTTGGACTGTGACCCCTCGAGAGCCCAGGGTTTGTTCTGAGGCCGGGCCGTGGTTTAAGGACAGACACAGGAGGTGCCCGCCCGCTCCCTAGGCTCAGAGAAGGAGAGAGACATTAGCTCAACCCAGGGCACACTGACTAAAAACAACCTGAGCCTCTCTCCAAATCCCTGGGTCCGGAGCGCAAGCATCAAGGAGCAGCTGGCACGCAGACTTTTTGGGATTGGCTTTTCTTGCTTGATGGAACTCTTTGGAGCTTCATCCTGTTACTGCCAACGTTTCTGAAGTTTCGACATTTTCTAGTCCTGGAACCTTGGCCAAAGCGCTCAGTCTCTATGCCCCGTCTCTTCCTCTTTCTCAGGAAAATGAAGGGGCCGTTGCCAGGGCTGCACGCCAGCCCGCAGAAGTGCTGAATGCAGGCGCTGGCGTGTTATCCTGGTGTCCCGACAGCTCGCGTCCTCTCCTGACACCTGCTCTCCACGTTGGCCCCGGGGGAGGGAGGGGCGGGGCCAGGGCCCTCCATGAGAAGAGGGGCACCACTCGAGGTGGTGCTGGGTGGCCCATGCCCCTCCGGGCCTGATGCTCTCTGCCAGTGTGGGCTGACGGCCACTTAAAGAGAGACTGGTTTGGCTGGGAGAGAGTGGGCTGTCCTGTGTCCCAAACCCCCAGTAAAAACCAGTTCGGTGGTCTGACTCCCCATCTCCCAAGAGCCTACCGTGTCCTGGGCCCTGGGCCGGCGTTGGGCTCAGCCACTGACCTTTAGGACACACGTGTCCAGGTGGTGTGCAGCCTGCAGTGTGTGGCTCAGTGGGCGGGAGGTGCAGTCTGGGAGGGGGGGGCACCCTGACCTGGAGAACCCGCCAGCCAGGGCGGGCTCTGTCCGTGGGCCCCAGTATTGCCGGCAAGGTGATGGCTGAGGGTCACTCCAGGAAGGGACCCCTGGCCATCAGATCGAACGTGTGGTCTGAATCCTGACGTTACAACTGCAGTAATGATGTGCACAGTCAGCCCAGGAGAGGGTTTGTTCTGTATAGAAATTTAATGATTTCGGCTGAACAATAGGAAGTTTCCATTTTTGTCAAAACTGGTTGCATACTGGCACCTTCATGTGATTCAAGCGAATGCTCAGTCTCGTAGGTCCCCCTCACCTCAAGAGACACTTCTGGGTTTTTAGATTTTTTACAAGGAGGCCTTGGACATGGCTGCCATGCTTCCTTCCCATGGGGTGTGCTCTGGAGAAACCGGAAACTATAGCAGGACTGCAACGCAGGGCAGGGATCAGAGGTCCACCCCTGGGCTCGGAGCCTGGCTCTGCCCCCGGCACGTGGGTGCCGGCAAGCTGTCTGCAGAAGAAGGATGGACACGGGCACACGCCAACTCCTTCGACGATCCCGACGTTCACACAACACGTTCAGGTGAAAAAGGTCGGCAGGGTCCCATTCTGCTCACCCCGGTGTCCCCAAACCTGGCTCCTCTTGTGAACCCTTGTCCTGCGAACCAGGTGTTCACACGGGGAAGGTCAGTCCTGGCTCGAACTGGCCAATCAGAAAGCCGACGTTCACCTTGTAATCAGAATTTGTCAGATCTTGGGACCTCTCTGGCCCGGCTTCCACCTTCTAAAGGTAGGAGAATCGCAACCACAAGACCATCCCCCCCTTCCTTCTGGCCCAAGACTCCAAACTCCGGATATCCTTCTACCTTTCAACAAAAATAACCCAAACCTGCCGCTGTGGACTACATCCCCCCAAACTCAGACTGAAGCCTCAACTTCCAATGTGATAGTATCTGGAGGTGGCGGTAGCTGAGGTCATGCGGGTGGGCCCTCTGGGGGGATCAGCGTCCTTGTAAAAAGAGACACCAGGCACTCGCTTTGGCTCTCTCCCGTCACAAGGCCGCGGTGAGAAGGCAGCCGCCTGCAGGCCGGGAAGAGGGCCCTCACCACCCAGCCCAGGTGGGGCCGATCACATGTGATTTTAGAGCCTGCAGACTGTGAGGGACACACATCTGTGGCGTTTTGTCACCGCGGCCCAAGCTAAGACGCCCGCTCTCATGATCCACGGCCCGAGAACACCAGAGAGTGGCAGGTCAGAGGTCTGTGCCTTCTGTTTGTGTTGCCCGAGGTGCACTGCGGACACTGGCCGCGTGGCCGGGCTCCCCAGACAGCAAACCCAGGTCAGACCCCAGAAGAGCTCTGTAGGACCACACACCACTGCACCGGGAGGGGCTCGCGGCTGTCCCGGAGCCTCTCTATTTGACTTCTGTGACGGTCACAGCGCTCACTTTCACATTTAACGGGGAAAAAAGGGAGCCCGAGTCTCCGAGGATGTGTCCAGGTTTGAGAGGGGTGATCGGTCAGGGGGGCGGTGCACGTAAATGCGTTGTCTCCAAAAGGACGTGGCAGCCGGTGAAGCCTTTCTAAAGACAGAACAACAGACACCTCACCGATACTTGCAAGGGTTCAGATTCCTGGAACTTGGGCCCAGAGTCTAAAATAACAGATGTGCATGTGAGGAACACTTTGGCCTGCACGGCCGCGAGGAAACCTTAAAAGGAGTCTTTTCAGAAAGAGACAATGGGACCGACTTTCCAGTGTCAACCAGAAAGAGAAATGGGCAATTTTAGAATTCTTCCACATTTAAACACACATGCAGCAACGAGCCTACAACTCAAGCTGTAAAAACAGATTAATCCACAAATTCCAAGTTCTGATAGAAAAGCCTTCCCTTAAATAATTTAAAAAATATACTGAGACCCACACGCTCCCAACTTAAAACTCTTATCTACACGAATTTACAATATTTATAAGTCACAGACTCGCGCCGAAGCACACTGATCACAGATTCACTTTGGAGCAACACAGACCAAAACACCACTGAGGCTGTGAAACAGTGACACCAAGTGTAAACCCTAGACTTGCACATGACAAATGGTACCAACATGAAACACAGAATCAGGTAACCTAACTCGATACGGCTACAGCAATTCTGATGAAAAGCCACTGGAGTGCGTCGCAGCGAAGGCGCAACATGCAAGGGCCCGAGGGTCAGATCCCTGCAGCCGCGGCTCTCTGGGCAGTGATTTCGTACGTGGACGGTCACCACAGGATGCAGGACAAGGCACAGTCCCCACCCCTGAACGAGTCCAGATTCTTTCTCTGTGGTCAGGTCCGCAAGTGCCCGTCAGCTCCAGCCTCTCGCTGCTGCTGGCCCCTACGTCGGGAGAAGGACAGGCCGGGGCGCGGTGGCAAAGCCCTGCCAGCTCGCCCAAAGCTGGGCGTCTTCACAGCCAGACCGATGCCGGCTGAGATCCAGGGACCGGACGTTTCTACCTGGACGTAAGGTGCTGCCCTGGCAAGCCCCAGGGGCCTCCCAGGCCCAGAACAAGATGCTCCCGAGCGAGGCCCGGTGGCGGCCGCTGGGGTGCACGGCCCTGGGCGCGCCCACCGGAGCTGGGACCTGCGAGCCGTCCGCCGCCGCTTGGCGTCTGCCTGAAAACCCTACCGGTCGCCGCAGAAGCCGGGTCCCCTTGAGGGCTGGGCTCCTTCCGGACACCCGGCCAGAACCCGTCAGCCGTGCCCGTGCAAGGCCGGCGGGAGGCCGCCTCGGCGGCTGCCTCACAGGGCCCTGAACGACCGTCGCGGCGGCGGCCGCCTTGGGGCCCCTCTCCCGGCCTCCGTGCGACTCGCGGCGGGTCGGCTGCGGCCGCAGCTCAGGGGATGCCCTCCTTCCTCTGACAGCACTGCGAGGGGGGCGCGGACCAGTCGTAGACGTAGGACAGGCGCAGCTGCACCTCCTGCCTGCACAGGCGGCCCTCCCGCATCAGCGTCTGGTGCTTCTCCAGCATGTCCTCCAGGCTCTGCTTGTGAGTCACCAGGTACTGGTTGCTGCAGCCGCGGGACTTGTACTCGGTGTCGAAGCGCGGGTCGTGCTCGCGCTGGACGTCCACCGGCGCCAGCCAGGCGCCCAGCGACACGTCCTCGCTGTGCCAGGCGCGCAGGTACTCGCGGCTGAGGCGCAGGTAGTGCACCAGGTCGGCCGAGAGCACGTAGCCGCCGCCCAGCGCGTAGGGCAGGTAGTAGTCACACAGCTGCCAGGCGGCCTCGCGCCAGCGGCCCCCGGGCTTGACGCGGCCGCGGCCCGAAAAGAAGCCCCAGTAGAGGCGACGGCGACGCGCGGGTTCGCGCGCGCGCAGCTCGGCCAGCAGCGCGTCCAGCCGCGCGAACGAGTCGTCGTCGGCCTTGAGCACGAACTCGAAGGCCACGTGCTCGTCCAGCCAGGACAGCATGGCCAGCACCTTGGCGGTGAGGTTCTCATACGCGTCGCGCAGCGCGGGCAGCAGCAGCAGGTCGCCGTGCCGCGCCTGCTCGCGCTCCAGGGCGCGCCGCTCCTCGGCGCCCAGGCCGCCCGTGCCCACGGCGAAGCGCGCCCACACGTCGCCCGGGCCGCCGCGCCGCGCCGCCGCCAGCCACGTGCCGCGGACCACGCTGCGCCGCTCGGCCGCCCGGGGCGCGCTGGCCACCAGCACGGCCAGGAAGGCGGCGGCGCGTGCGGGCCCAGCGGGCGGGGGGCTGCGGCCGGGCGGCGGGCGGGGGCCGTCCGCGGCGCAGCGGGCCAGGTAGAGCAGCCCGGCGCCGCAGAGCGCCAGGCCGCCCAGGGCCAGCGCCGTCCGGTGCCGCCACGAGCGCCGCAACAGCTTCATGGCGCGCGCGCGCACGGGAGGCGCCCGAGGCTCCGCGGCTGGCGCGCAGGCCGCGTCCCCCCGCGGCGGACGCGGAGGGCTACGGGGCGCCCGTCACGTGGGCTCCCGTCACGTGGGCACGCGCGCCCTTCTCGTTGGTTGCCTCGGGAGGGCCGCGCGGCCACTTCCGCCCAGGGGAAAGATGGCGGCGCCGGCGTCGTCACGGCGGGGTCGCGCCAGCGCGCGCCGTTCCTGGTCCGCCTCTTCCCGGAAGAAAGATGGCCGCGGCCTAGGCGCGTCCCGTCGGAGGCGTCACGGGCGCTCGGGCCCCGCTTGGCGGATCCTGGGCGAGGGGAGGGAGGCCGGTGAGTGAGGGCTCCGGGGCGGGGGGCGTCGGGAGGCCCGCAGACGCGCCCTCGGGCCGCTGGACCCTGGGCTCCTGTCCTCTCCGCCCACACCGACGGATGCCGCCGGGGAACTGAGGCTGGGGGAGACAGGTCGGCAGGGAAGTGGGGTGGACCCCGGTATTTACCAGCGAGGTGACCTCCCTCTCCTAGTCTGTAAAAGGTGCCCTAATTGGTAGGGCTTGGCGAAGATTTGGAATGATGCGTGTAAAGCCCTTGATTTCCGGTTCAGCCAGTGGCAGGTGTTAGGAACACTCTTAGCGGGACTCCTAAAACCGGAACAGAGCTGTGAGAATAAGGTTCGCGTTTTTATCGGCAAGAGATCTAGTTTCGCCTGAACGGACACCCCAGGATGGCCAAGAAGTGTCGCCTCCACTTAAGCTGGTCACCCTGGGGCGGCGTTAACACCCTCCCCTGACGTCGTTTCTAGAGGAGGGCGACTCCCTAGTCAAGGGGGCAAAGCCCCTGCCCTTTGAAATCCCATTCTGGTGGGGCAGGCAGGGGACGAGGAACTGAGCAGTTGACTGAGATATTCAGCCGCGCTGCTCCTTTTGTGCTTACCAAGATAGGTAACTGTCGTAAGCGGAGAGGAGGAAGTTTCACTGGACTTCCTGATGTCCGTTCAGTTATCTTGGCATTACTTTTTGTACAGAACGTAGTGTACTACCCATGAAGATAAGCGGACAGTTGATTTTGCTCTTTCAAGGAGCAAAGTACAGCCTGTTTGGACACAGTGTGTTTTTATGGCCACAGTCAGGGAGAGTTACAGTAGCGTCAGGGGAAAGTTCTCTGGGTTTGCACGACACTTTCCTAGCCAGGAGAGCTGGGACGCAGCACTGGAGTCACACTCCAGCAGGAAAGGAAACCGTCCTCAGCCATGGGAAGAAAACCCAGCATGAGCACCTGCGTCGGGGGCTCCCTACCTTGGTGGCCGCAGGCTCATACAGGTCTTGGCTTATGGCGCTGCATTTCCTCCCGGGCCCACCGTAAGGCCAGCGCCACTGGCATCTCCTTGGCACCTGCGCAGAGCATCTCCTCTTGGTTTAATACCCCCGTGACCTGCTTGCCAGAGCTGTGGGTTCCTTGCCAGGCACCACTTCCTTGTGGTCTGTTTACATACAGTCCTGTTGGTTTTGAGTCACGTGCCCTGTTCTGTTCCCATGGGCCCTGTGTTTTTATTGTGTGCTCTTTTGCGCTGACGTGTCCAGGAACGTGCATACTGTGATGTGGCAGAAATAGCTGTATGTGTTCGCTCACTTCTGTGGAGTGCCTGCTGGGTGTAGACGGTGTGACGGCCGTTGGATGGCGACGTGGGGGAGGGTGTGGCGTTCCGGTAGATGTGATTGAAGGGCAGTCACAGCACAGAGAGCACCATGGGGCAGCTGGCGGGTGCTCGTGCCCGTGGGGAGATCGCAGGCCCCACAGGCCTGGGAAGAGGGACGTTTGCCACCCTGTGAGAGGCCCTCCCTCAGAGGGGTGAGACATGTGAGGTGAGAGACCAAGGGCTTGTCGAAGGGCCCAGACGGTACGCAGCTTCAGAAGGTTAATGCATCAAGGCATCACGTGTCGGGAGAGTAATGCTGGTGAGGAGAGCAGGTAGCCTCAAAGGGAAGCATCGAGGAAGCAAGTGGTGGCATCTGCTAGTGCCCCCAGACCAGCCGGGGCTCGAGCTGTGTGCCCTCAGGCTGGGGTGTGGTGGCTGTGCTGCTGGCCAGCATAGGCAGGCGCTGTACCTCCTGAGCCCCATATGCCCCAGCTTGGCGGCGGGAGGGCACCCTGGCCTGTGGCCAGTGTGTCCAGGGCCACCGCCGCTGGGCCCTGGGTACTGGCGGCTTCCCTCTGCCGCTCCTCCCTGGAAAGACTGCCGGAGGAGGTGAGGGTCTCAGCTGCACCTGCGAGGACCGGGTTATGTCAGGGGCAAGAAGGAGCTGGAGCCTTCTTTGGGAAGTGTGGAATGCAGGTGTCCATGGGAAGCGGAGTGGGCAGCACTGTCCCAGCGCCAGCCAGAAGGGAATCTGGAGGCACCCGGAGGGTGAGGGAGAGCAGGAGGGCCCAGGCAAAGGAGCAGATATGGGAGGAGGCTGGGATGGCCGAGTGCTAGGCGTGAGTGCTTGTGGCCCCGGGATCTTTAACGTGGTGACATGGATGGGAAGGTGGCCTCGTTTCATCGTTGCCAGGCCCAGGCATACCTAGGACGACAGACTTCCTGGTGCGCCAGTCTTGGTCCTGTGTGAACACGAGCAAGGATGTGTGCACACACGTGCACGTATATGTGGGTGCACACGTGTAGGTGTGTATGCACAAACACCTGTACATGCATGGGCATGGACATGTGCACACTTACGCGTGTCTGTCTTGTGCACGCATGTGCGTGTATGCATGTGTTTGTGTACGTGTGTGCACATCTGCAGAGGTCACGGGGGTGGGAAGGTGGGAAGGGGCTGGTGCCCTGCTGGGCGGGTTTGGGCGTTTGCACTGGCACCAGGCTCAGCTCTCACAAAGCCTCGGGGTGGGGGAGGGGCTGCTGGGTGTTCCTGTTACATCGGGGAAACTGAGGCAGGGGAGGTCAGGTAGCTTAGCCAAGTTCACAGAGCTCACAAATACTGAATTGGGATTCGGAGAGTGAATTCCCACGTCCCTGGGGTCAGTGTCGATGGCGGGAGGGGTGGAGAGAGACTGTTCTGGGAACGCCTGCTGTAGGCATTGAAAAGGGGCAGGTTTAGTGGTGCTGGGCAGCCCTTGAGACGGGGCAGCTTTACGTGAGTAGGAGGGAGAAGGGCCGGAAACCCAGCATCTTTGGCAAAGGAAAAAGTAGCGCGTCTAGTACGGAACCCATCAAGCCAGAGCTTCTATTTCACGTCGCAAGTGAACGCTTCTTCAGTGAAGTATCTGCTGAGGCTCCCCTGGACGATGGCTGTGTTCTCTTCGTAGACCATTAACGTTGGGGTCTGGCAGCCATGGGCGGTTGGCCTTCTGCAGCGTCTGGGGTGGCGGGAAGGCTGCGACCCCAGGCCTCGCTTCCTCACCTGTCCCGCCCCTCTCTCCCCAGCTCCTGGCCACACTTGCGGGACATCCCGGAGTCCGGACCCAGGTGGCCATGGCGTCCAGGCGGGCTTCCCTCCGTGGCCTGGCGTCTCACTGCCTCTGGCTGTTGGGGGTCATCCTGCTGATGGATGTGTCTGCCCGGCCTGCCAACCACTCATCCGCTCGGGAGAGGGCAGGCAACAGGGAGGAGCGGGAGATCCTGCCCCCGGACCACCTGAATGGGGTGAAGCTGGAGATGGACGGGCACCTCAACAAAGACTTCCACCAGGAGGTCTTCCTGGGGAAGGACACGGACGGGTTCGAGGAGGACGCGGAGCCACGGAGGAGCAGGAGGAAGCTGATGGTCATCTTTTCCAAGTAGGCGTCCAGGCCTGGGGGGCGGGGGGCTGTTAGAGTCCGACTGATTTGCTCACCCGGCACGTACTGTGGCCCAAGCCCAGGCGGGTCGCGTGCTGGGGCTGGGTGGGGTCCCCAGGTGTCAGGGGCCCAGCGCCTCAGCACGCGCCTGGTGAGTTCCAGGCTCCCACGGTATTGGTGACGTGGTGGCACAGTCTTGTGCCAGGACCCAGGATTCGTGGCTCTCGGTTCCAGGAGAGAGACTGAGAGGAGCTGGGACGTGGGGCTGACTCTCTTGTGGGAGCCGCTCTGAGCGCACACGGGTGTCACACGGGCCGTGGACACACACACAGGCCACACGCGCTGGCTGCGAGCACACACAGAGGTCACGTGGCCTGGGGCTTTGGAACCTCTGAGGGAGGTGAGGGGCCTCGAGGCTGGGGCCTGAGCTCAGGAGGAGGCCCTGGGCAGTTGGACTGGGCTTTGTTTCCTGAGCCCACTAGCCTCAGCTTCCTTGTCTGTGAAGGGGGGTGTTGAGAGCCCCGCTTTCCCGGGCACGGTGAGAACGAAGTCCCGGGACCTGCTGTGTGCTTGCCGTCTACTCGCAGGACGGGACGGGGTGGGATGAGGGCGGAGCACAGGTGGAGGGCAGCGGGGCTGAGGGGCGTGGTGGGTTTTGCCCGTGGGTGGGTGGGAGGAGACCAGGCAGCTGCAGGTGGAGGCAAGGAAGGACGGGCGGGTGGGACGCTCCTGCAGGCCGAGCCCCGGTCACTGAGCGGGGCTGAGGGGGAGCGGCCAGCAGGCGTGTCTCTGTCCTCGGCGTCGAAGGCCAAGTCTGGGTGCTGGGTGACAGATCCAGAGAGAGGACCGTGGCCAGACCAGGGCCTGGGGGGTTCAGAGGTGAGGAGAAAGGAGAAGCCGCCAGAAGGCTGTGGCGAGAGAGGGCGTCGCTTTCCCGCACGGCCCCCTCAGACGCCGCCCTGGAGGACGGTGACGGTCAGCTGTGCGTCAAAGCCTCGTCCAGCATACAGATTTTATCACTGTCGTCCGGAGTGAGCTTTGCTGCTTCCAGTGAGCAGAGGAAAGCTGGGGACTGAGCCACCAGCGGCAGGTGGCTCCTTCTTGGCGGTCAGATGGAGGCCGACCCACAGAAGGCAGCGAGGTTGGCGTGCCCGTTCTTTCCTCTCCGTGGTGCCCTGATGGGGTTTCCCTGGATGGGTGTTGGTGAGAGATGTGGATCCCGGAGGCCCGCTGGTGTGAGGTGCTCTGTGCACGGGGTGCAGGGGTGGGGGTGGGGGCAGGGGGAGCAGCAGGTGGGCTGCCCGCTGGGGGCAGTCCGTCGGTGGGCTGGCCGAGACCGAGGACAGAGGTGGGCGCCGCTCATGATTCGGCCAGCTCATGCAGAGGGCGCTGGGCTCTTCCCAGGAGTCTGTTGGGAGTACCCATCCCTACACTGAGAACCGCCTTCCCGGCAGCCTGGGGAGGGTGGGCTGCACCACTTGGTGGGCCGGGGGCGAAGTGTATGCCCACAGCCAGTCTTTGGGCTAAAAACCCGGTCCAGGGGATCTACCCAGGCCTGCTCTGGGCATTCTCGGGAGAGAGGGTGGCCCCACCCTGGGTCCTGAGGTCCCTGGGGTCCCTGGGGTCCCTGAGGGCCCTGATGGGGTCCCTGAGAACTTTGAACCTGTGAATGTCTTGCCTGTTGTGAGATCTTCATCCGAACAGGTTCAAACTCAGCTGTTGAAACAGCAGTGGGTTCTTCCTGGCCTGGCTTCTGTGCCTTAGAGCCCTTGGCACTTTTGCGTGTTCGGGGGCCTGGAGGGTCTGGTGGATGGGCCTAGGGCTCTGGGAGGGAGGGGCCCCAGAGGGGCCAGGCAGGGCCTACTGGACAGGTGATGGCAATGGGGCAGAATCCAGAGAGGGTGGGATGTCGCCCAGAGACTCAGTGCCAGGAGCAGGTGCGTGACACCGGAGCAAGGTTCCGAAGGAGCAAGGCGCGCAGTGGGGAGGTGGGACTCTTTCCTGCTGTGCACACACCTTAAGTGTTGAGGGTTGGTTCTTTAGCTGGTTGGCACATAGGTGGGTATGGGTACAGAGCGATACCGAGGAGTCTGGTGCCACAGCCAGGCCGGGGCCATGAGGGCTGGCGTGTGCTCAGAGCCCCTTTGGGGTTGGGCCCCACCCGCATCTCACACCTGGCAGGGCTCTGAGGGCCGGGTGTGCGGATGTCCGTGTGGGGGTGGGGGGCTTCCGGGCCACACCTGGGCGCCCGCTGGCCTGTGTGCCTGGAGCCACGAGGGGCCTGCAGTGTGGAGAGGCGGGCGCTTGCTCAGGGGTCATGATGCTAAGGTCACATCACCTGAAGTGCAGAAAACCAGACCGGCAGCCGCGTTGCCGCCTGCGACGACAGTGTCCGTGGGCTCACACGCTGGCTGCCCGTCAGTCTCTCTGAGGGGTGGCTGTCTGCTCTCGCTTGCCATGACCTTGACGGTTTTGAGGAGGACCGCACAGGTGTTGTGTCGAATGTCCCTCGTTTCGGGTTTGTCTCTGTGTTTTCTCATGGTCAGAGGGGGGTTGTGGCTTGGGGAAAGGACACCCCAGAGGTGAGGTGGCCCTCTTGTCACATCCTATCAGGGGGTCCTGTTGGCCGGTCACCTGGTTCGGGTGGTGCCTGCCGGGTGTCCCTCCTGTCTTCCTGGGCAGCAGCCACTCAGTGAGGCGGTCTCCCTGCGGGGCTGGGGACGAAGCTGTGCCTCCCTCCCGGGACCGGGGGGCGGGGGGCGGGGAGCGGCGGGGAAGAACCGCTGTAGTATTTGGAATTCTGGAGGGAGGAGTTCTGTCTCCCCCACGTGCTCACGTTTATCAGCGGTCCCCTCCACCAGCAGGGACTCCTGGATGTGTGTCATGTACTTGGGGTCCAGTCCCGCACTGTGTTGTTTTGCCCTGGCCGTTGGGGGCTCTTTCATTTGCTTGTTTCGGGGGCACCGCCTTACTTTGTGGCCCTGCCGGGGGCTCCAGGTTCATCTCGTCGTGTGCCCGCCTCAGCCGTAGCGGCAGCCACGTCTCCAAGGAGCCCTGGTGTCTTTTACTGAAGGACGGTGTTTAGAAGCCAGGACCTGGGCACTGGTGTGCGGCTTGCTGTGGCTGTCGCGGCCTGAGGTCTTGTTGGCGGACGCAGTTAGATAACGTGTGCGTGCGTACCGACGTGTGTATACGTAGGCGTGTTAACTCACGCACACGCGTGCTAATATGTGTGCATTTGTGTGCACTAGGCGGTGCATACGCGTGAGCATCGCTGACTCGTGTTTGCACGGGGGCGGGCTGGCCCACGCACACACGTGGACACGTGCTTGCGCCTCAGCTAGCCGTCTGCTTCATCAGCTAGCCGTCTGCACCCGCGTATGAAGCGCGACCCCGCTCTGGCTTCGCGGCTCTGGTTCGGGCCTCGGCGTCTGCCACGAGCAGGGTCCCAGTCCATCCACGCCAGCGTGTCCCCGTTCGCGGTGGTGGAGCCCTGCCAGCCATCCTCATGTCCATCGGTCCACCTGTGCTTCCGGGTTCCAGAGGCCTCGTGTGACATTGCCCCTCTGCCCGCAGGGTCGACGTGAACACCGACCGGAGGATCAGCGCCAAGGAGATGCAGCACTGGATCATGGAGAAGACGGCAGAGCACTTCCAGGAGGCCATCGAAGAGAGCAGGGTGCACTTCCGTGCCGTGGACCCCGACGGCGACGGTATGGCCAGCAGGGCTCGGGCTGCCAGGAGGGGGCGGTGCGCAGAGGGCAGGGGTGGGGGGGGTGGGCGCCCGCTGATGCTGCCCGCGAGACCGCCCTCCCGGCTCCCGTGTCCTCCGCCGGTGAGGGCAGGGCGGGGTGCAGGGGGTGGGCCGGGGCTTCGGGCTGGGTTCCGGCCGCTCCCCTGCTTCTGCTCCTTCAGTTGCCTGACGTCTAAAAATGGTTACATACCTCTTCTCGTGTATTTATCCTTTACCATTTCGTTGAAGTTCGCTTATTTATTTTGAGAGAGACTGCGCAAGTGAGGAGGGGTGGAGAGAGAGAGACAGAACCCCCAGCAGGCTCTGTGCTGACGGCTCAGCGGGGCTTGAACTCACGAACCACGGGATGGCGACCTGAGCTGGAACCGAGAGTCGGACACTTAACTGATGGCGCCGGCCAGGCTCCACTGCTCACGTCTTTGTAAAACTGTCCGTCGTCAAACACCCTAATGGTTGGTCTTTGCTTCTAGGCCATGTGTCGTGGGACGAGTATAAGGTGAAGTTTTTGGTGAGCAAAGGGCACAACGAGAAAGAAGTCGAGGAGAAGATGAAGAATGGCGAGGAGCTGAAGGTCGACGAGGAGAGTGAGCGCCCAGGCCCTGCCGCAAGCCCGCGAGGGGGACCCCAGCCGGGGAGAGGGCGGGTCTGGGCCAGGAGGAGGGCCCGCAGGGTGAGGCGGGTGGGGCACAGAACTCTGCCCGCCCCTCAGCCTTTCACAGACATGCCTTTAAAACCTCAGGGACAGAAACTCGGTGCACTAGGGTGTTGGCCAAGTTCTAGAGCGCGGCCGGAGAACACTGGCGCCTTTCCCTAGTGACTGCCTTCTGCTCCGTCACCCCGTCCTACCTGGGGGCCCCTGCGGGGCCCAGCATATCCTGTTCCTCCTCCACTCGGTGGGTCACCGTCCCCACCCTTGTCCCACGGTGTCTTCTCTTGGTGGATGCGCAAGCGTGGGAGTTTCTCTGCGGCATCTTTCTGCCTGTGACACGGTCTCTCACGTGTCCACCGGCTGTGCTGGTGAGTGTGCTGGTGGCCTCTGCTTTGCGAAGGGTGCCGCTGTGTCCCCTGGGCCACGGGTGTTCACTGCTGTTGTGTCTCCAGATGAACGATGGGCCCTCTTGTCTGGGCCAGTGTTTGTGTATCTAGGCCTGGACCCCTGTGTCCTGTGTCGGGACTGTAGCCATACCTTCTCTCTGTTTGATTTTCCCTTTAGTCTTTAATCCCGATTCCCCGTGTTCCTTGCGGGTGTGCAGGGAAGTGATGGCCTTTCTGCGTTAACCTTCGTCCTGTGGTCTTGATACGATTGCCTAGTGGCTCCAGGAGTCTTTGTCAGCTCTTCCGGATTTTCTCTACAGGCAATTGTGACATCTGTGAGCCAAGACCGTTTATTTCCTCCTTCCCAATCTGGGTATCTTTAACTTCCTTTTTTTCTTTTTTGTTTTTAACTAATTTTTAAAGTTTGTTTCTTTATTTTGTAATGTTTGTTTACCTTAGAGAGAGAACGCACACACAAATGTGGGGAGGGCGGTGGGGGTGGGGCAGAGGATCTGAAGTGGGCTCTGTGCTGCCAGCACAGAGCCTGATGCAGGGCTCAGACTCATAAACCTCGAGATCATGACCTGAGCCAAAGTCAAGAGTCAGCCGCTTAACCGACTGAGCCACCCAGGCGCCCCTTTAATTTCCTTTTCTTATCTTACTGCGTTGGCTGGAACTTCCAGTACAGTGTTGAAAAGCATCTTTTTCTTGTTCTGATCTTTGAGGCAAAGTGTCAAGTTTCTCACCATTAAGCATGACGTGAGCTGTAGGTTTTTTGTAGATGTTCTTTGTCAAGTTGAGGAAATTCTAATCTGTTCCTGGTTTGCTGGAAGTTTGGATCATAAATGGGTGTTGGATTCTGTGTAATGCTTTTTCTGTGTTGATAGGGTCATGTGGTTTTTCTTCCTCATCCTGTTGATGTGATGGTTACATTAATTGATTTTTGGATGTTCAACCAGCCATGCATACTTGGGGTAACTCCCACTTGGTCGTAGGATATAATTCTTGTGTTTTTGGATTCAATTTGCTGATACTTTGTGGGGCATTTAAAAAAATTTTTTTTTCTAATGTTTATTTATTTTTGAGAGAGACAGAGACAGAGACAGAGACAGAATGTGAGTGGGTTAGGGGCAGAGAGAGCGGGAGACACAGAATCCGAAGCACGCTCCAGGCCCCGAGCTGTCAGCACAGAGCCCGACATGGGGCTCGAACTCACAAGCTGTGAGATCGTGACCTAAGCTGAAGTCAGACGCTCAACTGACTGAGCCACCCAGGCGATGTGGGGCATTTTTGCATGAGAGACACCAGTCTGTAGTTTCCTTTTCTTGCAGGGTCTGGTAGTGTCTGAGTTCCCAGCCTTCCAGCTGTCTCCTTGGGGGTCACCTGTCACGGGCACCTCGTTAATGTCTCATGCCTTTATTTTTCCTGCTCAGTCTGTTCCTGGAGCACGTGTAACTCAGCAGAGTCTCAAGTTAAACAGTGAGGAGGCTTCTGAATGCGCTCCGACGCCAGTCGGCCTTTCCCACTTCCCAGGACGTCATCCAGAATTTTAGTTCTGTCCTTTTTAAACCCTGTTCCTTGGATGTTACTATTTTTTTCTGAATTGGTTGTTTGCCTTTTTCATATCTGTTTGTGTTTTGTGTTCCCACGGTTTGTCCTGCGGTTCCGGCTGTTCCCCGAAGGTGTAATTTGGAGGTGTCTGGGCATCCTGGGGGGCCTCTGCCCTCTTGCCAGCATTGGTGATTTGGCATCAGCTTCTGGGGCGGCCGCTGGGGTGTGGGCCGCAGGCCCCCTGTCCCTGCCTGCTCTCGGGAGCTAGTCTGTCTTCAGCGCCTTTCCTTTGGCCATGTCTGGGGTCAGGGCTGTCCTCCAGGGGTGTGAGTTCTGTCACCTCAGCACATGTCTTCAAGGCCCCTGTTCCCTTCTTTAGTGTCGGTGGGGCACTGCAGGTGAGGAGCGGCGCCGAGGGTCTCGGAGGCCGGGGGAGGGTGGGCAGGGGCTCAGAGGTAGGCTTGGGGGTCCCCACGTGGTGGTCTGCCTCCTCGGGGGACCCTCACTCGGCAGGTGCCTGTGGGCTCACGGGCCTCCCTCCCTCCCGGCCTCCCTCCTTGTCCCTGCTTGTGGTCGCATTGCCGCAGTCTCTGTGTGTCGTCTTCTGCCGGGAGTCCTGCTGTTGGCTTCAGGGCCCACCTTGAGTGCCTGGTGACCTCATCTCAAGACCCTTAAGTGGTTATGGCTGCACAGACCGTTCTCCAGGTCAGGTGCTGTTGACAGCCTGCAGGCGAGTGTGTGCTAGCAGCCCCTGTTTCTCTCGGCCCTGCACATGGGCAGGAGGGAGCCAGTCACCCCACCTCCCTTTAAGTGGATTCGCCATTCAGGGTAGGCCACCGTGGGATCTGGTGTTCATCAGAAGGCGCTAAGACTTGAGGCGACGGGTACCGTGTGGGATGCAGCTGTCTCCCCTGTTGTGATGTGCCAAGGCCCGGGAGTCCCTGTTCCTGGTGACGGTGGTGCGGTGCAGACACACCTCCTGCCTGAACCCCTCCTGCTCGCCTGGCCTCCAGCTGGACGGTCCTTGAGCCTGCGAGGCCGCGGGCCTTCCCACGGAGGGAGAGCGGGGGTGTGGCAAGAGTGTGCGGGGGATGCTTGAGTCATATCTGGAAGCTGGGTTTTCCTCCGGAGCCCTGCCCTCCGTGTAAGGCGCACGTGAAACAGATGGAAAGGAACAAGGTTATGCTTTGTTCCTGTAGGTGCGCGGGGAGGGTGAGTCAGCCTCCACCGTGCTTTTCCATTTCTCCCGAGGAGCAAACAGCAGTAGTGAGCTGGGGTGGGGGCTGTGTCTGGAGGAGGGTCAGCCCCTGTATTTGGTGGGGAGGATCTGTGTCCAGGGGCATATGTGTGTGTGTCTTGTGGGACCTGTGTCTGTGTCTTGGGAGGGTCTGTGTCTGGGGGCTTTGCCCCCTCTGCCTCCCTGAGGGCCGAGCTCTCCTTCGGGAGAGCGGCGCTAGGCCTCGCTTGCCGCAGCGTCCTGAGCGGGCCCTCCTCTGCGGGCAGCACACCTCAGAGCTTTCCTGGTGTGTGCAGGTGCCGTGGGGGCCTGGGTCCTCACAGATGTGCCTCTCTCAGCACAGGAAGTCCTGGAGAACCTCAAAGACCGTTGGTACCAGGCGGACAACCCCCCCTCGGATCTGCTGCTGACTGAGGACGAGTTCCTGTCGTTCCTTCACCCCGAGCACAGCCGTGGCATGCTCAAGTTCATGGTCAAGGAGATTGTCCGGGACCTGGGTGAGGCCTGGCCGGAGGCCCTGGCGCCCCCGGGGTGGGGGTGGGGGTAGGGGCAGCTGGGCTGGAGGGAGGGGCCCACTGGCACCTGCAGCGACTCTCCCGTCAGGGGTCAGCCTGGGGGTCTCGGAGGCTGTGTGGCCACCTGGTGAGGGAAGGTCAGGACTTGCCCTGGGCCGTCTGACTTCCACCAGGCTCCTGGGCACCTGTTTTGAGACACACCTGTTCTGCTTTAGGCTGAAAATTTGGCAGCAGACCTGTCTGATGGACTTTCTTCTGGGTGGGCCTGGGTGGTCCCGTGCTCACTTGGGGTCTGAGTGTCCACACCTCTGTCCTGCAGACCAGGACGGTGACAAGCAGCTCTCGCTGCCTGAGTTCATCTCTCTGCCCGCGGGCACGGTGGAGAACCAGCAGGGCCAGGACATCGATGACAGTTGGGTCAGAGACCGGAAAAAGGAGTTTGAGGAGCTAATCGACGCCAACCATGATGGGATCGTGACCATGGCGGAGCTGGAGGTGAGCGCAGGTGGTGGGGGGCGTGGGGGCGCCTCTGGGGTTGGGCTCAGGGCCCCGAGGCTTCCCGTGGGGCTGCAGTGGGCGGGAAGGCGGCACCGGTCCGGCTGTGGCCGGTCACTTAGTGGCACCTAGAAGCGGGCTCCCTCAGGGGTGGGGGTCCACCCCACCAGCCTGGTCGCCTTTGGCACTCAGAGGGGATTCGAGCAGGGTGCCTGTGCCTGCCCCTGGTCAGGGTGCCCCCTGGTTGGGGTGTCCGGGTGTCTTGGCCTCTCGAGGCTCCAAGAAGCCGCTCCCCAGTGGGCATGTGGCTGGACGCTGGGGCCGTGGGCCACGTTGGAACCCACCATCTTCCCCCGAAGTGTTTTCACTGGTGCCATGCAGGCTTGTTTCCCCCATTGCTGTATGACTCGTTTGTCGCACATCAGAATTCTCTGCTCCCTTGCTGATAGCTGGAGGACGGACACCTGTGGTTCAGGGGTCGAACGGTGGCTGATTTGGTCCATGTTTCCGCCTGTGTCTGTGCCCCGCACGCCCCACTGCCAGGCCGCGGGTGGCCACTCAAAGCTTCTTGCGCTCCAAGAGAGCTCCCCTCCCTCCCTCCCATGGTGGGGGCTCCCTGGTGAGGACGGGGAGGCAGTGAATCTCCTGCACCCACACAGGCGAGGCTCCCTGGCCCTGAGCCACTTCCAGCCTGGTGTGTGCCTTCCAGAACATCCAGGAACACGCCGCCATCCCCTTCCTGCTGCTTCTGTGCTATCAGCCATTGGGGGGGTGGGGGGGGCGGGGCTTAAACAAGGACTTGCTCTTTGTAGCTGGTTAGAGGGTTCCAGTCTTGCTGCTGCTGCCTGAGGCACAAGGTGCTGACCTCGCTGACCGGGTGTCCGTGTGGGGCGGGGGCGTCCACCTCGGTGGGGGCTCTCAGCCGTGTCACCACGCGCGGACTTTGGGCGCCATTGTGACAGTGGCACCTGAGGTCCAGGGGTCCCAGTGCCGCCGGGGAGCGGGCGGGCCAGGGGGGCCCTGGCGGCCAGGGCCGCGCTGACGCGGTGCCCACGACCACCGTAGGACTACATGGACCCCATGAATGAGTACAACGCCCTTAACGAGGCCAAACAGATGATCGCCATCGCCGACGAGAACCAGAACCACCACCTGGAGCCCGAGGAGGTCCTCAAGTACAGCGAGTTCTTCACGGGCAGCAAGCTTATGGACTATGCCCGCAATGTGCACGAGGAGTTCTGAGCCCGAGCCCCCCGCCGCCCGCCCCTCCCGGAAGCCTCCCTCCCTCCTGCCGTCCTCGGGCCCCGGGTCCGGGCTCCTCGAAGTTGTGCTCGAGCAGGCCGGAGCCCCCGAGGCGCGCCACGGGCCGGCCGCCCCTGTGCGCGGGGCCCCACGTGCTGCCACGTGTCACTTCTGGGAAGCGGGTGCCGTCGTGCGAGGGCACGGACCGCAGTGGCGCCCTGCGGGCTCACCACACCTGTGGGAAGTGACGCGGCTCCTGCCGCCTCCTTAAAGACCGAGCGGTGGAGCTCGTGCTCGAATGTGCTGCCGGTGGCCAGTGGCTGGGGGTGCCTGCCCTTCCGAGCGGAGGACGCTCGGTCTCCGAAAACACAAACACTTGTGACAAGAATCTTACGAATTTACTTTAAAATATAGTTGCCTTTTTCTCCCAGCTTCTTTTTTTTTTTAAGCCCATACAATGATTTTGGAACGTTTGTGGCTAGGTGGCTTCCACTTAGCGCTTTTGAGGTGGGCGATTTGGTGAGAACAGAGAGTTTGGTCAGGCAGGTGCGGGAAGGACCAGGGTCCTGGGTGGGGCTGCATGTGACAGATGTGTTTACCGACAACGGGGACCTCTGGGAGCTCGTGGGAGATGGCTTTCGCAGGAAGCCAAGGGTGTGGGCTACAGGTTTAAAGTCAGGAGCCTGAAGCCTGGGCCTGGGTGAGACCCCCTGGGAGGGGCTGGGGGGCGGGGCAAGGGAACCGGAGTTCCTGGTAGAAAGGGAAGATCTGAGAACAAGCCCTTAGGGGAGGGACCGGGGTGGGGGGTGGTGAGAACTCAGGAGTCCACCGAGACTGGCCTCAGAGCCCCCAGCCCGGTCGGTTGTGGGGGCCTGGAGTCTCCCTGAGCCGGTGGTCAGGGCCTGGGGACAGGACAGCGATGTTGGCTGAGGTTCCACCAGACCTGCATTTCTCACACATGCTGTCCCAGTCCTTCCTGGGGGTCAGCTCTGCCCCGTGCTTGACTGGCGTTGGGGACAGAGGGCATTGAACTGTGAGTGTTTCGCGGCCCCTGACCCCACACGCCTCTCAGCTGCCACCTCCGGTCTCTGCTCCCCCCACCCCCTCCCTGCTGGCCATCCTCTCAGGAGCCCTGCGCCGTGGTCCGTGGCTCCTCGGTGGACAGCTCGCCCAGCCAGCGGGTCCACCCTTGCCACAGGGACCCGCTTCCGAAAAGCGTGGGAGCGGGGCCGCTGCAGAGGAACAAGGGCGCGGTGACACCTGGGCTGGTTTCTAGGCAAACAAGAGGAAAGACTTCAGAAGGGACGAGAGTGCGTGGTGGGAGGGGTCCCCATGGTGGCCAGGCCCACGTGGGTGCATCAGCAGCAAGCAGGTGTGTGACACTTGGGGGTGTGGGCTGAGCTGGGGGGGGGGTCGGCTGGGCCCACAGGATGGCGGTGGATCGAGCGGGTGACATACAGTTAGTTGTCTGTGCTCCACGGGCCGCTGTGGACCGATGCGGATACAGGGGCCAGGTGTGCAGGGCCTCAGGCGGTGGAGGCCGGCGCCGCCGGAGAGGGGAGCGCTGCCCACCAGACCCCCGGGTTGTTCCCTCAACCTCAGAGGCTCCGGTTTGTTTTTGTCAATTTAAGAAAAGGTTTTTCTCACCACCTGTGGGAGACGGCGTGCACGCGCGCACACACACACACACACACACGCACGCACGCGCACGCACCCACACCCGGCCGTCTGGACGCCCTGATCCCCTTCCCTGTGTGGACCCCGTCTCACTTGGCAGGCGTGGCGAAGGCTGACCCTGAGCGGCCCCCTGCCCGCTGGGAGAGCTGCCTCTGCCTCCGCCCCAGCCGCTGTGGGCCGTGGCCGCCTCCCTGGCAGCCTTGCCCCGCAGAGCCCAGGAGGAATTTCCCACAGACGGGCCGGGGGAGCTCAGCTTCCTTACCTGTTTTTCTCGGGGAGGGGGATTTCCAGCTCCTACCCCGCTCTCGTCCCATCCCCAAGGGAGGCCCCCTGCCTGAAACTTTTTAAAGTAACTGTTGAATGGTTAATTTCATCTCACGGTTGTGATGTGAAAGGTACAAAAATGACACAGTAGAGCGTCCCCTTCCTCGAGGGGTGTGAGAGAAAATGCACACGTATGCACACGTTCGTCTGGTGTGCGCACATGCGTGTGCCTGTGTCCTTCCCCCGCGGGCCTTCCCTGCCTGCCCTGGACCCACCCGGATCTGTGTCTGAGGGCGCCATGCGCTCCGTAGGATCACACTGGGTCGTTCCAGTCTTTACTGCTGCCTTGGTGCTGTGGGGACACCCTAAGCCCAGGGTGGGTGTGGGGCAGGGTGGGAGAGCCTGATGTGGCCTCTAAAGTTCTTGGGGAGGCAGAGTTGGCCCTGCCAGCAGAGGGCTCACAGCTGTCCTGCTGGCCTCTGCCCGGCCGGGGAGTCGGAGTGGGTGCTGATGGTTTGTTTTCACAGGACTCCCCACCCCCACCCCAAAGAAGTACCTGGGTGTTCACACAGGTCCCGGCACGTGAGGCCGGTGACACACACATGTGCCCGCGCACGGACACGGGTTCACACGTGCTCTTGGGCACACTGCCCCCAGGATGCATCTGCAGGCGTTTGGTCCGTGGGGCCGTCCGAACACAGCACCATGGGTGGGGCAGCTTAAACAGCAGTCCCGGGGCCCCGGTCAAGTGTGGGCAGGGCTGCTCTCTCCTGAGGCCTCTCTCCTTGGTGGCAGATGCCGCCTTCTCCTTCGTCCTCGCGAGGCAAAGAGACCCTCCCTCCCTCAAGGTGGGAAGAGACACTCCTGGGGTCTCTCCCAAAAGGACCACGGTCCTGTGGGGTCAGGGCCCAGCCCTCTGACCCCGTCTAGCCCTAACCACCCCCCTAGAGGCCCCATCTCCAAACACTGCCACGCTGGGGGTTGGCTTCAGCACGTGGGGACACAGTTCAGTCCCTGACACTTGCGGTGTTCAGACACACTCAGCCTCACGCACACTCTCCCACACCAGCACCCCCCTGCGTCCGCACCTGCCTGCTTGCCACACTGCTCCACACCTGCACACGCTCTCCCACGTGCTCCCACGTGTGCACGCTTGCTCTGAGCTAGTTCTGGGCACTTGTGCCAGGGACCGTGCTCTGGAGGCGGGAGCACTCCTTCTCTTCCCCCTGAGCTGGTGCCCAGTCACGGGTCCAGATGGTGAAGGGCCTGTCTCCCGACCCAGTGTGCTGCCTCCGTTCACCCGTGTCCTCTGTGCACCCTTTTGCTGAGGGGGTGAAGACTGGCGTGAATGTGGCCTTTTGTGTGTGTGTGTGTGGGGGGGGGGTAGGAATAGCCAGCCGCCTGTTCCCCCGGAGGGGCCGACCCTGCCCTGTACAGGGAGAGTGGGTGCCCAGAAGGAGCGGGCTTTGGAGGGGTTCTGAGACCAACCCTCCTCCAAGTGGCTTGAGTGGGCAGAGCAGGGCAGGAAGGCATCCAGGGTGCCCCGCTTCCCTGGTGAGATGGGAGCCAGAGGGGTCCCGTGTCGGGGGGGGGGGTGGACGTAGACCGGATGGGCCTGGCAGGGGCCAGGGGGCTGTGGGGCCGCACTTTGGCCCCGGGGTCTGTCTGCATGCTGCAGGAGGGGTCTGGGCTGGTGCCCAGCTGCCAGCTGGCTGAGCCTGAGGTTAGTAGGTGTCGTTGAGGGGATGGGGGCCGGGCCCCGGGGCAGAAGAGAAGCCCACATCCCAGACAGGCTGCCTTCCTGCCACCAGCCCGGGTCAGGGGTCGCCAGCCCTTCCTGGGCCTCCGTCCTCCTGGTCCCCTCCTCCTCCCTCCCTCCCCACCCCTCCCCCGCAGCCCTTATAGCCACATCCTGCAAGGAAAAACCCCAGACTCCTGCACCGGGCAGAGATGAGGGTGGTTGTGGGGGCTCAGTGGCCCAGGGCGCCTCACTCAGCTGTCCAGCTCCTGGGGCTTGTGCTGGGCACTGCGGCCGCGCTCCACTGTGTCGGGAACACCTACCCCAAAGACGGCAAGTGCTGTAGCGAGTGCCCACCAGGTGAGTGGTCTGGCCACAGAACTGGGGAGGGATGCCTGTGGGGGCATGGGGATGAGGTACATGGGGAGAGGGGACATGGAGACCTGGGACATGGGGACATGGGGACAAGGGACATGGGGATGGAGACACGGGGATCGGGGAGAGGGGAAGGGGGACAGGGACATGGGGACAAGGGGACAAGGACCATAGGGATGGAGACACGGGGATCGGGGAGGGGGAAAGGGGGACAGGGACATGGGGACAAAGGGACAAGGGCCATAGGGATGGAGGCATGGGGAAAGGGGGACGGGCATGGGGACAAGGGACATGGGGATGGGAGACATGGGGTGAAGAATGGGGAGAGGGAGATAGAAACACGGGGGCCTGGGACACAGGGATGTGCAGATGGGGTCCTGGGACACAGGTGTCACGGACTAGGGGACTCAGGACAGTGGCCGGGCCAGAGGCTGGGCAGGCTGAGTCCACCCTCCTCGTCCTGCAGGTTATGGGATGGAGAGTCGCTGCAGCAGTGACCAGGACACCAAGTGCCTCCAGTGCGCGTCCGGCTTCTACAATGAGGCCGTGAACTACGAGCCTTGCAAGCCCTGCACACAGTGCAACCAGAGTGAGCGCCACCCCGGCCCTGGCCCCTGGCCCCCCACCTGCGTCCCGTTGCCCCGCCCAGCGCTCTCGTGAGGCCCCCAGTGCCACAGAAACAAACCCCAAACCATAGTGGGGCTGCCACACCACGGAGGTCCCCAAGGAGAACTGTCCTCCTCCCAGGGGGGCTGAGGCCACGCGGAGTCAGGGAGGAGCAGGTGCCTGCCAGGTGGCCTTTGGGGTGACGAGACCTGGATCCAAGGGCCATGTAGGGTCCTGGTGCAGGCCTGAGGGAAGGTGGGAAGGGAGGCTGCCGCGGCCACCGGATGCCCTAGGGGCCAGAGGAATATGGCCTCCAGGGGCTGTGTGTGGGGCTGCTGGTCCGGGGACCCTCGGCTTCTGTCCTCCGGCCTCTCTGCATCCCTGCCAGCTGTGCCTGCCTCACCTGACCCCCCCCCCCACAGGAAGTGGGAGCGAGCCCAGGCAGAGATGCACACCCACGCAGGACACCGTCTGCCGCTGCAGGCCAGGCACCGAGCCCCAGGACGGTTACGCTCGTGGAGTCGGTGAGCCCGGAGTGGGGGGGCAGTGTGTGTGGTGAGCCCCGGGCGGGGTGGGGGGCAGTGTGTGTGTGAGAGGCCAGGCTCACGTGCCTGGGGGGGCCTCAGGAGCTGTAAAAGAAGCATGTCTTCCATATCGCACGCTCTCACTTCCCCTGTACCCCCATCCCAGTCCTGCCACCACGTTCCTTTCCCCCAACAAACAGGTGCCCAGAAGGGGGTGGGGCGGGGCACCGGGTCCCGGCCAGTGGGTGGATGTGGGCAGGGAGGGGCTTCCAGAGGGCACGGTAGGTGAGCGCCTAGCCCTCCAGGACCAGCCCCCAGTGGCTGCAGCGTCCAGGTCCCTGAGGTGGCGGGAGATGGACTGAGATTGTCCTTGTCTTTGTTGCAGACTGTGCCCCGTGCCCACCGGGACATTTCTCCCCAGGTGATGACCAGGCTTGCAAGCCCTGGACCAAGTGAGTGTCCTGGGGGCCTGGGGATCAAGGGGCCAGGCCTGGGAGCAGGAAGCTGCCGGCTGGGGGTGGGGTGCTCCTGGCTCCTGCTGCCCTGACAAATGGCCCGGTCCCCTCATGACTCCTGCTCCTCACGGCCCATGACCCTGGCCCCACCGTGGCCCCTGCCTGCCTGCTCAGCCCCGGGCCAGCCTCCTCCACCAGCCTGGCTGCTGGGCCGGAGTGAGGAGTGTGTGAGACTCTTTCCCAGGCCCTGGGAGTTTATGAGACCAGTCGGTTGTAGCTGGGGGCTCCGTGGTGGGGGCGGGAAGAGACGAACAAGCTGGTGGTGTGAGAGGGCAAGATTGGGCTGGAGCCGGCTGGGAGGAGACTGTGGGGAGCAGAGGGAGGGGAAATGGGGAGTGAGGGTGTGAGCAGGTGGCCTTGGAGACCCTGCAGGGTGTGAGGCCCCCTGGGGGGGCGGTGAGGGGCCTGGGCGGGTCTTTGGCGGGGTCCCCAGCTGCTCCCCACATCCCCTGGTCCTGTCTCAGTGCTGGGCCCATCCCGTCAGTCTGGCAGGAGTCAGGGGAGGTGGTGGTACGGACCTGTGGCCTGATCCACACCCCCTGCCCTTCTCAGCTGCACCTTGGCGGGAAAGCGCACGCTGCGGCCGGCCAGCCAAGGCTCAGATGCCGTGTGTGAGGACAGGAGCCCCCCAGCCACCACGCCTTGGGAGACCCAGGGCCCCCCAGTCCGGCCCCCTACCACCCCGCCCACCACAGCCTGGCCTAGGACCTCACAGGAGCCCTTCACACCCCCTGCAGAGCCCCCCAGGGGTAAGGGGGCCTGGCCTTGCCCCAGCAGGGCCCTCCTCCCAGTCCAAAAAAGAAGGGGGCTGGGGGAGGATGGGGTAGAGACGCCCTCTGCCCTCATTGGGGTCCTCCTGGGGCGGGTGGACTGCTTCCTCTGGTGGCCCCAACCCCAGCAGGCCCCGCCTCCCCACAGGTCCCCAGCTGGCCGCGGTCCTGGGCCTGGGCCTGGGCCTGCTTGCCCCGGTGGCGGCCGCACTGGCCCTGCTCCTGCACCACAGAGCCTGGCGGCTACCCCCCGGTGAGTGTGCAGTGTGTCCCCAGCCCAGACGGCTTCCCGAAGGGGTGGAGCCGTTGCCCACCTCTCCCCCTCTCCTCCTCCCCAGGTGGAAATAGCTTCCGGACCCCCATCCAAGAGGAGCATGCCGATGCCAACTCCACCCTGGCCAAGATCTGAGCGGCCAGGCCAGGGGCCCAGAAGGTCTGCTAGACATTGAGGGGCCGTGGGGCGCCCCCAAGCACGGGCCGCCACATCCCACCTTCCCACCACCCACCCTGCCACCCCGCGCCGTTTTAGGTGCTCCTGGGCTGACACCCAGGGCTCTGCTATGTATGCTGTGCATACTCCCCGCCCAGGGTGGTGCCCCCCCCCCCAATAAACGACACTGGCACATGTGGTCTCTGACTGGGCACTGGTGGTCTGGGGGCTGCACACGTGTGGTGGGGGGGGGCGGGGGCTGGGGCTGTGCCCACCTCTGGCTGGAGAGGGGGCTCAAGCCGACTGCTCAGAGACCCCAGGACCCCTGCCCTCATCCTTCTCTGGGCACGTCCCAGCACCTGTGGTGGGACGTGGAGGCCTAAATGAGCGTCCTGGGGGTGGGGTTTGGACAACCCAGCAGCTTGTGGGGGGAATTCAGGAGCTGCTCCCCCCAGACCCTAAACCTGGGTGAGTGGGCCCGAGGCCCCCCCAGTGCTAATGGGAGCAAGTAGGAGGCCTGAGGCCCTGGTCCCCAAGGGGACTTTTGAGAGCGACCCTTCGGGTTTATGTGTTCCCCTGAAGGAGAGAGCTCTTTCTCGAGGCCTCTAAAACCCCCTGCCCTGCCAGACCTGCGAGTGGGTCCCCGCAGCAGCACTTTGGGAAACGAGAGGCTTCTGGGGGGGCGGACTGCACGGTGGCCGGCTGTCCAAATGCCCACCGACGACGGCACAGTCCCACTGACCTCAGCATGCCTTCCAGGACCATGGGGCCCTCCCGCTGGGGCGCCAGGCCACAGAGCGAATGTCCTTCATGGCTGCGGGGCGTCCCGCAGCCAGCAGGTGACTCCGAGCCCTGGTTTTGGCAGAGCCTCAGCTCTGGCCACCAACCCTCCTTGTTTCCTGGGCCATCTTTCTCCCCAAGGTCACCCCAAAGGCCCGTTCAGCCTTTCTTCAAATCTCCCAGTGCTCCCGCCCTGGCCCGAACACCGCCAAGGGGAGACAGGGCCGTCCCTTGTTCATCAGCACCGAGTCCCCACAGGCGTGGGACTCAGCAGGGAACAAACCAATGTAAACCGAGCGCTCCAACAGACAGCAAATCCACACCATTGATTTGGGGATCAGGGGTCCCCAGGACAGCATGGAGGCTATGGAAAAGTGCTGTGGGGCTGGTGGAGGGGCCAGATCCTTGGGGCCCAGGGCTTCCTCTCCACACCTCCCCGCTCTTCCCCCCCTCGCACACCCAGGACGCCCTTCGCTTGCCTGGCTGCCCCAGCTCTGCCATCGGATGGGAAGGTGGACAGACTCAGCTTCTCTTTGCTGCCACACTGACCCTGAGCACAACTCTCCGACCCCTCACCCCCTGCCCATCTGCTGAAAAACCCCAGCCTCCATCTACCCCAGGCCCTGCCTGACCCCCGAGCCTGGGTGTTGAGCTGGTACCTCCCACAAGCCCCAAAGGCACACACTCAGCACGGCGACTGGTGTGTCCCCAGCTTCCTTCTCCCACACGGCCCCTCCTCCACGCCCCCGCCTGGCTCCCCATCCGGGCCCCGCTGTGGGTACAGGTACGAGTGGCTTTGAGATTCCCATCTCCACACCACCACCACCCACCCCCTTCTGGTTACTGCCTGGCTCCTTAAAGGGCCCTCTGCTAACAGGAACAGGGGTCACCATGTCGGTTGGAACAGGTGATTGTGTAGAAATGTGGCGAGCTGCTCATAAAGGATTGGAAAACGCAGACGAGCAGATAAAGATCATCTCTCGCCGCACTGCCCAGTTACAGAAACTCTACTCATCCACGCAGCCTGTGGCTAGGGGTGGGGGGTGGGGGCTTCCGGAGGGGCTGGAACGAGAAAGCAGACGCAGGCACTGACATTTTGCTGATGTCACTCGTGCCTTTTGAGGGGGCTTGCTCATAAGCCACCATCCCGTGGGCATGATGTAATCTAGGCCCTTTGATTTTTGTGCTGCTGTGTCTGGTAACCACGGAAGATCCTTCTTCTCCCACTCGGGCCCCTCCAGTGGACATTTTCTGCACAGAGCTCCTCCTGCCTAGCCCACCTTCACCCCTCCCCCACAATAAACTGCTTCCAGAAGTTTCTCTGCCCTTGCTTCCGGAAGGACCAGCTGATGCATGGCACAGGCCGACAGAGTTTGTGGGTGTTCATTGTATTTGCCTGGGCCGCTTAGCGGAAACGGGGTGACCCTGCGCTGCCACAGACGGGACCCCTCAGGTCTTTGAAATGAGCAGTGGACGAAGGAGCTGCCCCATTGTGTACTTGGAGCACCTTTACCTGGTGTCCGGCAATGGCCAGCGCTTGGACCCGTCTCGTCTAGGAGCTGAGCGGGGATCTCAGGGCTCCTTAGAGAGGGCGGGCCTTACCTCAGCCTGGAGCCCCTCCCTTCCCTGCAGGACCCTGCCTGACCGTCTGGGGAGGGGCTGTGCATCCTGGGACTTGAACAGTTGGGTCACAAGTTGCTAATTCCTGTCATTTCCCTCGGGCCAGGTGGCAGGTGCAGGTCTCAAAGGCTTATGTCACAGCTATCAGCACACCTACAGCCCGTGGGGCACATTCCCGATCCCCCCTCCCCAGAATTCTCAGAAGTCTTCACTGCTTCCCTGCCAAGACTCAGCTGGAGGGCTGGGAAACACGGCTGAGCTTTCCAGGGGGGCTTACAGTAAGGAGGCAGGGCCCCAGAACCCCTCTGTGCCACACGGGGAAGCCGAGGCTCAGAGAGACAAGGGACGGTGAGCTGGAGGCTGTGTTCTCTGTGGTTCGAGAGCTCCGTCAGGGGCTGCCCCTCCACCCACTTCCAGGAGGACCAGATTTGTCTGGAGAGGTCTGGATACGAATGGGCCCAGCAGTTAGAGCTGTGACCTGAGCAGGCCACCTCTGACCCAGAACTTCAAGTGACCGGAGGCTCAATCCATGCCCAGACCTCTCCTTGCCAGCAACCTCTCCCAAGATCCAAAGAGGTCCTTGGGTGGGGAGGTGTGAGGGGGCTTCCCTGGGGGCTCTAAGTCATGAGCAAGATGTCCGCACAGCAGCAGTCCAGGGTCCAGGTGTGTGTGTGTGTCTGTGCGTGTGTGCATGTGTGTGCGTATGTGTGTGCGTGTGTGTGTGTTGTAAGATGACACCGTGTGCATCTGGAGCCCAGTCAGACCTTCTCGGCCAAGTGAGGGGTCTTGTCTTGATCCCTAGAAAGTGTGTGTGTGTGGGTGTCCAGATCCCTGGAAAGTGAGGGGCCTCTCGGTATTGGGCTGTGTGCTAAGGACCGGTGAGCTGGTAGGTCTCTGGGGCCCAGATGCCAAGGGACTTCATCCTATGCTCTCTGGTGGTTGGAGGAGATCTTTATTTTTTATTTTATTAAAAAATTTTTTTATGTTTATTTTTGAGAGGGGGAGAGGAGCAGAGAGAGAGGGAGACGCAGAATCCGAAGCAGGCTCCAGGCTCTCAGCTGTCAGCACAGAGCCCGACGCAGAGGTCGAACTCACAAACCGCGAGATCATCACCTGAGTTGAAGTCTGATGCCCAACCTACTGAGCCACCCAGGCGCCCTGAGGATGCGATCTTTAAAAGCCCACAGAGCCCTCCTGAGGAAGTTGGATCCAGGGTAGGGGACGAAGCCAGGTGTGGAGGGGGCACAGAGAGGGAGCAGTCCCTGGCCAGACCACCCTTCTGGGGGGGGAGGGTCCCTGCACCAGTCTACCTGTGTCACCTGCATCTGTCACCCACCCTTCCTGCCTACATCTCTCCCTACAGACCTGACAGACTGCAGGTTTTGAATAGAAAACATGTTTTTAAAAAAAAATTTTTTTTTTAACGTTTATTTATTTTTGGGACAGAGAGAGACAGAGCATGAACGGGGGAGGGGCAGAGAGAGAGGGAGACACAGAATCGGAAACAGGCTCCAGGCTCTGAGCCATCAGCCCAGAGCCCGACGCGGGGCTCGAACTCACGGACCGCGAGATCGTGACCTGGCTGAAGTCGGACGCTTAACCGACTGCGCCACCCAGGCGCCCCAGAAAACATGTTTTTAAATGTTTATTTATTTATTGGAGCGGGGAGGGTCGGAGATAGTGGGAGAGAGAGGATCCCAAGCCGGCTCCACACTGCACGGCGTGAGATCGTGACCTGAGCCGAAATAAAAGGCGGCCCTCAACCAACCGAGCCACCCAGGCGCCCCTGAACAGCAAACATTTCTGACCTTCCCCCCTCCGGTCCTGCCCCAGACATAGTTGGGGGTGTAGGCTGTGTTCCATGCCCCCCTCAGCACTCACACATTTGGCAGCATATTTAGTTTCTGGGTAGGAATTCCTGGACCAAAGGGCATGAACACTTAGGAACCCCCAAGGTCACCGCTGAGCCTGAGTCTCCTGGAGGTCCCCAGCCCCGCCCTGTGAGGTTGGGCTCTCCACCTCCTTGAGATACAGCTGGGCCCAGTTGACTTAAAAAAATTATTACTTAGAGCAGTTTCAGGTTCACAGAAAACTGAGGCGCAGCTGCAGAGATTCCCACCTGCCCGGCCCCCACCATCGTCCCCCCCCCCCCCCCCCCCGCCCCAGGGGCCATCTCTGGCCGCCAGGGACACGGCATGGTCTCCCAGGGTGCCTGGTCTACAAAGGGTCGCTCGCTCGCTGCTGTGCTCTGTGGTTTGGGCAAAGCTGTAATGACGCGCGGCCACCACTGGGGTCGCACGGAGTAGTTTGACACCCCGCCCCCTCCCATCCGCTGTGCTCCGCTCGCCCCTGGAATTCTGAGTTGCCAGGGGTCGGGGCGGTCCTGGTGGGCACCGGTTCTGTGCCCTCCCTGCATCGCGGCCGATGCCCGGGGGCCGCGGGCGGGGTCGGGGCGTGTCCGGATGGGGGCGTGGCGGGGCGCATCCCCTAAAATCCCGCAGCTCGGTGGGGCGGCGGGGGCCATGGGGGCGAGGGGCGCGCGCGTGGCCCTGTGCGGCGTGGCGCTGCTCTGCGCGCTCGGCCTGGGCGAGCGCCCCTCGGGTCCGAGCTGCGGCCCCGGCCGCCTGCTGCGAGGAGCCGGGACGGACGCGCGCTGCTGTCGCCTGTGCTCCGCGGGTAAGGCGCGGGGAGCCCGTCTCGTCTCGGAAGGCGGCCGCGCCGCGCCCCCTCCCTGTGCTCAGCCTCGGCCTGGGAGGGGCGGTGGGCACCCCTTCCGGGTCCAGAGCCCTCGGTCCCAGGGGAATGGGTGAGGGGGCGTGTGGCGGAGAGGAGCTCAGCTCAGGCCAGTGGCCCAAAGGCGGAGTCCGGGGCTATGGGCGGGAGAGCCTTCCTCAAGGGGCGTCTTGGGTCCCAAGGCGGAGGAGGGCTGTCCCAGCTCCTACTGCGTGGACAGTGAGCCCCCACCCATCGCCCTGGCCGCTTTCTGCCCAGGTCAGGATTGCAGCACTGTTCCGCCCCAGACCTACCTGTATGGGTGAGGGGCAAGTGGAAGGTGGCAGTCTGGGGACAAATATTGCAGGGAAAACACCCCCAGAGTATCACCCTGGTAGATCTTGGGGGCTGAGAAGGGGAGTCTGAGGGCCCCGCGTCTCAGTGTGGCAGGCAGGGACAGGCAGCCTGCCTCCAGGGCTATGGCAGCTGGGGCCCGTGCAGGATGGAAAGAGGAGGGGGCGTAGGTCCCCCAGATGACTCCCTTGTCCTGCAGGGACATGTTCTGTTCTCCTGCCAAGTCACAGCCACCCTGGGCAAGAGCAGCCTCAGGGCAGTGGGGGACACAGCCAAGTCACACGGGTGGGGGAGCTGGGTGCCTAGGAAGGAGGGAGACAGCTGGACCCACCTGGGGTCCTGGCTCCCAGACAGGTGCCCTCTGCCCCCCGGGACTGCCTAAGGGTTCCCCCTGTGGGGCCTGGGGGGAGTCCTGGGGAGGGAGGCGCTGGGCCCAGCTGCTAAGAGGGCTGGCCCCTCTCTCGCTCAGCTGAGGAGGTTTGTCCCGAGGGGGACTGCACATGTGTCCAGCCGGAGTTCCACTGTGGAGACCCCCAGTGTGACACCTGCAAACACCACCCCTGCCCGCCTGGCCAGGAGGCGCAGCCACGTGGTAAGTCCCAGCAACTGTGGCCGGAGCAGGTCAGGGGGTTTGAGCAGGGCCGAGCCACAGCTCACGGGAGCAGCTGTGCACAAGTGGCGTGTGGGTGTAGAAGGAACACACGTGTGTGGAGGGTACAGACGTGTCCTCTGGGCAGGCAGGCAGGCACCGGCGTCTCCGGTCCTGCAAAGCCTGGGTGGGTGGGGCCGCTCCGCTGCTCACTGGCGCAGCCCAGATATGAGCCCCAAGCACGCACGCGGCTCTGGGGGGGGGGGTGTCCTTCCCCGTCACAGCCCGGGTTTCTTCATCCAGAGAGAGGGTGCTCCTCAGAGAGGATGTGGGTGGGGGTGGGGGTGTCCAGGGTCCGTCTGGCCCTCGGGCCCTGGCTCTGACTATGCCCCAGTCCCACACCTCCCCTGAGCACGTGCTTGGCCTGCCCCCTGTTGCCCTGCCTGGGGGTCAACCCTTTTCCTGGAGGGAGCAGCTCAGATCCTCTTGGGGCCTGGGGCGTTGTGAGGTGGGTAGGGCAGGGTCCAGGGCCAACTGGGGCGGGAGCCTCACCTCCTTTCTCTGGGACCCTCACTGGCCTCTCGCCCTCCAGGCTACTGGACCCAGCACAAGGTCCCTCCTGGGTTTTGCTTGGTCTCTGCTTCCAACCCCCTGCCCCCCACCAGCCTCCGGTGGGCGGGCCCTCCCCCTCCCCTCTGGCCAGGCACCACACAGTCTCCTCTCCCAGATTGCCCCGGGGACCTCCACTCAGCTCAAGGTCACAGCCTTGGGGTCCCCCAAGTCTGCCTCCCCGACAGATGCCTGGAATGGGGCACACGTGGGCGTTGATTTCTGCCAGGTCCTAGTCTTGTAGGCCTCAGAGGCCTCTGTCCAATGGATCAGGAGTGTGTGGGTCATTCTGGTGTGGCCGCAGATGGGTCCCATCGCATCTACCCCAGCAAACCCCGGCTGTCTGTCTGTCTGCAGGGAATTTCAATTTCGGCTTTGAGTGTGTTGACTGTGCCACAGGGACCTTCTCTGGGGGCCGTGAGGGCCGCTGCAAACCCTGGTCAGAGTGAGTGCTGGTGGGACCTTCAGGTGGCTGGGAAGTCCCTGAGGGAGGGGCATCTCCGGTCCTTCCTGGTATGGTGACCCCCCCACACTCAGAGGACAGCGGCCATGCAGAGGGGCTGCTCTGGTGGCCAAGCGCTGACTGAGGGCTCTGTGTGTCCGTGTGTCCCAGCTGCTCCCAGTTTGGGCTTCCCACCATGTTCTCTGGGAACAAAACACACAATGCCGTATGTAGCCTGGGGCCGCTGCCCACTGAGCCGCACGACCCCCTGAGCATCGTCCTCCTCGCCGTGGCCGCCTGCATCCTGGTCCTGACTGCAGCCCAGCTTGGCCTGCACATCTGGCAGCTGAGGAGGCAGCGCATGTGGCCCCCAGGTCGGTTGTGCCCTCGGGAGGGAGAGGTGGGCCCTCGGCTTGCCCGTTGACCAAAGTCCCTCTGCAGAGACCCAGCTGCTGCTGGAGGCACGGCCGCCAGCCGAAGACGCCTGCAGCTGCCAGTTCCCCGAGGAGGAGCGCGGGGAGCAGCTGTCTGAGGACAAGGGCCAGCTGAGGGACCTGTGGGTGTGAGGCCTGGCTGTCCTCTGCCACGGCGGACCCAGAGCCAGACCTTCCCGGGAGGCTGCCCAGGGCTGACTCTCGGGAGCAAGAGCTCTGCACCCTGCTGTGGGACCCCAGCTCCGGGCCCGGCCCTGCTCCCCTCGATGGCGGAAGTGGGTGTGCGTGGTGACAGTGACCGGTCCCCCAGACCGTGCGGAAGAGGCAGCAGCCGTGGCCAGACCCCATGGGAGATACAGACACAGCCACGTCTGCCTCCCTCCCTCCCTTGCTGGCCCTGTTGGGGTGGGGTCTCTGGGCCCCTGGCTCCCAGGACAGGAGGCCATGCCCAGTGCAGGACCTGGCTACAGGCAGTGCTCAATAAACACTTGTCCAGTGACCTGAGTGGACGTGATCGGGGATGGGGGGACAGGGAGACGAGGCCTCCCCTACCAGTACCCTCAGTCGCCTTCCAGCCAAGGCAGGGCTGGGGGTGGGGGGGCCATTCCAGTCCCAGGCACGAGCACTTAGCAGGGGCCGTGGGACTTGGAAGGCTTCCCGGAGGAGGGGCACCATGATGGACACTTGCCCTCTGCGCCTCTTTGCTGCCCTGTCCAAAACCCCTCCCCTGGTAGTCAGCCTGGCACTTTGGGACAGCTGGGTTCTGTGTCCAGTCTCTGGGCCACTGCTGCTCTAGACTCTGGGCCGGTCACACAGCCTGCTGGCTTCTGTGGGGTGCCTGTCTCTGTCATTCCGGCCCGAGTCCAGGGCGGGGTCAGTTTCTACACCCACACCTCGTGGTTGGCAGGGCAGCCCTGGAGTGGCCTGCCTTTGGCCCCCTCCCCGTCTCCAAGCCCTGCGGCCTGCCTTTACCACCTGCTGAGATCCCTCTCCCTCCGGGGCGTGGTCCCAGGCCCCCACTCAGTGAGGTGAGCAGCCTTCTCCGGGCCTCCTGGCAGGAGCTGCCGGGCGAGGCTGATAAGGGTTCCTTGGCACAACTGTCCAGGGTGCGGCAGGCGGGCCAGTGGAGGCTGGTCTCGGCAGCAGCGCCTTCAGGTGCCAGCGCATTTGGCCACCTGCCTGGAGTCCCAATGCTCCAGCTCCCTGACACCCCCTTCCTACCTGCGTGCTGCCCAGGAGAGTGCCCTCACCCCCACTCAGACCCGATGGGCAGTGGGCCGGGTGCACCCAGCTCACGGCAAGAAGGTGGTGGAGAGATCTGCATGGATCGCGCCCGGGGGCATCACCCCCACCCCGCTGCACCCCAGCATGGCGAAGCCCACTCCTCCCCGTGGAAGGAGGGGCGTGGACAAGTCCTGCGCGATTTACTCACATGGGAAACACTCATGCTCTCCGTGCCTGCTGGCTCCCGGACCCCGGGCACTCCCCGGGAGCCCCAGTCCAGGCGAGGATCCAGGTGAATTAGCTAGTAAGTGAGAGAATGCAGGGGCACTGGCCAGATGTCAGGGGACAGCGGGAGGTACGGCGCTGGCCAAGTCGGGTGTGTCCCAGGAGGCCCTCTACAGACTTCTCTGGGACCTGCTGGCCACCCCCACCCCCACCCCCCTCCGGTTCTGTCTCCAAGCCAGGCCTCCTGCCCTGCCAAACTCTCCCCCACCCTGCTTCGGGAAGCTAGCTCTCCTCTGGGCTTGCTCTTGTCACTTGGGTCACCTGACTGCCCCGTCCCCACAGGTGGGGTACATGGGGTGCTCACGGCTGTCCTAGACCCTCCCGAGGTGCTGGTTCGGGCTGCCCTGGGGCAAAGGGTTCCCCGGCCCCGGCTCAGCTGTTCCCGTGAGGGTGGTGGTGGGGGGGGGGGGGGACTCAGGTCGTCTGCAGTCATGGACCTTCCTGACTGACAGGTTCTGAGGGGCCTCTCTGGCCGCTGACTCAGCATGGAAACTCCGCGTGGGGGCCCCCCCCACTGTGTGAGGCAACAGCGCCCCAACGTCAGCATGGGGGCGGCACATAGCAGGGTGGGAGATTCCGAGGCCCAGGCGGAGTATGGGGAGGGTGCTGGATTCAAGCAGCAGCACAAGAGGGTGGGAGCGTGAGGCCTGGCCTGGGGGCTGGGCAGGAGGGGTCTGGCCCTGAAGATCTTAGGGCTTTGGGGGGGCCCAGAGGAACGCTTGTGGGTGCTGGATTTGCCCCCTTCTCTCCACCTCTCCCCCACCGCCCCTCGCACAGATACCCCCTGTCTCTCACCCCAGATCCATCTGCCCACTCCTGCCCCCCTCCCTCCTTGGAGCCCCCAGAACCCCATGGTCAATCAGCAAGCCTCGCTTGGCCCTGAGACACCCCAGCTCAGAAGACAGAGCAGGAAGTGGGCATACGGAAGGGCTCCGTCTCTGCGGCTTACAGGACAACTCTTTGGTGAAAGGTTCTGTGCAGGGCCTTGGGGGCACAGGGGCTGGACGGGCAGGCAGAGACCCCGGGGCATAGGTGTGCAGAAGCCACCATCGGGGGGCTTAGGTAGGAGAGGACTGGGCAAATCCAAGTTCTAGGGATGGAACTGTGGATGGGCAGTGGGGGAGGGCAAGTGCCCGGGGCAGCGTGGGGAAAGGGGTGGGGGGCTGCTGCTGAGCTAAGGGGCTGGTGACAGGCTCCTGTCCCCCTCCCACTCAGCCCAGCTTCCTGGGATGGGGACAGGAATGTGCCCACCAGCAGAGCCTGCCAGATCGCCTGATCTTCTGGGCCACCAAGCCCTGAGAGAAACCCCACTATGAGACTCTGCTCCAGGCCCCTCACTGCTTCCCCTGGAAACCCCCACCCACAGGAGCAGCTCTCCAGCTGTTCCGGAAAACCGCAGCTCCTCCCCCCTGGGGTAGCAGTCCATATTGTCTCTCCAACCTCAGATAAGGGCCTGCAGGCGGCCCTTGGTTCCCAGAAGTGCTTCCGGCACAGCAGCTCCCTACCTGGTCCCCTCCCCTCCCCTTGCTGGAAAAGGCCCCTGCCTCGCCCCTTACTAAGATCTGGACTCAGCTAGACAGAGGGGTGGGGACACATCTGAGATGGAACTGGACACTGGCCCCTCTCAGCCTCGGCCCTCGGGCAGCTGCAGGGAGCTATCCAGAGGCAGGGGGTCCCTGGCTGCCCCCAGCTGCTGGGATGTGCACCTGTTGAGAAGATAAGGTCCCTGGTGCCAGGTACGCCCACCCAGGAGCTTTGACCAGGACCTGGGGCCATCGCTCTCCCTCCCTCCTCCCCCAGCCGTGGTTTCCTGAGCATTTGGGAGCAAGCCATGCTGCCTCCAGTGGGGTTGAGTTCGAGGTCAGAAAAGGACTGGGTCCTGGAGGGGCTACCCCCGTGGCCCTGTGGCCGAAGTGGAGAGATGGCCACTTCACACTCATGCGTCCTGTTTCCAGGAAGCTTTGGGAACAGAGGTGCTGATTCAGGCCAGGGCTGCTCCAGACCCTTTTCCCAGACACACATTCTACGGAGACAGGCTTGGGGGGTATATGCGGGCACGGGGGATGGGCTTGGGGGGTGTATGGGGGGGCTGAGTCTTTGGGGCTCCATGGGACCTTTGGCTGAAATAGACACACGGCTGACGGAAGGTGCTCAGCTGGTGGAGGATGCAGGGGTGGTGGGGGTTCCACACCCACCAGCAGGGCCCCAGGACTCATCCCTGGAGGCGCAGAGAGGGAGACGGAGGGAGTGAGTGTGGGGGAAGGTGGAGGCCTAGGGGACGGCAGGGTGGGGGAGAGATAGACACTCAGCTTTTAGGAGCCCATATTCACCTTGAATTACAGACTCCAGCCATGGTGGGGCAGCCCTGCCCCAGGCACTGGGTACGCTATCCCTTCCATGCTGCCGGGGCCAGCCCCTCAAGCCTCTGCAGGGGTCTGGGCCCCTGTAGTGCCTGCTGCCCATCATGTGCTTTGAATATTCGGATGCACCTGGGACCTCCAGATACTCAGGCCTCCCTCTCCCTGGCGGCCCGTATAGTTCGGGCCGGCAAGGGCACTTCGGGGCCCAACGTGAGCTGGCTGGGGCCAGGGGAAGGTCCAGATGGGGGGCGGAGTACGGCCGTCACTCCTGGGGGATGAACAAATAGCAGTGTTCTTGAGAAAGTCTCTTTATTGACATTTGGGCTCTTGCGGGGGTGCCAGGGACCCCAGAGCAGCAGGGGGTCAGGCCTTTGGGGAAGCCCGAGGAGGGGGCTCGGTCCACACAGGGCAGGCCATTCTGCCAATGTGCACTTCCCTTCACTTTGCCCCCACTCAGGGCCAGGGAAGCAAGCATGTCACGGAGGCCTCAGGTCACTCTGAATGCCATGCTGACAAGCGAGGCAGCCCCAGTGTGGCGGCTGAGGAGCGTGGGAATGCTCTGGGATAGCACTGTCGGGCCACGCGGAGAACCACGGCACGATGTGGGGGCAGAGGACCTGTGAGCTTGCAGGGCGGATGCCATTCATGCGAGGAAGGGGTGGGAGAGGCCTGTGAGCTGGGACATGAGGTGCAGAGGCCCCAGGGGGAATCAGGAAGGGACTCTGCAGTGACACGGCTGTGCCGTGTGGTGGCCTGGATGCTAGCAGGGGACATGGCCCCGATCCCAAAGACCTGGGTGTACTCAGCCCACCCAGGAGGCCACTGCACTCCCACCCCCACACGGAGG